>NC_086338.1:43306731-43990840 GCF_032445375.1 Bacillus rossius redtenbacheri | reverse complement strand
ATGGCTTTTTTTTTCTGTTCCTACCTATCCCCTTTTAATACTTAAATCATAAATGATAATGGTATATCGTGACTATTTCAGGAATTTGAGTGGACGTTTCCCAGCGTCAACTGTAAAGGAAAAGACAAATGAACGGAATAAAAGCCAACCTCGCGAATGAATCCATGGAACAAAACAAGAGCATAGAAGCGAACATCCTGGCCGTTACATAAAAACCGATAGCAAGAGTGCTTCGCCGAAGAAAACATTTGAACCGAGAACGCTCTTTAGTTCGTTTCAAACTTTTCCTTGGACTTAACATTTACTGGGTTTTTTTTTTTTGGGGGGGGGGGGGGGGGAATGCTAGTGATAGATGTGTTTGGTGCTTCCAAATGCTTTTTTGATTTGTGTTGATTATGCTAAGGTCAAGCGCCATGTATACTTTTCAGATAACTACTTATTTATTGTTACAAGGGGTATCCAGTTGTAAATTGATAGGTTGAGACATTATTTTGTGAACATTATTACTTTTATTTTTTTTATTGAAATCCTTTCATAAATGCCACCAGATTATCGAAGAACATCTGGCATGAATGTGAACCTGACTCACAACTTACGATTTATATAACTGTTACTTGTAGTGAATATAGGCCATGAAAGGATATCAGAATTATTGCAGTTTTATTTATAAACTAATATTAATACTATGGATTGAATTATTATAGCAATTAAATTGTTTGTCCACGATATGATCACAGTTTTAATAAGTCTATTGTTTACTCTCCCCATTGGAGCTCGGCTCTACAGTTCGTCTCTTACCACAATCCCTAGGTCCCAACACACAGCTTCGCACTACACATCCGTCCGCCGCGCACACAACAACAGTCCCCTGTGCACCAACCTTGGCTCAAGAAGCCCGATCGTCGCCCCGTTATTTTTCACCAAGGGCTCACTCACCCTCTTCACTTCACTGTGCTCTCAACCTTGCCATTTATATACATTCCAGCCCCCCGCTCTGGAAAGTTCTCGAGGCCTTAAGTGTCTCGTCATCTGGCTCGGCTTGATACCCGAAGCTGCGAGAACAACGGCGTCCTAGTTCCGCCACTTCACGGAGACGGGGCTCTGGAAAGTTCTCGAGGCCTTAAGTGTCTCGTCATCTGGTTCGACTTCATACCCGAAGCTGCGAGAACAATGGCGTCCTAGTTACGCCACTTCACGGAAACGGGGGGCTCTGGAAACGTGCCGAACCTACAGAGGAAGCAGAAGGACACCGAAGTTAATCGGCTCACTGTTTCATGTGCCGGTTCAATTGATTCTATGGATGCGCCAAATTTACTTCGGCCTACTTCATGTACTATCGTATATATATGTCTCTGCCTCATAACTCCCCATTCCTTGTTCCGTTATAAACTACACGTAAGAGGAACGTGGAGAGCAATAACGAACACTTTAGTGTAAACAAGTTTTGAAAATGTTTGTAAGACATCAGAGGAATGTTGTGAGTTCAGCCTACAGGTGTGTGTTTGTTCATCACAGAAGAGTGCTGTATTTTTTTTTGTCCAAAGTTTGCTTTTGAAAATGAGGAGATGAGTGCGAATTCACTACGGATGCGTGCACTCGAAGCTGTTTTAACAGTGTTTGGTCGGTGTGGTTGCGAATATCCTCGCTCGATGTTCTATCTTCGGATCCGTCTCTGTACTTTGGTTTCGTTAAACGTTTGGTCGCTTTTCAGCACGTGCTTGTCTTTACTCAGGGTTTTGAAGTCATTTATATTTTACAACAGTTAACTACGGCACGTGTGCCATAATTATGGTACATGAGTTGCGAAATTATGGTATGTTGAAGGGGAATAGGTATGCAGTTTGTATGTAGGGAGAAATTATGGTACGAATGTGGGTGTCATTTGAAAAAAAAATATCGTACGTATGACTTTTCTTAGCTAAACAAACATGAGGTTTCAACCATACAGTGAAACAAAATGGAGTCTCTGAAAGCCGCGCCTGCGCGTGGAAAGGTACACGGGCGTATGGAGTTCGTTTGGAGTTTCTGTAAAAGCCTTCAAAACATTTCACGGCAGAAGGAAAACGCTCAGTGGAGACCGATTCAGCATCCATTCACCTCCACAGCCAATCAAACTTCGTCCTCTGGGCCGGGCGAGAGGTGGAGGTGAAAGAGGCAGAGCGGTTTCAAGAATGTGTTGGTCGGGAAGGAAAAGTTGTTTATATCAACATTCGCGGGGAGGTAGGTTTTTTATTTTTTATTTTTTTCATTTTACGGTCGGTTGAATTCGCCTCCTAAGTAGCAGCTCACTTTCGACTCGCAACCTACAACTCACGGTATATATTTAAGAGTTATGTCGGCACACGTGAAATTTATATATATTTTTTTTATAAAAGTTGCTAGTACCAGTCATAAAGTACACTTTATAGTTTCATGTTCATGCTGCGAAATTTTTGTAATCAGCTGAATTGTGAGAAGGAATAAAGTGAAGTTAGTTTGAATTATACTTTTATACTTACAACTTTTCTCAACCTGAAAATGCAGGTAGACATTAAGGCACGGTTATTTTTTTCTCAATATATTGTCATTACTGAAATTCTACCATGAAACTTCCATAGAATTTGTGGTTCTGTCACAAGTATTTTCAAAAATCATCCACTAAGTGTATTGCAATGGGTATAAAAAGTCGTACACCACAATAATAATCACGAAGACTTGGAAAGGTTTTTTCGTTCATTATGTTACATCCAGTGTAACATTTGTGACAGAACAGCATATGCAAGGAATATCCCGTGTTAGAATTTCAGTAAAAAAAATTGGTTGTCTGTAAAGTAGGTTTACGGACGATAGTTTAACGTGACAACGTCATAACAAAACATTGATGAAATGATTGCATACTTTTATGAATAAAATTGAATCATTTTTATTGAGTTATCACTATTTTGTATGGATACAAAGAAGGAGTGAAATGAAATCTACAATTTAATTGATAAATATACTTTTACTTGCACTCATTAATTCAAATATGTTTATTACTTTAACGAAGAGATTATTTTAACTATTACTTTTATACATGTTTGCTATTTAACTTCTTCCAATCTGTGTTATTCTGTTAAGGATAGGATGATGATAGGAAAAGTAGGAAATGAATGGGAGTGTTTCAAGTTAAATGTGCCTCGAAAAAGTCAAATCGATGGTTGTTCCAATCGAGTGGAAGAGAGATAGATACGGCGCAAGCATACAATTAGCGTAACGGGACACAGCGTAACGAGACAATGTGCGTTACGGGACACTTTTTTGTGCGTGCAGCCTGCGTTCATCGATTTATTAGACGTTGTCACGTCAAAAATACTTTAAATGACAGTAATGACGTGAATATTTAAAAAAACAAATCAACATGGCGAGTGAAGCGGAGAAAATTTTTTTTCATATTAATCAAATAGAGAAATACTCTACTTTGTCTCATTTCTAGATTATGCAAGCCGGCCTTCGTGTCATTTATTTATATTTGAGCTTCAGCTGCTGACTAACTGCGTGATTCCAGCCACACACGGGCACCTTGAAGGACAGGGATTGTGGGAAGTTCTTGTCAGAAACTGCACCAACGTTCGACTGAATTGGGGGGGAAGAAATCCTTCTCTGGGAGAGAACCACTTTCCCCTTCCTTCCTTTTCTTTCCATGGATGCAGGTGGGAAAAGTGGGTATATATAAACCTTTCCTCCCCCCACGAAGTTACGAAAAACTTTGAAAAATGATTATTGAAGGCAGTATATTATTGTGTAAGAAACCACGACTCGTACAGCTGCTGATGTAGGCCCATATGTAGGTGTTTCGATAGTAGTATAAGTGTTTTTTGAATACACGTGTTCAAATATTAACTATTTAAAAAAAATTAATATCACTCCCCAGGTCCCTTCTCGCCATTGGGTACTACACATTAGAACATAAGATTCAAAACATTAAAAATAAATTTTTGGCAATGAATTAGTATAAGTATTAAACAAAGAATAGTTAAGTAAACGTAAAGGGAAATGGGTTGAGGATTGTATACAAGTAAGATTGTTAATCAAATGTTTTTTTTACAAACAAATAACTATTTTGTTACAAATTTAACAACTTGGAAAGTAATCTGGGTCTAGGTCGATGACTTGCAAAGTGCTAGGTGTGCTCCCTGGGCAATGCCTTGCCTTGGCCCAGCCTAGCCCTTAGCACACATCGGGGTGGCTAGGTCGGTCTTGTGTAAAACTTGCGGGCCCACCACGCTCAGCAAATCTAGTGTAACTATACCAAGCAGCTTGACTTAGTATTCCTATCACTCCATTTTCACATTTCCAGATGATGCCATTTCTAATTTGTGTACCTAGGTCTTGTGCAAATTGTGATCATTTAAGATGTTAACACGTAAAAGAGACAAGCATCACACATTGGTGTGAAATGAATCAGTCGTGGCCTTTGGGAAAGAACACATTCAGCAATTGCATGGAAACCATGGCAAGCTGAAATATTAAAAAAGGTCGGACTGAGATTCTAACTGAGGTGCTACCGAACCGTGCCGCACGGTAATAAACGAGAGTCAACGCCGTGGTCTGGAGTAGCACCACGCCATGCCACTCACCTGTACATGGGCTTGCCGGCATTCTCCTTGAACCACAGCACCATGTAGACCCGGTCGTCGCGCGTCGCCGGCTCGATGTCGCAGGGCAGACTGACGCTGCGGCCCAGCACGCCGTCCACCTGCACCGTGCTCACTGCAACAGAAGTCTGCTGTCAGCACACTTCTTCTTAACATGTGCTGGCAACACTTACACATGTAGACAGTTTCCATGTTCGCTCACAAGGCGAGGGTCGCCAGATAAGTAGCACGCCGTCCACCTGCACCGTGCTCACTGCAACAGAAGTCTGCAGTCAGCACACTTCTTCTTAACATGTGCTGGCAACACTTACACATGTGGACAGTTTCCGTGTTCGCTCATAAGGCGAGGGTCGCCAGATATGTAGCACGCCGTCCACCTGCACCGTGCTCACTGAAACAGAAGTCTGCTGTCAGCACACTTCTTCTTAACATGTGCTGGTAACACTTAAACATGTGGACAGTTTCCGTGTTCGCTCATGAGGCGAGGGTCGCCAGATATGTAGCACGCCGTCCACCTGCACCGTGCTCACTGTAACAGAAGTCTGCTGTCAGCACACTTCTTCTTAACATGTGCTGGCAACACTTACACATGTGGACAGTTTCCGTGTTCACTCATGAGGCGAGGGTCGCCAGATATGTAGCACGCCGTCCACCTGCACCGTGCTCACTGCAACAGAAGTCTGCTGTCAGCACACTTCTTCTTAACATGTGCTGGCAACACTTACACATGTGGACAGTTTCCGTGTTCACTCATGAGGCGAGGGTCGCCAGATATGTAGCACGCCGTCCACCTGCACCGTGCTCACTGCAACAGAGGTCTGCTGTCAGCACGCTTCTTCTTAACATGTGCTGGCAACACTTACACATGTGGACAGTTTCCATGTTCGCTCATGTGGCGAGGGTCGCCAGATAAGTAGCACGCCGTCCACCTGCACCGTGCTCACTGCAACAGAAGTCTGCTGTCAGCACGCTTCTTCTTAACATGTGCTGGCAACACTTACACATGTGGACAGTTTCCGTGTTCGCTCATGTGGCGAGGGTCGCCAGATAAGTAGCACGCTGTGCTTACTGTAACAACAACCGTTCATCATAATGCTCGCTCTTGTGGGCGGCTCTAGAAGACTTTTCTGGAGGGGTTATCGTTTAAAGAAAGGATGCAGTTACAAAAAGGCAATTAATAAGTCAGATTTATCAATCTATGATATAAATTACTGAAGATTTTTGGTTAAAAAATCTTTTGATGAAAAAGGTTCGACATTCGTGTGTATTTAAATCAACAATATTATTCCCTCAAAATTAAATAATTTCATTAAATTTGAACTTGGTAGTGGTTATCGCGCTACCCCCTGACCCTCGTGCTACCTCGCTTGTTTGCACTAACAAGTGCCAGAATAACTAACATGTACATTTTGGCATTACTATGGACGGGTAAAAATTAAGTGTAGGTGACCATTTAGAAATATATGACATTATACAATATCATGAAAACAATGTATATCGTGTTAATAAATTATTTTTCACTGGAAAAAAATATTAAATTCAAAGCAGCTTTTTAAAAAATTACTTTTTATGCAGTCTTATTAAAATAATTATAAAAACTCCGTTTGAACATAGATAAAGAAATGCCTTGAGATTTTGTATCCTCAACAAAAAACTATGCAAAGCATTTTTTAGGGTTCTGTTGGCAATCTATGGGACTTAATTAAAAAAGGGGTAATTAACCATTAAAAGTAGAATTTTTTAGAAATAAAATGAAAATTTACTTGCCAAATTTCTTAAATTTAAATCATACTTAACGAATGTGGACATGCCTTCTTCCTGATACCGAAACCATTTGCTTCATTTTTGATATAGATAAACACTTTTCAGATAACTGGACCTACCAACTTCGTATCAGAACTAAACGAATTAGACATAAAAAAACATATAAGCTTCAGTCACTGAACTTGCAACATTTCTGGATCGGTTATACCTCCGTACGAAATTTTTTATCGCAAATGGGGGATAAATATAAATTTTCATTTCAATTTTCTTATTTTAAATTATCTAATTTATTTCATAGTCAGACAGACCAGCACGTGAATTTACTTATTTTCCTACAATTTTTTTCTAATTCAGGAAAATTTTATTTAGTACCAAGAGATCATTCTGGTAATGTTGTTTATTCAGTAATTTTCTCTATGTGTGTGTGGTTTTATTGAAGCCTTGTAGATGTACAATACTGCAGCCCGAATGTCACTTCTTGTACATCGTGCACTGTCACAAATGATGTTATGATCAGCCCCTAGGAGCTGGTGTGTTCCAGAGGACCACAGACCACCGGTCAGGGAGCGCTGGCTAGATCCAACCGGTGGAAAGGAACCAATACATACGCCATCGTATATAGTATGGGATGCACTGCAAAACACAAGAGTTGTTTTTTAAGGGTGTATGCCTCGTTCGAGGTCATTATTTTATTTTTACGTTTAAAACGGTTAAACTTGTAGACTTTTTGAGTGGCCGAACTTCGACAAAACGAAAAAAAAATCTAAAGTGCATACTTTTTCCATAATTAGCTGGAAAAGTTTAATTTTGAACTTTTTTGTGTTGTATGGATTATAAGAACCAAATGGAATAATTAAGTGAAACTTTTTATGTTAAGGTAATGCCGGTGGCTACAGCGTGGTATGGTTTAAAATTCTTTCAGAATTTTTAAAACAAATTTATTTAGACTTTAAAAAATCCTAAAAATTATGATGATTTTTAAAGGCTAGATAAAAACAGACATTTTTTTCCGAAAAAAATTAAGCCATATTACAAAGCAACCAGTAAAATTAACTTTAAACTTTAAAAAGTTCCAGATATAATTTCCATATCATTCTCCTTATACATGCTGCGAAAAACGTTAAAAATGCAACTTTACCAGCTAATTGCGTGAAAGTTCAGCTACTCAAAAATAATGTCCTAAAACGGGACGAACCAGAGTACAGCTGTGTTTGAGTGAGAGCCAGTTCAGTTGTGGACGGCATCGGCTCCGGTAGCTGATACTGACTGGGGTGACGTGGTGCCAGTATCGGAGTCGCCTCTGTAGGCGAGGACACTGTCCGCAGCGGAGCGATGCGAGTAGCACTCGGGTACACATGGACACGAGGCTACTCAACAAAAGCGCCTTTGTCCGCGGCGCTGATACGCGCCCACTCGCCACAATTCCCCCGCGCCTACTTTACCGCGGTCGCTCGCTTCGACGTCTGATACGGCGCGGCGCTGGGTGTGGACTGGCATTGGTCTCTCTCTTCCTCTCTCTCTCTCTCTCTCTCTCTCTCTCTCACACATTGCTGCTGCTGCTGAAGTCTTCCGCCACGCCCAGCCATCCCTGTCCTCAACTGTAGCTCATTGTAGATACTCCACACTTTGTGCACCACAAGGCCTTGTCTACCTCCTGCAGTTCCCTACCGTCTCCTTCCTTCGAGTGAAGTTCACCAGGAACTTTTATTTTCTTCGAACTCCACCCACAGACATCTGCACTCGTTATCACATCACAGCACATTCCCGTTTGTTAACCTAGTTCTTATTTTAACTGTAATGCCAATTGGTCTAGTTTTTCGATGCATTTTAAAGTCATGCAAAAAGTAAATGATGTATAGATGTGCTATTGCTTGGGGATTATCCAACCGTGGCGTTAATTTGCAAAATTATTTATCATAACAAACACTGTAAATGTTAGCATATATTTCATAGATTTGGTAAAGAATTAATTAATTTTCTCTTTCGTATTGATTAGAACTAACAAAACGTTATTAAATTAAATAATGTTTTTTTTGTAATTTATAAATATTCTGCCCTCCCTTAAAGTCGTGATATGGTTATTATTATTTTTATATTTAGTTTTTGCAGTTTGGTCCCTTCTAGGCCAAAAATTATTTAACTGCAAGAAGAATTAAGTAGACCTGAGTACTTGGGTCATGCATTCATATCGTACATATTAAATACAATTAAGGAAAAAATCTTAATGAATTTTGAGGTCACCGAAATATATGATGCAATAAAAGTATTTTTTTTTATTTCAAGAATTTTTTTTTTAAAATTAAGGTTTGCTCCTATGAGTAACGACAATAGCCCGAGTTCACTACATTTTTATCATTATTAAAATATACGGGCCTGTTGTAAGGATATGAATATAATTAGAGAAACGCAAGCTTAGGCGAGTCATTGGGTGCAGGGTTTCCACGCGGTGACGTCAAACATGCCTCTCGATGAAGGTTGGTGGGGGGGGGGGGGGGGAGCGGGGAGGGGGCACCAGCACATGCTGGAACAGCCGGTGCTTTGATTCCCCATTCTTTTTTTTGGGGGGGGGGGGGGGTTAGTAGTGTGTTTGTCCCCCTCGCTGTAGCCTCCCGCCATTTCACTGGGTGGACGTGTAGGAAAATGCTTTCATTTTTACGGCCGTTAATATCGGGCTGGATTCATTTTCCCCCTCCCCCCACACGTGGCTAAGCCGGGGGGGGGGGGGGTTGTCGTCGGGGTTCCCCCTCCCCTTGCGAGTGGTCATGTGGTCTCCCCGGGGCGTCGGCCAGAATGCAGGAAAGGGACCAAGAGCCTAGGAGGCAAAAATTATTTCATGTTCACTGTTTCAAACCCCACAATCAAAACAAAACTGAAGACTGTAAACTTTACTGTGGCCGTGATTTTAAAACATGATCTGTGCGTTCACAGAACTACGTTTTTAGTAGCGATCCAGATTTTCTCGAATTGAGAATACAGGAGTACCTCGAATATACCCCTTCGAATCCGAATATAGGTTTCAAGGGTCGACAATAAAATAAAATGCACCAGAAATAAAATTTTTTGACTATGGTGTTGAAACATTCAACCCTTTTAATGTTTGTTTCACAAACTAAGTTTCCGGAATCAATACACATTTGGATTTCATTTATGTAATTACTTGTTATTCCGATATCTTGGAGAATGGTAACAGGATTGGCATGGAAAAAAAATAATTACCTAGGAAACTTCAGAAGTTCACCAGTGTTGTATTAGTTAATTTAATTAATTTCCTTTAATATTTTTCTTTTATTCATTTACCTCGAATATCGAATCCTTTGAACACAAAGGATTTGAGGGTTTAGGAATTGTACTTGCTCATCTATACTTTTAAGGTTGTCCTGTGAATTCTTTTCACAATAGACCTGTTATTTTTGCTATATGTAGGTTAACCTTAACACTAAAAAAAATCACAAAACTCGCCAGGGACCCAGCTGGTGCCCGAACCCCGAAAATATCCTCCCCCCTACCCTCCTTGACCTCCTGTCTTTAATGTGTGATATGTAGTGCTTGCAGTTTTTTGCGTGTTTATCTGACTAAAAAAATTTCTTTACCAACTTTGGTTTATTTAAACGTTATGCATGTTTGCTATATGTTTACAATGTGACTCAAACTGCTTTCTAGCGGTAACGACCAAATGCCGAACTTGGCTGTGTTTTCTTGTAACACGTCGTTGACAGTCTATCTTCAGTAACGCACATATTAGATTCGATAACTCGTACCTGCTTCACTGCCAACTACATTAAACATTGTAGACGGTCAAATACACGCAATGATGAAAAGCGTTGCCAACTATATTAATATCTTTATCATTGAAGGATTCCTAGAAAGAACCAGGCCACTCAAGTTTTCTCCCCATCATTCACACTTTTTGATGTTTTTAGAGGGTTGGTGGGGGGAGGGGTCAACCAAAAACCCTTCCAGATTGAAGAAGTTTATGAGATAGTAACATTTTAAACTTAAAATATAGCAGAGCAGAGAATATAATGCTCAAAAAGGTTATTTATAGCTGCTTGTTAATTTACGTTTCTGGGAAATTATCAAAGGCAAACGTATGTTGTACTGTAACGTTTCAGAACCTCGAAGCACAAACTCGCTGTCCGTGTAGCAAATAAACGGGGCGCCTGGCTGTCAGCCAGTTGGGCAACCCGCTGTGCAGGGAGGTGTAGCGGGAAAACTTCTCTCAGGCGCACTGACACCTGCGTTTGACATCCTGCGACTAGTGTGATATACAACTCTACACTCTACTTAAGGTAAGTTGTCACTTATTCACTTGTTTTACAGTTGCTCCTGTGAACACATAGACTTTCATAGCTGTATGCTGTTTAAAAATTTAAAAAAAAAAAAATATTTGTTAATATATGATAGGCTTGTCTGGTGCTGTATGAATATTTTTTTGTTATGTATGGAAATTTTCCAATGTCATATTCTGATTTTTTTTATTGTTGTAACTGTTATAAAATGGTGAATTTAATTGAGCAGAGCGTCCTTTTTTTTAGGGTACAGGTGTTCGCACGGCTGATCTAGGCTTATTTTATACCGGGGCAGAAGTTGTGATCCTTCCCCCCCCCCCCCCCAACCGGGCAGAACAATTTTATTCCCAACAGAAATAAACGTAAATGCCTTCGTTTTTTTTGCATCCTTGTTTATTCAAGTCATTTTTTTTCATAAACCGCACATTCTTACCAGAGTTTTAGTGATAATCTTTATTTCACGTATTTTAGTCATAGAAATAACATAGTGTTAAATGTCCAATGAATAAAACACACGTAACTTTAATAGTGTTTCATTGTTAATTTACAGCATTGAAAAATTATTGTTACATGAATTAAACGTACTTTTAGTGTTGTGATGCCTAAATTTACATATGCATATACAAGGTGCCATAAAAAAAATAACGAAAAAAATATATATAACACATTAAGTTATGTAACAAGAACAAACTTAAACACTATAAATAATTGCCGTTTTCAATCACTTAGTACATATTGTATGATTACTTTTTTTCTATTTTCCTTTATTTCAGACATTTGCGGTCTACAAAAAATTACGCGGCCATTTCTTGCGTACCGTTTTCTATTTTCCTTTATTTCAGACATTTGCGGTATACAAAAAATAACTCGGCCATTTCTTGCGCCCCTTTTTCTATTTTGCTTTATTTCAGACATTTTTGGTCTACAAAAAATTACTCGGCCATTTCTTGCGCCACTTTTTTCTATTTCTCTTTATTTCTGACATTTTCGGTCTACAAAAAATTACTCTGCCATTTGTTGCGCCCCTTTTTCTATTTGCTTTATTTCAGACTTTTGTGGTATACAAAAAATTACTCTGCCATTTCTTGCACCCCTTTTTCTATTTTCCTTTATTTCAGACATTTGTGGTATACAAAAAAATAACTCTGCAATTTCTTGCGCCCCTTTTTCTAATTTCCTTTATTTCAGACATTTGCGGTATACAAAAAATTACTCGGCCATTTCTTGCGCCACTTTTTTCTATTTTCCTTTATTTCAGACATTTGCGGTATACAAAAAATTACTCTGCCATTTCTTGCGCCACCTTTTTCTATTTTCCTTTATTTCAGACATTTGTGGTATACAAAAAATTACTCGGCCATATCTTGCGCCCCCTTTAACCCCGTGTCTGAGCAGGCTGAGTCCCCCGCGGGTGTTATCTCTGTGATACGGCGGGCCGCTTCTGTAGATGCGCGCTCGGCGCGTAACCCGACGGCCATCTCGCATTTGCGCACGTGCGTAGAAGCGAGTCTGCACCGGGCGGAGCGGCGACCGTCGCCCTTAACGCAGGCCCGTCGCTCGCACGGCAGCCCGGGGCCGCAGCCGCTAATGAGGCGGTCGCCTCCCGCGATGCCGCTGTGATCAATGAGGTCGCGACCCCAGGGAGTGGGGGGAGGGGGGGAAAGAGTTACGACCCCTTTGAACACATTCTAATTATAAGTTGAGCCGCCAGGCTGCAGGTACCGTATCCGAGCGGTGAGTGTTTGAGGAGGCGGGGGGGGGGGGGGGCGCGCAGTTTGCCGGGTTCCGTCAACACTCCCCGAGCTAAGTGTTCCACATCGCCGCCCTTCGCCCTTCGCCGCGAGGGAGTGTGAGTGTGAGGAGAGTGAAGGTGTGTAAATATTGTAGATGTGTGAAGAGTGTAGGTATGTGAAGAGTGTAGGTGTGAGGAGAGTGTAGGTGTGAGGAGAGTGTAGGTATGATGAGAGTGTGAGTGTGAGGAGAATGTGTGTTAAGAGAGTGTGAGTGTGAGAATATTGTGAGTGTGAAAAGAGTGTAGGTGTGTAAATATTGTAGGTGTTTGAAGAGTGTAGGTGTGTGAAGAGTGTAGGTGTGAGAAGAGTGTAGATGTGAGGAGAGTGTAGGTATGATGATAGTGTGAGTGTGAGGAGAGTATGAGTGTGAGGATAAAAGGTGTGTGATGAGACTTGATTAGCTTCGGAGATATCTCAAAACCATATTTACTCCTTTTTCACCATCTTAGAGGTGAATTTCTTAAATTATATATAGCTTAGTGTTTGAGTTAGCCAAAGACCTAATAAAAACAAAATAAAAACATTCATTGACATTTTAGCGAAATACAACCCCTAAGGGATGAAGAAGGTGTTAATATGGTTTTAAGATGATTAATTTTATCTCCGAAGCTAACCAATCCTAAGAAAAATATTGGTTACCAATATTTAAATATACAAAAACTACCAACCACAATTGTATCATTTTGCAAAAAGGGGGTGAAAAGGAGTAATTTTGGTTTTAAGTTAAATAATATTATCTTTGCAGATAGACAACCAAAAAATATATAGATTTGAGCAGCAAAACTAAAACACTTTAAAACAAACAACCACAATTTTACCATTTTGCAAAATTCTACCCTTAAGGATTGAAAATGGGTAAATATGGTTTTTAAAAAAAAATAAATGATAACTCAGATTCTATTAGAGCTAGGGTAAGGAGACTAAGAAGTAAAACCTTGCATGTAGAAGTACGTATTGCATTTTTTTTTTTCAATTATCAAAATTCATCTTTTAAGGAGGTTAAATTGGGGTACATTTGGATTTATTAAAAAAAAATATTCTTCAAAACCATTTAAGTGAGACATACATTTTTGTTAGTTAAAATAAGAATATAAAACATACATTATTATTATTTTACAATTTTGCGAAATTCCGGTGCTAAGATGTTGTAAAAATGTTAAGTTTGGCTTTACGAAGAAAATGCATTCATTCGAATTTACTAGATATCAAGGTAAGAAATTAAAAATGAAAAACAAGCATAAATTGTAGAGTTACGAATAGTTTTTTTTTTAATTTTCTTGAATCTTTTATTTTTTTGGGGGGGATGAAAAGGGAGGAATTTTTGTTTTATTATGAAAAAAATAATATATCCAGAGTGAATAATTTGGGTGTAAGGAACTAAGTATGTATATCTTAAATAATTAATTACGAAGGTTGCTTTTATCTTTTTTAAATTCGACCTCAAATGCAGTAATTCGGTGGTTAGTTTTTACAGCAGTAAATCATATATCCATGTATTTTAAGCTGGAGGTTATTAACTGAGCAAAAATAAAGTACATTATATTATTTCATAGCATTATTTTACTTTTACCATATTTATATATTCAAACGCAAAATCTTTGAAAAGGAGGTCAGTTTGGTTTTGTTATTAAACCAACTAGCTGAAGTACCCAGAGTTTCCCGGGCATATAAGGTGAAGGGGACTTTTTTTTTTTTTTCATTATCGTATGAAGACAGCCTACAGAATATAGCGTCGTCTGCACGAGCGTAGCAGATCGGCCGTTCGTCGCCGGACAGGGGAAACAAGGCGGATGGGAAACAAGGCGGATGGGAAACAAGGCTGGTGGGAAACAAGGCGGGTGGGAAACAAGGCGGGTGGGAAACAAGGCGGATGGGAAACAAGGCGGATGGGAAACAAGGCGGATGGGAAACAAGGCTGGTGGGAAACAAGGCGGATGGGAAACAAGGCTGGTGGGAAACAAGGCGGGTGGGAAACAAGGCGGATGGGAAACAAGGCTGGTGGGAAACAAGGCGGGTGGGAAACAAGGCGGGTGGGAAACAAGGCGGGTGGGAAACAAGGCGGATGGGAAACAAGGCGTATGGGAAACAAGGCGGATGGGAAACAAGGCTGGTGGGAAACAAGGCGGGTGGGAAACAAGGCGGGTGGGAAACAAGGCGGATGGGAAACAAGGCGGATGGGAAACAAGGCGGATGGGAAACAAGGCGGATGGGAAACAAGGCGGATGGGAAACAAGGCTGGTGGGAAACAAGGCGGGTGGGAAACAAGGCGGATGGGAAACAAGGCTGGTGGGAAACAAGGCGGGTGGGAAACAAGGCGGGTGGGAAACAAGGCGGATGGGAAACAAGGCGGATGGGAAACAAGGCGGATGGGAAACAAGGCGGATGGGAAACAAGGCGGATGGGAAACAAGGCGGATGGGAAACAAGGCGGATGGGAAACAAGGCGGATGGGAAACAAGGCGGATGGGAAACAAGGCGGATGGGAAACAAGGCGGATGGGAAACAAGGTGGATGGGAAATAAGGTGGATGGAAAATAAGGCGGATGGGAAACAAGGCGACTGGGAAACAAGTCGGGTGAGAAAAAAACGCGGATGGAAAACAAGGCGGATGGCAAACAAGGCGGATGGGAAACAGGCGTGTGGGAAACAGGCGTGTGGGAAACAAGGCGGATGGGAAACAAGTCGGCTGGGACACATGGCGTATTGGAAACCAGGCAGATGGGAAAAACAAGGCGGATGGGAAAATCGATAAGAGTCGAGCTTGACGCGGCCGGAAGCTTGCCCGGACCGGAAGTGACCGCGCCGAGGGTTGATAATTTGATGGTTCCGCGCTCGCATAAACAGTGTCGTGTTTGCGTTTCATCGCCCGCGCTGTTGCACATGTTTCCCTCCCCGCATCACCCCTCCCCCCCTCTGCCATCATGGAGGGCGCTAATTGGCGATCCCTATCACGCGGGCCGCTCCGCGCGATTCCATATTTCACCCCGCCACAACAGCACGGCTCGTAACTGAATCGCGCGTGGCTTGCTGTGTTTGTGGTGTTTCTACGCAAGCGAGGCGTGGCCGATGAGTGGCCGACGAATGTTCGATGAGTGGCCGACGAATGTTCGATGAGTGGCCGATGAATTACCAATGAGTAATCCGTGAGTGGCCGATGAATTACCAATAAGTAATCCGTATGTGGCCGACGAATGTTCGATGATTGGCCGATGAATTACCAATGAGTAATCCGTGAGTGGCCGATGAATTACCAATGAGTAATCCGTGAGTGGCAGATGAATGGTCGATGAGTGGCCAATGAGTGGCTGATATGTTGCTGATAGGTGGATAATGCGTGGCCGATGCGTGATCGATGAGTGACACATGAGTGGCCGTTGTGTGGACAATGTGTGGCCGATGAGTGGCCGATGCATGGCTGTTATATTTGCGATGCGTGGTTAGCGCATTGCAATGCACGCTTGTTCTGTTACCTCTACAACGTCCGATCTGAGGCTCACAACTCGTATAACCTTCTTATTTGGAAAAGTTTCACTTCCGGCGTGAATCGGTCTGGTAAAACACCTGGATGATGGTACGACAAGGGCGACGCGTATGCGCGGAACAAACGTTCCTTCTCCTCTATAAGCAAGAAGAAACTTAGATGGTGTGCGAGTGAGAGGCCAGACCACACAGCAGTGTGGCCAATAGCCATACAGTAACGGACGTATATCTGTAGCTGAGAAACGGCATTCGTTCCGTAGTTCACCGACTAGTCAAGTCCATGCAGGGTTTATACAGTCGCAAGTTTATGGAAAACACGTCATATTGGTTTCAAAAGTTTTATTGCCATAAAGATGGCTTGACTTTCAGTTTTGAAAATTTTCCTTTGCGAATGCAGATATCGCACTTAAATAGATTTTCAAGATCATAACAAAGTGCCTTTTGTCAGTATTGATGCAGTTCTAATAATTTCTAAAAGTTAACTTAATACTATAACTCGAATGGCTACGTAGGGAAAACAATCTGTAGCATCCAGTCATTGTTTACTTTATTTTCCATTACATTATAAACTATGCTTTAACGAAACCAATTTTTTAAAATCGAACGACAAAGTTTTATAATTGCTTAAAAAAAATTTGAAAACAAGATGGCGTCTTTCAGCTTTGGCCGTGTCCAAGTTCCAAGTACGCGGTTGTGCACTTGCCAACTCTCATACTTCACTTGCCCTTGCGACTTTCTTGACGAATCCTTATGGGTTCCATGTTTATCCTCTTCAAAAGGTATTTGCCAGCCGACCAGGTTGTTTACGTATTCATTTTTAACAAATAAATTTGATTGTAAAGACAATATTTTAACTGAAAGTGTGCTTTTTTTTTTGTTATTTCATTAGTATCTCACGAACTACCGAAAATTTAATTTCTGTTTCTACCTTTGTTTCGTAGTTACGATAGTTTTGTACGTGCATGTATTTCTTTAAACTCTCGTATAAACATTTTTTAATATTTATTTCTTTATTCAATTAATTAATTCCAGTCACATTTAAAATGAAAATAATTTTAAAATTCTTTAAATTACTTCAGAAGGATATCAAATATAACCTACAAAACTTGTTTTTTTTTCTTCTCTAAATGGCGACGTTCCTTCAACTTGAAGTACGCGAGAAGTACGCAGATTTGTTTAACTTGCAGTCTTTTATTCTCCAGTTCAGACATGCCTTGTGATGTCACTTCCAGGACGGGTACGTGTATAAGTGTGTACCTAAGGCCAGGCGTCGGCCGCATGCGGCTCTTTTCATACCATAGCATTTCATAGTGTTTTCACTCACTGCGCATTTGATGTTCTAACAATCTGTGGCTCCCCCTTTCAACGTGAAAAAACATTATTTTCAAAGAATTAATTAAAAAATAAAGACGGCAACTTATAATCATGCCTAAAATTGAAAATTAGTATTTACTTACCAGGGATAGCTAAGCTTTTAGACAGCGATGCAAGGTCACCGTTCCAACTAAGAAATAAATTTTATAAAGCCCAGCTGCTTTTTATTTTAATAATTAATTGATAAAAAATAATTTCAGTTTTCCTTGTTTTACAGTAGTGCTCCACTAATGACTACCACATTTGTTTTTTACATTTAAGTATTTTTTTTCCTAAGTTGCCTTTAATTTTTATGGGTTAATGTTTAATTTGTGAAAATATTTATGTTGTACGGGTTTTTTTTTTTATCGTCTTGAAATTCCACTTAAATGTAAAGAAAATACACGTTGCGGCTCTCTGAAAAAATTTTAGAATCTGTTTGCTTAATATTTGGCTCGTCTCACCCGAGAGACTGCTGACCCCGCCGGTCTGGGCCTATTCGGAGGGGGAAGCCTTCTTTTCACAGACGAGAGAGCCGAACTCCCGATCGTGCATCTTCGGTTTTTTTGTTTATTGTAAATAAATATTGCGGTGTTGATAAAAGGATACTAATGGTCAATTAGGTTAGGTTAGCTACATTATAAATACTTTAAAACATTGTGGACGGTTGATTTGGTTAGGACAGCTACATTAAGGCCCCCGTCTACCCGGGCACGCACACACACACGGTGTGGATAGCTTCAGGATAAACAACGCGATTTCAAAACTACTCGAGATATCCGAATGGGGTCTGCTAACGAAAAGCATTTAAGAGTTCGCTGAGGCCCGAATAGTACTTTTAATTTTGGATCAAGTTTTTAAACTGAATTTCTAGAAGAGTTAAAAGGGCCAAAACGCATGTTTTCAGAGTAATTTTTAGGCGTAAAACAACCAGTACAGATTCTTGAAAGCACTTAAGGGACTTGCATTACACCTTTATCTTCATTTATCGACCTAATGTTACGGTCACCGCTCAAATTTCACAGTTTTCCTGTGACGACGAGAAGACCGCGTCAATTTAGAGCCTTGCGCTTAGAGGCGATACCGCGCTAGAAATACCATCGAACGTCGCGCGCTTATCATTCCGCCTAACTAACACACACACACACCCCTGACGAGGCGGGCCCCTTAAAGATACTGTGAAATCATGTAAAACTTCGAGGAACTTCAGGTTTTGGCTCTCTCGTCTGCGAAATGAAAGGCTTCCCGAATTATGTACAGGGCCTCATTCGTTAAACTGCAAACATTCCTCTCTCCCCGTCGGGCGGCGGTCGGACAACCATTTCCCCCTTGAACGGCTGTCCGGTCGCAACGTCGAGGGCTCGTCGTCCGTCAGCCTGGACGGACGACGTCCACTCCTCCCGCTCCTGTCCGTCCGTGAAGTCGGTCGTTAGTCCCAGTCCGTCGACGGCTTTCCTACCCCCCGCGCGCACGCCACTGTCCACGTCGCAGCCCATTCGCAGGGGGAAGCCTTCTTTTCACCGACGAGAGAGCCAAACTCCCGATCGTGCATCTTCGGGTTTTTTTTTTTTTTTGTTCATTGTAACTCATGTTAACTAATGGTCAATTTAGGTTAGGTTAGCTACATTATAAAATACTTTAAAAACATTGTGGACGGTTGATTTGGTTAGGATAGCTGCATTGAAGATGCTGTGAAATCATGTAAATGGTTTACTTAGCCCTGGATAGCTACATATTAAAAAAGTTATTTTTCTAAGCAACCATAAAATGATTTTACAGTATTTTTTAATGCAGCTATACTTACCTAATATAACCAACCATCCACGATGTGTTTAAAGTATTTATAATGTAGCTAACCTATCCTAATCGACCGCAAAATTTAATGCCACACCGGTTTATACAATGAGATGGAACGGAAAAAAAAAAGCGAGCAGTAACTTCGGGTGTGGCTCTCTCGTCTGTGAAATGAAGGCTTCCCCCCTCGCAGCTCCCCGGAGAGACGTGACGATCACAGATACCAAACGACAAACACTCCGTAAACAACCTCGTGTTGTTCGGAACATTTTATACTGCGAAACTAGGACAAGATATTCAACGTGGAAATGCTTTTGAAATAAATGCCGAGCGTGATTATTGTACGCGAATTTTGTTTTAAAACCGCATTTCTGGACGCTAATCACACGTAGTTTCCCTAAACGCCGCTAGAATTCGCTGCCGGAGCAGCTGCGTCGGCTGTCGAATCATTCCATTTGCAGACCGAAATTTTAAACTGTATGCTGAAACGGCTCCAATTAAAGCGAAAAAGACTTTAAAAAAATGATTTAATCTCGACTTTGGACCTGAGTTTCGACAAGGAATTTTATTTTAAAAAAAAACTGTCCATCTTGTTAACATTCATTAAACATTTAAAACTGTAAAGTTTCTCTTTGTCTTTGTGAACTTTGGTTCGCGCCATCCGCCACAGATGGCAGCACCGTGGTTACACATTTCCGTTCATTGCTACTTCCGTTCCATTCAGGAAATTACTCCTACCAAATTCCGTATGTCGAGAGCTAAGATGTTACACATCAAAAATTGTAACGTTACAATTTTTTTTTTGGAAACCAGTAGCCAAATTTTTTTTATAGAAGTACAAGAAAAATGCTGTTAATATTCTACAGCATATTTATGGGGAAAATACAAAAATAAATTGCTGCATTTATGCAAAGGTCTTGGTTGTTTTCATTAACGGTTACCGCTCAGGATCTGGAAAGCTGGGTCATGTGATTCGAAATTAGCTGTTTAGCAGTATCGAAACACACGCTCCTTCGTTGGGACGTCTCACAGGACAGCAGCCAATGAGTGAGTGGGTGACATCTTCCCGAGTGTACGTATGACTGTACCCTGGAGGTCATTGAACCCGCGAATTTTTGACGTGACAAAGTCTAATAAATCGATGAACGCCGGCTGCACGCACGAACAAGGATGACTCATTGTCCCGTTACGCTCATTGTACGCTTGCGCCACATCTATCTCTCTTCCACTCGATTGGAACAACTATCCATTTGACTTTTTCAAGGCACATTAAACTTGAAACACTCACACCATTCGTTTCCTACTTTTCCTATCATCGTCCTATCCTTAACAGAATAACACAGATTGGAAGAAGTTAAATAGCAAACATGTATAAAAGTTATAGTTAAAATAATCTCTTCGTTAAAGTAATAATAATATTTGAATTAATGAGTGCAAATAAAATTGAATTTATCAATTAAATTGTAGACTTCATGTCACTCCTTCTTTGTATCCATACAAAATAGTGATAATTCAATAAAAATGATTCAATTTTCTTCATAAAAGTATGCAATCATTTCATCAATGTTTTGTTATGACCTTGTCACGTTAAACTATCGTCCGTAAACCGACTTTACAGACAACAAATTTTTTTTTCTAGTTTCTACTATTCACCCTCCATCGTATTAAATGACCTCGATGCCATTGAGACGTTGACCCCTAAACTAACCAACTTGCTTATTCGTTCGTTGTTCGAAAGTGAAAAAAAAGCTTCTTTCGCAGGAAGTGTAGACAAACTCTTTGACATTTTAGCGTAACGAATCAGCACGTAACACCACGCGCATGCATTAGACCCGGGTCCAACGTGGTCCTTAAAGTAATAAGCTATGAGGAACTTGGAAGTATCACGTGTTCCCAATCCATCTGGAATACATTTTCGTGCTGCAATCTGTTCCAATATGCAAAGGAGAGTTTCTCTCTCTCTCTCTCTCTCTCTCTCTCTCGGAATTTCGTGCACGTTACTATTTATTCCGGCCCCGTATAATTTTTTAATTACCTCAAAGCAGATTCATTGATGGAATATTTACGAGGAAAAATTTAAAAATATAAACTAAAGTAAATTTTTAACGTCGTTGCTGTGTTAAAATACTGGTACCAACAAATCATTCAGTGCTATATTTTTTTTTTACTTAAATATTTATTACTTAAAGCTTCAGGCACTTACGTAGAGAAAAAAGGGAGGAGAAACCACAACAAAATAATAAAAATATATTCTACGGTTAATTTTAGCAAAAAAAAAAAAAAAAGCTTGTGTTTTAATTTTTGAATGACCGAAATACTTTTTTTTTTTCACTGTAAACCATACACTCTTTTAGAGCCCTTAATTATATCTAAATGTAGTGAAGGGAATTTTGCTAGTTTAAAAACAAAACACAAGTAACCACTGTATTTGTATCTAAGGTTTAATATAACCATACACTTATTTATATTGTTGTGCTATTTTGTAAATTATGATGCATCGTCTGCTTATGTTTTCCATATTATTAGTTGAACTGCACTGCTCCCCAAATACGAAGCTAACCAAACAGGGCCGACAACTTCAGAAGTGCAGAAAACAGTGAAATTTACCACCAAAATTAAATTCCGAAGTACCAAAATACAGTCAAAAATACAAACATATTACGTATATTATCATATCAAAATTTGTTTATTTTTAAAAACTTGTTACACTATATTTATTTTTTGTAAATTTACAAGAAATATTAATGTAAAATTACATATATTTGTAAATTAGCACATTTACATGAAAATAAATTTCACTTGAAAATAGGTTTTGAAATAATACTAGCTTCGGATTCTTCTTATTCCAGTAACTCCAATAGTAAGTTATTTGTAAACCTTTCCCTGAATAGCTTTCCAGTATTAACTGCGCACATTAATAAGCATAATAAAACAAAATAAAGTCCTTTTTTAAAAATATTTTATCATCTTTTATATGGTTTATAATTATGCTCGGAAAAAAAATAAAATTATGGGTCAATTTTCCTACTATTATCTTGAAAAAAACGTATTTAATTTATGCAAAAATAACCATAGCTATGTGTTTTACAATGTTGTGATCACTTTCTTTTAGTATTACAACTATTTCTTGGCAACTGATTTTCAAAGAAATCTTGTGTTATTTTACTGGAGTAATGTAAGTTATTTACCAGACACACGGAAAGGCCTGAAGCTTTTTCTTTACCTTTTTTTTTTTTTTTAAATGATGCTTTCTTACAAGATATATCTGGCAAGGATACTCCTGCCATTATAGATTCATAAGCCTTGTTAAAGTTTCAAATAGAGACTGACGAACAACTGACATTCGGAGGGTGTACGTTGAATAAAAACCTCGCTGCTCAACATCGATTTCATTTCCAGTTCTTGACAAGCCTCCTGACGGTAATTATTTTTATAAAGGCAGCTAGCTTTTTAATTGATAGTTCGCCTACAGGGACAGCGTGTATTGAAACATCCTGGATGGACAGCAATAATTGCAACAAAATAAAAATCGCACCACAGTACTGAATTGGCCCGCGCGACCCTTTCAAAAATATTTTACAGCTCCTAAGATGGTTAGATATTTTTAATCATCTTCCGTAGAAACGCTATTTTAGCCGGGAGATTTATGACAGCTGTAACTTTAATAATTGAATTTAAATATGTATGAATTTTACTCTATGTTTAAATTGAGACTGGTTGACTCAATAAATAGTGAAATATTAACAAATCTAAACTGAAATATTTGCTACGCTATTTCAAGAACGTATCAATGCTCAAAACAGAAGAAAAAAAATAAAGAGGGAGGGAAAATTTTTCAATATTCCAACTTTTTCGTGAGGCAGGAGTGTAGGTACATGGTGACAGACGATAGTAGACAATTCCAAAAGATTCCCTTTGTTTACAAAAAATTTAACAATAGTTTGTGAGGGTTAATTGCAAATTTTTTAACTACACATACTTGCTCATTGTTTTTCGAAAACCCATATAAGTTGAATGCTTTGTTGCGAGTTGCATATGAGAAGTACTTGTGATTTCTCACAGATAATGCAGTGTCTGTGTTTTCGTTTTTGAGTACCAACAACCCAACTGTTAAGCCGCGTTTACCACGGCGGAACGTTTTTGGCAACAGTTGGCAAATTTGTTGCCAGTAACTGCAGTGATTGCAGGTCAGTTGAGTTTATACTGCACACACGACCTTACCAAGTGTAACTCCAAGCACAACAAAACGCTGATTACGACAACATAGCCTCTATCCCCACAGATATTCAAGACTGGTCATGGGCATTTAAAAACTTTACGCGTGGCCTAGGCCAAGGCCACAAAATATTCTGGTTTATGTTTTATTTTTATATTTTAATTTACATTATACTGTGTATTGTAGTCTGTAATTTTTTTATTGATAAGTTTTAATATTTATTTACAGCAGCTCAAATAGGTACGTAAATGTTAGCTAGTTTATGTATGCGGCAGATATTTAAATTATTTTACTTTTTTTTTAATTTTTTGTGCGTCAGCTATTTGCGATCAATCGGAACTGCTGTTGGTGAGCGCAAGAGAAACTAACTAGTGTGAGCTTGAGACAGCGCCGATAGGGGAAGCCTTCTTTTCACAGACGAGAGAGCCAAACGTCCGATCGTGCATCTTCGGTTTTTTTTGTTCATTGTAAATAAATATGGCGGTGTGGATAAAAGGAAAGACCATAAACAAGGCAACGGTATTTATTTGTACGCCGCCATATTTTTCATTTGCCGTGTGTCCGTAAATGTTTATTTTGGACAACTCATGATAACTAATGGTCAATTAGGTTAGGTTAACTACATTATAAATACTTTAAAACATTGTGGACGGTTGATTTGATTAGCATAGCTACATTAAAGATACTGTGAAATAATGTAAACGGTTTCCTAGCGCTGGATAGCTACATATTAAAAAGTTATTTGCTAAGCAACCATAAAATAATTTTACAGTATTTTTAATGTAGCTATACTTACCTAATATAACCAACCATCCACAATGTTTTAAAGTATTTATAATGTAGCTAACCTATCCTAATCGACCGCAAAATTTAATGCCACATCGGTTTATACAATGAGATAGAACGGCGTATGACGTATGAGTAAGCTACATCCCAAATAAATACACCTGTTGTGGTACGGGGAAAAAAAAAAGCGAGCATGGCATGAACTTCGAGGAACTTCGGGCGTGGTTCTCTCGTCTGTGAAAAAATTGGCTTCCCGCGGCGATAGTGCTGCGCTAGTTTCGGGCTGTTTTTAAAGCAGTGCGACGGAGGCACGACAGATGGCGATAGTGTGGCCGAAAATGAAAAAGAAATTTGTCGTGTGACGTGGCCCAGGTGTCTGCTCGGAGCGGCGAAGGAGTTGAATGCGTGCTTCCGGTGCGAGGGGTGCTGGGTTCGAGTCCCAGGTAAGGCATGGGTGTACCAATATTACATGATGGTGATTGATTTCCGATGATGATTGCACTACGATACATCGACCGATTTGCTCACTGAGGTTTGCTTGATTTGATATGATGTGATTACGATTTGCATTACGACGCATCACCCTATGGTTGCTGGTGTCACCGCTGAAGGCCAACCTAACAAAAAAAAAAGAATGCGTGCGGGCCTGAGCAGCTGTGGACGCGAGGGTGACTCATAACTGAGCGCGCGAGATGGTATCGCCGGTAGAACTGAGCGGCGGTTTCCGGGAGTGTCAGTTCTTCAGTCGTCGCCGTGACGTGCGCGGTTACAGCTGCTCGCTGTCTTTCCAACATCCCGGCGTTGCAACGCGGCACGTGTGTACATTCCAGAAGAGAAACTGTGAGTTTACAATATTTATAATTTTTATCTTGCTCGCCTCAACGTTAACCCCGGAACCCGATGGACATCAGTGAAACAGGTGGGACGTCGAACGTTCGCCCGATTTGAATTCGCGGTGTGTGAGCAGGAGAAACTGCCGCTACGAGAATCACGTCAAACGTTACAGTTCAAAATTTTGCTTCGCAATTTCAGGCAATTGAGATTTATAACACGCCTGTGTCATTTTGCTGCCTCCCCCCCCCCCCCCCCCTTTTTGTTCGGAGAACACTTTAAGCTCCCATTTTCCGCGCGCCTACGAGTTTGAAAATACGTTAAGCTCACTGAAGATTTATTATTCAACAGATAAAAAAATATATATTTGGTTCTACAATGCGATGTAGAACTTCACCTGACTTTAGTGATTCGCTAGGAAGGCAATGTAGTTTTAATATTTAAATGCTTTATACTAATTTTATATATGCAAAATATTTTGTTTATTAAAATTATTTTTTGAGCTGCCGCTTTTTTTTCCCTTTTAGTTTGAAAGAAAGTTTTCTAATATATAATTGTATTTTAGCGATGCGTATTTTAGGAAAATATTATAAAGCATCATTTTTATGGTTTTGTTAATGACTTAATTGGTATGTGTATGGCTTATGGTAGCCACTATTTGGAGTGTAGGTATTTGTATGATATCGCGAGTTATTTTTTTTTTTTAAATAAACCTGCGCATGATATTATAGAACTTGAAATTGATTGTAATTGGTAAAAGTTTAGTGAATTTTTTTCCTTCTGGTTCCACGCAGTTCTCCTTAATATTACCTCAGGCAATTCTTTGTATTTAAGACCGTCGTTCAGGGACTAGCGGTGTTTTGGAATCGCACTTAGTTCGCGAGTTTGGCAACTTTTATGTACGCGCAACTCCTGACAGAGAGCGAAGAAGTTTCTGCTCCACAGCGGGTCAAATGGTTATTTGACCAGCACGGGAGGCCATGTACTTTTATTCAGAACCGTATTAACACGAACATCTTTGTTACACTTTCCTTTTCATCCAGTTTTATTTTGTCATTGTAACTTTAGTTTATATTTTCTATTTTGTTATATTATTTTAGTCTTTATGCAAATATAGGCCCCTACGTAATTTTAATTTAAAAAAAATTTTCACACACTAAGCCCTACGTATGTATATTTGTAAAATACACAAAGGATGGTACTGGCTATAAAAAATGCATGAGTATTCTAATGGTATTCACGCCATGGGTCATTTGTTATTCAGGAGAAGAAAGAATAAAAATTGACTATATTGAATTTTTTTAAATATAATGTGAAGTGAATAAATCGAGTAAAATTGTTCAATACGGTAATTTTGTCAACATTTTTTTTTTCAACATTTCTTCGATGAATTCTCACTGACGGGAATATAAATAATTGTTGTCAACATTTAGACAGAATTTGCAGTTTCTGTTTTAAATTATTGTTGCCAAAAAATTTGCGCCGGTATAAAGGTGGTTGTATATATACAGGTTGTCCATAAAAGAATTCTCCAGTTTCAGTGGTATATTAAAACAGTTTAATTGAGACTATTTACAACAAATAATACATCAAATGGAAGATAAACTAACCTAGTTTTATCTTACAAATGTTCAATTTGCTACCGTTAGTTATACGGCACACATCCAACCTAAAGTCCAATTTTCCCCACACTTTGGTTAACACGTCCGGAGTAATGGAAGCGATAGCCTCTTCAACTCTTGTGTCTCAACTCTGGCAAATCATTAGGTAGCGGCGGAACGTAGACACGAACTATTTTAAAGCCTCAGAGGAAAAAAAAAAAACCTCAAGGCTTTATTTCAGGTGAACGTGGAGGCCAGCGAGAAATGGCTCTGCCGTCTCGATCATTGCGACCAAACCAAAATTCATCTGGTTTTATTTATTTATTTATTTAATTTTTGCCTTATTTTAACTGGCGAAGTTAAGGCGTACCGCCTTGTTTTAAGGCATTTAGCAACTGTAACCGGTATGGA
The DNA here is from genome assembly GCF_032445375.1 of Bacillus rossius redtenbacheri. Lineage (NCBI taxonomy): Eukaryota > Metazoa > Arthropoda > Insecta > Phasmatodea > Bacillidae > Bacillus > Bacillus rossius. Next base: position 43,963,910 of record NC_086338.1, on the reverse strand, counting down.
CTTTTAAAAGAAACGTACGATGAACAGAAATTAACCGATTCACTCTTAGCAAATCGCGGAACACAGAACGCTTCACGCTCAGGAGTCGCCATTTTACGTTGGTTCCCCTTTAGGGAAGCCTACGATTCAGGGAAGCCTACGATTCACTCGTCCTTCTGGACATACCCGAATACTCACGTTGGCAAGACTTCTTTCATCAGACGAGAGAGCCAAACCCCCGATCGTGCATGTTCGGTTTTTTTTTGTTCATTGTAAATAAATATACAACTCATGATAACTAATGGTCAATTAGGTTAGGTTAGCTGCATTATAACTACTACTTTAAAACATTGTGGACGGTTTCCTAGCGTTGGATAGCTACATATTAAAAAGTTATTTGCTAAGCAACCATAAAATTATTTTACAGTATTTTTTAATGTAGCTATACTTACCTAATATAACCAACCATCCACAATGTTTTAAAGTATTTATAATTACTTCTTGCTATTTTTAAGAATGACATCTTATAAGATAAACCCGCGCATTTAGAGAATAAATGCCCGCGAATTTTTTCCCCCCAAATATATACACCTGTTGTGGTACGGAAAACAAAAGGCTAGCATTAACTTGGGGAACATCGTGTTTGGCTCTCTCGTCTGTGAAAAGAAGGCTTGCCAACGTGAGTATTCGGGTATGTCCAGAAGGACGAGTGAATCGTAGGCTTCCCGTCTCTTTAAGCGAGAACACAACAAAGCAGTACGTACTCGCGCATGCGCTTATCTGGAACAGTTTGATTTACTTTTTAACTGTGACCTTGAACCAACACTCTACAACTTATATTTATGAACATAATGTATTTTTTTTTCTTCTCGCTTCGTAAGGGGGTGCCTCGTCTTGCCCCACTCTCTCCTAGGTAAGCCCTTGCACTCGGTGTGTCGCGCCGTGCAGTCGAGGGAGACGTGTGCTGGCTGGGTCCCGCCAGGCCTCGGCTGGCGCGCGGTCACGTGACGCGACGGCGGGGCTCATGCATTATTGAGCGCCGTTAAACTGGCCGCGACCACCGCGCGTCGCGCTCTTTCCCCCGGGGGACGGCCGCGGGAGTTGTCCCGATTGAATATGTGATGACCGAGCTTAGCGCGGCACAAGCGAGCCCCGGCAGTGCTCGCTTGGAGCTCGCCGAGTGCTCGCTTGGTGCTCGCCGAGTGCTCACTTGGTGCTCGCCGAGTGCTCACTTGGTGCTTGCCGAGTGCTCACTTTTTCCTCACCGAATGCTCACTTTTTCCTCACCGAGTGCTCGCTTTTTCCTCACCGAGTGCTCGCTTTTTCCTCACCGAGTGCTCTCTTTTTCCTCACCGAGTGCTCGCTTTTTCCTCACCGAGTGCTCTCTTTTTCCTCACCGAGTGCTCGCTTTTTCCTCACCGAGTGCTCTCTTTTTCCTCACCGAGTGCTCGCTTGGTGCTCGCCGAGTGCTCGCTTTTTCCTCACCGAGTGCTCGCTTTTTCCTCACCGAGTGCTCTCTTTTTCCTCACCGAGTGCTCTCTCTTTCCTCACCGAGTGCTCTCTTTTTCCTCACCGAGTGCTCTCTGTTTCCTCACCGAGTGCTCGCTTTTTCCTCACCGAGTGCTCTCTTTTTCCTCACCGAGTGCTCTCTTTTTCCTCACCGAGTGCTCTCTTTTTCCTCACCGAGTGCTCTCTTTTTCCTCACCGAGTGCTCTCTTTTTCCTCACCGAGTGCTCTCTTTTTCCTCACCGAGTGCTCGCTTTTTCCTCACCGAGTGCTCGCTTTTTCCTCAACGAGTGCTCGCTTTTTCCTCAACGAGTGCTCTCTTTTACCTCACCGAGTGCTCTCTTTTTCCTCACCGAGTGCTCTCTTTTTCCTCACCGAGTGCTCTCTTTTTCCTCACCGAGTGCTCTCTTTTTCCTCACCGAGTGCTCTCTTTTTCCTCACCGAGTGCTCTCTTTTTCCTCACCGAGTGCTCGCTTTTTCCTCACCGAGTGCTCTCTTTTTCCTCACCGAGTGCTCGCTTTTTCCTCACCGAGTGCTCTCTTTTTCCTCACCGTGTGCTCTCTTTTTCCTCACCGAGTGCTCTCTTTTTCCTCACCGAGTGCTCGCTTTTTCCTCACCGAGTGCTCGCTTTTTCCTCACCGAGTGCTCGCTTTTTCCTCACCGAGTTGCTCGCTTTTTCCTCACCGAGTGCTCGCTGTATGCTGAACGAGTGCTCGCTGTATGCTGAACGAGTTCTCGCTTTATGCTCACCGAGTGCTCGCTTTATGCTGAACGAGTGCTCTCTGTATGCTGAACGAGTTCTCGCTTTATGCTCGACGAGTGCTCGCTTTATGCTCGACGAGTGCTCGCTTTATGCTCGACGAGTGCTCGCTTTATGCTCAACGAGTGCACGCCGAGTGATAACCGTGTGCGTGTAAAACGTGATACACATCACACTTAAAAGAGTATCAACTACTGGCTCTGTAATGGTTTTCGTACCACGCATCTTCCGTTTTCCCAACCCTTTTTTTTTTTTTTTCGTTCGTGATATCATAAAGCTTTGTAACTTTCCTCTTCCCTTCCTCCCTTCTTTATCACTTCCTTCTGTGATTATTTATTGCTGACACTTTTTTACGCGATACAAGTTTCTGAACCACGATGTTTTCTACTTCTTTATTACGCTCATCGGTTTACCTACCTTATCCTTCTATGGCTCATCATTCCATTTTAGCTCGGCTACCTTTCTTATGGCCACGTTTTCACTTTCCAGCTATGCAACTCTTTTGTATTTTTATTTTCAATGATATACAACCACACATACTTATATTGTAAAAAAATAGCCAAATTTCATATCAGCTTCATCGTATTCTTGCCATAATTTTTATTTCTTAGATACAGTATTTTTGTGCTGCTTGAGCTTTAGTTACCTAGATATTTGAGTTATTTCAAATAATTCAAATGCGCCACCATTTTTCCATCCTTATATACTTTAACATAGACTTTATTCCCACTAAAATTCAAGAATCGACATGGGCATTTAAAAACTTCACTTTGATGATTCCTAAAAAAAAAAAGTTAAGTCCAATTTTATTCAGAACCTATTAAAACAGTTTAAAAAAACAAAATTACTCCCACTTTTTTTCATCAAGTTTGATTTTATGTTGTAATTATTTTTTAAATTTTCTATTTTGCTGTATTTTCGATACATTATTTTGTGTCTTTATGCAAATATACGTGATTTAAAGTGTTATTAAGTGTTAAAGTAGTTTTAACACACCATGTCCTACTTATTTGTAAAATACAAAAACCTTTTAAACTGGCTTTGGAAAAAGTTCCAAGAGTATGGGCTACCGCAGCTTGGATTGCAAACTGGCAAGGTTCTATCAAGCTTTTTTTTTGCAACTAAATAACTATGGTGGTTAATAGTGAGACAGGTCCCATCTGGTTCCAAACACTCACTGCTAGCAACAACTCTTTTACCAAATCCGGTCAGCGCGGCTGTGGCTTCTTCCTGTGGGAAAACCTCAAGGAAAAGTTTTTCAAACATCGTCTCACACCTTGGCTGAAGTTACGAATTTTGGAGGAAATTGCCGCTACACACCTCGAAATATGCCGAAAAGCAGTCGAACCGTTCCGAAATCGCCTTCATCAATGAATCACTGCTGATGGCCTAAATCTTCCTGATGTGATCTTCAGAACTTGATAAATAAAAAGGGGGGTGTATACTGATTCCAATAAAATAAACCTCATTTCTGTAAGTCGCTCCGTTTTTTAATAGCCTTTTGAAACCGATACTCTGTGTAATGGTTGTAAAACGTCGTGCAAGTGATAGTAATAAATACGAAATGAGCATCAATTTTTAACACCCATTACATTATACGAAGTAAATATCAGTTGAAAATTCTCGTGACAAAAAAAAAAAAACAAATGCAAGGAAGGTATTGGGTTGATAGTTCATAAATAGCCCTTAAGGAGCCCGTCTAGTCAGGGATGTATCTGTGTTAGTGAGGCGGGATAATAAGTACGAAGCTCTCTAGTGCTTCTAGCGCGGTATCGCCTCTAAGCGTAAGGCTGTGGACTGGCGCGCAGTCTTCTCGTCGCGCACAGAGCAACTATGATATTTGAGCGGTGACCGTAACATTATACGGCGGAGAAATTATGATAAAGGTATAACGCAAGTCCCTTAAGTGCTCAAGAATCTGTAAAGGTTTATTTATGCATGACAATTATTCTGAAAACACGTATTTTAACCATTTTAACTCTTCTAAATATACAGTTTAAAAACTTAAAACACCACTCGGATATCTCGAGTATTTTTTTTACCAAATCGCGTTGATTTTTCCTGAAGCTCTGCAGACTGTATGTGACCCAGGTAGGCGGGGGCCTTAAGACCTACCTGGGCACACATACGGTGAGCAGAGCTTCAGAAGAAATCACCTGATATCAGGATGGTGTCTGCACACGAAAAGCACTCAACAATACGCTGAGGACCTGCGGGTGGTTCTAATCCAGTGTTTCTTTTTTTCGAACTGTTTTGTCGGGAGAGTTGGAAAAAGCTAAAGCGCGTGGTTTTCATTTAGGCGTGAAACGCTACCCCGTGCAGATTCTTGAGAGCATCCAAGGGACTTGCGCCACACCTTCATCTTTGTTTCCCCCGCCGCGCGCGGCGACGGGAAGCTTTTGGGGGCGACGCCGCGCTGGAAGCCCCGTGGAGCGTCGACCTTATCGACGCGCACCCCTGTGACCAAAGAGGCGCGCGGTCAGCCCTGATTGGTCACCGCCCCCCCCCCCCCCCCCCGCGCCGCTGTCGCGGCACGCAGGCCAGGGATTTGTGGATCACGATGGGCATGGTTTTGTAGCGGTGGTGAAGAGGGGTGTGAGGTGGGGGCAATCTCGACCCTGGGTGTGTTTCGATGATAATGTTATTAGAGTTTCCATTACGTGCTCGGGAGCCACAACAAAGGCTCTGTCACGCGGTCTGTCCCGGGAGAGACGCCATTGTGGTCTCTCTTCCCTCCTCCACCACTCCCCCCCCCCTCCTCTCCACACAGCCTCGCCGACACCCCCGCTCGACCCCACGTCAAAGGATGCAAATTTTCCAGTGACTGGCAAACAGATGACTGCCGCAGAGTTACGGCCGGGAGGAAGTGCGTGCATGTGTGTTGTGTTGGGATCGTTGGGGGAGGAAGGGGGAGGGGGTATATACGGGTCGGAGACAAACAGGCGCGCAGCTCGTTGTATATAGCGACCCAGACACAACGACGCAATAACCCTGGTAGGGAACATACAGAGACTTTCGTCGCTCGCTCTTCGCGGGCAGTGTCTCGGTTTTGAAAATGCGTACCTCTAACGTTAAAAGCGCTTTAACTGAACAAAAATTAACGTTTCCACGATAAAAAAAAGGAAAAATTACTAGACATTTACGTCAAACAACTTCATCAACGCACAAATGAGTTTTTATCCCAAGCCCTTAAAATCGAAATGCATGATACACGCCTAGTAACATGATGCATCGCAAAGTGTTCGATAACGAGGTTTGTTTCCGCTAAATTAATTGAAGTCCTGCAGAAACGTTCTAACTCATTGTCAGACCATTGTATTCAAAACGGAAAGAGCACTTGACTAAATACGTATTAGGTAAATTTTTAAGTAGGTAAATTTTTAAGTATATACTATATATTCCAGCCGTTACCATCATGCGACTTTCGGATATGTTTTATATAGTTTTTCGTTTAATGGTCCATATACCTCAAAACCATATATATAATATATATAAAATATGTAACCATTTTTTGGATACGATTACTATCGCGATTTTTCTCTGATAACTTCCAAACTGATACATAATATCTAGTACTGTAAAATCTCGGTTGAGTTCGTTAATGGGCAATATCCGACCATAGGGGTAGAAACGGGGAAGCTTTTTGAAAAACAGAAAAATCGCTGTAACTTCCATAATATGGAAAATATCACATCCGCTTGAACGCATAATAACTCGTAGGAATAATACCAAAATATTTTGTCTTAAATGTATTTGATACGATTAACTATAACTTCATGGAGTTGAAAAAACAAGGGTTAAAGTACATAAATAATCATAGGCACAACATATAATTTGTACTTATTATGTATTAATCTGTTATCTCCTGCAGCGACTCGTACAGAGTTGCCAAGGGAGATAGGTTGGGTTTTTATCTTGCGAAGAAACTTAAAACAGTTTTGTGTACAAAACGCTTTTATTGGTTATGATATAACACACGACAAACATGCAAACTTGGTAGTGATACGTCGCCGTTTGCTTCAATAGCTGGAACAGGTTTACTGCAAATGGCTGACGATCTCTGTGAACACAAATTACTCACTTTTAATTTGATGCAATAATCTCGTAATAACAACAAATAATAATCCTGACATTTAGCGATTATGTTAGCTATGGCAACAAACAATACAAATTTGGTATTCTATTTTCTTTGAATTAATTTTCTGTTATTACCAAAGTTCCAAACTAGAGTTAACTTTACTCAATTATACACACTCTTTATCTGACACACAATTCAAAACATACACTCGACTTATACTTAGACCAACGCCTCGAGTTTGGGTCCGCCCTCCATTTTTATTTTATTTAACATTTAAGTCAGATCCCTAGTGGCGTTTTCGCCTACACACTATTGAGGTGCGGCCAACTCGTCGTCTTTATAAGTCCGGTTATCCGGCGTCTCAGTCCTGTCTCTATCAATTTACTACTCTATGTACAAAGTCAATTCCGGGTAAGTTCGCCAACGCTGCCTATAAACCCCTCTTCGCCGTATGCGGACGACGTCGATGTCGACTTCCACTCTCGTTGCGCCGACTCGCTCCTTCCACACTCGCTGAGCGAGTGTCCCTAATCAAAAGTCTGCTCCCTTCACTATTTTCCTTCAGGGGGTATTCGCCCACCCCTGAGGACTTCAAATTTGATTAGCAGTTTTTCACAAAATTACTCGCCGAGCGAGTTCATACTCGCTCCTGGCGTGTATTGGTGGCGAGTCGTGGCGTCTGAGGTTAAGTCCGTTTCTTCTTATTATGTCGTCTGTGGCCAAGTCCCGGTCCAGTGTGAAAAGTTAAAGTTCCACTTACTGCGTGTTGAAATTCGCCTAAGTCCCACCTCGGCTGCGGATGGAGGTGATAAGACTCTGGAGATGACGGCTCGTCCGCCGCAGGCAGAGTCCGGTTGTTGCCTCTCGACGCAGAGTGACCGTCTCTCTTGGCGGAGCAGCGATTCCCTTCTGCCCCGAGTGCTGATTCTTCTAAGTCGGTAGCGGCGTGGTTTAGCGAATTTCCGGGTGTCGTGGGCAATGGCGGCAGCGTGACGAACTGTTGTCTTCTTCGGAGCTGTGTTCAGCCGAATGCTAACAAACCCGTATTTATACCCGGCGAACCCAGCATGACATCATCAAGTGCCAATCAGCACAGACTTGAAGTGACATCATCTTGAGCCAATCAGCGCTCACTGCGTTGTTGCTAAGGGCTCGGTCGCCTGTGAGCCTCGGGTTTCCTGGGGCCTAGGAGTTATGCAACCTCTTAGACTCCCGTGTATTGCAGTTGTCCTGCCTTTTGGGGAATTCTCGTTAGGTAGGGTTTTCCTACCATAACAAATCCTATATTTTTTATCTAAAACTTTTATCAGAAACAATTTTTGCTTAGACGAACCATTCCTGCAAGGGGTTGAAGAAAAAGGGGGGGAATTAAAAAGAAGTCATAACTCCATTAGTTGGTACACTGTCAAATCCGTTAAACTGTTTGCAAATCTTATAATTTTTACTTGAAACGTTTTGCTGAAATAATTTTTGATAATACAAACCATTATTGCAAGGGGTGGAAATTATAAAGGTTGGAGGACAAAAGAAAAATTAAATCTCTGTTTGTAGTCACACCATATAATCCGTTCAAAGTGTTTGTAAATCTTATAATTTTTATCTAAAACTTTTTTTCTGAAACTATATCTGATAAGACGTATTATTGCTACAAGGGGTTAAAAAGGTTTTTTTAATAACAAAAAAAATCATAAATTTTTTATCCTGTACATTATTAAATCCATTTATTTTTATTATAAAACATAAAAAAATTATCTACAACTTTCGTTCGAAATTATTTTTTATATGACCAACCATTACTGCATGGGGTGTAAAATAACAGGGATTGAAAGACAAGATGCCCTTAACATGCACACTATTAAAACCGTTATAATTGTTTGTAAACCGTATAAATATTAAATAATATTTTTGTCCGAAGTAATTATTTATACGACCAACCATAACTGCAAGGGGTGGAACTTCCATAGTAAGGACACAGTCAAATCCATTCAAATTGTTTGTAATTCTAATAATTTTTATCTAAAACTTTTGTCTGAAACAGTTTTTGATAAGATGAGTTATTGCTGCAATGTGTTGGAAAAAAAAGAGGGTAGAACTTTAAAAATATTCATAATTTCCTTACCTTGTTTACTATCAAATTCGCTCTAATTTATTGTAAAATCTTTAGTTATTATCTACAAATTTTGTCTGAAATAACTTTTGTATACGACCTACAATAATTACAAGGGGTGGAATAAATAGGGTTTGAATAGCAAAAAAATTGTTTTTGGCTTTTTTGAAGATTTTGGAATTTTTCCCGAATTCCTAGCTTAATAATTAGAAATCTTCAAGAGCGGAAATATTTAAAGTTGTGAGGCGTCCTGGAAAATATATTATTCATGCACTCTAGTGGGCAAAAATTAATTTAATATGACAGCAGCGCACTCTATCAAATGAAAACAATACGTCGGTGGGACCTCCAGTAGATGGAAACAAGTTGGCTGTCTTGACATAATATCTGCTTTGAATTAGTGGTGGGAGGTCAGTCGCCATTATTATTCGATTGACCTCGCCGGGTTCGTACTGAGAAACTTTTCATAATTTTTTTAAAATTGTATTATTTATATTTTTAATTTTTTTAAATTTTTTTATTAAAATCGGATAATAACTACGGAATTTCAAGCTGACGGCTGTAATGAAAATTGCGACATTCGTGGTTTGGAGTGCTTTGATTTCAAGATGGTTAACTTCAAGATGGCGTTCAGAGTTCAAGATACAGGTCAAGTTCAGAGATCACCTGTCAAAATTAATACACTCATATTTAAATATTTTTTTATAAATTTTAATTTTTTCCCATTAAAATCTGATGATAATTACGGATTTTCAAGATCACACGATTTTCCTAGTAGCGGATGTTCTTTATATGAAAATTTAATTAATTTTAATAAATTTTAGAAATTTTCCCGATTTTTAACATAAAAATTACAGTTTTTAAATATGGCGAAACGTTGCGCGGAAAGTGCAATCAATGGTGACATCATACCGATCCAATATGGTGGGCGTAACGAAAATTGCAATGTTTTAGAATTCAAGATGATGTAATGTTCTATAAACCAAGATGGCGGAAAACAAAATGGCAGATCCAATATGGCCGCCGGGGTCAAAGTCAAAGGTAAAGTTCAAGGTCATCCAAGATGGCGACGTGGCATCACAATCTAAGATGGCAGCCGTAACGAAAAGTGTAACGGTGACGTCATCATTCAAGATGGCCACCGTGATGTCACAATCCAAGATGGCGGTCGGCAGTTAAGGCACCACAACCTTCAGCCTGCTCCCGGAGCCCCTTTTATGTACTACTGTCGTTTCAAATTGTTTCCACAATACAAACAACTACACTTCAGCCAATTTTTTAGGCTTATAACCAATATGGCGCAACAAATAGCTGAAAGAAAAAAAATGGTTGTCTGTAAAGTCGGTTTACGGACGATAGTTTAACGTGACAACGTCATAACAAAACATTGTTGAAATGATTGCATACATTTATGAATAAAATTGAATCATTTTTTTTTAAATAATAAAAGAATAAATACTTAAAATTATACTAGTAATGAGCGTAAAGGGACACAGCGTAACGGAACAATGAGCGTAACGGGACACAGCGTAACGGAACAATGTGCGTAACGGGACACTTTTTCGTGCGTGCAGCGCGTTCATCGATTTATTAGACGTTGTCCCGTCAGAAAAAAAAACTTTACACACATACCCTGGTGCAGCGGACGTTTGCAACCTAAAAGGAAACGGGGAAATAACTACAGTGTTGTGTTTGACAGTTCTTCACTGGTGGACGGCCCTTTGCGGGCGGTCGGAACCGAGCCGGCGACCCGCCGGTGGGGGTTACGCCCTACGGCGCGGAGCTGGTAATGAGGTAATGTTGTTTGCCGGCGCGCGGGAACCGCACCCTAACCCCTCTCTTCCCCCCCCCCCCCCTCCCACTCCACGTCCAGAGACGCTGTTTGCGAAGCGTCGCGGCGCCACCTCGCCATTAATTCGCGATCTTAATGTGTGAGCAAACACGGTCCGCCGCGTAATTGGACGTGACAAAGACCGGCCCTACGACCTCTACCTCCCTCCTCCCTCCTCCCCTCCTCCAACAACCCCTCTCCAATTAGTGTTCGTCGTGATCCACTTAGAAGGGTCCGGACCACCCTTGCACATTCTATCCCCGCGCGGGGCGTAACTGCGTCTGCCTGCACAACACGCGCTGCTCGCCGGTTGCACGATCGTGCTCTTCGATCCGCGAACCCGGTGATCTTAGCCCAAGAACGATCCCGAGCATTGTTCCTCTGAACCTTTCTGTCGGGATCACACGATCTCAGTACCTACGAGTGAAATATAGTTCAAACATTTCCCAATCTGCGACCGATATGCAGCAGCAGTGCCGGAGAAATGTTAGGTGCATTCTTATTGGTGGGCTGGGAAGATAATGAAGTTGCGACAATCGATTGTGACATACGGTAGCTACCTCACCTTTCGAAATTTAAATGACGACTGAAAACAGATCATATTGGTATTTAAAAGTTAATACAAAAGGAAGCTGTCGCTTTATGCTTGCTCTATGCAGTGTGTTGGTTCAAGGTCACAATTAAGGAGTAACTGAATCAGTTTTAGATATGCGAATGTGCGACAAATGCTTTGTTGTTTTCTCGCGTGCAGCGCGAAAGACTGGCTCTTTCCCCAAATAGCAGAGGGTGAACGTGTAAACTTTATTGGCAACAGGATGAAGCCCCTCCTCATTAGAATCTCTTTGCACGAGAGTGGTTGAACGTCCAAGTCCCTGACCGTTGGATTGGTCGTGATGGTCGAGACGACAGAGCTCTTTTTCGCTGGCCTCCACGTTCACCTGACATAACACCATGCGATTTTTTCTTTCTCCTTTGGCGCTTTATAAAAGTTCGGGTCTACTTTCCGCCGCTACCTAATGATTTGCCAGAGTTGAGACACAGAATTGAAGAGGGCTATTGCTTCCTTTACTCCGGACGTGTTTACCAAACTGTTGAAAGAATTGTACTTTAGGTTGGATGAGTGCCGTGTAACTAAAGGTGCACTTATAGAATATGTTTAAAAAAAAAAACTGATTAAGTTTACTTTTAATTTGATGTGTAGTTTTTGGTAAATAGTCTACATTAAACTATTATATCATTTAAACTGGGACATTCTTTTATGGACATTTAAATATTAAGGAAATTCATCAATTCCGTCAGTGACTGAGTTGTCGAGCTCCTCGGCTATGGTGGGGGGGGGGGGGGAGATGAGGTTGGATCATAAACAGAATAAAAGCGGGAAAGGAAGGGAGAGACAAATCTATCGGCCTACAGCAAAGTCCGCCACGTTTCTCAGCTGCGAAAATGTCCGGGTTCGATCCGACGATTGTTTTCGAACTGACAAATAAGCCTTTGTTTTTTTCCACGACTCGCCTGGAATGCGAACATCGGGTTCAGGAAAAATAATAGTTCATTCGTAATTAGGTTTTAAGGGGGCCCCGTTCAACCGGGCACACACACGGTGTGCAGAGCCTCAGAAAGAAAAAACCACGCTATTTGAAAATCGATCAAGTTATCCGAATGGGGTCTGTTTACGAAAACCATGAGAGAAAAAATGTCTAAAACGTGTGTTTTCATAATAACGTTCAAGCATGTAAACACCCGGTGCATATTCTTGACTTCACAGCCTTGAGCTTAAAAGCGACACCACTCTAGAAGTACTAGCTAACGTCGCACTTATCGTCCCACCTCACTAACGCAAATACACACAACAGATACGCCATAATGAGGCGACGCGGCTGCTACAAGCAGGGGTGTCCATCCTTTCCCTCTTTATACTAACAAACGACCAGTCTTCGACAGTGCAAACCAGTTCTTCCGAGTGTCCTAACCTAGGAATTTTTTTTAATGAAATTATAAAAATCGTGTTTTAGCGCAAATGTAATAAACACTAAAATACACAGCGAAATAATGCACTTAGAAGCAATTTATGTCAACTGATAATTTTTTTAGATTTTGCATATTTATTTTTGAAGTTATTTTTCTTCAGGAGCGTTTTCAAAAAAAAAAAATTAGCAAGATTTTTACGATGAGCGCGCATCATGCAACAAAATATGGGCAGGATGAAAAAAAATCTACATACTAATAAAATACATATATGCTTTTAAATTTTATTATGCAAAGTAACGCGCGTACATTATTTATTACACACAACAATTTTTTTTTCCTTGCTTCCCCTCTGTCTTCCGTAAAGTATTTTGATTTTCCCCTCACAATTTCCCCCCCCCCCCCCCCCCCCACCAACCCGATGGCGCAACACGCGCACCTTGTGTGCCGGGCCGGCCCTCCCTGGCCACAAGACACGCGCGAGAAGAAGGAAGGAATCGATCGATCGATGGATCGGATCGATCCTCTCTCGCCGCTCGCTCCGCGCGCCGGCACTCGCGGCGGGCCACGGTATCAGGCGACTATGAATAGCCAAGGAGGTGGCGGCGGGGAGGCCGGCAGTAAATTGCGGCAATAGGGCGCTATAAAGCAGGATTTAAAAGCTTCGCCGGGGAGCCCCCTCCTTCCCCCCCCCCTCAGGAGGGGGGAAGGGAGGAGGGGGCGCGACCCCACGCCGCCCCGGTGGGAGGCCAACTTCTTCTGTGCGCCCGCCGGCCGTAGGAAACCTCTGGAACCTCAGGAGGGAACCAGGAGATTTGTTAGGACCGCGGCGCGATATCGCCCCCCTGCCCCCCTCCCCATCCCTCCTGCCCCCCTCCCAATCCCCCCTTCCGCCCCTCCCCATCCCCCCTGCCCCCCTCCCCATCCCCCCTGCCCCCCTCCCCATCCCCCCCTCCCCCACTCCCCACCCTCAAACCCCCTCCAGAGGTGGACCACATAAAGTCCTGGCGGTCTGCGCGGTTTTACCGCACGAGTGTTCCCGCAGAATACACTAGCGCCCTCTTCGAACCCTGTTCCTGTGTTCTCGCGCACACGCTACATACGGAGCTTCAGGAACAAAAAACAAAAAACAAAAATGGTTGTCTGTAAAGTCGGTTTACGGACGATAGTTTAACGTGACGACGTCATAACAAAACATTGATGAAATTATTGCATACTTTTATGAATAAAATTGAATCAGTTTTATTGAATTATCACTATTTTGTATTGATACAAAGAAGGAGTGAAATAAAATCTACAATTTAATTGATAATTTTACTTTTATTTGCACTCATTAATTCAAATATGTTTATTACTTTAACGAAGAGATTATTTTAACTATAACATTTATACATGTTTGCTATTTAACTTCTTACAATCTGTTTTATTCTGTTAAGGATAGGACGATGATAGGAAAAGTAGGAAACGAATGGGAGTGTTTCAAGTTTAATGTGCCTCGAAAAAGTCAAATGGATAGTTGTTCCAATCGAGTGGAAGAGAGATAGATGCGGCGCAAGCGTACAATGAGCGTAACGGGGCAGAGCTTAACGGGACAATGTGCGTAACGGGACACTTTTTCGTGCGTGCAGCCGGCGTTCTTCGATTTAATAGACGTCAAGTCAAAAAAATCCCCATTAGAACAACTCAAGATATCCCCGAGCAGCGTCTGTTTACGAAAAGCACGTAAGAATTCGCCGAAGACCGATAAGTAGTTTTATTTCCGGATTCACTTTTTTTAGGAGAGTTAAAATTGCTTGAAGGAGTGTTTTCAGAGTCATTTTTAGGCATAAAAAGACCGTTACAGACTCTCGAAAGCAGTTAAAGGGACTTGGCATTACACCTTTATCTTCATTTCTTCGAATTTACGCTCACCGCTCATATTTCATAGTTGTCCCATACACGACGGGAAGACTGCGCATCAAATCAGAGCCTTGCGCTTAGAGGCCACTGGAAAGAACGTCAGACGGTAGTTAAAAGTGAATTTTACTCCAAAATGTGGACATAGTTTCTTTTGCCTCTGAGGTACAGACCAGCACAGGGTTTGCTGTTTTCTAGCGGGATCCATGCCAAAATTTACATATTCACATGGTAGTCCCATTAAAGTTATAATGATGTTCGATAATACAAGATCGCTAATCTGACATGGTCGCCGTCCCAAACATGTTGGATTAAAAACTTTTTTGTTTGTTGACTATAGTCACGTCGAAGACGAATATTTCAACGAGGTTTCGGTCGAATTTGCAGTCACCATCTTCAGCGTAGCATTAACCTGTTGATTTTCTTAGAAGTTCTCCTGCCTTTAAATATATTCTCGTCTGAGAGGGGCTGCAGTTGTGTGTCAACCAGAGCCTTCCTTTCTTCTACGTTGTGGTATTTTAAAATCTCTTAGTTTGTGATCTTGCTTTAACGAAGACAAATTTTCTACCCTACCCTACAAAAAAAAAAGGTACGGCTTCAAAACTGTTGAAATCATATCATCATCTGTTAGATACTATCACTCCCCCTTAACTTCGTCCTCGGATCCGGCAATTGATTGAGTGCACTGATTTTTAAAATTGTAAATGGAACCTAAATATTCATGTAAAATTACAGATATTTGTAAATTTACATTAAAAAACACCTGTATCGCTACAAAATAATGTAAGCAGTTAAACTGGGTTCGGAATCTTGCCCTGTCGTTTATGCTTTGTGTTGTCCCAGCACCTCCAATAGTTAGAGTTATTTGTAAACCGTTGCCTGAATAGCTTTCCAGAATTAACTGCGCACAAAAATAAGCGTAATAAGATAAAGTAAAACTATTGAATACTTGATTGTCTTTTCTATGGTTTAAAAAAATATATGCTTGAATGCAATATCAATTAATATATACAATACGTGCCAATTTTCGTAATAAATACTCAGTATTATCTCGAAAAACGTATTTAGTATATGCGAAAATAAAACATTGCCAAGTGTTCTAAAAAGTTACAATACATATATTTCTCGTAGCATTACAATTTATTTCTTGGCAACTGGTTTACCAAAGGAATCTTTTGTAAAAGTACTTTTTTTTTTGCGTTTGCGGTGTTGCAACTGCGCGTGCTAATTCGCCTCACGACAAAAGCTCTCGCTCAGATAGCTGCGAATCGCATCATTTTCAAAGCTTTGATAGCAACATGAATAGTTCCAGCGTAGTCAGGTTCAAAATGCGTTGCATTCAAACGGACTATTTCGAAGAATGGTTTCAGGAACGAGATAGGCAAGCGATATTTTTAAAAAAGGATGAAAGTTTTAAACACAATCAGCCGTACGCGAATAAAAAAAAACTCTCTGTGGGCGGACAGGTCATGTTGAAGGCAATCCCTCTCCGTAGCTATGAACAAAACGGTTGATGCAGCAATGGCATTTTTTTTTTTACTGACAACTTTATTTATTTTATATTATCTTATTTTTATTGTAAAAGACAAGAGTGCTGCAAATACTTTGCCTTACAAAATAAAGCATTTTATTTAAATACATGTTGTATAAATTTATTTACTTTAACGCTACGTTATACTTACCTCTTGGCCAATTATATAATTTTACCAAACAGCTGCCCTATCTCCGTGCTGCAAATTAAAGGACTAAAAGTGTCTAGAATTTTTGAGGTTAAACATCAGCTTATCTACCAGTGTCTGGTCCCAATCATCGACAGAACTATGACAAAGTGATAAGGCAGAGTCCTCAGTTTGTCAATGTAATGCTCGTATAAAACGACAGTGCTATGACAGCCATGGCCTAGCTTCTATTGTGTGTTCAGAATCCAGGCATACTACATCTTGAAGAATATTTACCATTTAACGTCAAATAAACATTACCATACGTATCAGCCATGAAATGGTACTGTTTGTAAGGATATTCGTGTTACAGTAATTCACGTAAAATAAAAAAAAAATCATAAAAACGTCTTGGTGCTACACTTCGTTTATTCTAACTGGACGATCTTTATAATAATTAGCTATATAATATTGGTTTTAAATATACTGTAAAAATTATACTCGTGTTTTTTTTCCTACCCGCATAATTTTGTAATTAATGGCAGTGGAGAGTTTCCTCAAGCAATGCAATGTTAGCAGTACCGTAGCAACATCTAACAATCTAGGAAGCTGAATTTGAAAAGCAAATTATCTGACCGCGAGCAATAGAATGCATGCTCTCAGCTGTCAGCTGTCAGCTCTCAGCTCTCAGCTGTTACTTGTCCCGAGGCTGTGTACGGTGTCTATCCAACTCCGTTCCGCCTGTTCTAGCCACAGACAACCCTCGCAGAACTCAGTTCTCTGTACTTACACAGAAGATTCCTTCGGAGACCAGTTGCCAAGAAATAGTTTGTAATACTAAAATAAAGATACTGTAGATTTTTACAACACATGGCTATGGGTATTTTTGCATATACGAAATACGCTTCTCGAGATAATACCGAGTATTTTCTTGCGAAACTTGGCGCATGATTTTAAGTTTTAATTGATGTTTAATTTAAGAAAGTTTTTTATAAAACCATAGGAGAGATGATCGGGTATTCAATAATTGGACCCAAGTTGGTTTAATAATCCTTATTAATGGGTTCACAAATAACTTCCAACTGTTGGAAGTACTGGGATAACACAAAGCGTAAATGCCCGGGGAATAATCTGAACCGAGTATTACTGCACACACTATTTTGTAGTGATACAGTGTACACATTTACAAGTATTTTTAATTTTACACTAATGTATCTGTTCTATCGTGTCGATTTTAAACACTACTTGTGTACGTACCGGGCTGTTACCACCCGCTGCTGGGACGGGACTCCAGGGTGGGAAGGTTAGGCCAGGTGGTAGCTCTTGGCCCGGGGGGGGGGAGGGCTGGGGGCAGCAGGCATGTATGTAGCCTGCTATCATGCCTCCCGTGCTACCGTATCTCTCTGGGAATCTCAGTGGTGGGAGGGGAAAAGGAACGTTGATCAAGGGAGGGAGGGGAAAAGGAACTCGGTCAGGAGAGGGAGGGGAAAAGGAACTTACACAGGGGAGGGGCAGGCGTGCAGATATGGCAAGGGGCATAAAGAAAAAAAAGAAAAAAGAGGAGGATTCTGCAAGCAGCCATGAAGAAGGCCGAGGATCGGTATACGGTTATGGAGACGCGCATGCGTCGCACATCACTTATGCGGGGGGGGGAAGGGGGGGGGGGGAAGTTACGGCGCTTACGTACTCACATTTCTTTTTTGGAAATTATTGAGTTATTATATATGCACAGCACGCAGATTCGTGGAGTCGTGTGCATGGTGGCTAGAAATGATAACGTTAATGAAATGGGGCAAAAAAAGAGAGAAAACACGTATTAAATTTACATTAAAAATGAAAAAAACACGAACGTTCCTTACATTTTAAACTAATTCCGTAGTGTCTGATATATAATAATGAGTAAACATAAGAGCAGTTAAAATTTCTTTAAAACTTGAATTCATTTTCCGTGTCTTTTTATCATCCTTAAAGTCATGGGCAGAACAAAATGTCACCAAATACTTTAATCCATAAAAAAAATTCCGAAGAACTTTTAGACTGACGACGGGAACGTTAAAAGGGCGAAGCAGTGTGTGCTGCATGTCACATTTCTTCACAAATCCTAAATAATTATTATGACTAACAACTACATTCAAGATTTTATGGAGTTATAAAATATTAAATTTCGTCATTAAAAGATTTCGTCTTTATTGTCATAAAAATTTAAAACCCCGCAATAATTAGTACATGTCGAACACAATTACTTTGATCAACTGCTTCAACAATTCGTGTTAAGACACTTCAAATATGTACAATAAACACTACATATATTGATGACAATATGCAACTAAAACATTCAATAATAAAAATACTTATATGCAGTTTTAAAACTCCAATATTGGTGTATGTACATGTATATTTTCTTGTGATGTGTCTTTACCTATGACTGTATGGTATCAGCTATAACTGCTTCTATTTACTTTTAAAAAAAACATAGAAACTAATTTTTTTACCTTATGAATAAAGTTTTAAGTTTTCAAGTAAAAACCAAACTTAAGATTTATGAAATGAATTGTGTATTTTAATAGCTATAATGAGTTCATCATGGTGAATTTCACTACATTTAGATGTTATTAAGTGTTATTTACGTCCATTTCGGTGTCTGACGGAGTATAATTTCGCTGTTTCGGTATGTTCCAGTTTGTATAAAAATTTCTGGTATTATTACTTTTCTTCAATATTAACAGAACACTGAATGCACAGCAACATAAATTTTAGTATTTATAAAATGATTATACCATTACAACCAGCCATATGAAATAGCTATCTGTATTGCAATTAATTAATTCAATCCAACTCTTGATTGACAAAAAAAAATCTCCTTTGAAAAATATGTTTCTCTTACTGCACACCAGGTTTATAAAACAATCTAATTTTTTGTATCACTGTGCTTTCCTTCATTTCTTGTATATGGTGATGATAAAAATATCAATGCGTGGTGGCAGACAAAATATAAATATCACAGCAACAGTCCTGCACCTTTTTAGAAGTCACAAGGGATAAAATGGCCAGCTTATGTGTGGTAATAAATTATTAAATACCCTGGCATGGAAAACAAACAAAAAAAGGCGACGCAGTCATTAATAATTCTCCTTCGCTGCGTACCTGCTAATAACTGCGGAAAAATTACCCACGACTTAACTTCGTGGATAACAGGACTCCATCTTCTTTACCGCCTGCCACCACTACCTGGAAATAATCATGCACCATACTCAACCTGAACAATTCACACTTACTTGAATGAATATCTCCAAGACTTGGCAAGGCCAGTTGTAAAAAAAAAATTCTACCTTGTTCAGCGTGTACATTTTTCCAACACTACAACCTATTACCATATCGAGTTATCTTCCCCCTCCTCATATATATATTTTTTTAGTTCATTTAAAACGAAAAAAAAAGGTTTTACAACCCGCAGAATTCCTTCTTTAAAGTCGCGGTAAAATATGCAGCAAAGCCGAGGCTTTGTTCCAGCATCTTTAAACCTTTCCCCCCCTTTTTTTTTCCTCCCATAATCCTTTCCCTGCTCCTCGCGTAGCTGTTCCGGAAGCCGAGAAACGTCAGGGTAGCGAGAACCAGCAGGTGTCGGCACATCATCTTGGAGACATTCCCCCCCCCCTTCCCTCCTTTCCCGATTCCCCCCTCCGCCCCCCCCCTTCCAGGGGGACGCATGCCCCAACGTCAAGCACCATCAGAATCCGATTCCGCGCCGGGACGTGCTCGAAGATATCAAATTACATTTTTGCCTCCGGCTGCAGCACCCGGAATAGTGGTTGTCGCGGGGGGGGGGGAGGGGGGGTTGGCTTGGGTGAGGGGTTGGGATTGAAGGAGCGGAGGAAAAATGATATAATCGACTATGATTGGCTGCGCGGGTGTCGGCAACATCTGCCGCCAACACGGCCAGATCAATCCTCCGCCCTGGAAAAGGAGGGGGGGGGGGGGGGGCTCGCGCGAAAAGGGGAGAAGTCCCGGGTGACGATGCGGCGAGAGACTCCGCTCCCGACGATTTTTTTTTTTTTTTGATGTGTAAACATCATTGCTCCCGGCGTGTGCGATAATTTAGTGAATGGGACGGAAATGTGTAAACACGGGCGCTGCCATCTGTTTTTTTTTTTTCAATCGCCTTGCCTGTGTTTATGTTAGGGTTAGTTTAAGGACTTGTTAAATTTTGAAATTAGTTCGTTGACAGCTCCATGCCGTACGCGAGGTTGAATAAATTCAATAAAGAATGACCATGTGTACAATACCATTTTGAAGGCTCCGAGTTGTACATGTTTGCAATTGTTCAATATTTATTTGTTTTCAATAAAATGTGCGACTCTCACAACACAGTTTTTTTTTTGTGTTCTCTCTAACTCAATCCCTTGTTTTCCCTCTTGGGGGGAACAAGTGTATACGGTAAACGTAATAATAATTTTAATGTTAACAAGCCGTATAGTATCAATCACGAAACGGTGGGTGCCATTTACTCTGTACAGAAAACTAAGGGTGTGACTCACTATAGCACCTGTATGGCAAACATGAGCATTCCTGGGTAGTAGCCTATTAAAGTTATCATATATTTATAACGATCGCAAGATTTCCTGTTATCTGTCATAGAATAGTGTGTTCAAAATTCACGAGATTTTTAAAACCATTTAGCGATTTCTTTAATGCCGTCCCAATTTTGTCCCGCGTAAACCAAACGCTTCAGCCTGCGTGGGTCGGTCATTGCAAGAGACCTGCCCCTGGCGTGGTTGATGTTGCGAATCACTCTTTTAGGGTGGTTGAATTTGCGAACCATCATGTGGCATGGTTGAAGTTGCGAACCACCCTGTGGAATGGTTGACGTTTAGAACCACCCTGTGACATGGTTGAATTTGCGAACCATCCTGTGACATGGTTGAAGTTGCGAACCACTCTGTGGCGTGTTTGAATATGTGAACCACCCTGTGGCATGGTTAAAGTTGCGAACCACCCTGTGGCGTTGTTGAAGTGGTGAACCACCCTGTGGCGTGGTTGAAGTTGCGAACCACCCTGTGGCGTTGTTGAAGTGGTGAACCACCCTGTGGCATGGTTGAAGTTGCGAACCACCCTGTGACATGGTTGAGTTGCGAACCACCCTGTGGCATTGTTGAAGTTGCGAACCACTCTGTGGCGTGTTTGAATATGTGAACCACCCTGTGGCATGGTTGAAGTTTCGAACCACCCTGTGGCGTTGTTGAAGTGGTGAACCACCCTGTGGCATGATTGAAGTTGCGAACCACCCTGTGGCATGGTAGAAGTTGCGAACCACCCTGTGACATGGTTGAAGTTGCGAACCACCCTGTGGCGTTGTTGAAGTGGCGAACCACCCTGTAGCGTGGTTGAATGTGAGAACAATCCCGTGGCGTGCAGCCAGACCTGTTAAAGATCCTCGACATTCGCCCCAAGTGAAAAAAGTTTCCCGATAATTTCACTCAACGTGTCAGCCTCGACGTAGTACGAGCAATTTGTGAGCTAAAAATATATACGTTAATAATTCATACCATAGAAACAGGTACGCTTTGTATTTTTCTTCCTCAATTTACTGCACGATGCATTTTTAACTTAGAACTGGGACTTTTTTGGACACCTTTAATTGCAGATAGGTAAATAAACATTTTTAGATTGCTCTAAGTAAAAGAACATAGGCCGACTGTTTACAACAAATCATACATAAAATTGTAGGTAAAATAACCTAGTTTTTCTTACAAATATGTAATATGTGCACCTTTAGTTACACGACACACATCCAACCTAAAGTCCAATTCTCCCCACACTTTGGTTAGCAAGTCCGGGGTAATGGAAGCAATAGCTTCTTCAATTATGTGTTTCAAATCTGAAAATCATTAGGTCGGTAGCGGCGGAACGTAGACACGATCTTTTATGAAGCCCCAAAGGAAAAAAAATCGCATGGCATATCAAGTGAACTACATGGGAGATCACAATTAAACCTTAAAAGAAACCCACGTTGAACATAAATTATAGATTCATTTTTAGGAAATGGCAGAACACTGAACGCTTTACTCTCAGGAGTCTCCATTTCATGTAGGTGGTGCTGCAAGCTAGAAATAACAACAAAGCAGTACGTATCTAAATCTGTTTGAGCTACTCTTTAATTGTGACCTTGAACCAAAAATCTACAACGCTTACAGTTGGGTACTATTAAAATTTATAACTGATGGGGAATTCTTTTTATGTAATACTGTATGAGATGATAACTGTGCAAGCAAATCTCAAGAAGTAGCCGAATTTTTGAAGTTACCGTTCAAATAAGTATTTTCAGAGCCTTGGTCGCTTGGATAATCTTTGTCGTGCAAGTCAAGTAAACTGTCTGTGCTACGACGTGCATTGAACGGTGTGTGTCGTGCCGACACCGCGCTGTGCTGCGGACATCCTGGTACGCCGCGAACAGGACTGTGCAGCGCACCAGGTTCAGAGAAGTGCAGCGCAGTCGAACGGGGCAAAACGTGCGCGTGGAGCGAGGCAGCTCAAAGAAAATAGTGACAGTGGGAGCAATGTCCAGACCAGGCAATGACGCAAAGTGAGGCCTCGTTCGATACGAAAAAATAAAGGTATCAGCTTACAGATTTACGTTTCACTAAAGCCGGTGCAAAGATAGCAAGGCATAACATAAAATACCCTGATCTCACTTCGCAAACGCGTATTATCCTCATGCGTGACTGTATGAGTCATTTCAAAAAATTTGACTCAAAGCATGTCTACAATGCATGAATTACTCAAAAGGTATTTCCAATGGCAGTGCTGAAATGTAAAAATTTAAAAAAAAAAAAAAAAAAGAGAAATAAAAAAATTGTTCAATTGTCTTACATTAGCATACCGCCTTCTCGCAGCAAGTACAAAGTACAAAGCAGAATAAACGATCAGTTAGGGAGTTTCTTTAGTATTGATTTTTTTAAAGTGTCTGCAAGGACATTGTAACAATATGAGACTAAAATTTTTTCTTATTGTATATCATAAAAAAGACTTAAAACATTTAAGATTTCTTCTTTCTGAGTCACACTATCTCCATGCAAAATAAATACAACCTGAACATAAAGTGCCGACCTGATAGCCAATTATTTTATTTCTCGGTGATCACTCATTATTTCTGTCCAAGATAATAACATAACCAACATTTCAAGTATATTAAAAAATATTATTTTTGCTCGTGACTAGTCCTTATAAAGTTCACATTATATGAGACCAAAAAAGTGTAACATAATTCTTATAATTTTTTATTGGGTTAAAAAAATATATATATAAAAATTCGGAGACATAAGACACTGACCACTTTTGGGGAAAATGCTCTTTTAACCATAAACTTGACCAACATTTGACGTTCTTTCTGTAATGGAATACAACACCAAGATCAACTATATCTCAAAAATTAAAATATTTGAGATATAGCTATAATAGTTGAGTGTATAAGTGAGGCACTATTTAAAATTCTTTAGACTTCTCTCTTGAAAAAAAGAAGGGAAAAAATTGACGTAGTTACTAATGCGGCCGAGTTACAGACGCATGAACTAAACACAAGCTGTGACGAACAGTTTCGCTTGATGAGGAGGAAAAACGAACGGAAGAAAAGGTATATCTGTGGAGCCAGTAAGCGCCGGGCATGCTTTCAGCAGGTAAACGAGCGTCATTACTTCAGGCGGGATTGTCGCCGCTCCAGGCTCAAGGCTGTCGCGACTGCTGAAGGCTGTCGCTGTCGCGACCCGCGAAAGAGCGTTTTTGACGTGAGGTTGTTAGGGTTGGTGGGGCAGGGGGAAGGGGAAGAGGCGCCCACCCCTCTCCACCAAGTCAGCTGTGGGCGCTGCGAAGTGGGTCTAGCAGCCCTTGGTAAAGAGAGGGGGGGGGAAGAGGGGAAGTCCTTTGTAAAGCTCCCGAGTCGCGGGAACCTCAAATTACAGCGCGCGCTTTGTGCCGGGACGCCTTCCCGCACACTCCGCAATGATTGAAATTCAACGAAAACCATTCGGGGAGAGAGCGGAAGCAAGTCCTTTGCTCCGGGGCGGGTGGACTTCCCCCGAGTCCCCCCCGAGTCCCCCCGAGTCCCCCCGAGTCCTTCCGCGTCCTCGTTCGTCGGGCGACGTCGAGGTCCCCAGGTCTGGTCTGGTCTGGTCTGGTCTGGTCTGGCCGCCACCCGTGTCCGAGCCAACAGGTGCGAGGAAACATTTTTATATTTCAAACTGGCTGTAACGGCCACGCGTTGCCCTGGCTCAGTTTTGGTCAAATTAGAAAAAGGAAGAGAAAGCGCGCGTTCTAAATACGCTTGATTTGACAATTTTTTTGTTGAAGTGAAACTTCTTCGGCTGCTATTAAGAGTAACAGTTATTTGTTAAGGCCGCATTTCGATGCAAAGTTTTCGTGAAACGTTTCTAACGGAAAAAAACGACAGGGAATAGGTACATGACCAGATAGATATATATAGTCGAGGTTTGAATTGTCTAAAGAGGTTTAATTTATATCACGTGTACTGAGTTACACGGGCTCTTATTTTTTTTTATTATATAAACAACGTACGTATAAGAATGCAACGTTGTGTAAAAAAATATTTTAAACATTTGGTGAAGAACGTTCGGAGACTTAAGATTTATTACAAACTGAAATTTATATTTTTAATTGTGTAGGTAAGTTTGCTCGTATAAACTGTAGGATATTTATAAGTGTATATGGGCATTAAATTATATACAGGTACTACTTCGTACTTACACATAAACCCGTATATTTTTAAAATTTAATACGAGATGTTTTGTTATTGTACATCACAGAAACTATTAAATGGCTAATTGTGATTGATTGGTTAGTATGTACAAACTTCTTCATGTGAATTTTTTTTTTATGACTGAGTGGTATTCCTCGCAGTGTCTGCGTGTTCAGCAGTGATCGGCCTGCCTAGATCGTAGGGATACGACGGACCGTTTTGCTTGGACCGGTTCGTGTTCTGGATCGGCTTATTATGTCTGCACCAACCAGTGTTTTCTAGGCCTGCCCATGTTGTCTAGGCGGGCCAGTGTTGTCTGGGCTGGCCAGTGTTGTCTGGGCTGGCCAGTGTTGTCTGGGAGGGCCAATGTTCTCTGGGCCATCTCATGTTGTTTGGGCTGGCCAGTGTTGTTTGGGCTGGCCAGTGTTGTTTGGGCTGACCAGTGCTGTCTGGGCGGGCCAATGTTCTTTGGGCCACCTCATGTTGTCCGGACTGGCCAGAGTTGTCTGGGCTGGCCATTGTTGTCTGAGCCAGCCCGTGTTGTCTGGACGGTACAATGTTATCTGGGCTGGCCAGTGTTGTCTGGGCTGGCCAGTGTTGTCTGGGCTGGCCAGTGTTGTCTGGGCTGGCCAGTGTTGTCTGAGCTGGCCAAGCGGCGGCCACGTACTGCTCCTCCCAGTACTCGCACATTCTCCATTATCTTCTTTGACACACGCAGTCGAGACTTTAGCCCCTTTGTCTTTAGCGCGCCGCTTTGTTATTCTTTTGACGAGCATTTACAAAGCCCGGCTTTATTGCGTTTTTTTCCCTCTTGTCGCGCGTATCTTCCCGCCTCGCGACCATTTCTAACATCGCCCAAGGCCGCGACTCATGTACTCTCATCGAGCGGGCAAGTTGAAACTATGCTTGTTCGCCGACGCTTTCTGTCATACACACGTAAATTCTTAAGCCCACATAACTATGTTTTAAATGTTCGTTAACCCCGGCGTTAATGGGGGCTTTGATATTTCACCTCCATGTAGCACTAATGGGCACTCGGAGATGCGGAAAGTAATCTTTTATTGGAAAATTTTAACATTATAATCTTGGCTACGGATACCAGTAAATGTGCGGCGTTGCATGCACTTATATGTGTATCATTTTCTCAGTTCAGTTAATCCGTGGTTATTAATGGTTTAAACAGGTTGTATTTAAAAAATCGGAAAACATGTTTTTCACACACTACACATGTTCCAAAATTAACTCCGAAGGTTTTTTTTTGTAATTTCTATTAGTTTGTAAAAAAATTGCTTGTCTGTAATGTCGGTTTACGGACGATAGTTTAACGTGACAACGTCATAGCAAAACATTGATGAAATGATTGCATACTTTTATGAATAAAATTGAATCATTTCAATTTAATTATCACTATTTTGTATGGATACAAAGAAGGAGTGAAATTAAATCTACAATTTAATTGATAAATTTACTTTTATTTGAACTCATTAATTAAAACGAAGAGATTATTTAAACTATAACTTTTATACATGTTTGCTATTTAACTTCTTCCAATCTGTGTTATTCTGTTAAGGATAGGACGATGATAGGGAAAGTAGGAAACGAATGGGAGTGTTTCAAGTTTAATGTGCTTCGAAAAGTCAAATCGATGGTTGTTCAAATCGAGTGGAAGAGAGATAGATGCGGCGCAAGCGTACAATGAGTGTAACGGAACAATGTGCATTACGGGACACTTTTTCGTGCGTGCAGCCGGCGTTCATCGATTTATTAGACGTTTTCACGTCAAAAAAAAAACACGTAAAAGAGCTTAGTGTAGCTGCATTCGATGAGAGTATCGCGGAAGCGCCGGGTCCCAATATGACATGTAGCACGTGGCTCCAGTCTCGTCTGTGGAGTTGGTTTATAATCCCTGAAGATGCATGCTGCAAGGCAGGGCGAAACATCTGTAGTCTGCTGTTTCGACGTGGCCCGGCCTCGAAAGCCAAAGTTGATTGTTGCGCAAAGGCCTTTGAAAAATATTTTTTTTTGTTAACATAAATTGTTCTGACAATGCTCGATATCAAGGCTCACACGCTGCAACTTGAAATACAGTGTTTTTTGTCTGTTGATAATATAAATTAGTTATTGTTAGACAGTGGAACAAAATGTTTGTGACAACATGCGGTTCTATATATTCACTTTCGTGAACATCGGGGGTTATAATACTAAGCGTATCGGTGTGCTTAATGAAAGTTCATGATAGAAAAACTATATTTTAATACATTTTATGAACTTAAATAAACATAACAAGGTATAATCGAAGCACTATAAATAAATATAATTTTCTAGCAAAAAAAAAATTGCTGGAACAAACACGGCGTCAAAGTTATTTAACATTTGGTTATTTCTCTATAAAATTACGAACATTATAACATTATGTAGTTTTTCCAACTAAAAGTTGTGGTCCAAAGATACATTAATACAAATACAAAAAAAAAATCTTCTAACGAGTGTCTTACACGCAGATTTCTTTTTTTTAAAAAATAAACAGTTACGATATAAAGCTTTTTAAGTGTCACTATTTAATAATATAGTGACTATATTGTTATACTGATATCAATTTAAAATTAATTCCAACGGTCATGATGTATATAGTTTCCTTCAGTAAAGAGCCTTATTCTAGAATGCAATACAGCTGTTCATGCTTACACAGTGTCAGATATAACAACAGTCGAGTGCAAGACACGGTGATAGCATGCCAGACAGCGCGGAATCGATAAAAGTGATCCATATTTTTGTAGTAGAAAAACCCCATTCGGCCCAGTACGCGACATTACCTTTGATCGTTATGACAGCTGATTTCATCCTCGATCGATATGCTACGCCATAATTTATCTCCGGGCGCTTCTTCGCTTCCGGTCCGTTACCTTCCTTGCCTATTCCCTTTCTCGCACCTTTCCTCGCCGTCCTCCATCATTCATCTCGCTGCTTCGCTACAAGGGGGGTTGCCTTGACGGCGACCCAGCGCGCCGAAGGTCACGCTTCGAGACATCGAGTGGAAAGATGCAGTCACCAGGGCCGGCGCGTCCATACAGGCGAACTAGGCAACCGCCTAGGGCGCCTAGTAGCTGGGGGGCGGCGCAGCACGACACGTAACAGCTGATATAATATGTTTTAACGATTATTGAAACTAGATGAAAATGTATTTTTGTAACAGTTTGGAATGTTCATATTGATGTAAGTAATTATTTAAAGTCCACGGTGACCTGTTTATGATTGGTAATAAGTAAAAAAGTAAAAAAAAAAAAAAGCCAGCTTACATTTGATTGTTGACAAAATCTTAGGCTTACGTGATGTATTTTGAGGCAATGAAATTTTTTTATGATGTTAGTGGGTTGTTGGGGGGGGGGGGGGGGCATTTAGGTTTTTCGCCTAGGGTGCCAATTTACCTTGCACCGGCCCTGGCAGTCACAAAGCCGCGACGCGACAGGCGCGACGCGCTCAGTAGCCAGTGAAATGCAAGGACGCCGTGACGTCTACACGACGTAAGGAATAAATTCCATTTCTAATTTTGTCGTGTCGCGCTGCCCGACAAGAGAGCAAAACGGAAACGTGAAACTTACAGAACTAAACTTCAAAAAATATTTAAATAATTGGTCACTTTTTCCCTGAAAAAAATGAAATTTCTCTTTCCGCGTGGGTACACTTTAAAATTTGTAGCATGCTTTCATCTGTTTGCATAAACATATATCGTCGTGTTTATGATCAACGTTTGTTATTTTAGATTGGCGAAGATTTACATGGAAAAAAAAACTGTATCACTACAGAATAGTATTCGCAGTAATATTGGGTTCGGATTCTTACCCGGGCATTTATTCTTTGTTTTTGCCAGTACCGTTCCTCCAATCGCTTTCCAGGATTCACTTCACACATAATATGCATGATACGACAAAATAAAGTCAAGCTGTTGAATATTCGTCTATCTTCTCCGTAGTTAAAAAAAAATAATGAAAAATAAATTAAAATGTAAAATTACGCGCTAATTCTCGTAAGAAATACTTAGTATTGTTTTTTTATGTATTTCATGAATGCAAAAAGAAGTACAGCAATGTATTTTACAAATTTACAATAAATATTTAGTGTAGTATTACAAACTGTTTCTTGGCAACTGGTTTTCAGAGGAATCTTTTGTTAAAAATCCGGAAAATGTTTTATGTTTGGCGAGAATGAAACTCGCACTGTCTGTTCCTCCACAATTTTTGTGCTGAGAAGCATTACGAAGGCGCCCCCCTCCTTATTCTCTCTCCCTTATCAACATTCCTGTATAAGCACTGTAGTAGCTCCAGGTTCGATTCTCTGCCGGAATACCGACTTAGACGAGCTGGCAGGTTTATCGCTAGCCAAGATCACTTAGAGCGCTGTGGCGTTTCATTCCGTTTTTTCTTGAGCTGGTGATTTCCCACTCGAAAAATTTCTGGTAGCAGGCACTAGACCGAAAGTCATACCGAAATTTCGGAGAAACGACTTCCGTCCAAATGGATTTCGGTCTAGTGCCTGCTCGGTCTAAACAGTTAAAAACAAGTCACCTTAATTTTACGAAGAACGCTGGTTACAAATTGTCCAGATATCTTCGTTAATTTGAGGTTGACTTCGTAAATTGACGGGTGATGATTTCTTGATGTAAGCTTTTGGACATACGCCATTGCTAAGCAATGCTTAGCAATGGGGTATGTCCAAAAGCTTACATCAAGTCATCCACTCCCATTGCACAAATCTTTCAAAGATAATGTGTAATGATTTCACCTGCATTGAGCACGAATCCACAAGAATAATCTTGGTATACCACAGAAACCTTCAAAAACTTGAGTTAACAGTAAAACCACCTTTCTACCGTGCCAGGAACCTGGAAGGTGGAACACGCCGTAGTTTTTATAAAGATTCAGCTATCGGACATTTACGAAGAAATCTTTGTTTATTTAAAGTAATTTCTTCGTTAAAAAGTCCTTAAATATACTTTTTTTCAACAGGGTAATGTTTCAGTCTTGTACCTTTCGGTCTAATGTATTTCGGTCTAGTGTCTTTAGGGCTAGTGCCTGTTGGGTCTAGTGCCTTTTGATCCTATGCCTTTCGGTATAGTGATTTTCGATCTATGCCGCGTCCCAAAAATTTATCGTAATGAGATCGGGTTTTGTGCAGATCTGCTGAACTGGTGTAAAGTCTGCAGTGTAGATTTAGTTTATTATTGATTCATTCTGAATCTAATTTGTCTCTGTTGTAGGAAGTAAAAAAAAACGTTTAACGTATCGAATGTTTTTATGTTCGTACATTAAGTATTTTATTGCTGAACTCACAACCACGTATGTTCAAAATTAAGTGTAATATCGCGCAGAAAAAATTGAAGAGTCTGAATATTTGTTTCAAAATATGGACCGAGGTATTCGCGATTCCTACATATTCTTGTAATCAGTAGTGAGTTATTTGTGTGGAAAATGGGGGGGGGGGGGGGGGAGTATAAGAGGGGGGCGGGGGCTTTGACAGTCTAAAGCAGTTCTCTAAGTTTGAACCTAACGTTCAACGGATAAATTTTCTATCTTCATCACCATTTTAAGTAGAAAAGATTTTTTTATGGAAAGATATTACATAAAGTAGCTTATATCTCCTATGGCAATCTAAATTAATTTAAACTCTGAAACATGTATAATGAAAGTTTTAATGGTATCCAGTTTGAAAAACTGTGCACCACAATTTCTGATTTGTTGAAATTAAAATGAATTTTGAAAAAAATTTTTTTTTTTACATTTTTTAGCTGTGTCCGCTCGAGTAAGGGGTGGTCAAAAAAAAAGATATTGTATCGAGGGTCTCTTTTATGTTCTCTGCTGTGCTCGCATCTGTTCTACACGCGGACGAATCCGATTGAAGCTTGTTTCGCATTTGATACATTACACAGCAGTCGTGATGAAGGGTAGTGATACAATATTACTGTTTTTTTAAATTATTTCATTACTCGCTAACGCGGTTTGTTCAGCATGATGTGGCTGGAGCTCAATACTCACAAATCGCATCATCATACCACTACGCATGTAAAACGATAATACCCAAAATAAAATATATATATATATATAACTTATCCGTTATTTAGTTGTTTTCTTTCCTGTGTAAAACACTGTTTAATTATTTATACATGTTTCAGTTACTGTTGTTATAAAAAGCAAACCAGCATACGCCAAAAGAAATAGTTTTTAAATTTCGAACGAAACTTTTTTTTTAAATTGTACTCACTGTGGTATTTGTTTAGCAGGACATCGTGTAGTACGTACTGGTACCGGCAGACGTAGTGCATTTTGAGCGGGTAATAGTTAGTCTAGGAACCTGAGTGGGGTGGGGGGGGGGGGGAGATATGCGCGCGCAGGTAAGGCTATGCTATCAGCTGTTCTAAAAACATCACCTACGACGAGTTAAGTTGCGTGGAGGCTAAGGAGTGCAAAGTACGATACCAGCGGTAAGGGGAAAGTTATCCACAGAAGTGAACGTGTACATTAAATTAAAAAAAAAAAATCTTTAAGTGTTAGTTAAATATGGACCAAGAGAATTTGTGATGTATTTCGGTCAGTTAAGTATTTTTTCTATATTGTAAACTTTTATGTTGTTGTAAGTATTCTATTAAACCCAATTTAAACTTTGGAAGTTTTGTGGTTGCTTGAATTTAGAACAATTAGAACAAGTTGTACATTTTTAGTATGTATTGTTTATGTTCAGAGAAAACTTTATGATTTTTTTAAATTTATTTTTCCAAATAAATAATTCTTAATTTTTATTTGATTATATCCGGGCAATGTACAAACTTTCCTGTAAGTACGGTAGTTCTTTCTTACGATATTATTAAGTGATGCCTAATGTAACAATATGTCTATGCATACACTTAACAAAATTTATATAACTGATTCGACACAAAAAAAGAACACTGACAATTTACTAAATTAACTTGGTTTCCTTAACTATCACACGTGCTGTGAAAAATGAAAAAAAAAATGATGAAAAAAGTTGATAAGTTTAAAAAAAAAATGTTATTCACATTTCAAACATCACTTACAAAACTTGAACTACTTGTTTAAAAAAAGCAAGTTGTAAGCAATTGCGTGAGATTTTGAAATGAGTTGAATTTGTTAACTATGAGTAAACTAAATATGTGTTATTTCCAATTAGCCCTTTTTTGACATAAAACATATTAAACCTGGCGTTACTTAAAAAAATCGTATAATACTTACAAGTAGTAACCATTCGAACGACAAACTTTGCAGTTCACGAAAAAATAAAGTTTAAAACCTCTTTAGACTTTTGGTCGTAAGTGATTCCCAGGCGGCTGTTACATGTCTCTGAGAAACAATTTTATCTTAAATAAAAGAGAGAGTATTTAAGATGGAACTCTGCGCGTCTGTATTATGTTGAATCAAAGGATGTTCTACAATCACCGCGAATTTAGTCGCTGTAACAAAATTACTTCAAAGAAATTATCGGGAGTAACACCTTTATTTTCCAAATATTTTTTTTTGTGGTAGTGATAATATCCCTAATTATTAATGACATAATTTTTCTACAGGCACTAAATTCATGGTGGTTGTAAAATTTTATTCAATTAAATATAATCCACACGCTCAGTATTCAATTTGAATTAATTTATATATATTTTTACATTAAGAATTTTTTTAAGCCCTAATTTAAAAAAAAAAATGAGAAGCACTTTTGTCAATAAGTCGTAAAATTGTTACTTTTTTCACCTTTTAGTTTTCTTTTTCGCAGAAACGTCATCTATAATATAAAAATGAATCGCAAAATGTGTTGGTAAGCTCATAACTCAACAACGCCTGGACCAATTTGGCCAATTTCTTTTTTGAAATGTTCGTTGAAGTTCAAAGATGGTTTTTACGGCGAGAAAAATTCGAATAATTGCCGGAAAAACCCTAAAACCAGCCCTTTTCTTTTTCCCATACAAACGTTTTCTAACTAAAACGAGCACTCATTGTTGTTTAAACAACGTAGGTATGTTCCTAACGTCAAAGAGTCAATTTGCACTTTATTACCTCTGTACAAAGTTCAATCATATCTATCAAAACATTGTGCGTTGGAGCACAGATAAACAAAAAAAAAACGAAATCGAATAGTTCAATTTGGTTGGCTTCGCGATATTATTTCATTTGTTTTACTTTAAAATGCATCAGTTTTCAAGTCATTACATCAGTCAAACAAAACCAGCGTTACCAAAAGTATTTCATAAGTTTAAGTTTTTATTATTTCTTTTCCCTATTTTAAATACGGCTTGAAGGATTTGACTCCAAGTCATATCAAATTTAAAAAAAATTGAAACAACAACAAACTGTCAATGTCAGTGTTTTTTTTTTTTTTAATTTTAGGTTACCTACTCTAATGAGTTTGCTTTTGTCAACTTATACACGAAACAAATTCTTACCTATATAGTGTTTTGTGCAGTGTTCATTTACCTATGATCGCTAATTATTGCATGTGACAAAATAATCTATAATATAGATATGCCTCCTATTAGACGAATCAATTTAGGTAGAAGAACCCGAAATGCTACAAACCAAGCTAATTACCGATCTAATTATGAACTACAATGAAAATAAAAATTATTATGTTTCACATGATTAACAATAAAGAGATTACTTATTTTTTATTTATCTGTTTATTTATATGTTTTATTTAATTATATTTCTTATTCACAACACTCTATCACCAGGGTGACGGTTCTGTTCAGGAGAATTTTTTGCCCCGACTATAAAATATGTAGGAACAAAAAAATGTCCCATTACAAATCATTTTGACAGGACTTTATTGCAATTTAATTAGGCAGTACGATGTCTGCCGGGTGAGCTAGTTTCTTTATAATTCTTCCCTGTTTATCAACGCTCCAGTGATACTTCTGTTCCATTTGCAATCCCTAAACTAGCTAGCTTTACACTTTAATTATTCCAAGAATGTTGATGAGTATACAGCTAGTAGGTACTTACAAATGCTTACTCTTCAGTTGTTTTCGTAATTTAGCAAATGAGCTTAGCACAAACTTTTTGAACAGACGATCTAATATCCTTAATTAGAATCTAACAGAAGGCCAGCAGGATATGATGGAATAAAAAACAAACAAATTGGAATCGAGGAATCCTACTTATAAATATTGATAAAGTAAATCCAGTGCGTCTCGATTGGTTTTTCTGTACAACTCACGTCACGTAAAATTTTTTTTTGTTTTCACTTTCTACCTTCCCGAATTGAATTCCCCATCTCCGGGCTGACGTCACTCGCACGTCCGCCAATCCCCTTCGTGCTCCACGCGAGGCATCAAGCAAACATGGAGGAGGAGGAAAAAGACGAACGCAGTGCCGCAGACGTATCACCAAACATCTCCAGCATTTCATCCATCAGTCTCGAGTTCCCGACTTTCTATGGTAAAAAAAAAAGTATATATCCTCCTGCTCCTGAAAAAAAAACTTTGATAAGAAATTAGATAGAAAAGTGTTACAAAATTTTCGACGGAAGTTATTTTTTCCGGGTTTGTACAAAAATTCGAGAATGTTTTATGTTTTGAAGTATTGAGTCTTGTCACTAAACTATATTTGATAGTTTGTAGGAAAGTAGTGCACAGCTATGTTAGTATGCGCTTCTGTGGACGGATCTATGAGGAAAGTTAGGGGGGAGAGGGGGGCAACCAGCTACTGGTGCAAGTTTAGAAGGGCCGTAGGATGTACCGAAAAAATTTTTTTTTTTCGACTAAAAAATTGTAAAATAAAAAGCGAGTAGAAAAAAATTATAATAAAATATCTTATAATATTTGATTTTATTTTTAATAATCAATAATTATGTGTTCGATGGAGATTACTCAGTTTCTAGTGCCTTTTATTGCGGTTTGGGCTGCGATGGACAGGCTAGATCGTTTCCCTGGGTGCGTCATCACCCGTGACGTTTATTCCTGTTCCTCCCGTTGTTCCCGAACGTGTCATCGTGCTGATTTTGAATGAACAATTCTTGACTTTTTGAAGTGAAACTTCTTTGCTGATGGGGCTACAATTTTCAAGCGTTACGAAAATTCCGATCGCATGAGGTGGAGGAACCGGTTGATGAGGACGGCAGGGGAGATGTATAAATGACGCAGAATATTTGCACACTTGCACACTTAAACACTTGCATACTTGCATACTTGCACACTTTGCGCACTTGCACACTTGCACACTTGCACACTTGCACACTTGCATACTTGCACACTTGCATACTTCCACACTTGCATACTTGCACACTTGCACACTTGCACACTTGCATACTTGTACTCTTGCATACTAGCACACTTGCATACTTGTACTCTTGCATACTTGCACTCTTGCATACTTTTAATCTTGCATACTTGTTAACTTTCACACTTGCATACTTGCGCAAAGCATAATTTAGCTCTCGCATACTTGCATTTATATATATATCTATATTATCTGCGACCTCAGCCAAAGAGAATTATGTTTCCTAATAATTTACAAGTAAGAAGTTTCACTTCAGTCAAGCGTGGATTCCACGCACACACATTTTTTATATAAATAAATATATATAAACTTTACATTAAATGTGCCGAAACTACAATAAACCCCAATAAACACAAGGAACTTCCGTAACTAACATTGTCATCCGGGAGAAATGAGCTGTAGCCACTCGTGGAGTTGCAGCGAACCGCTAGACGGCAGCACCTTCGCGCTGCGTAGCTAGCCCTGGGACTTGCTCCGAGGCCGTACAGAGAGCTGCGTTATGTTTGCGATGTCCGCTATGTTCGCTACGGCAGGCGGCCAGACAGGATAGTCTAGCTAGCGATGTCGGAGAGACGCATGCCGTGGGATTCAAGCAATTGATTCCGACGATGATAATATACTACTGGCTCTCGCTGCATGTAAACGTAAAAAAATAAAAAAATAAAAAAAAATTTGGTTCATGAAGTCAATTCAAACAGAAAAAAATTTGAAGAATAACATATTTTGATTAAGCTGGTGCGTGAGGATGAAGCCAAATGTATGGATTATCTCTGAATCTCTGAATAGATACAACTCAATTTGATAATATTTTATATCTTATCAAGAATAGAAATTGAGAAGAAAAATCTAAAACACAGGGAAAGCATTTTAGCAGAAGAACAATTGACTATTTGCTTGAGGTCAGTAAAAAAATTATTTCTTGACGATGTTATTATTTAACAATTAATCTTCATAGAAATTAAAAGAAAATTATGAACATTGGGAATTAACTCCAATAATCATTATTTCCTTAACACAGCATTAGTGAACCTCCTTTGAAATCAAATCCCAGACATTATCTCGCATATCGTGCTTTCTATATTCTATCGATTCATTCCATGAACATGGAAATTTTCTCACTCCTTCAATGAAATTTTCCATCGACATGATACTAATTCAAAGCTAACACAGAAGTACAGCACATTTCCGTGCGAAAGCAGATTTTTTTTAATTATCTGCGAATGCGCGAAATCAGCGACGAATTAAGAAAAAAATAGCCGAGAACCAAACACCGGGCGACGTCGCAAACATAGCGGACATAGCGAGCATAACGCAATTCAGGATTATAAAATTACGAAAATAGACACATTTTGAGATACTGGAAGGGCTGCCCTTCCAGTCGCTTTACAAACTAACCACTGTCAGAAAAATCCTGAAGGGCTGCCCATCCAAGGGGCAACAATTCAGACAACCTTTCAAAAACACTACTGTCAGAAAAATCCTGAAGGGCTGCCCTTCCAAGGGGCAGCATTTCAGTCGCCCCGCTTTATTCCTGGTCGTCACCACGTCGATACAACTCGATATCGACGGGTGCTGCCGAGTTCTGAATTTTCCATTTCCTCTCCTCTCTGATGGCCCGAGAGCAGAGTTTAACATCAAAGTGAAAAATCACTCACAAAAAAAAATTCTAATTTATATCATACATATGAGATGTAAATAAAATATTTCATTCGTCGTCTCGTTCCGAAAAAAAAAATATAGCTCGTAAAGGGTTTTTCGACGGAATTGAACTGAGGATACGGAACTGTCAATAGGAAACGTTAATCGAAAAGTAAAGACACACAAACATTACAGTAAGCACCCTGGACGAGAAATATCTCCACGCAAGAAATCGTGGGGCCTTTGTAATATGGTCGTAAGCTGTGTACATAATTATGTGCATAGTGCACTTGATCTGTGATTGTACATTCGTGCGGCTGCACAGTGGATTCTAGAACAGGCTTTAGGACCCTAGTATCCAAAAATATTCCATATATACTCATAATAGGAGGTTTCACGTAACTATCCTCTCTTTTGATATTCATTTTTTATACCCAGGTAATAAATAAAACTTCCCACAAACATTTATAGTAATTTTTAGCTGATACGCCGGTGCTTCGCTACGGAAGTCTGAAGGCAGAACACACTCGCGCCTACAATTAAAAAAAAAGAAAATCGAATTTTAAAAAAACTAATGAAACACACAGAAAATGTTTTAACTAAGTTTGGCGGAAATAATTATAAACAGATGACGTCATCTTGAATTCCACAGTTTTGGTTTTAAGATTATTTACTGTATTTATATATATTACGTATTATTTATTTGTTAATTTATTATATTTACTATTTAAAAAAAGGAAGAAGCTATTAATAAATAACACAAAAATAGCACAGTGGAAGTACTGAAATACAACTTATTTTCTACGGAACTTTAAATAGAAAATGCAATGTCATCGGCCACGCACGATTCCAGCAAAGAAAGGAATAAAAATTTTAAAGTGCTGCAAATTAATTTCACAATTGTAACGAGAAAAAAAAAACTCTGCAAATAGTTTAGAATGTCAGGACTCTCTCCTTTACTGTTTCAACTGACAAGTGTTATTAGCACGGGATTGAGAGTAACAAAAATAGCTTAGAAAATTTTAATGAATAAAAGGTAAATCGTTTAAAAAATAATAATTTTTCGAAGAACACCTGGACCCCGCCTGTTGGTACTAAATTTCACTGCTATAGACCTTAACCCTGGGGTAGTCGCGTTCCTTTATGTTACATCTTAGGTCGCGTTGTTGACAGTTGTCACCCGGAATTACATTACATATGTAAACATATGAACGAATTAATACATCAACAGTAGGCCTACATGTTCTATACATTTATAAAGCAAAATTCAGTGAGAAAAAATATTTTAATAAAATTTTTATTAAATTATTATTTAATTTTTTTAAAAGAATTTTACTAAAATATTCTTGAAATAATCTACACTTAGTCCCTTTTTACATTTTTGGCACTATTTTCAAAGTTTTTGCTGTCGCTCCGACTTCAATATGCAGAGTAATGTTCTCTGGAGGTTTCTTTTCCTGTTTCTCATATTATATATAACTGGAGATGATAAGATGGAACATATTATGACGCCCAATTTCAATAGGTATTTGTGTCGCTGTGGACTTGCATTTAACTTTTGTTTTGACTATCTTCAATGTATATTTTACATTCATTTATTACTTGCAATGTGTTATTAATAAACTAAAGCACAACAATATTATTTACTTAAAAACTTAACTATTACAATTATATATACTATATAAAATAGAATATATAAAGCATATAAAAAATAAAATAATTAGGTCGCGTATCCTTTGTTTTGCAAATATTCTTGGATTGTGCTAAAGGCAGCACTGGAGAAATTTATACACAGTGAAAAAGACCATCGTTGGCCACCTCTGCGTCTTTCTTGAAACATCACACATTTGACTGAAAACACTTAAAAAGCAATTTGCACATACATTCTTCAAATGATCGACGCACATCCACTTATTACATTTTTGGCACCATTTTCGAGTTGTTTTGTCCCGCTGACGTCCACATGCAACGCAGCGACCACAGGAACCCTCTCTCGCTGTTGCTGAGACTGGATCCGACTGTTGGATGCCGAGAAGGACACATGCCCGTCGCCGTAGTTCGATTGGTAGTTGTGTCACTGTCGACCTATGTTGAATTTGTGGTTTTACCATCTTCCACGCCAAACTTGCCAGAAATTCGTTTCTTCTTACTTTATTTTGAGCATTTGCTTGGAATATGACAAATGTAATATTTATGTAAACATTGGTGGAATGTACAATAATTTTGTAGACATTGTTGTCTAAAAATAAATCTAGTAACTGGTACTCACAGTCAATTTTTGATGCTATTCCTTTAGGTCCTGGCAGGTGAGTGATAATGTTTTCTGAACGGGTTCTAACATTTTTTTTTTTTAGGCAGTGCCGTCAGCCATTTTGTCTTACCATCTTTGCCTAAATAATATGAAAAATGTGACTCACCATCATCATGCTCGTCATCTTCATCAACTGACTGTTCAGACTCAGTATTATGATCACTTTTGGT
Source organism: Bacillus rossius redtenbacheri (assembly GCF_032445375.1). NCBI lineage: Eukaryota > Metazoa > Arthropoda > Insecta > Phasmatodea > Bacillidae > Bacillus > Bacillus rossius. Next base: position 43,924,991 of record NC_086338.1, on the reverse strand, counting down.
AAGGTGATCACTGTCTTCTGATGTAGATTACGCATTGCAAGTATCATCATCACTGGACACTTCATTCAGCCACTGCAGCCACACATTTACATCAGTTGATGTTTCCGGTTTTCTTCTCTTTGATAGTGACATAGTCTGGTAAGAAAAATAATTGAACAAATAAGATATTTACAACTGACAAGTTTTTTTAGAGTAAACATAATGTAGCATTATGATTTAAAAAATCATAAAGAAACATTTTACATGATAAAAAATAAAAATCACAGCTTATTTTATGCAGATAAATATAATATAATGGTAAAAGTTAAAAAAATATATCTCAAATATGAAAATTATCACCTCTCAATGTAGCATGCAAGGTCGCATGGAATACAGCAGTCAACCAGCACTTTAGAATGTACTTTAACTTCTCCACTTGTGATCCAACTGATCCGAGAACAAAGAGAGTGCTTCAAGTAGTAAAGCCTGAAAGGTACTGAAGGGCGTGGGTAGGTATGTTGGAGGAGTGGGGAATTCCGAATAAACAAAGTGACGTGGGTGACGTGTCAACCGCGCGACCACTCCAGGCTTAAAGGCTCCGCGTTACTCGAACTACAGACAAACAAACTTTTATTATATTATTACATATATTATATATATATAATTCGATGTTGGTATGCATGAAGTTGATGAACTGGAACACCGTTTGACCGATCGCTATGAAAGTTGGCACATGGGAGTCTTTCTGCATTGGAGAAAGTTTTTATGCTATCCATTTTTTTATAACTCGCCGCTAGATGGCGCTGCATCGCATCAACTTCTAAACCGTTCAAACAAATCGCCATGAAAATTGGTATACATAGATATTTGAACATGGAGAATGTTTTCGCGATATCCGTTTTGCTGTAACTCGCCGCTAGATGGCGCTGCAGCGCATCGACTTCTGTTCCGTTTTAACCGATTGCCGTGGGTAAACAAAAAAAAAACCATAGGTCATAGACATACAAACAGTAATTGTGTGTTATTTCTCTATGTCCACCACACATTCTTTTTTGTAGCGCTATCCATTTTGCATTACTCTCGGACAATATTTCACCTGTTTTCAGTCCGGGCAAAGCTGGGTTCTGCAGCTAGTAATATACTTATAAATCCACAACTCTTTAATTTTTCTCAAATATTCAATTATTAAATTTTATAGCGAGCCCAATAATTGTTTGTATACCTCGCCGCCAAATTAACAACCCACAATCAGCCATCACCTGATACATTACCGTAAAAAAAAAAAAAAAACAGGTTTTACATGTTTGTGCATTCTGTTAAGTTGGCCCACTGTAGTGAATAAAATTACGCGTTGCATTTGTCATTCGGTTTACGTCACACGTGTTTAGCGCAGCGCTTTATTTCCCCCCTCGTTCGGGTAGAATAAGTGACGTATCCTTTAGGAATAATTGATCCTGAAGTTGTCATCATATAAAAAATACTCTAAAAACATTCCCAAAAAATATTTGAAATAGTAGGTATCAGTGTTCCTATATAAGTACGAATTATTCTGCAACTTAAATAAAGGCTTCTTAATTATAATTTTTTCAGATCATTACCATATCCTGTTAAATTTTAGCTGGAATTCTTTATTTTTTATTGTGATTGATATGAGAGGCCATAATAATTAATATATGACTTACAGTATGACTAACATTAATTCTGGAAGTAACTTACATAAATTCTAGAAATTTTAAAATAAGCAGCGCTGATAAGTTCAATTTTTTTTCTTTTTAATACCGTAGTAAGGGACTTTGCAAAAAAAACTGTCTGTATTTATACCAACAGTTTAGTTCCACGATGGGATTGCTCTTATGGCAGTCATTTAGCCCAATTTAGTGAATTATGCATACAGTTTTTTTCGGACGTCTGAGTGGTAACAAACATTTTAGAATATTTAATTTCATGACATCGTTTTTTTTATATTTATTCGTTTATTCAGGTCTAAACAGGGACGGAGGTTGTAATAATTTACTTTTCATATTTTAATTTTTAATGTCTATCGTATCGTATAACTACCGCAAGAAAATTTTACTTTATAATGAAGTGTTGTTTGTATAGCAAATGCCATAAATAAATTACCGAAAAGAGTTGGTGAAAAAGTTTTATCGCTAAAATTTTATCTAAAACACAATTGCTGTAATAATCATGCTGCTTTAAATAAAAGAGCGAAGAAAATATATAAATATTTTAATAGGGGTGGTTAGCAAATCATATTACCATTAAGTATTTAAAAAAAAATTGTGATCGTATGGATTGAAAATTAATGTTGCCTCTTTTTTTCATGATATAGTTCGTCATATATAGGTAATTAAAAAAAATAATTTTGTAACAATTTAGTTAAAACCATTTATATTTCTACAGAGTATTCTTTAAAAATATTTAAATTTCTCACAAAATTTAACAGACATTTTTAAAATAAAGTACGTTGTCGCATCCTAATTTTTTTATTACTTTTTTTATTTTCAAAATTGTTCTACATATAAATTGCAAAACGTACTAACATTCACAATAGTTTGACCTGGTAAAATTCTGTATTGCACTGAAAACATTTTTGAAAAAAAAAAATAGTTTTCTGTTGAAATAAAAAAAACCTCATTCCATTAAAAATTATTTATAGTGATAGAAAATATTGCTTCAATTCCTGAGAGTGTTGACCATTTCAGATATTTTTTTATTATTCGTATATTTTTCTGCAGTGTATTTTTTTTCTCTCTAAAGAATGTACAAATAAATCAATTTGGTGCAAGATTTTTGGGCTTTCCTGATGTATATGCTTTTATTATCATAAGCTTTGTTACAAAACTAAATATTATCTTACAACGATGAATTAAGAATCATAAATGGAATCATATTTGTATGAATGTGTAACAACAGTTAACTGACAAACAAAATGACAAAGAATCCTAAATCTAAATTTCCAAATCGTAACATAGATGTTTACAAATTCCGTGTTTTATAAAATAGAGCATTCCAGTTTTATATAAAATAATTATTTTTAAAATTTGTAATGTTACATTAAAAATAAATTCTTTTCTTCGCCTCTGCTTTGCTGCAAAACCCAAGAAAAATCACCCTTTTTTGTTGTGCTGTAAAAATCCGAGAACTGTCTCAAATGATGATTTATCTCGTAGTATTATAATTCCTCGCTCTTTAACATTTTAATGAGAACTTTACATAGCTAAATAGATTAAAAACTATTATTTATCCGAAACACATTTCTTCTGTGAGCTGTGGACGATTATGTATATACAATATTGTTACGAGGATACTGAAGGCGAGGCGTAGAGGCAGGCCGGTCGGTCCGGTGCGCCGGCCAGAGCATCAAGGGGGGGTCCAAGGGAGGCCCCAACTCCCCGCCACAGGTAACACCCGTCCATTTGCGATAATCCGATTAGCAGCGGCGCCTCCTTGCCTCTAGAGTATTCGACGCGTTCTCAGAATCACGTCTGCGTGAAGTGGCGTAACTAGGGCGCCATTGTTCTGGGAGCTTCCGAGTGTTGTCGGGGGATTCTGACGTGACACTTCGGAGGGTGACGAGGCGGAACTAAGCAAGTGTGTGGGACGACGCCGGACTCTGGCAGAGGGAGTGGCAGAGACTGGTGAATTATCGGAGCGACCCCTTGGTGAGCGATAGTGGAGGACGAGAGACGGGCTTCGCGTGCGAATACTGGTGCATGGAGAACCGAAGCATCTGGCACGGTGTTGTGTGTGCGGCGAATAAGTAAGAAGTTCGAGGCAGTGTGTTGGGACATAACTGCGCGGTATGAGACGTATCAGCAGGGAGAGCCACTATTTCGAGACGAGCTCCAGTGGGGTGAGTTTATTGTAGACCTAATGAAAGAGTGATTGATTTGTGGACAGACATTTGATTTGTTGCAATTTAATTAATATAATAAATATTAGCTAAGAAATAAAACTCTTAGTTTATTTCTTGGGCTATCCTTTCTATGCCTAATTTATCCTTTTGTAACAATGCTACCCTGTAGTAAAATTATATCTCGTTTTTTTTAGAATCATTCCACACAAGGTACATTTATGTCGGGTAATTTGAATTTACCCCCAAAACCTGATTTACAAAAGCATTTCACTTTATTGAGCGCATAAAAATTCATGAAAATAGGCTGATGAATAAATTACGTCATAAATGTTTACTACATTGACTAATCAAATTATTTTCATTTTAGTTTTACGTATAAACTACGTGATTACAAATTTCACGTTTGTAGCCCGAAGGACAGCAAAAATAATTATTTCCTGAAAAATTAATATCTACATAAATTCTATAAGTTTTTATACGACGTGTGGTTTGCATTAAATAATTTGATTAAAATTTTAAAAATACAATTGGGTAAGTGTAATAATTTAAAAGAACATATCCGTTTGAATATTTAATTTTACTTTGCTGCAGATCCAATAACACAGCTTATAGTAGATACAATTTACGAGCCATATTGCCTATTGATCTTAAAGATTGATACAATTTTTTTTTTTTGTGTTGTGCAATATCCTCTTCAGTTGAAATGATTGATGCAACAAACATGTTGGCAAACATTAACACTACAATTACTTAAAAACACACATCTGAATCCTCCTGACTTATTTCGGTATATGTGGATTATTACATTTCCATTTGCGTCGTTTCAGGTTATTTCGGTTATTTCACATTAATATGTTCAAGTAGATTACATTTCCACACATTTCAGTTTTTTTCAATGATTTATTTCGTTACAATTCATGCATTTCATCATTGAAATTCGGACTACTACGTTATCAGACCGCGAACAGCATAAAAAAATATTCAATCGTAGCTACGAGAGTACATTTTTTTTAATATTTCCAGTTTGATGAATCTATTGCAGCGGTGTGGTGTGTTTTATCGCGCACACAGCTGGAAACTGAATGTCCAGGTGCGCTGACGGGGTTTGTGTTTACTTCCGCGTCAGCGCCGGCCCCGAACACGGATCAGTACGGCGTGAAACTGCAAACAATGTGTTATAACGTCACCTCTCGACTCTTGTCCGGCGACGCGTCGCGTAACGTGTCCGCGTTGTCCAGGTTCGTCCGCGCTTTTGGGGGAGCGATCCGGAACATCCAATAACGGGACGTTCTCGCGATTGTTTGCGTGCGACTTCCCGCAGTGTTTGCAGCGACTGCGGGTTTCTCGTCCGGGCGGTTGCCGAAGCTGCAATTCGCGCGTCCGCATTGTCACGCGAAGTTCGCGGCAAGGGTAGTGAGTGGTTGAAGTGCCATTAGGCATGTCACTCGACGCACCACTCCATCCCTTTCCAACATTATGTACTTCAAGCATTATCTGGACGAAGCCGTAGCATAAAAAATTTAACTATGTGTAGGCTTAAAAGTAGTAGTTTCATTTGTGTGTGTGTGTTCCGTTGGCTTTTTTTTTTTTTTTTTTTTTTTTTTTTTTAATAAACTACAGAAATTATATTCCAAGAACCAGCTTTTCCACCCTCGTCTAAAAGAAGCTTTAAAACGAGGAAATTATTTCCTTCCACGTTTATTTTAATGATTCCCCCAATTCTTGGTCACATACGCCGTGTTAGTTAGTTGATTTTCTTGTCATTGCTGTAATTTAGGGTTAGTTCTCGTGAATTCGTCAAGATAGCTCTCTTCCTTTGCTTAACAAATGGTTTAAAAGTTTGCGACCAAACGATCGTGATATATTTGACATTAACAGCCTTTAAATGACAAGAAAATGAATTACTCACATGGGGTGAGAGAAAGAGGCTTAAAAAAAGACTTTTCGTACGATCATTCAGAAGAAGTTTATGTTATAGCACTTAGATATCTACTGCTTTATTTAGAGAAAACAATGCAATAAATTAACAAAGAATTAATGTTAAATAATTAACAGTTGCTCTGTTTTACGACGTACCTCGGGGGATGAAAAAATAAGAGAAGTACAACTACAGAGCAACGAGTTGTTTAGTACTGTTAACATACGTTGCAATCTCATTTAGCAACTAAACCTAGAGCGTGGGTTGTAAAATTCACACATGCATAAATTTGCTGATATAATTTGGTAGCCCTGCACAATCTGTCTGTTCGCTGCTGTGGTTGGTTTGATTGAACCCACTCACCTCCCCCCCCCCCTTTTTTTTTCCTCCCCTCGCCGCAAACAAAACAAATGAGCAGAGTGTTGGACAGGCTGCAGTTGCCAGTATTGTTCTTTTTTTAATTGCTTTTTGATGGCGTCCAGGCTGGACAGGATATCGAGGTCGCCGGTTAGGTACTGCTCTTGCATGAATGTGGCTGGACAGAGATGCGTGATGCTAGCGGGAAAGATCTATCAGAATATTACTCTATGACTTGTTGCTCAAACTTCAGTAGCAGCGATTTTGAGTGTCTGTGGTCCGTGAAATGCCACAGTGGTTGTTTTGTAATGAAAACAATTATTTGGTGGGAAATTGGAATAAAATAATCTACGCAGCCGCGCCTAATTTAGAAGAAAACTTTAGAAACCTGGAAATTCGATTAAAAATGTTGCCCTCAACAAGAAAATTTTCCGGGAATCTACCTAAAAATCGCATCACTGGTAGATCGTGGCTATAACTTCATTTACGTTTCTGGCAAACTGACAGTTCAGTTTTTAAAATATGATTGAATTACAGGTGTTTCTACAAGAATGTATTGACTCACAGACAGCTAAGGGTCGCTTGCAGCATCAGGTTTAGTCAAACACAAGAAAACATATTTGCAGGTTAATCAAATTAATAAATTTCTTTACTTTGCCTCAAGTCACCACTGCCGTACTTAAAGAAATTCATTTAGCCTAACTGTAGTTAACCTAAAAACTCTAGGTAGTAAAAACTAACCTACTACGTTTAAAACTAATTGAAGCAATAACAGTTTATCTTAACGTAGTTTAAACTTTAATTACTCTATGTTTTTATTTTTTGTAATAAGAGATGTCCTGAATCCAAAATCAGTTTCAATGCCAACATACTGTAGGGATAAAGCCATTTTTTCCCCAACATTTATATCGCGTCAATACCGTTTCAACTACGGTCACTCCGCTTAAAATAATTTTGTTTAAATTGAGGAAAAATTTCATTAGCAGTAAGTAATTACGAAATAATTTTATGTAAGAGATAGTAATTCGATTTTACCTAAACAATACAATATAATCAAGTGGACTGATATTTTTATGATCACAGGCGTGTAACATCTTAGCTCTCGGTAAACGGCATTTGGTGATTTCAAGAATGGAACGGAAGTCACATGGAACGGAAATGTGTTACGACGGTGTTACCATCTGTGGCGGATGCGCGATACAAAGTTCACAAAGCCAAAGGGAAACTTTAAAGTATTAAATGTTTAATGAATTTTAACAAAATGGCCAGTCATCATCATCATCATCATCATCATCATCATCAACTGTTTCCAGCCTGTGGCCGGGTCAGTCAAGTAAAATGCCTCCATCTTCCTCTATCCTTCCACAATTCCTCATTCTTTCCTTGATGGCCAGTATTTTAATAAAATTATTTGTCCAAAATCAGGTCCGAAGTCTTTTTTCGCTTTCATCGGAGCCGTTTCATTACGTAGTTTAAAAACTTCGCTCTGCAAATCGAATATTTCGATAGTCCACGTAGCTGTTCCCGGCAGCGAATTCTATCGGTGAATGCAGAAACTAGGTGTCATTCGCGTAGAGAAATGTAGTTAAAAACACAATTTGCGTATATACAAATGTCGTGTGCAAGTCTCGTACTATAAGTATTTTTGCAACACGTGAAATTTGCTCGTCACCGAGTTTAGATGTTACACTTCTCTGGCCAGCACTGAAAGACACGTTCACGTAATGGGCAACACTAATGTTTGGTTGTTCGTTGGACACGAATCAGGCCACTGACTGTGTACGCAGCCAGGAGAGTCGAGTGCCTTAGGACTTGCGGAGGTCCTGGAAAGTCCTGCGTAGTCAGGGCTTCGTCCTTCGGGCGGCCCCTCCGGCTTCCTGTCTTTCAAATTGTAACGGTCGGCCGGGCAAAAAAAAAAAGTGCGCGGCCTCGAGAGAAAGAGAGAGAGAGAGAGAGGTAAAAAAAAGTGCTGATGGCGGCAAGACGATGCGCCAGAGGAAGATAACTTTAATACCTTCCCGTGAAAGTTTTTCATCGTAAACCTTTATTTACTCTTTATTTTTTTTTTTCCTTCTTCCTCCTCTCGCTCTCTCGTCTCTTTGGAGTTCGGTTCCATTATGGCGTCGCATAAACCGACCTGCTTGCTACGGTGCAAGAAGTGTGTGTGGGTGGTGCAAGGGAAAAAAGGGGGGGGGGGGTGAACTCCAGGGCGTCACAAAGGGCAGGAAACCCACGGAGCTGCATGCTCGAACTACCCCCCTCCCCGCCCAAATGGTTTCTGAGGACGAGGAAACCCCTTTCCCGCAACCCCCTTCTCACTTCTCTTATCTGCTCGTATACTTGCCTCCCTCTTCCACGTTGGGGGCCATGACCTCCCCCCTTTCTTCTTCCCTCATTCCTCCAACTCTCGCACTCCCACACTTCGGGGGGGCTGCTCCTCGTAAAAGTAGTGTCCGCATTAACTTAGCGCGCGGAACCTCCGCTGAGGGACCGCATGAAATTACGTCGCAATAAAATGCTAAGTGTCGCCGCGCCCCCCTGGGGCGGAGGCCGCGGCCAATAGCAGCACACAGCTTGTTCTCGACGCAGCCTGCTGCCCCGGGGACCTCCCGCGCGGGGATTCGCCCCCGGCAGAAACAACCTCGCGCGAGCTCCGCGCGAAACCAACGCTAGTAATTCAACCCTTTACAAAAACGTCTGGCGAAATTACTGAGGAGAGGGGAAAAAATAAGCAACGCCGATACTATACTCCATGTCCCGAGAGGATTTTCAGGAAAAAAAAAAGTCTTCCGAGGAGGTTTCGTGTGCGCGGGTGATGTCACAAACCGTCGGGTGACATATTTGGGTCGTTACCACAACGCCGAAATACCACAACACCGAAATACCACAACGCCGAACGTACAATAACGTCGAATACCATAACGCCGAATGCCATAACGCCGAATGCCAATTTGACCGCAACGCCGACAGTTAGAAAACTGCTGTGTACCACAACGCCGAAATACAGCAACGCCGAAATATGTTTCTGCGAGGAGGGGGGGGGGGGACACAGGAGCAAAATTAAAAACAACTGAATGAATTTTTGTGCTAACCTTACCTAACCTAACCTTTGTGGCAGTCCTGCAATGACATTTTTCGGTGTTAATGTATTTCGGCGTTGTGGTACACAGCAGTTTTCTAGCTGTCAGCGTTGTAGTCAATTTGGCATTCGGTGTTATGGTTTTCGGCGTTATTGTACGTTCGGCGTTGTGGTATTTCGGCGTTGTGGTGCGTCCCTGACATATTTTACCGTTTTGTGGAATGGTGCCGGAGATGTGTAACATCTAACGTGTTATCATGTTTGCAAATGCGCTTGTGATACCGCACTCGGACACGGAATTCAACGCGTAATTCTTTAAAATATTTCAGAGCTTGACAGATGTATGAAAACTGTGTTTAAAACTACATTTCTTCGCGCGAATCACGCGCAGTTCCCAACACCCGCCGCTAGGAGTTCGCTGCCGGAGAAGCTACGTCGGCTATCGAATCATTCCATTTGCAGTGCGAAAAGTTAAACTATGTAATTGAATGGCTCCGGTACAAGCGAAAAAGACCTGAAAAAATACTAAACCCCAGTTGTGGACTTGATTTTCGACAAGGAATTTTATGAAAACGCTTGTCATCTTGTTAAAAATTCATTGAACATTTTAAACTTTTAGAGTCCGTTTGGCTTTGTGAACTTAGTATCGTGCATTGCACCGTGTTTAAACATTTGCGACCAATGTGTTCTGCAATCTCGTGATCATGTGCTACTCTAAGCATTCTACCTTTCCTGTTAATCCTAACGTTAGCTATAACGATACCAATTCCAACGCAAAGCTCGCTCGCCTATCCGAAATCGTCAGTTTGACCGAGAAGTATTTGAAATGCTATGCTAAGCAACCATGGAAACGAAAGCACGCTCTCGGAACTTTTTTTGTCCAACGATTCTCATCATTTCTCGACTACCTCCCCGTCCCAAGCCGTCCAGACAATAAAAAACATGGCGACATTAAACCGCCGTTTAATCTTAAAAGTTTATCACCGAAAAAGTAGCTATTTATTTAAAAAAAAATTCTCTTACAAAACGGTCAGGTATTGTAATATATGTAGGCTAACAATTTCCTGTGCCTCTACAGTATGACTAACGCTATGCTGTCCATAAATTACAATGGTAACTAAGGATTGTCAAAATTGTTATGCGTATTTTTTTTAAGTTGTCGTTATTTCTTTTTATGACCGTACATTTCAACAAAAAGTATTAAAGTTTAGTTTATTATTATACATATAATATTTGCACACCAATACGCTTGGTACATCGCGTACATGTTCGCGAAAGTTAATATATACGGATGAATCACGTGAATCCGCCAGGTGTTCCAAGTTATTTGAGACGTCCACAGATCGCAGCACCGGGTTAGTTTCCGTTCCAATCGATTTCATTTACATTCACAATATTACTCTTGCCGATTTCCGTACCCCAAGAGCTAAGATGTTTACCACGTCTAAAATGGCGGAACAGTGTTCTTTATTTCTAATAAACTGACGCGAGTGAAAGAAATTGTGTGTTTTCGTTTAGCACGAAACGAGGAAAATTTAAAGTGACGTTTATCACTGCTTGCCCTAATTTATTCTATGTTTCTATATGTGTGCATTTCGGTTAGAGTCAAATGTTACTCGTCTCACGAAAACTTCTGTGCAGTTTACAAAAGGAACATCTTGCTATATTATATGACAAACGCTTAATTATGACTGAATTTATTTTAAGTTCAACACATTTTAGTGTTTTTACTGCCAACAGGCAAATTCGTTCAATAAACATTGAAACACTTTGAAAATAAGCTTTTATATCTTAAATTATAATACCGATTAACCAAAAATAAATACGCGCTTATTGTCAAGCATTCTGTCCTTATTACACCGCAGCATTTTATTATTCAATTTATACTATCAATAGATTTAGCTCAGTGGTTAGGCTGACTGCGTGAACAGGTATAAAGCTGCGTAATATTTTTTTTTTGTTCTCCAACAAATTATTATTTTTATATTCTTTAAAGTAGTTTTTTGACATGTAAATAAATAAAATTATGTTTTAATAAATACACACTATGTTGTATGAACTAAAATTATAAAATATATATTTTTTTTAAATTTAATTCATTTGTTCGACAGCGATAGAATGAACTACAACTCTGTATAACGTAATTTTTTTAATAAGCTTAAAATATAAATCAAATAATAATCGTGGGGTGATTGATATAAGTTGTTTAAAATTTTATATTAATAATGGATATTCTTTTAGGACAGTCACTACGAAAATGAAAGAATAGAGTTTACCCCCCCCCCCCCCCCACCCAATTTTTTATCGCTCATCAAACAAAAAAAACAACAGGAAAAACAACAACGCATCGACGCTGCAGAGCTGGCTGAAAACACACACAATTGAACCCTCGGTCCCGGTGTAATCAAGCCTTGCCTTTGTGCGGGCCGCAGGAAGTGGCTCTTCCAGCGCTGCTATTGGCCGGCGGCTCTCGATCGCCACCAATCAGGTCGCTGATTCCGACCGAGGCCCGACAACTCTGCCGCGAGGGCCACCCGCAAAAGGCAAAAGGCAAAAGGCGCGACTCGTAAAACTCAACTGCTCTGTCTCATTGCATAACGGATTTTTAATCATCCTTCGGTGGATGTTTGCCACCCGCTGTCATTGGACAAACTAAAAAAAAAAAAAAAAACAGAAAAAAAAACAGAAAGCTTCGACATCAAAGAGGTGATTGTGCACCCATGCTACTTCTGTCAGTACGTCACAACGTCCAGGCAACTACGCGGCAGATGAAACACCGCGGTGTGAAAATTCAATATTTTATTTAACTTTAAAAGACGTCACGTATAGACAACACACATCAAATAAAAATAGCAAACTCTTATGTAAAGAGATTACAAGCAGATCATCCTATAAATTTTAGAATTAGGAAAGATAACACAAGTTAAAGAAACACATTATTTTTTTAATGTATAAAATATTAAAATGAAAATAACATACATATTTCTTAGTGTCTTTTTATATGTATGTTTGAACATTTTAAAGTACCTGCTAGATGTACGAAATTCTCAATTTAAATTACATAAACTTTATAATTAGTATGAGAAATATATATATTTTAAAAACTAAAGAGCAGTTATTGTAACCAGGTATTCTATAAAAAAAAAAAAGGCTATGTGAAGACTTTTCCTCACAAAATAATTTTTAATAATGGTTGTACTTGATTAGTCTTTAAATTAAACTTATTTTCATTTTTCTAATGATTTACTTCTACTGACTTGTACAAAGTTTTGTTGTTCTAAGTGTGCGAATCTATTTTTTCCATGAATTAAAACATTATATAGATATTTTTTTTAAACACACGAACGTTGGCTAATTTAAATTTTCAGTTCAACTCTTCCGTTTACTTTTCATCTCGTTCCATGGAGAAAAAAAAATACCGCACTGGAAAACAGACCGAACAAACGCTTATTGTATCGTTTGCACGCAACATCGACCGCAGGTCAGCAGAAGGGAAGCCTTCTTTTCACAGACGAGAGAGCCACACCCGAAGTTCCCCGAAGTTCATGCTAGCTTCTTTTTTTTCCGTTCTATCTCATTGTATAAACCGGTGTCGCATTAAATTTTGCGGTCGATTAGGATAGGGTTAGCTCTACATTATAAATACTTTTAAAATTTTTGTGGATGGTTGTTTATATTAGGTAAGTATAGCTCAGTGGCGTAGCCAGGATTTGTGTATGGGGGGTTTTAAGAAGCATGCGCCCCCCCCCTCCGTATCAAAGCGGGGGGTCCGGGGGTCCTCCCCCGGGAAAATTTGGATTTTAAGGGTGTAAAATAGTGCTATTTTAGCAGTTTTCGGTACTTAAATTTAAATATTGTAATGGTAAAAGTTTTATTAATTTTTAATATGAAATTTGTTTGAGTGATGAATAAGAAATTAATTAAAGATTTGGTGCTAAGGGGGGGGGGGTTGGAACCCCTAACCCCCCCCCCCATGGCTACGCCCCTGGTATAGCTGCATTAAAAATACTGTAAAATCATTTTTATCGTTGCTTAGCAAATAACTTTTACGGGTGTGGCTCTCTCGTATGTGAAATGAAGGCTTCCCGCGGCAACTAGGCCGAGAGCACGTGTGATGAGCCGTGAGGGGAGAGGAGGTAGTCGACCTTAACGCCTCTCCGAAACCAGCGCCAGCGCCCCTGGCGGCGGACGGTGGAGCTGCGTGTCTCCCGGGTCGCTACAGCTGTCCTGGCCGCCCCCTCCACCCCCCTCCACACCCCTCCACCCCCTCCAGGACGTCGCTGCAGGACGATTGCAGACACTTGTCACGCATTCCTTCCCCTCTCTCGTCCTCCCACCCCCTCCCCGTCACCCCAGGAAGGCTGCACACTCGACAGTCGCTACCAGAAGGGCGCAACTGTATACTTGGGAATATGGCCACTGAAAGAACTGTGCAGTTGCGAAATTCCAACATCAAAAATTAAATTTTAACTATAAAGAAAAAAAAACTGAAATTTCTTAAACATAATGACTTAAATAAAAAAAAAGTAATTTTGCAAACATTCTCTGTTCACAATTTATGGAATAATGTTTTAACGGAGTGGCGTATCTATACTAATATTATAAAGCTGAAGAGATTGTTTGTTTGTTTGTTTGTTTGAACGCGCTAATCAGTGTTAGATAAAACATTTATCGAGGAAGGCTATAACATTAGGGATCGTTACTAAAAGTCCAATTTAGAATCAATGCGTTGGAGGGGGTTAGATACAACATGCAGTACACGTACGAAGTGTGTGTTGACAATACCGCAGGCGCTAGAAGTCTTATATATATATATATATATATATATATATATATATATATATATATATATGCGAAATACCACTCACTGAATCACTCATCATGAGATCTCTAAAACTATACACCCGATTGACTTGAAATTTAGCATAGTTACTCATTTTGTGATGTAGTCGCTCACTAAAAACGGATTCTGCGGAAATCCGATCCCAAGGGGAGTTTCGGGGGCGTAATATATCAAAATTTCGAGCTTTTGGTAGGAAATCACCATGGCAACGGCTGTTGCTTTGTTGATGCTTCATTCGTCTCTATGGCAACGACTATTTCATTGTTAGTGCAGTCCTCATCACCGTTGAAATTTTGCGGGTACTTTAAATATCAAAAATTGCCCTTTTTTTCAAGTATATATATATATATTTTACAGACTTGAAACTTCACAGTAATGTTCCTTATGTTACGCAGGATGACATTTTCCGAAAATTAGATCCCATGGGTGGTTAAAACCAGGCAACAGTGGGTACTTTGTCTGCATGAGAACAGGATTTTGCATTGTTCATACCTTCTGCGTCTCCATGGCAACGGGCATCGCGCGGCAGTGGCGTACCCACAAGGAGGGGCATGTATAATGAGCGGCGCAAGAGTGATCTGCCTGTAGACTGCCGTAGCAAAGTACGGGTACATCAGTTGTACGCTGCGTGCACGAGTCGGGAAACCATCTGTGCTATTCATTTTCTCTCCGGTACATTATACAGTATTGTAATAAATTTTCACTGAATTTTTTTTATTTACCATTAATGTAAATGGGAGATGTGGCTTAATTTTTTTCCATTAGTATAGCCGTGCAAAGACGGGTCGGGCAGCTAGTCTATATATAAAATTGGATGTTTGTATGTATATTCGTATGACGTTGATAAACTTGGACACTGTTGGACCGATCGCCATGAAAGTTGGTACATTGAAGTCTTTCTACATGGAGAAGGTTTTTATGCTATCCATTATTTTTTTGTAACTCGCCGCTAGATGGGACTGCAGTGCATCAAATTATAAACCGTTCAACCGATCGCCATGGGTAAACAGAAAATCATAGGTCATAGACATACAAATATCAATTGTGTGTTATTTCTCTATGTCCACCATAATGCCATACAGCGCTATATATTTCGCGGACAATGTCTCACCCTGTGTTCAGTCCGGGCCACGCCGGGTACTGCAGCTAGTTGAGTATAATTGGAAACTATTAAACTTAAGAAATATTTTTGACAAGTTTGAATTATTTTTGTAGCAAATTTAATAAGCATGACTGCCATTGCACATGTGCAGACGAGTTCACGTGTGTGTTTATATATATATATATATATATATATATATATATATATATATTGCAATTGAAACTGAAGTTACGAATATCAACACTTATGCTTTTGCGGCTATGTAGTTTTTAAGTTTTGAAACAAAAGATAAAGCACTTTAACATAGTGTTTTGGTTGTTCCGTATTGGGAAATAGATAACCTGAGACATCTATGGTGAATATTCCTAGCAGCGAACGACCGAAAATAATCGACGTAGCCAACATTTTCATTCGAAAAGTTGACAGACTTTTAGGTTGTAAGGTTGCCGATTAAATACCGCACAGTTCACTGAGAGCCAAAGAAAACAAAAGCCTTAGTTATAGCATTGAGTTGCGAACTCCCTTGTTTTGTGGTCGCTGCGTGCGGGCTCTGGTACAACCAAACTCTTGCTTGGTCCCAACGCTGTCGTCTGGCGAACAGAGCATTTTTCCGAAACCACATAACGTAATTCTTATCTGATAACAAGGATCACGGGCCTCCGCGGCCATTGCCTGGAGTTGCTTGGCTTCCGGGTTGTAGCCGCGTTGAAAGGAGAAGATTTCACCGACGTTTCGGTTGACCTTGCGGTCGCCATCTTCAGGGTAGCGGTTGTCTTTCGACGCGGCTATGCAACCCAGAAGCCAGGCAACTCCATATCTGATAACACCTCGAAACAGATGAAGAGATTATACATAACTCCACCTTTAAACTTTGTGGAGAATATTATTATTTACAGTCGTTTTAAACTGAATGTGCATGTCTGCGGCTCGCAAACGAATCGCAGAAACGCGTCCTGATTGGCCCGTACCAAACGAGGCGATTGTCTTCTCTTGCAGAAGCCCGCCAGTTTTGAGAAAGATGCCGCTGGTAAAGGGAGTGCTATATCGCAGTCAAACGAGTTGACATAGTTTTGATGTCTACCATCTTAGTTCTAAGTATACGGCATTTAATATTAGTAATTTTGTAATTGGAACAGAAGTCGCATGGAACGGAAAAGTGTAACCACGGTGCTGCCATCTGAGGCAGATACGTACCGCGAACCAATGTTCACAAAGCCAAAAGAAAACTTTACAGTTTGAACTGTTTAGTGAAATTTTTATTTTAGTGGAGGTCAACTACCTCTAGTCCATGTAAACATCTGGGGATTTTTTTTTTTTTTTTTCCTAACCTAACTAAAACTAAGTGTATTTTGGAGGGGTCCGGGTTAGGGAGGGACCTAGGTGCGTCTCAGGCCGAAGCCTATACGCCTAGTCATGCTGGGATTAGCCATGCAAGGAGAGGGTCGCATGCATCATGTGCTAGGAGGGGATTGGCCAGCCATGGCAGCGATTGGCGCCATGACTAACTCCCCTCACTCTTAAATCTAGACTATAACTAGAGATAGGTTGGGCCCAGGTAAAACCTGCATAGACACAGGGAAAACCCTGGGCACATTCATGCGGGATGCAAATTGGCATGCATTACGTGTAGGAGTTTACAGGAGACAGAGGATGGTCTGGATGAAGTGTTGGACAGAGTAGAAAAGAGTCTACCATGCGGGGGTTGGGAACTTGGACTCGTAGTCCGCTTTGCTTTTTATCCAGGACTGGATTTAGTGACCAGGGACGCAAGCGCCCCTGGTGGTGAGTGGTTGCACTGACCACTCACTCCGCCGCCAGTCAGCAACATCTGGGGAGCGCAACCTATGACGCCCGACCGCTTCCGAAGAAACCCGACCACCAGCCGCAGCGTTCAAAGTACCCCCCTCCCCTCCTTCACCACCCCCCCCCCCCTTCTCCGCCCCCCCTCTCTTCCGCGCGCTCAGTGTTGCGCGGGCGGCATTCACTGACATGTTAGGGGCACTGTCGATTCTGAGTGTGTACGAAGGTACACACACGTTACATTTTAATAAAATTGATTGTCGGAAATCAGGTCCAAAGCCCGGGGGTTTAGTATTTTATCGAGTCTTTTTTTTTTTTTTTCGCTTTTATCGGAGCCTCTGAGCGATTCCATAGTCGACGTAGCTGTTCCGGCAGCAGAAAACACAATTTGGGTATCTTTATCACGCTCGGCATTACTTTAGAGAATTATAAGTTTTAATTGTGTGCCTGAGTTTCGTATTTTAAGTGTATTTGCAACACGATACCACATTAATGTGCTTGTTGCCCGAGGTTAGATGTTACACATCTGTGGCGAGTAATGGAAGACTCCCTCACATTGTTTATCTTTAACCCTCTACTGCATACCGTGACACATATGGCATAAATCATTTTAGACTTTTATCCACAAACGAAATTACTCCAGGACAGCAGCTGCATGGGGTTCCATACGTGGCACGAGCTACAGAAACCATTTCTGGCAGCCCCTGATGATCATCTCACAAACAAAAATATAATTGTTTTGTGTATATTACCTATTGTTAATTAATATTATTTACTCGACGAAAATGCTCAGTTGTAGATATTTTTATATTACTTTATTTTTATTTTCCGATAACTGAATATTGTGCCTTATGTGGCACAAATCAATTGTATTAAATAAAAAAATTTAAAAATTAAGATAATTTTTTTAATATTTTTGCTGTTATCTCCATGCTGTAAGTGATAAACAATTTTTTTTCCATAAATATAAAAAAAATTCATGCAGTAGAGTGTTAATCACTTCACGCGAACAGGCGGAGTGATACAAACCGCTCGCGCGAAGGGGGGAATACTTGCGGCGGGGTTTTTAACTTGGCAAGAGCGACAATGGTCATTGCAGACGTGGGCTTCACACGGACCACATGACCTCCAGAGCGGTGACCTTTAAGCGCTAGTGCTTTTTTTTTTTTTTTGTTCGGAGGTTGTTTGGCATCTACACGCGCGGCATGTCGTGTGAGAGATTCGTGAACTTTTCCGACAAGGTAGCCGGTGAAGGGTCGTTACCCCAACGCCGAAATACCACAACGTCGAACGTACAATAACGCCGAATGCCAAATTGACCGCAACGCCGACAGCTAGAAAACTGCTGTGTACTACAACGGCGAAATACAGTAACGCCGAAAAATATTGCTGCGGGGCAGGGGGGGGGGGGCAACAGGAGCAAAATTAAAAACAACTGAATGAATTTGTGTGCTAACCTTACCTAAACTATTATCTTTGAAAGATTTGTGCAATGGGAGTGCATGACTTGATGTAAGTTTTTGGACATACGCCATTGCTAAAAAACTTTTTTTGTTTAAGAAAAACTGAAAAATAAAAATAAGGAAATATATAAATAACACCCAAAAAAAAGAGACAAAAAACACAAAATTAAGCAAAAAATTGCTGTTGTCAACAAGGATATAAACACCACAAAATATTCCGTGACAGGAATATGGTCAACAAAATAAAGAAAAACAAACTAAAATGTACTAAGAGAACGAAAAAAAAACCACAAATGATGACGACACAGAAATATTGAACCCAAAAAAATTCAGCACAACGGTTGAAACGAAACAAAACACGACAAAACGAAAAGACGAAACAAACACAATGGTTTTCCAAAACAGAATAGAACGATTAAAAAAACCCACAAATGATGACAGCACAAAAATATTGAACCCAAAAGAATTCAGCACAACAGTTGAGACGAGACAAAAACACGACAAAACGAAAAAGACGAAACGAATACAATAGTTTAACCAAAACAGAAACAAGCTTCTGCTTCTAGTATTTTTACAACTTTTTTTTATAAAATTAACTTAATTTTCATATCTGCGATTCTTTGAAGTGAACAAAGTTTTGACATCAAACTCTTAAATATGCAGATATCACAGAGCTTTAGTTATTTGATTGCGTTTGAAGTGGCATTGATCTTAATCATGGAGCATATGTGTTTGTTCGGTTTTTTTTTCAGTGCAGTTTGAGCATTATACGTATTATCTTTGAAAGTCATTATACGTATATACGATACTTCGGTAAAGGTTTCTCGACGTCCGCTGATGGATACAAAGCAGCACTTCGAAAGCGACCAATCCGCGAGCTGTCTGCTGGATTCGTCTCTTCGACAGCAAGAAAAGGGGGCTGCGGGAGAGAGAAATATCTGGGGTTCGATTGCCGTAGTATTTGAATTGGTGGTTTATTTTAAAATAAACTTCGAAATAAATTTATTTAACAAAAAAAAAGGGGGTTGTCTGTAAAGACGGTTTACGGACGATAATTTTACGTGATAACGTGAGTGAAAGAGAGATAGATGCGTCACAAACCGAACGCTTAGGCTGATCGTGCCTCTCTATCGCTTGTTCCGCGCTCTCGCTTGCACGCTCGGCTCAGGCGGAACGTGACAATGAGTCAAGCTTTTTCGTGCGTGCAGCCGGCGTTCATCGATTTATAAGACATTATCGCGTCAAAAGTAAATTTAAAATTGCAGGCCACACTAAAGTTTTTGATCAAACCAAACTTATGACAGTTGCAATACATGTAACGCACGGCTCAGAAAAAGAAAAAAATAGTAAAAGAGAAGTTACTTATGAAAAGTTGAATAAATAACAAACAAATGTAAAAAAAATCAGTTTTGAGTGTTCTAGTGCAATATCTCTCATCAAATTCTTTGCATCCAATGATAATGCGTGCATGTTTTACACGAACTAATATTTACTATCGACACGAGTCTAATCATGTGTGAACATTCTGCGGTCGGAGGGACTGCGTTAAATATTTATCGTCCTCTCTTTGATTGCGCTGCGTGCGGTGGGCTCATTAATTCGCGATGACTCTGTCGCGTGTACTTTAATTCGAACACACGAGTCCTCGACTAATACACTTTGCAGCCTATATTAAATTCAGAACCCTGCCGCAGCGCCCCGAAACACGCCAAAATAATTTAATCCGCACTCTGAAAGGGCTGAAATAATTCGTTTCGGCAGACGTGCCGCGCGGAAATGCCCGGGTGCTGGGAAAGAGATTAGTGGCCATTACGCGAAGCGTCCTTTTTATTATTTTTTATTTTTTTTTGACACCCTACCTTCTAGCACCGAAACCATTATTGCAAATTTAGGTGCTGCGATGTGGCGCGCGCTGGTACAGTTCCGAGGTCGGACTTTGTGCAACCCTCAAAAAATAAATAAAAAGGGGGGGGGGGGGGGTGTTTGTAAAGTCGGGTTTACGGCCGATAATTTTACGTGATAACGTCAAAAGAAAACATTGATGAAAAACTGCATACTTTTTTTAATTTTCAAATATTATTTACAGTTTTTGCAAATTTAATTTAAATAATTTGTTTAAAAATATAATCACGAAATTTAGTTAAAAAGCCCGCCTTAACCTGTTTGATATTATAGAAGATGTGGTTGTTGGCCGGTTCTTGCACGCTCGGCTCAGGTGGAACGTGACAAATTTTTCGTGCGTGCAGCCGGCGTTCATCGTTTTGTAAGACGTTATCACGTCAACAACCCCCAAACCCATCACGAAGAGTTACCCACACGCGTGATCGTGAATCTCCAAGATGCAACCACGCCATTTTGGCAGGCCTGGTTCGTTGCATGTCGATCGTCGTTCTACAGCGATGGCAACCCTACACTGTAGATTTTTTGTAAACGTAGCAGAATTATACACGTAAAATTACAGATATTTCTAAATTTTGTACATTTACATGAAAACCACTGTATCACTATAAAATACTGGGTGCGGATTTCTTTCCCGGGCGTGTAAGCTTTGTGTTGTCTCCCAGTATGTGCCTCCAATAGTTAGAATTTTATCTGTAAACCGTTTCCTGAATAGCTTCCCAGCCTGCATCGCGCATATTTAAACGAAAGAGAGTCCAATTGTTGAATATACGAATGACCTGAAAAGTGACAATCCCCCTTTAAGAGAGCAAGAATTAATTTTTGAAACTAAGCCGAAGGCCAGAAATTACTAACAAATATTTAGTTTCCTACAACATATTTTTTGAATGTCGTGTTATTCTTTACACTGTAAACAATAAATACATTGAGTCTAACGTGATGAATAAACGGAAATTAATTCTTTCTAAAGTGTGAACAAAATATAAAACTTCAATCCATGAAGTAGGTACCATGAAACATTTTATGAACTATAATTTTTTTTTTTTTTCAGTTTTCTGTGAGAAGCAATGTCTGTTGACCATTTTTCCTACATATATGCAAACAAAGATGGTTTACACAGGACAGTTTACCTGATAATATTTATTTGTTATAAAATTCTTAAAGGTGGCCGCTAGTTAGCCATCAATTCGTTAGAACAATACAAATTGTATCTTAAAAGATTTTCACACCGCTAGACAGCTTTCATTTCAGAATTTAATTTCCTAAGTGTACAGTATTTTGTTGACGGAGGTAGATGGAACATTGAATTCGGCACCGAGATACACTACTTTGGACGTAGGTTGAATTACTGTCTGGCAGGCTGAATTATTCCTGCCTGGCCAACTTTGTTTAAGTTTTCAATTGTTTTTCTAAATCACTCGAAGCAATTCCTGGGATTATTGTTTTTTTTCGTGTAGGATGGTTGATTCTTTTTAAAATTCCTTTTTTTTTTTTCAATTGTACAGCCGTTCTTGCATTTTCACTGTATTAAATAGATCGTACAAGATAGTGCTGTGGTGATAAACGTCTAAAAACAAGCGTTTTTTTTTTGTTTACAGTGGTTCAAATACTGTGGAGATGAGGAGAAGAGATAAATCAAGTTAGAGCATGGTAAGTGTTTTACAATTTTGAACTTTTGTTTGAATGTCATATAGCATATTTTAAATTAACTTTGTAAAGTTAGCATATTGCATTTTTTTTACAGAATGAATAGTCAAATTTATATATGAAAAGTTTTTGTTACGTAAGCCAAATAATGAAAATATTTTTACCCCAGTATTTTAGCATGTTTGATTTTATTTAGAATCGTTATCAATAGTACGGTTATTCATTTTAGAATAGTACGACATGGAAATCTGTAGTCACAGCATCCAATAATTTGGTGTAGGGAGGGTTTATAAAACTGAAGGGGGAAAAAAGGCCTTTAACTTGAAAAACTACGACACTTTAATTTGTTTCGATTCAACGAGATCTTAATTTGCCCTAAAAAAATGTTCTAGGCTTGAACTTGAGTTCTGGGACACGGTGTATATATTAGCATAAACTAACTTATACTTACACTGCGTACTGTTTTAGTCCTGACGTCGTAACCTAGGATTAATGATTCACATTGAAAATAATACTGATAGTATTTTTTATTTGTTATTTAATGTTTAGTTTTTTTAAAACGAATCCTCGTCACCTGCCTTTTTCTTTGTGATACAAGCCGAATGGAAAGCGTTGTTAATATTAGCGTGTACCCACGCGAGAATTCGACTCTTTTGTCGTTATCATTTGCTCCGAAGTCGCCGATAATCCTCTTTTATCGGCAAGGCGGAGGCGTTTTAAACTCGCAGGAGCTCTTGTGCGTCCGCCGAGCGACATCGCAATATCGCTGAATATCGTTGAATATCGCTTGGCACGTTGCTTCGCCCCCCCTCCCCCCCCCCCCCCGCGACATTATCCCCGCCTCTCTCTCAGTCTTTTGGGCCGCCAGAGACACTGCTGTGGGCGATGCGCTGGACTCCCTCCAACTTATGGAAAACTCGGTGGATACGAATTTTATAAGACAGGACAAACTAATTGTTTAACTGTTTTGTAACCTCGAGAAATAAAAGTACATTAAAACATCAGCTAGTCGAATGGTCTTGGAAATAAACGCATAAAAAACACCGAAATGTATGTGAAGAAGAAACTCAAAGCTGAAGATACATTAAGACAACGGATTAAACCCTATAAGGGGGCCCGAATCTGTGCATGATTAACGAAGATGATTTGCGTTAATATTTATCGTTACTTGTAACTATTTTTTGATTAATTTAAAGTTACTCTGGGCTTAAACAAGGCGTTTGAAGAATAATTGTTTGAAATTATGACCAATATAAAGCGTTTCGTAGTGGTGTGTGGTACGGATGTAGGTGTTTAGGCGTGCGTGGGTGTTGCTTGTAAGAAGCCTGACAGTAGTGCCGGGTTCTTTCAACTGATTCTGCGAGATTCAGCCCGTATTTCCCCCCCTTCCTCTTTCCCAATCCCCTCCTTGGAAACCACCGTCAGAAATCGGTATCTCCTTTCCTCTTCTAAATCCTCTGGCGGAGGATTTATTCCCAGACCTACAGTTCCCACCAAACTTACTGTAATCCCACCATGAAGCAGGTAATTTCTTCTTGGGGTTTCTCACGTCCAATTAGATCTCGCACAAACGATGGTGTTAAAAAAAAACCTCTAACCACTGGATCTTTCAGTTTGACTGTTTATTCATTTATGAAAATTTTGCCGTTCGTCTCCAATGACACGTTTCAAAATTTCCCGCCCAAATCTGATATGTAGTTAGATTTATCTTGTTGGATGTACTCTTCAGGTAACCTGGATTTGAAGTTTTCGTGGTCATGTAATTTATATATATTTCTTGTGGTTAGTTACTTCTAATGTGTAGGTTCCTGTCTTTTTTTAAATTTACTTTTAAATGTGTTAGTAAATGATAAAAACATTTTATAAAATTAAGAAAAGGAAATTTTGTAAATTACAGTTTAAAATGAACTAGTAAAACGTTTTAAACGTTAAAACATGTTAATATAAATATATACGCATTTTATAAGTTCATTTATTTCCTCTTCTTTAGACTTTGATCTTACACTTTTGACTTCAATTTACTAAATTAAGCAGGAAATGCAGCACTCACAAAAGCAAGCTTGCGTGTGAGAGTGCATCTAGTCACTTTAATATTAGCCATGTAAACATTTTAAAACTTAAAATGTTTAAAGTGCAAATAATGTAAATTAAAGATAAAGTATAGCATTGTTTCAGAAAAATAAATAAATATATATATATATATATAAAATGGTCAAAATTTAATATTTAAAGGAAAATAACAACATAATTTACAACATTATATTAAACCTTAATTAAATATTAAAGAAATGTATTCATCAGTTTAATTTTTCAGCCAAAGATTGACTTTTTTTATTTTAAAATATTTTCTTTATTTTTTATTCCGGAAGAATAACTACAATTTTCAGAAGCAAAAAAATTATAAATATCAATGTGAGATTTATTTTTTGATAGAGGAGAGTAGGTAAATACTCGTCTATTGTACTTGATAAATAGGGACCGGAAAAATTCGCGGGTTCAATGACCTCTAGGATGAACTGTATAGTTCTACGTACACTCGGTCAAATGTCACCCTCTCATTGGTTGCTGTCTGAGGTGTCCCAACGTAGCGGCCTGTGATTCGATAAAGCTTTGGTTGGGTGTTTCTCACTGGCCCAGAGTCGTCCAGGTGAGTTGTGAGCCAATAGCAGAGGCAGCACTGAGGTATAACTATTTGAATTTCAGGCCGTCGTGAAATGAATCCGCCAATTTTTTCCGGTCTCTATTGATAAATGCAATTTTGGTTCTCTTGCGGGGATGATCATTTTCCCCCATGCTGGGAAAGCCTCGTTACCTGAGGGAGGTGGGAGGGTTCCTCCCCTCCCTTCGTGGTCAGCCAATAGGGATGACGCACTGCTGATGGCCAGTTTCAACGGTCGGTCGGTGAGATGCTGGTTGCTCTGACAACTTGCAGCAACGTGAAAGCTAGACTGAAGACGGCTACGAACAGCGATAAAAAGATTCCAACGTTGCTTCAGTAAACGTAAACTGTAATTTTTTTTTGTAATTGTAACCGAAATCATGTAAAATTACAATTTTTTTTTGTTTTTTACTTTAATATTTAAGAAATTGTAACGCTACAAAAATATGTCCACATTAATACAGGGTTCAGATTCTTGGCCGGTCGTTTAATGCTTTGTGTTGTCCCAGCATCTGCATTAGTTAAAAGTTATTTGTAAACTGTTCCCAGAATCGCTTTCCAGGATTAACTTCGCACATTAATAGGCATTATAAAACAAGACAAAAATTAAAGTAAAATTCTTGAATATTAGATAATATTTTAAGCGTATTAAAAGATTTATTCTTGTATAAAACATCTATCAAAATTTAAAGTTATATAGCAATTTTATATACGCAGAAAAATCGCTATTGCTGTACAAATTTGCGTTATTTTTCTTGTAGCATTACAAACTATTTGTTGGAAATCGGTTTTCGAATGACTCTTTTGTAAAAGTGTGTGTGTATGTGTATATATATATATATGTATGTGTGTGTGTGTGTCCTGTGTATTTGGAAGGGCTTCCTCAAGATGATGATAATTATTAATTCGTATTTGGTCTATAAGAGAAGGCATTACAGCGAAGACAAGACACAATTCTGTTGTTAGCCTCACAAGCGAAATTTTTTTTTCTTCCAAGAAACGCTTTAAAAAAAATATATCCCACGCGAACAGGTTTCTCCGCGGCTTCGAAGCGCATCGTACATTTCCCTTCGCTCGCTTCGCGCGGAAGCGACGGTAATTCTCCCGACCGCCCCCGGTGGTTGGATTGGGTGGTGGGGGGGAGGCAGGGTATCCGATCCGAGGTAGACGTGGCGAAATACGGTTGCCAGGCTCTGCTCTGCTTCCCCCCTCTCTATTCCCTTCTGAAATGTCGCGGGCATCCATCCCCTCCTCCCCCTTCCCACCCCCCTTACATCCCCTCCAGGGGCAGTAACCCTCGTCTTTCCATTCACTAGCGCCCACAATGGCGCCGCGCTGATAGCCAATATACATTGTCAGGTGGAGAATGTGTGACGGCGGCGCGCCGTGTAGCGATAAAACACTATTGCAATTTGCATATGCTTTAGGCGGTGAGGAGTGGTGGGGAGAAAGAAGAGAAAAAAAAGTGGGAAGGGGTGTGGGATTTCCTCCAAGCTTTTCTTTTTACCCTCTTCCTCTCAGCGGGCTTGATTCCGCGGGTCGAGAGAATGGCCCTGGATTTCGTGCACTTCTCCCCCCCCCCCCCCCCCCCCCCCAATTTTTTCTCCGTTCTTTCCCCCCCTCTCTACCCCTACCACACGCACATTCCTACAACCTCGCACGACCTCCCACACACACTCCTAGAAGCCGGCGATACGAGTCAACCGCGCCTCCTCCCACAACCGCCTCCAGCGTCCAGTGTAGGCAGTCCTGCAATCACTCCTTCGCGTCCAGTGTAGTGTCTCCCGCGCCGCGGCCGACTAGAAATTTACGAAAGTTTCGTTTGGAAACCAGTTTCCAACGAATTGGCTATAATTCTACAAAAAAAAAATTCTGTAAATTTGTACAGCGCATTGCGGTGGCTATTTTTTTTTGCATACAGGTTTTTCGGAAACGGTACAAAATATTTTCTCGTTTTGATTGATGCTTTATACAAGCATAAATCATTTAAAGATGGAAAAGATAAGCAAATATTAGAAAATATGACGTTTTTAAAAGTAAAATAATTTTTATATTGCTAAGTTACTACTGGATAGCGTTATTTTTCAGGTAACGGTTAACAAAGAACCGTAACTATTGGAGGTATTGGGAAAACACAAAGCATTATTGCCCGGGTAAGAATCCGAATCCAGTATAAGTGCGAACATATTTTTGTAGCGATCCATATAAAATTTACCAAAATATCTCATTTTTACGTTTTTTATTTCAGTTCCGTTTACAAAAAAAAATTCACGGTGTACTTGATGTTTTCTGAAGCAACGTTGAAATCTTTATCGCTGTTCGTAGCAGTCTTCACGCTGGTCTTACGTGGTCTTACGAGGTCTTACGAGATCTTACGAGGTCTTACGAGGTCCTACCTGGGCACACATACGGTGTGCATGGCCTTACATTAATAAAAAAATAACACGCTATTTGAAAACTGCTCAAGTTATCCGAGTGGTGTCTATTCATACGAAAATCATTTAAGGATACTCTGAGGGCGCATATATCATTTCGGGATTTACCTTTTTGAATAGTATTTTTTTAGAAGAGTGGAAATGACTTTAAAAAACGCGTGTTCGTGCGTGAAACGCCCGGTGCAAATTCTCGTAAGTGTCCGAGCGACTTTGCATCGCACCGTTAATGGCCACCGCTCAGATCTCGTAGCCGCCCTGTCATGGGGGAGAAACTCGAATTACCGAGACTGAGACCTAGTTTTTTGAAGTAGTTACGGGCCCGTCCGCCAGATAGTAGTTTTCATAATATATTGCTGACATAACTACATTAATTTATTAGGAGAAGTAATGTATAAGCTATTATCAGGCAAACAAACCGGTGAAAAGTCACTCTATTTAGGTGGCCACTAATTTTGTGGTGTGTAATACAATGAGTTTTTGCACCACCTACTCCTTTATTTACTACATGACGGTTTATTACAAAACAGCATTAAGTATTTTCGCATCGGTTAAATTAGTTTTGCGCCGCCAAGGAGATAACTTAATTTAACCAAAAAAACGTATTAACTAAAAAAAAAAAACCCACCGAAACGCAGATCCCGACGCCGGCCGCAAGGACCGGGCCCGAGCCAACGGACCCGGCCACACCATCACATCATCACCACCCTCACCACCAAATCTAAATAGACACTTCACCTCACACAAATCACCTGCTCCCAAGGACTTGAATATTGGAAGGGACCAAATGTTGTATGTATCTATAATTTATTGTAATTCTTTTTGATGTAAATGCACCAAATGTTCCCCTTCATGTAAACATTTGTATTCATTTTTATTAAAATAGTCATTTTTTTTTTGCGGGGAGGTCCCCATTCAAAAAAAAAAACTAAAAAAAAAAACTTTGTATGAGAACCTCTATTCCGATTTTTTATTTGCTGGTAGTTATGGGCCCGCACAACAGATAGTGACACATGGTTTCATTTTCCACTGTAAGAGTCGCACTTCTTTATTTCCCTCCTTGTTCTGTGCGCCCTGTGCTCGGGTTCACAGCCTTGCGCTCAGGGGGAGACACCTCCCCCTCCCTTCCCCCTCCTCGCCGACAGGAAGTCACGTGACCCACGCGACGTTACCCCCCCCCATCCTAACCCAACCCGCCGAGACGGCGCGTGGAGGCGTGGCCTAGCTCCGGGAGAGACTAATACGCCGGCCGCGGCGAGCAGACAGCTCGTAATAAATATGAACTCTAATATCTCCGCGCGGAGAAGCCTCGTCCATTAAGCCGATTAATGCCTCCCGGGGTGCTTAGCGAAGGCAGTGGTTTCGATCCCAGCCCGTGGCAACTTGGGGGGGGGGGGGCAGAGAGGGGCCATGCCCCCCCCCCCCTTCCTCTATCCTCCTCTAACGAAACTCATCAACCATCTTAAAACAACGAATTTATGCCTAAATTTATGGCCGCTGGATATGAAAAAAAATATTGTGTGCTTTGAGTCCACGCGGGACAGAAGTGAAAATTCTTGCTTATTATTAATATATTTTTTTTTACTGAACAAGACATAATAATTGGGAATAGTAAGAATGCGGGTATGATCTCAAATAAAAAAAAATAATATGAGGAGTAGAAAATACAAGCATTACTGCTGCGTCATTTCTACCTCTCCCCTGCCGTCTCCCCATCCGGCTGTTAC
The DNA here is from genome assembly GCF_032445375.1 of Bacillus rossius redtenbacheri. NCBI lineage: Eukaryota > Metazoa > Arthropoda > Insecta > Phasmatodea > Bacillidae > Bacillus > Bacillus rossius. The sequence goes on along the minus strand of NC_086338.1, from coordinate 43,896,227 downwards.
AACTAGCATGAGCGTGCTACGCTACGTACGTATCCCCTCCCTTTTATCGTTTCCCATTCGACGGCTAGCGCATGCGTTGGAGTGGCGTCGTCGCTGACTTACTCTCCACCTCTACCGGTTCCCCCACCACGTACCTATAACTATTCCCCTCGAAAAAAGCAGCCCCCGCATCACAGTTTCACACTAAAAATTATAGAGTTAGAAGCCTCCTCTTTGAACACGTAACAAAACAAAATCATAAGCAGTAGTACATAGTGTAGCGATCTACCGTTCATTAGCGCCACGTTTTATTTTAAAATTCCACGTTCTGAAAAACAAAACACGCAAAGGTTATCAGATAGAAATGAATATTTAAGCATCATCTTTTGAAATCTTCTCTGGGGGAGGAACACCGCACCAGACACTTCTTTGGATGGCGAGGGGGGAACGGGAGTATTCCACACCACTCCCCTCAGACCCCCAAAAACAGGCCTATCACAGATTTATTCTTCTTATAGCTTCATCCCCCCCCCCCTTCTTTTCTAACAAATTCTGGCTACGCCTGTGGGGGAGGCCGTTGTCTCAAAACCATCCTTCGAAAGCTATTATTCTGACAATAAATTTGGGACATTTCGCCCCTAAACGTAGTTTTCGTTCACTTGCCAAAATATTACTAAAATTTTAAAATATTTTAACTTTAATTGTACAAATAATAATGCTGGTTATAAATTACCTGCATATCTTCATATATTTATCTCAATCTTCATAAATTTGCATGTGCTAAGTTCACTTATTTTGAACACAGACCCACAAAAATTATTTTGTTATAAGTAAGGAATAAAAAATAGGCCTATAACTACACTTGTATGTCCCACATGTACGTTTACCCTGTTTGTACAAAAAAAAAAAGAATTTGGAAATTGAAATAATGCATAGTTTGTACGAAGTTCAAGTTATTTAAAATTACGAATTACTCTCTTCGTTAATTTGAGACGTATTATTATGTGAATAGTCTTTAAATTTACTGTAACTGTTTCACGATTCTGTGTATGTTATATTACGGAATTTTTTGACTGTACATATTTTTGTTTTTACGTTCTCTGAAAAAATTCAAGGAAGGGAGTGTAAATATTGATCACAAGAAAGGCATTAGCTGATGAAACTTATCTCTCTTGCGAAGTGTGGGTCGGCTGCGTGGGAAGTAACACGAGAACAGATGAAGAGTCGCAATGCCGAGACTGTGTTTTAGGAAACAGAACCGACGTTTTTGAGACGCATAGTATCACTACACAAACCGTAGATAATTTTTTTAAGCGAAATGTATTACTCGTAGAGTCATACGTGTGCCGAGGAATAAAGTATGGCCACGTAAATATCTCTTAAAAAGATTACCAGGACAGCTGCGTGTTAAACATTTTTCATCACTGCCTGTGCTGCATCGGGTTCAGCTGCGTTTATTTCATGTGCATGTCCACCGACAGCACACGAATCACAGTCATCCAGTGTGGCAGCGAAATATCGCTAGCGTGGCGTACCTTATTGCAGTCGCCGATCAGATTATTACACGATAAATACTTTCCCGTATCAACAAGCTTAATATTATATAAAGTCAAGGACGGAAATTTTTTCCAAGCGTTTTTATTTCGAACGAGTTTTGATTAATGCTTCGTGGTTGTGCGCAAGAACAAGTTTGGGGGAGAAAAAAAAAGATCACTAAATGAGCGTGTTCAGACAACCCCTCTCTTTCTCTCTCTCTCGCTCTCTCGCTCTCTCGCTCTCTCTCTCGCTCTCTCGCTCTCTCTCTCGCTCTCTCTCGCTCTCTCTCGCTCTCTCTCCATCTCTCTCCCTCTCTCTCCCTCTCCCACCGTCTCTCCCCTCACAAACGTCCAATAACAAGTCCAATCGGTGATAAAAAGTCCTCTAATTACCGGCGGTGGAGCGATAAATTAGGGAGTTATTGTGCGGGAGTTATTTGACGTCTCCACTCCCCCACCAATCCCCATCCTCCGATCACCAGGTGACTGTTGGTCACGTGCTGGAGTCCAGCACCTGCGCCCGGATAGGTCGGTGGGCACAACGTGCGGTGTTGCCGCACTTCTCCGTGTCGCTCCTACCACCAGTATCCCCCCCCCTCCCTCGCAGACACGCCAGCTACGTCTATCTCCCCTGGTGGTTAGCAGAAGCAACAGCGACGGATGTTCGCTACACTGAGAGAAAGGTTTGTTTGCATCAACAAAATATTTGTTTATACGTATATGGCGAAATAAATATATTTTGTTCATTCAAACAAATATTTTGTAGTAGGAAAGATCCTGTTGACCCAACAAAACGATTTGTTCAACTCAATTGTATATTTGGTTAGGTGTAACAAATTATTTTTGTTACTTACCGAGTTTGGTTAAACTAACAAAATATTTTGTTCCGCCAAGTAAATATTTGTTTCGCCATATATAAACAAATATTTGTTTGATTCAAACAACCCTTTTTCTCTGTGAGTACACTGAACGCAAACCGGAAAAATTCGCGTATTCGATGACTCCTACGATGCACTCAATATTCCTCTTGCTTTTTCTCAAGCAAACCCACACGTCCATTTGGTGCTAACTTGTGAGACGACTCCATTGAGTAGATTGTGATCCGATGCTTCTTTGGTTGAAATTCTCTCATTGGTCCGAAGATCTCCAGTTAAACTGACTGTCAATAGCCAACTCAGCAGAATGTTACACACATTTGAATTTCCGCGTATCACAAAATGAATCAGTCAAATTTTTCCAGGCTCAATCCATGTGTAAGATAGATTTAGGATATTTTTTAGACATACGCCATTGCTGGTTACATTGTGTCATAAGAAACCTCTATTACTAAAAAAAAAGGTTAATATGTGATTACACACAACACAAGTCAAATATTAGCCTAATTAAAAAGTAAAAAAAAAAACAAAGAAAATTTTGTGGAAGGAATTAGTCAGAAGAAATATTTTAGCAGAGAAGAACACAGTGGGATAATGACAACAACAATAACAGTAAATAAAGACAAAAATAGCATTTGGGCAACATAGCGATAAGTAGACGAACCCAACGATGATACTATAAACACATGTGTACGTGTGTACCCAGTGAAGGGACAAAAAAAAATATATTCTGGACAATACAACGACGAAAGCACAGGAGAACCCAGTAGGCTACCTAAAACCAAAATATTTTGGCTTTTGTTCTGTGTGTTTGCATATTCTTATTATTTTTGTCTGTTATTAAGGTTTCTTATGGCATGCAGCAAATGGCGTTTGTCCAAAAATAAAACATCTTAAATCAAACGAATTCTCATTGGTCCAGTCCCTAGCGGGAAGAGCCTCCCTTGCTGATACTAACTCAGTCAAGAAAGAAACATTGCAATAATGAACGCAGAGTGCTGAAGTCTTATCACGAACAGTCAAACTGCTTCGTTAATGTACACAGCTCTTCCCATCCCATACCTATTGCTGAATGAATATTAAATGAAAAATTGTAATTTAGTAAGTCCACGTAGAATTGACCTGAAACTAGGATATTATTACTTAAAACCAGAATTACGAAGTACTTGGTGGACCGTCTAGGAAGCCGAAATGTTAGTCTAGAAGTATGCATGAAAATTTTAAGAAATGGACATCAACAACCCCTACCATACCCAGTAGTTTCAGATCTAGACGATGATAAGAATAAGCATGCCAGTATTTTGAATCATCTGTTCCCGAACATATGTATGGCTGATTTTCAATGCAATTTTACATTAAGGAGACATGGGTTATGCGTAAAGTTACCGCTTTGCAAATTTTTGAAGTCAACAAAATGGTTGTGTTTTGGAATGCCGTTTGTGTGAATTAATTGTTTTTTTTTGTTTCTTTTTTTATATAGTTTTACTGTATAATTTTGAGCCAATTATGTAACCATGCACAGCAGACTAGCAGGTTCAAATCACCGATGTTTGAGGTTATGGCGCATCTATGGGGGTAGGCGTTTTACGCGAAAAAAATTATGACCTGCAGATCTTCATAAATTTATTGTAATCTACTTAAATTTACATGTGCTATGTTCAATTATTTTGAACACAGACCCACAAAAAAATCTTACTGTAAGTAAGGAAAAAAAATCATTCAAAAAATTGTCAAGACTCATGTTAAACCACACTTGAATGTCCCACGGGTACGTTTGCCCTGTTTGTGCCGAAAAAAACGGAATTTGGAAATTGAAATAAGGCATAGTTTCTACGAATTTAAAGTTATCTAAAATTACGAACTACTCTTCGTTCATTTGAGGTGTATTCTTATGTGAATAGTCTTTAAATTTACTGTAATTTCTAACGGTTTCAGGATTTTGTGTATGTTATGTTAAGATTTTTTTTTACTGTACATAAATATTTTTTTTTTGTTTTTGCGTTCTCTGAAAAAAAAATTCAAGAAAGGGAGTGTAAATATTGATCACAATACCTATTGCTGAATGAAGATAAACTGAAAAATTGTAATTTACTAAGTCCACGTAGAATTAACCTAAAACGGGGATGTTATTACACAAAACCAGAGTTACGAAGTCCCTGGTGGACTGGCTAGGAAGTCGAAACTGTAGTAGGTATGCCCGCTCCAGAGGTTTCTTCCACGTGATTGTCGGACGTCTGCGAGGGATAACAGTGCCCTGTCTGGCCGGGCCCGTTCACGAAGAGATCGCTTCCGCAAAGAACGGACGACAGCAGACGGGCACCTGGAAGCAGCTTAACCAATCTCAATGCTAAGGTTTTTTTTAACACAGGACTGGTCTCGAAATCTTTCCACGAAAAAAAAAAATTGGTTGTCTTTAAAGTCGGTTTACGGACGATAATTTAACGTGACAACGTCATAACAAAACATTTATGAAATGATTGCATACTTTTATGAACAAAATTGAATCATTTTTATTGAATTACAACTATTTGGTATGGATACAAAGAAGGAGTGAAATGAAATCTACAATTTTATTGATAAATTTACTTTTATTTGTACTCATTAATTCATATATGTTTATTACTTTAACGAACAGATTATTTTAACTATAACTTTCATACATGTTTGCTATTTAACTTCTTCCAATCTGTGTTATTCTGTTAAGGACAGGACGATGATAGGAAAAGTAGGAAACGAATAGAGTGTTTCAAGTTTAATGTGCTTCGAAAAAGTCAAATCGATGGTCGTTGCCAATCGAGTGGAAGAGAGATAGATGCGGCGCAAGCGTACTATGAGCGTAACGGGACACAGCGTAACGGGAAAATGTGCGTAACGGGACAATGATTCATCCCTTTTCGTGCGTGCAGCCGGTGTTCATCGATTTATTAGACGTTGTCACGTCAAAAATAAATTTCACGCCCCTACGCGTCTGTACGCATGGTTTGAAATTAAATACACGTATCGGAGACAACAAAAGCTTCGGACGTTAAAATATAGCTATCTGTTGGCCACAGAGCGGTGCTGTGACATGCTTGGAAGTCTTGCCTACCAGTGTTCCCGTTTCAATTATTCTCGTGCAAGACTATCGTCCACCACATAACGTGCGCCTACCCAAAAAAAATTTTTATTTTCTCCTGATATCTTTCTTTTTTTTCTTGTCTTCTTCTCGGAGGCCCTTCTGGCGGGCCTTTACCCCCGGAAGGGCGCGACGAAATGATGAAGGGCGTCTTATAACATGGTCTTACCCGCGTCATCCCCAGGCCAGCCAGATGACCCGTGTAGCGTGAGTTATTGAACGGCCTCTCCCCTGCTCGAGTTTGCAATCTGGGGAATTCCACTTTCGGCGGACTCCACTTCCCCCCCCCCCTTTTTTTTTCTTCGAAAAAAAAAAAAGAAAAACCCCACCGGCCCCTACGTGCTTTCCTCTCTGTTCTTTTGTCGCGGGTGCAAACGCGTCACGACCACCTGACCGATAACACTGACCAATAACCCCCGGGCCTACAGCCTCGTGCTGGGGAGGATCGGAGCTCACCACCCCTCCTTCCGATTCAAGAAACCCTTTTCGCACACACCCGAACACTTACTTGCCTTCGCGTGCCTTCGGGATTCTCGATGTGCGCCATATTAGCTCAACGGTACACGGCATTTGGTAGGTGCAGTTATTTTGACTGCGTCGGAAGTAGAGGAACGGAAGTGTGTAACAACCGCGGCGCTTCCATGCTCGTGTCGCAAGGAAAAAGTTAAAACTTAACAGTATTAACTTTTTTTTAATGAATTTTTAACAAAATTGGAACTATTTTAATAGAATTACTTGTCGAAAATCAGGTCCAAAACCCGGGTTTTTGTTTTTGAAGGTTTTTTTTTTTTTTTTTTTTTTTTTCGCTTTTCTCGGAGCCGAAATTTCGCTCTGCAAATAGTCGCCGTGGCAGCTCCGGCAGAGAATTCTAGCGGCGGGAGTGGAAACTACGTGTGAACAGCGTCCATAAATGCAGTTGATAACCCAATTTTGAGCATATTTTTTCTCTCGGCGTTATTTTAAAGAATTATACGTTGGATATCGTGTAAACGTTTTGTGTTAACATGCGAATTATCGACGTGAGAACAAATGAAATTTTTCTCGTCACCGAGGTTGGATGTTACGCGTCTCAGGCGAGTGATGAGAGACTCTGTCACTTTTCTCTTTTGCCGGCACTTGCAGTTTTGTGTATGCCGCGTGGGGTCGTTACCACAACGCCGAAATACCACAACGCCGAACGTACAATAACGCCGAATACCATAACGCCGAATGCCAAATTGACCCCAACGCCGACAGCTATAAAACTGCTGTGTACCACTACGCCGAAATACAGTAACGCCGAAAAATGTTGCTGCTGGGAAAAGGGGGGGGGGGGGGCACAGGAGCAAAATGAAAAACAACTGAATGAATTTGTGTGCTAACCTTACCTAACCTAACCTTTGTGGCAGTCCTGCGATGACATTTTTTCGGCGTTAACGTATTTCGGCGTTGTGGTACACAGCAGTTTTCTAGCTGTCGGCGTGTTAGTCATTTTGGCATTCGGCGTTATGGTACGTTCGGCGTTGTGGTGCGTCCCCTGCCGCGTGGTGCTCTTATCGGCGGTCGCCCCGTCACACGTCACACGTCGCCCGAGCTTACGAGCTTACGAGCTTACGAGCTTACGAGCTCTCGCGAGGCTCGTGTCTCAGAGACACTCCAGACTCCACACGCGACAGATGTGAAACTTGTTGCTTGTTGCATTATCAGTAGAGACCCGTGAATTTCGCGGATTCAATGACCTCCAGGATAGACTCCAATATCCTCTACACACTCGGGCAAATGCCAACTGTTCATTGTCTGTTGACTTGTGAGTCGTCTTGACTGGGTGGCCTGTGATTCGACACTTCTATGAGTGAGGGTCTCTAATTGGCCCTCAGTCCTCCAGATTAACAGAGAACCAATGACAGAAGCAGCACTAAGGTATAATTATTTGAATTTTAGCATAACACGAAATGAATCCGAGAAATTCACGGGTCTCTAATTATCAGGTACAGGAAACACAGTTATCTTTGGCTGAGGTCGCAGATGAAAAAAAAATCCATTTCGGCACAGCCTACAGGCGTAGGTAGATTTCGAAGTACCTATTTCTTCTGGAAATATTTCTGTAAGCCTCTATTAACTCCTGGAACATTTGAAGAACTGAATGTAGCCTACATAACATTCTATATTTTCGCCAAAATTTAAGAAAACAATGATCGATTTATAATTTTCTCATATTCCATGCAGAGAAAATATTTTGAATGTTTTTAACTCAATGCATCCAGCATTGAACGTCTCGAAGAATTCCATATTATGCCTACTAAGTTAGTTATGTAATTAATTATTTTTGATTTTCAAACACTATTTTTCATCCCTTACACTAATAATTGATCGTATAATTTTTTTTACTAAGGTTTAAGGTAACATTAAGTTGCTTATTAATAGATTCCGATGTATTTAATACTAAGAAAGTTTAATTTTTTTTTAAATTTCAAACCCTGTTTTACGGTAATAGTTCGTTTCATCAGAAATTGTTTCAGCCAAAGGTTTTAGATAAAGTTTAGGTGTTTCACAGTAAATAAAATGTATTTTCAATATATCTATTAAAAAAAGTAATTACATTTTGTCTTTCTACCGTTGTTATTTCCACCCCTTGCAGTAATGGTTTGTATCATAGGAAGTTATGATTTTTTTTTAAATTCTACCTCTTAATTTAGCAAACCCTTGTAGCAGTGGTTCGTCTAATCAAAAATATTTTCAGACAAAAGTTTTAGATACAAATTATAAGATTAATAATATATTTGTACGGATTTGATGTTGGCCTACGAAGGAAGTTGTGATTTTTTTTGGTCCTCCAACCCTTGTTTTTTCAATCCCTTGCAATTATTGGTTGGCCGTATCAAAAACTTATTCAGACAAAATTTTTTGGTATTACTCCTACGAGTTATAATACGTTTAAACGGATGTGATATATTCTCTATTATGGGAGTTACAGCAATTTTTCTGTTTTTCAAAAAAAAAAATCCTTAGGAACCAATTTCCACCCCTTTGGTCGGATATTGCTCATTAACGAACTCGACCGAGATTCTCCAATACTAGATTTTATGTATAAGTTTGGAAGTGAATTGTGAAAAATGCGTCACTTATCGTGTCCACAAATTTGTGATATATATATATATATACACATAAATATAAACACAATTTTGTGTTTATGATTTTGGTGTCTATAAATAATGAAACGGAAAACTATTTAAAATGTTTCTGAAAGTCGTACTATGGTAACGGAAACAATAGATAGTATTTCTTTGAAATCTACCTTATATATATATATATATATATGCAAGTAAGTGAGCACTAGATTATACTGTTGGGCAAGTATGCAATTGTGCAAGTATGCAAGTGTGTAAGTGTGTGTAAGTTTGTGAGTATGCAATTAGCAAGTGTGCAAGGAGGCAATTAATAATGCATGTGGCACAATAGCCAAAGGAAAGTTGAATTTTAGCTCGTTGCGAAAGGAATATGCGAATTTTTTCTAGCATGCAGCCGTCAACTGCAGAGAAGGAACTGATTAATCTGGCTTACCTCGTTTGCAGTGTGTTGAGCGATGTTCAGGTTTTTTTTTTCCGCGGGAAATACTTGCCCCTGCGTGTCAGATGTAATTCTGGAATCCAGTGCAACGCGCTGTGAAATAGAGGGAAACCTCTATCTGGAAACGACTTCCCCCGCCTCCACACACTCCCTCCCACGACCCATCGCCTGGGGCTTACCAAGATGATTCTCACAATCCTCGGTCTTCTCAACCGAACCTTTTCATGAGCTCGTGGCTGGAGTTTTCTTTCCGGGGATGCAGAACGTTTTGTGCGTTTCGCCTTTTGAAGAATTTCTGTAAGCTGCGGCAGCCCAGAAAGAGGGAGAAAAAAAAACGATAAAATAATTCCGAAACAGCTATTATGGAGGCGGAAGAAATAAAAAAAAAGGATTTTTTGGTAGTCTTTATTTTCTAATGATAAAAACAAAGAATTCTGAATTGAAAAATAATTTGATTAATATGAACTCATAAAAATTTGTTTGATCTCGGCAACGACAAAGTGAAATTGCTGGCGATAAGCGATTCGAAAAAATTGGTCTTTAACGAGCTTTCAGTAGTAAAAGTGGAATATAGGGGAATAACATTTTTTTTCCCCGATACCTAATACAAATAACTGTCAGACGTCCTAGATATAGCCGCATGGTGGAAAACGGAAGACGTTAAGAGGTGCTCGTAACACGGTAAGAAGTGTTATTTCCTGGCGGAACTGTTTATGTAAATCGCGTGCATAATTTCATCTTAACGTGTAAGCACGTTTAGGCTGCACGCAACTTTCAGCCACCATAATGGTAGCAGAAATGTTAAAGAGGTTTTTTATTTTAATTTGTAGTAGATTTTCACGCGTAGAGAAACAGAAGTGGGAATAGCAATAGTTTAATGAAATAAAAGCGTGAAGAGCAATAGTTTAATGAAAGAGAAATTAGATAGGCAATAGTTTAATGAAAAAGAAGTGAGAAGAGCGATAGTTTAATGAAAGAGAAGTGAGAAGAGCAATAGTTTAATGAAAGAGAGGTGAGATGAGCGATAGAACAATAGTTTAATGAAAGAGAAGTGAGAACAATGGTTTTATGAAAGAGAAGTGAAAAGAGCAATAGTTTAATGAGAAGTGAGTTGAGTAATAGAACAATGGTTAAATGAAAGAGAGGTGAGATGAGCGATAGACAAATAGTTTAATGAAAGAGAAGTGAAAGATAAGTGAAAAGAGCAATAGTTTAATGAAAGAGAAGTGAGTTGAGTAATATAACAATGGTTAAATGAAAGAGAAGTAAGAAGAGCAATAGTTTAATGAAAGAGAAGTGAGAAAGGCAATAGTTTAATGAAAAAGAAGTGAGAAGAGCGATAGTTTAATGAAAGAGAAGTGAGATGAGCGATAGAACAATGGTTTAATGAAAGAGAAGTGAGAATATCAATAGTTTAATGAAAAAGTATTGAGAAGAGCAATAGTTTAATGAAACGAAAGCACTCCGATACAATCGACTATTTTCCCGAACCTAAGAAATAACAGTTGTGTGTGATCGCTTCGAACATAAAAACGAAGTCACTCTGAGACAGCCAGGGAAATCGTTTGTGTGTGGGGGAGGGCCTGTTAGGGGAAGAAACATAATCCCTCAGGTCTGAGCATCGCAGAAGCCCGGTTGAGTTTAAAAAAAAAAATATTATGTTATGAGTTTGACCAGATAATATGATGAAATTACAAGTCTATTGCCAATTCAAATCATTGAAACCTTTTCAAGTTTTGCGATACTCGAAGTTACCATTTGCAGTTATGGCTACGGAAACGATTAACGATTATTAGAATATGTTGCTGTTATGTTAACTGAAAGATTTGTGGTATGTATAACGATGTCAGGATGCTTGTAATCTTCCATTGTCGCTGGCAGGGAGTGTCTGTGGAAGGTTTAGTAGTCTCCTGGCCGCTTTCGTGTGAGTGTTTGCGAGGTTATGTTTCTGTATGTATAATTTAGTTTCATTATAAGTTAGGCTATTACATTATTGTTTAATAAGTTATTGAATAATAAACATTTAGAATAAACATTCAGCATATTTACTGATTTTCATTATTAATTTAATTTTTATATATATATATATATACCGATTATTTTACTAAATTATTTAATTTAATACAAGTGTTTCTATTAATATTGAACACTGAGTTTTTATTTAATTTTTTATATTTTTATTGAATATATAATTTGCCAACCGTATTTATAATATCACTTCAGTTAGTTTATTATTTTATTTCTATGAATTTTTTTTACATACAAAATTACAGTTCGTATTTTATCTCGACAAGAATGTTTATCTTCTAACGCGCGTACATAAGTACCCGTTATTCTTTTTTTTAAATGAATAACGGAAGGCGGGCTTCAGGTTCGTAGTTGGCACTGCCAGACATTTTGGTTTGGTGCTCGTGCACTTGTGTCTACTCGTGCCTACCCGTCGTGAGTGGCTAGGGTGGGAATTTTTTTTTTTGGGAAGGCTTTTTGGTGAGGTTATCACCAGCACACGGTGGGTTCCCACGCCTCGATAGCACCCCCTTTCCCCCCTTGCTTCCACAACCCCCTTTCACTGTTAGGTGGCCCGGAGAACGTAGCTTCCACCGCCCGCAATCACGCACTCCCCTCATGCGGCACGTGTTGTCATAGAAACCTCCCTCCAAGGCGCAGGTGGCTCGAAAGTCGGAAACCGTCCGTCCATCGACACCAGTAAAATTTCCAGAAATTTTGTGATGTCGAAATTTATGGCTTGTTTTTTTTTTTTTTTTTTGACCTGACAACGTCTAATAAATCGATGACTCATTGTCCCGTTACGCTGTGTCCCGTTACGCTCATTGTACGCTTGCGCCGCATCTATCGCTATCTTCCACTCGATTGGAACAACCATCGATTTGACTTTTTTCGAGGCACATTAAACTTGAAACACTCCCATTCGTTTCCTACTTTTCCTATCACAGTCCTATCCTTAACAGAATAACACATATTTGGAAGAAGTTAAATAGCAAACATGTATAAACGTTATAGTTAAAATAATCTGTTCGTTAAAGTAATAAACATATTTGAATTAATGAGTGCAAATAAAAGTAAATTTATCAATTAAATTGTAGATTTCATTTCACTCCTTCTTTGTATCCATACAAAATAGTGATAATTCAATAAAAATTATTCAAATTTATTCATAAAATTATATAATCATATCATCAATGTTTTGTTATGACGTTTCCACGTTAAACTATCGTCCGTAAACCGACTTTACAGACAACCAATTTTTTTTATGTGTAAAATTTTCAGCTCTCGGTAAACGGCGTCTGGTATGAGTGATTTCGTGGGGAAAAAAATGGAACGGAAGTCGACGAACGGAAATGGGTCACAAACATGGCGGATACACGCGTGGCAACGTAAACCCGTATATAGTCACCTTCGTAAACATCAGGGTGTTCCTAATGTTAACTTTATGGTGGTTTTAACCACCATGGAATATAACTGGTGAACTAAAATGGTCAACAGTAAAAATTAATTTCAAGTTTTGAAATACCAACGAAAGATTGCATTGCACTGATCATAATGCATGTTGTATTTTTTAAGGTCCTAATAGGCTCTATAGCACAGTGTAAAAGGGAAGATTGCGCGCTTGTAAAGCTCAAGGCTGAATTTTGGACTTGGTTCAAACATCGTCACTAATTTTTTTTTACTATTTATATTAATATATTATACTAAAAATGTTGAATCAATTCAATAACGTTAAGGTTTTTTTGTAAATAGTATTTATGGACTGATTTCAGTCGTTTGATAAAAAAAACTATATACAAACACATACTTAGTGTTTTAAACCGTTTCAGGTTAATATTTTAATAATTTCATAGAAGTAGTACTTCTAACGTGTGCAGAAACTTTAGAGTATTAACTGTTCAGTGAATTCAAAAACAATTTAGACTATTTTAGTGAAATTCCTAGTCCTTTTATCGGAGCCAATTCTAATATTTTTAAAATTTCCATCTGTTTCGTGCTGCTATCTGCGCTTGATGGTAGCAAGCAACATTTACTTACGATTCAGGCAGCGAATTCTATCGGCGGGCGCAGGAAGTAGGCCTACGCTGTGTCATTCGCTTCCAGTAGTTTTGATATTTGAAAAGCTAATATTTTATTTATCAGTAAGTATATTTTATCGTATCTAAGTTAATACACAGGGAAAAAAAACTCCATACTTTTAAAAAGATTTCTTTGGAAACCAGTTGCCAAGAAATAGTTTGTAACACCACAAGACCGATATTGTAACTTTGTACAACACATGTCTATGGTTATTTTTGCACATATGATATATATTTATTTTTAGATAACACCGATTGTTTCTAAAGAATATTGGAACTATCGAAAAGATAATCAAATATTTAACAATTTAACATTATTTTATTTTACCGTGCTTTTACTGTGCGCAGTTATTACTGGAAAGGTATTCAGGGAACAAACAGTTGGAGTTACCGGGATGCGGGGCAACAAATACAATAAATGCCCGGGTATTACCGCGAACGCTATATTTTGGTGATACGGTTGTTTTTATGTAAATGTAAAATTTTAAATCATACAAATTTAATATATATACATCTGTAAGTTCACATGCATATTTCTGTTCCATTTACAAAAAAAAATTGGTTGTCTGTAAAGTCTGTTTACGGACGATAGTTTAACGTGACAACGTCATAACAAAACATTGATGAAATGATTGCATACTTTATGAATAAAATGGAATCATTTTTATTTTAATAATAAAAGAATAAATACTTGAAGTTATACTAGCAATCAGATTTTTAAAATGCAAGAATATTTAACCTTTATTGTCGAAATTGTTGTTGTAATAAGCAATGAAAACCACATTAACTTTTCACTTCACTTTATAAACAGTCGAGTGGAAGAGAGATAGATGCGGCGCAAGCGTACAATGAGCGTAACGGGACACAGCGTAACGGAACAATGTGCTTAACGGGACCCCTTTTTCGTGCGTGCAGTCGGCGTTCATCGATTTATTAGACGTCACGTCAAAAAAAAATTACAATGTAAACCGGAATGCATCTAATCTCAAAAATACTTACAGCCCGTTATCAGCGACTCCAGGATAGAGAGAGAGAGAGAAAGAGAGAAAGAGAGAAAGAGAGAAAGAGAGAAAGAGAGAGAAAGAGAGAGACAGAGACAGAGAGAGAGAGAGTGTGTGTGTGTGTGTTTGTTCATGCTTTGGAGCCTAGAGGACATTTCGGGTAAACACTGACCTCGTAACGGGACACAAACATCGCCGGAGTGTACCAATTTTCATAGGAAGAAAGTGTGCGGACGTTTCTAATGGCTCCCGCGCGCGCTAATCACCCAAGAGCGTTCTTGCTTGTGCATCCACTTAACCTGATTGCAGGGAGGGCTTATCTGGCGAGGCTTCCCTTGCGAAGCCATCGAGACCCCGAGATGCGCTCAACTCTTCTCTCGTTAGGACCCTCGGAGTTTCCCCGCGGTCGTTTAGCATTCTGCAATTAGCAGTGCTTCTTGAATTTTTTACTGACGTGAATAGGCGCGTCTCACAAATCGGGATGCTAGTTTTGGAACGTGGAGTGTGACGAAGAAAATAATACAATTTTTATAATTATAAATAGAGACCTGCAAAATTCGCGGTTTCGATGGCCTTCAGGATAGACTGCACATGCCCCTGTACAGTCGGGAAAATAACGCAAGTTCATTGGCTGCCGACTTGTAAGTCGTCTCAGCTGGTTTGTCTGTGATTCGATCCTTCTTTTGTTGAGGGTTTATAAGTGGTTGAGATTCGTCCAGATGAACAGTAAGCCAATAGCAAAATTATCTAAGAGGTATATGTGTTTGAATTCTAGCCTATCACGAAATGAATCCGCGAATTTTGCAGGTCTCTAGTTATAAAATATAAACGAGTCATAGTATATTCGAGTAGCGCATATATATACATATATGGTTACGGTTTGCGCATGTTCCATTGTATTACTACGAGTAATAGGCAAGTTTCTCAAACGTTTGAATCCAGGTGACTTATCTACTTTGCGAGCAATACATATTGGATATGTGCGTTTACCAATTTAAATTAAAAAAAATAATAATTTTGTGAGCAAAAAGAGGTTGTCTGTAAAGTCGGATTACGGACGATGATTTTACGTGATAACGTCATAAGAAAACATTGATGAAAATTTGCATACTTTTTAATTATCAAATATTATTTACAGTTTTTTGACAATTTAATTTAAATAATTTGTTTGGATATAATCACGAACAATTAGTTGAAAATCCCGCCTTAACCTGTTTGATATTAAAGAAGATTTTCTCGCACGATGGTTGGCCGGTTCTTGCACGCTCGGCTCAGGCGAAACGTGACAAGGTTTCGTGCGTGCAGCCGGCGTTCATTGATTTATAAGACATTATCACTTCAAAAACTTATTAAATCACTTTTGAATTTTTTTTTAAAACATTTTTGTGATATAATAGCTGTGATAAGAAAATACGAAGAATAGTGCGGAAAAAAATTACCACGCCGAGGAATGTGGCGAGTTTATACGATTGGAATTGCAAGAAACGACGGTAAGTAGAAGAACATATCGTGACGTGGTGCCAACTCTGCAAGGAGAGGAAGAAAGCCAAGATGGCGGACGTCATCTGGCCTGGTACGTATGTATTAGGTATACACAACGTATTCGTGTCGAGAACGTGTGGACTTGTCCCGAGGCAGCCTAATACAATTTTGACGTGATAACGTCTTATAAATCGATGAACGCCGGCTGCACGCACGAAAAACTGTCACGTTCCGCCTGAGCCGAGCGTACAAGATCAGGCGAACCACCGTGCGAGAAAATCTTCTATGATATCAAACAGGTTAAGGCGGGCTTTTTAAAAGCAGCAATTAAAAATAATTGATATGACGTTATCACGTGAAATTATCGTCCGTAAACCGACTTTACAGACAACCCTTTTTTTTTGTGATTGAAGCGCGGGGAAGAATGTGAAATAATCCCGTAGAGAATCTAAATTCGGGACCGTTTGACCATCTGTCCCGGGCGCTGAATGGTTGGGTTTGGATCGCGGTGGGACGCCGTAGTGGAGTGTGAAAGTGTTAGGTGTTGAGCACCCGGTGGTCGAACAGGCGCCCGTCTTGACGTCCAGACCAGAGACACACCCCTGTGGCGGTACGGCGGGGGCCCGGGGGAACTGTGTGCTCTCCTAGAACACCCCTTCCTCCAATCACGCTCGCCCGACTTCACGGGTCCGCCTCAGTTAACCCCCAACTTCTCGCATTCTGCAGTAACGGCCGGTCCTCCCCCCCCCCCACCCCCTCCTACTTCTTCTTCACCACCTCCGCGGCCATTGTCGAACTTGGAGGGGGGCATCTCCTTCTAGAGCGGAATTGCAGATTGTGAAGCCCGCCTCTTCATTCGGCTGGGGCTGCAAAGGATTTCCCTCTCCTTTCCACCCTTCCCCCTTTTTTCCCCCAGGAACTTTTTTATTTAATCATCATTTAGGTCGCAATCACCGGTCCGATCACCCTCGCTACAAGACTTATGACGCTACGCGAATTTTTTTTTTCTTTTACGGCGGTAGAACGTAAACACTGCATGAAAAACTGTCACCGCATTGAAAAAACCTAACCTCACATAAAAGTCTTTCCAGTATACTCGCCAGTGATGTGAAACAGCTAACCTCGGTAAGTGTTCTCAATGTTGCAAATGCACTCGTAATACGAAGCTCGGACACGAGATTTTAACGTGGATGCCTTCAAAAATAATTCCGGGCGTGTTAAATATACGCAAATTGTGTTTTCAACTGAATCGCGCGTAGTTTCCGCATACGCCGCTAGATTTCGCTGCCGGAGCAGCTACGTCGACTAGTGTATCACTTTATTAGCAGACCAAAATTTTAAGCGGTATAATGAAACGGCTGAAGCAAAACAAAAAGGAGTTTTATAATTTTCACGATAATGTTAGTACTACACTACTTGATTCACCGATTTTTTTTTCCTTCAACCCAAAGGCATTGGGGCATATTGATTATGAATTAAGAAGGCTCTCACAGTTTAAATGACACCAAGTTGTCAGTTTTAAGAATTTTTTTCAGATTAAAGTTAAAGAAACCATTATAAATTATTTATTTTGGTGCTTTTATATTGCAGATAAGATTATAGTGTGCGAGGCAGATGTAGCGTAGCGGAAATACATTTGACTCGCATTTCGAAAGCCCGGGGTTAGATTGACAGTCTGGGCTATCTTGATCTTGCTTTTCTACTACATTTGGTTCGTTACCATGGGTCATGGCTGGTTACTTTCCCGATATCCCAGGCCCTGATGTATATTACCTTCTACAACATGGGGTCCACAAAATCTGCCGTAAAATCTCCCTGACATTTTTTTCAAACTTTTCCCTGATATCCCATGACCAAAATTTTAAATTTCCCTGGACTAACATTCTTTTCTAAATAATGTACCTTCCATGCGGGTTTTCCGAAAGTAACAATTAAAATACAGCCTCCGCCATTCCCACAGCTGGCCTATAATTATGTGACCAAAATAAAATTTCAAATAAAACCTCGCGTATGCAATATTATAGTGTGTGTGACTATTCACTGACAACCTCTGAGGGAAAAAAATTGGTTCGCCGCGCCGTCTGGGCAATGGCAGACAGCCTTATGTTATTTTTTCCCCCTCGGATTAATACCACTGTCGAGTACTCAGGACCTTTCCAGGATTCAAAGTAAAAATTTCGTGACTTGAACGTGGCTTCTGGGTTGTAGCCGTGTCCTCAGTAGGTAACTGCTCCCTGATGATGGCGACTGCAATGTCGACCGAAACGTCGGTGAACTATTTCCCAAGGACGCGGCTGCAAACCCAGAAGCCAAAGCTACTTCAAGACAATGGGCCGCGAAAGCCTGCGAACATTATTACTTGAACTTAACCATCCGGAATGTGGACACCCCTGCGTGATGACCTGGCTTCGACGAGGCTTTAAGCCGAAATAAATTAAAGTAAAAAAATTGGTTGTCTGTAAAGTCGGTTTACGGAAGATAGTTTAACGTGACAACGTCATAACAACACATTATTGAAAAAATTGCATACTTTTATGAATAAAATTGAATCATTTTTATTGAATTATCACTATTTTGAATGGATACAAAGGAGTGAAATGAAATATACAATTTAATTGATAAATTTACTTTTCTTTGCACTCATTTATTCAAATATGTTTATTACTTTAACGAAGAGATTATTTTAACTATAACTTTTATACATGTTTGCTATTTAACTTCTTCCGATCTGTGTTATTCTGTTAAGGATAGGACGATGATAGGAAAAGTAGGAAACGAATGGGAGTGTTTCAAGTTTAATGTGCCTCGAAAAAGTCAAATCGATGGTGGTTCAAATCGAGTGAAAGAAAGATAGATGCGGCGCAAGCGTACAATGAGCGTAACGGGACAATGCGTCATCCTTTTTCGTGCGTGCAGCCGGCGTTCATCGTTTTATTAGACGTTGTCATGTCAAAATGTTTTCGCCATCGGGAAACGATGGAGGAAAATGTTTCCTTGGCGATACGAGGGAGCCGGGAACTTCAACCATCGGTCGGGGATTGCTTTCCGAACGGCGGGAGTATCGCAGATCGAGGAGCTAATTGGGCCGGCTAATGGGTTGCCCCCCCCCCCCCCCCCAACCCTCCTCCACGGGAGGAGCTTCTTAACCTTCGACAGCGGCTCTTGTTCGCCAAGGTGGGACGAGAAACATCAGCTTCTGTTGATATTTCTATGGTATTTTTCTTCTTCTTCTTCTTCTGCCACTTGTTATGTCCTGCACGACTGAAGAATAACACGAGGGCCCTTATCGAGTATGTAGAGCTCAAAAACGACTTGGGCATCCACTCGATGTTCATTTGTTAGATTCGTGCTGGGAGAAGGGAAGGTGTTTATTTTGACGTGACATCTAATAAATCGATGAACGCTGGCTGCACGCACGAAAAAAGTGTCCCGTAACGCACATTGTCCCGCTACGCTGTGTCCCGTTACGCTCATTGTACGCTTGCGCCGCATCTATCTCTCTTCCACTCGATTGGAACAACCATCGATTTGACTTTTTCGAGGCACATTAAACTTGAAACACTCCCATTCGTTTCCTACTTTTCCTATCATCGTCCTATCCTTAACAGAATAACACAGATCGGAAGAAGTTAAATAGCAAACATGTATAAAAGTTATAGTTAAAATAATCTCTTCGTTAAAGTAATAAACATATTTGAATTAATGAGTGCAAATAAAAGTAAATCTATCAATTAAATTGTAGATTTCATTTCACTCCTTCTTTGTATCCATACAAAATAATGATAATTCAATAAACATTATTTCAATTTTATTCATCAAAGTATGCAATCATTTCATCAATGTTTTGTTATGACGTTGTCACGTTAAACTATCGTCTGTAAACCGACTTTACAGACAACAAATTTTTTTATTATTTTCCCTCACGTACCAATATTTGAAAACAACAAGGAGCTGAATGTTAGAGAGTCTATCGCTCGTCAGTGATGTGTCACCATCTAACCTCGGTGACTGAGCAAGTTCATGTGTTCTCATGTTGCAAATGCACTTATAGGTAATACGAAACTCGGATGCGAAGTTTAACTTAGAATTCTTTTCAAATAATGCCGAGCGTGATAAATGCATACGCAAATCGTGTTTTCAACTACATTTCCGAACGTGAATCAAAGAGTAGTTTCCGCACCCGCCGCTAGAATTCGCTGCCGGAGCAGCTACGTCGACTATTGTATCATTTGAATAACAGACCGAAATTATAAACTGTATAGGCCTAATGAAACGGCTCCGATAAAAGTGAAGGAAAAAAAGACTTGAAAAAAATAATCAAACCCGGACTTTGGACCTGATTTTCGACAAGGGATTTTATTCAAATTCAGCCTACTTTGTTAAAATTCATTAAACATTTAATACTATAAAGGTTCCCTTTGGCTTTGTGAACTTTGGTTAGCGCCATCCGCCACATGTGGCAACACCGTAGTTGCTACTTTCGTCGCATTCACTAAATTGCCGTAAACTGAGAGCAAAGATGTTACACGTCAATAACACTGTTGTCCTCGTTGCCTCCGAGCTTCTACACCTCAATACAGCAGATTGCTCAGCCAGATAGCTCAGTCAAATAGCTCAGCCAAATAGATGAGCCAGATATCCCAGCCAGATAGCTCTGTACAATTGCTCAGCCAGATGTCTCAGTCCAATTGCTCAGCCAGATGTCTCAGTCCAATTGCTCAGCCAGATACCTCAGTCCAATTGCTCAGCCAGATAGCTCAGTCCAATTGCTCAGCCAGATAGCTCAGTCCAATTGCTCAGCCAAACTGCTCAGCCAGATAGCTCAGCGGGACGGCGGACATCATGTTTAGAGGTGATAGGGACGAGAAGCCTAATATGTACATCAAGTTCTGTCCCTGCCCAAACACGCCCGAATATTCACCTTCGGCCAACCTCGGAATTTGTTTTATTTTTGCTCAGGAAAAATGAATTCAAATATTAAAAGTGATCTGTTAGGTTAGCTACATTAAAACACTATGGACGGTTAGTTAAGTTAGTATAGCTACATTAAAATAAACAGAGAAATATAAATATATAAAAATAAACCCGAGGTTGGCCGAAGGTGAATATTCGGGCGTGTTCGGGCAGGGACAGAACTTGATGTACATCTTAGGCTTCCTGATAGGGACCGCTAGGATCCAGTGCAGCCACGCCTGACGATAAATAAGGGGGTAGTATCCGTAATTATTATGCTTTTTTCGTTTTTTTGCACAATATTAATTTTGATAAAAGTTTTTTTCCTATTATTAAAGTTCTTATCTAATGGTTTTCATGAACTTAACGAGTGATATTTATATCAGTCCAAGCCTGTCCTGAAAGCATAAAATAACGCTGCATACAGTTTTGGATTAAACGTCGTATGTGTCCGTCTTAAAAATCTTTATTTTGAATTTATATTCATTTATTCAATGAAAAATAGGTTTATCGAAAACCATAAAAACTTGAGTTATCCAAAATTTTGGGACATAAAGTTCTTATTTATTTAATGAATATTTAAAAAATGAGATTTTAGACAAAATCTACTTACAAACGTTTAATCCAAAACATTATTTCATACTTTCAGTATATGCTAGGACTAACAATATATATATATATATATATATATATATATATATGCGATTAAGTTAAAAAAAAATTATTAATAAGGGCCTGTATTGTAAAAATTTTTTTTATAAACATTAAAATATGGTTACATTTTGAATTGATTTAAAACCATGTGCAAAACATGTATTTCAACAAGAAAAATAATGTAGGATACCACACACTAATAGTACTCGCAGGAAGGGATTGCTAGAATAAGCTCAGTGATTAAGTAATCAGCATGGATAAACAAGCCAGAAAGACTGCGTCACGCAGTCTGTACGCCCACCAGACAGCGGCTTATTCGTTTTTAAACCAAGCTTAACTGGAGGTGGAGCTTAATTTAATCCCTGCAAGAACAATAGTGGAAAAAAAAACCTTGGAAAAAAAATTAAATGTAATTATAAGCCTTGCGCTGTAATTTGTTTTTGTAAATGGGGCAGAAATTTTCATGTAAATTCGCAAATAGGCTATTGGAACATTTACATGAAAACAAAACTGTAGCACTACAAAATAGTGTTCGCATTAATTCTGGGTTCGGATTCTTACCCGGGCATTTATGCTTTGTGCTGTCCCAATACCTCCAATAGTTAAAAGTTATTTGTAAGCAGTTCCCTGAATAGATTTTCCAGTATTAAGTGCACACATTAAAAAGCAGAATTAAACAAAGTAAAGTACAATTATTTGATACTCGATTATATTTTCCATGATTTGGAAATATACTTGAATGAAACATCAATTCAAATATAAAGTTATATATAATTTTCGGAAGAATTACGCGGTACTATATCTAGGAAAAAAACGAATTTCACATATTAAAAGATTACCTTAGTTGTGTGTGTGTACAAAATTGCAATATCTTTCTTGTAGTATAATCGACTATTTCTTGGCAACTGGTTTCCAAAGGAATCTTTTGTAAAAGTACAGACTTTTTTTTCTCCTACGCGGGCGTAGGTCCAAATTGGGAAGGAGAGGTCAAGAATCCCTTGCCCCCGGAAATAAAAATGCCCTCTCTCTTCAATTATTGTAACCGTGAAGCAGAGTTGATGGACGGAATAATAGCGACAAAGCTATGTTTTGACGAGAGCTTCTTCATTAATATAAGTTTTTTCCGCTTTTTGCATTCATATAGATCTAGTCCACCTAGAAGGGTGAATTGTGTCAGTTATGACTTGATTAAGCGTTTGGACATACGCCATTGCTAAAGCACATGTATGTCTATAAAAGAAAACTACAAAAAAACACAAAAGACAAAAACACGAATTAAGCAAATAAAAATGCTGTTGTCAACAGGATATAAACACCACATAATATTCCATAACAGGAATATGGTCAACAAACAAAGAAAACAAAGAAAAATGGACTAACAGAACGAAAAATCGCCCACAAATGATGACAGCACAAAAATATTGAACCCCAAAAAAATTCAGCACAACAGTTGAAACGAGACCATAACACGACAAAATGAAAAGACGAAACAAACACAATAGTTTTCTAAAACAGAAACAAGCTTACATCAAGCTGTACACTCCCATTGCACAAATCTTTCAAAGATAATATGTGTCAGTTATCTCCCACGGACAGAACACTAGGGCCGCAAATTCCGTGCGGATTCTACAGATTTGCGACCTTGTTAGAAGCCTAAATTTACAACAAAAAATTTACCATTTCCCGGAGTCATTCCTTAGTAACAGATTTATGTAATTTTGGATAATCTTTTCTTATTGTGTTGGCAGTTGTTTTTCAACATGAAATATTAAAAAAAAAAAAAAGATTTCGGACGTGTTTGTGATGAAATGTTGTATAATTATCAAATATACTTGATTTTGAAAAGAATGTATAAAATTTGGAGTCCGGTATTTCAAGACAAAAATAAGGGTTTATGTATTTAATATGCTTCCCCTGTACCCTAATAGTATTTATAGTGCTCGGAAGTACACAGCCAGACACTTAATTTTAGGGAACGGATTTTGGTGTCCCATCCTTTTGTCGATCTGTTGCATGCGCAGAGCTCACTTTTTCGTTGATTTCATCAAGATTAACTCGTATAGTCATTTTTGTGATCGGAGGACGAACTAAAAGTGTTAGAGTGCCAAATGAATCTTTATGGTAGCAAAACTATCCTGGAATACATTTTGTACACTTTAATGTTCATAACAATAAATATTTGCAACTTAAAAAGTACTTGAGAAATTTATAAAAAGTGGTTGTATTTTTGTGTGATGGTGCTGCTGTCTCCGGTATTATCACCGTAACAATTGTATCGATGGTTGCGAAATGTCCGCTAGAATGCGTTGAAACCAATTTCCAGCCTCGCGCAGGGCACCGTTTATTCAAACAGTTGCCGATTTGTTGCTTTGCAAGGATTCGGTTGGGACTCGTTCTTGAATACGGTCTGCTATAGTTTACGGTTGTGTCCCATAGACGGCAGTGATTATTCGCTACCTCACCCGAACTTCTTGAAATACCGCCCCGAGTGACATTGTTCCCGAGAGTCATTGTTCTGTGTAACATATCAAATTGTATATCAACGTAAAAACAATTGGTATTCTGTAAAGTCGGTTTACGGACGATAGTTTAACGTGACAACGTCATAACAAAATATTGATGAAATTATTGCATACTTTTATGAATAAAATTGAATCATTTTTATTGAATTATCACTATTTTGTATGGATACAAAGAAGGAGTGAAATTAAATCTACAATTTAATTGATAAATTTACTTTTATTTGCACTCGTTAATTAAAATATGTTTACTACTTTAACGAACAGATTATATTAACTATAACTTTTATACATGTTTGCTACTTAACTTCTTCCAATCAGTGTTATTCTGTTAAGGATAGGACGATGATAGGAAAAGTAGGAAACGAAAGGGAGTGTTTCAAGTTTAATGTGCCTCGAAAAGGTCAAATCGATGGTTGTTCCAATCGAGTGGAAAAGAGATAGATGCGGCGCAAGCGTACAATGAGCGTAACGGGACACAGCGTAACGGGACAATGTGCGCAATGGGACACTTTTTCGTGCGTGCAGCCGGCGTTCATCGATTTATTAGACGTTGTTATGTCAGTAAAATAATGTAAGGCGTTTAATTTGTTTGAGAAGCGAAACTAAGATAACAGAAATATGAATTATAAAACTTTGATATAAACTGGATACGCAACAAAGAACAAATAATGCTTCATTTAGGTCTTGCATTAACGAAACATTTCACGGAATTCTGCCTCTTTAAGTAAGGGCTGATAGGTGGAAATACAGTTTACCTGAAACGTAAGGGGGGAGAGATAGCTGGCGCGCTTCTCTCAAATATTCTGAGCGCAGTTCAACCGGGCGATTAGCATTCACGTCAGCGCGCCCGTGTTTTATCTGGCGCAAGTCCCGTGAAGTAAAGAGGACTCGCTGATAGGCGGGCTCGCTAGTTAGTTATTCAGCGGAGTTCTCTCTCGTCGGATGGACGTGGAACACGCGTGTATCGGCGAATCACTAACGTCTAGTTGCGCCTTTCTGCTCTTCGATCGCCCGAGGATGAATGGCACGGAAACGGAGACGGAACACGTAAACGGAGACTGAACACGTAAACGGAGACGGTATATCACGGAACAGCATTTCTACAATAGCGCGCAGATGGAGACGTACCGGCACGGATTATCTCAGAAATGCTGAGATCTTCCGTTTACATTACTTCGTGCGACCAATAGAAGCCGATTATTTTGCTGCATGTTCTAAATACGTTGAAAATTGTTTCAAGCACAAGTGAAGTGTTCTAAATCCTTTTGAAGTGAAAACTTATTTAGCCGCGTTGAGCGATTTTTGGGTAGGGGCAAAACTTATGGGTTCGCGTCACCGACATGCTAGTGACGTGTTGCGCCAGACTGGCGAATCGCAGCGGTCTGTGTACATTTATACGCATATATACACTAATACATTGTATATACTCGACTGTATCATGTGCGTGTTGGACTCTTTTTTTGGATGGGTAAAATCTTGTGAGTTCGCATCACCGACATGCTGTAGTAGCAGTAAGTGAAGTTAATTTGACCACGTGAATACATGACTTAGGTCTGACATCACTGGTAATTTTTACATACCACTGACATCTGTTGTGACTAAAAAATGATGTAAGGATAAATGATATAATGCTGACATCGTACTGATATAATACCAAAATCATTTTCTTACGTACATTTGACGTAGAAATGATGTCATATTACACATTTAAAAACAAAGTTTTAAGTTTTCACTTCTGTTGACAGTTTCCATGACTGGCTATTTTTTTTATATAACTCTACATGATTGGATGTTTCAATTTAACTGTTATGGCATCCTTGATTTCTATACACTACTTTAATAATATTATATTTTGTACATGTATGAAGTATGAAGGCCGGTCTCAGATACCGGGTAATATCTGAGCTGAATAGCTCAAGTTCTCCCACACCGGGCGTGGCTGTTACAGGAGTAGTTAGCTTGAAAACCGTTCTTCGCTAAGCCTCCTGGCAAAATGCGTGAACTTCAGTATCTATCTCAGGAAATATATGTACAAAATGTTCATGAGACACCAAATAGCTTATACTAACTGAATTATTTGTATGCAAATTTGCCATGGTTAAAGTGCTCTAAAAATTTTAAACTTTTTAAAAACGAACTCTTATTTCAATTTAACAATCAATTATGATGATGTCTTAGCAAATAATATTATATAGCTACTACTAAGAGTTCTGTTTTAAAAAAAATCGTAAGAAGGCCAAAAATTAATTTTTAATTCTCCATATTGCGAAGAAATAAAAAAAATTATTGCTTATATGTATGAGTACTTCACATTTTCATGAAAAGCATCCAAGCTATTTTATCAGTGGCATGACATTTATCATTTATGCTTGCCAAAAAAAATGGAATTTCAAAAAACTAACAGCCAAGAAGTTCTCGATAGGTAGAGACCGAGTACACGTTTTATAGTGTGTCGGTCAACAGCTGGGCAAATAACGGATGCTGTGATTTCATTCCAGGGCGAGAAAGGGTAATTTACAAGAATAATTTACGTTTTGATGTATGGTATATTTTTCACTAGTAGAAAAGTGTGTCGTTTAGGGTGCATAAACTGAACCGTCAAAATGGTCTTGCGCCGTGTGATAATGTAAGTTCTGTGAGGAATAAATGGAAATCGGATTGCTCGTTCGATGCAAACACGTCCTCCCCTCCCCCCTTCTCAGTGACGCAGTAGATGCACAGTTAATCTTGTTTCGGATGCGAGCAATATTGCTGTGGCTCGCCCGTTACGAGCTGCATTCGCGCGCCGGCTGTTAGCAACACGTCATTCCGTTTTTTTTTTTTTCCGTGCGCCAAGCAATGCCCAGGATATGAACAACACCTCAATAAAGCTGGCCACATTTCAATACTTCATTATCTTTTAACGGGGCCCGCGGTATAGTTATTTCTTTTTTAATTCTCTTACAATATCCTTCATGACGCGAACTCTTTATCAACATGACGAGACGGTAAAAGGATTTACAAAGCACAACCTAGCATAAAACCAAAAGCGACTGAATTTTTTGTGTAGAAATAAATTTTTTTCTTGTTAATTTTTTTACTGAGGTATTTTTTGAGGACCTTAACACACAATAAAAACATGATAACAATACAAAAGCTTCGTCTGCTCATCATAATCATAATAATCATCATCATCATCACCACCATCATCATAAACTGCTTACAGTCTACGGTCGGGTCAGCTAATTGAAACGCCTATTTTTTCCTCTGTCTCTCCACCATTCATCCTTCACTCTTCTTTCTCTTGCACGCCTTTAACTATGTGATCTTCCACATCCTTCTAGGTCTTTCTTGGGTCCTTCTTCCTATGTACGTCAACCGCATTATTTTCCTAGGCAGCCCCTCTTTCCCATTCTCTGGACATGACCATACCATCTCATTCTTGCTTTATCAGTTATCTAATTAAGTCCTGTAATCCTGCTCTTTCTTACACCATCTTATTCATTATCCTATATTGCCTGCCAACATACTTCTCATAAACTTCACATTTCTCTTATCTCTCTCGTATGCAGTCCATGTCTCTATGTCTTCTATCATGTGTAATTATTAGGGATAGGATTGTACGATGAATTGCGATAAAACGCCGAATAGCATCTTAATTGACCATATAACTTTGAAATGCAAGTTGATACGCCATAAAGCATTAAAATGCAAATAAAATTATTGAAATAATTGTCGTTTTAATTTAAACCTAACTGAATACACATTTTTTTTTAAATTATTAAACTTAATGAATGCTATTTATTTATTACGAAGTTTGTGCCTAAATATATGTAACAAATATATTTAAATTATTTTTAGCATTAAAATGTTTTTAGAAACTTCATTTTTACTTTAAGTTGTTGATGCATTTTCCAAGCACACAAACACTTGCCAATTTATTTTTATTGTTACAAATAGTCAGACATGCTTATTACAAATTATTTAAATGTAAAAATGATCATGTATCAGTAAAAACGACACTGGCGGTTTTGGTGAAATGATCATCATAAAATATTAGTGTCGCTTTTGTTAAATAATATGATTTTCTTTTAGTAAACAGAATTCAAAAACATAACAACGAAATCTCTTATTGTTAAAACTACTTTGGCATAAAAATTAAACCATAAAATCTTTTCTGTAGTAATTATATGTTCAAAAAAATTGTAAATGCACTTATTCCATTCAATAAAGATTTTACTGTCTTTTATTTTTCTTTTTCTTTTTTTTTTTTTTTCAATCGTGCAAGCTGCTTACCGCGACTGTTCGTGTTACCTTTGAATATATATACTGTATAGAAGTCGCGAGTGGATAGGATTTACTCAACGTTTTTCAGAAGCGTATGAGGAGCAGCTTGGGAACTTCACCGCTGCAGTGCGCTGCCGTAACGCCCTGTATCGTCTTAGTTGTTATTTACACGCTAGAGCGCAGCACTGTCGCCCGCTGTCATTCCCCGCACCCCCCACCCATCATTCACTGCAGCTGAAGGTTGTTCACCGGGAGGGGGAAGGGGTGTTTGAAGAGTTAGACACTTGTCCGCTAGGGACCACCACAAGTCGATGCCCTAGAGATGGTGGCGATTGCGGCGGTGAATTAACCAACTACCTCCAAACCGTATTAGAAATTTTAACCTGGGCTGGCGACTTCTATACAGTATATATATTCAAAGGTGTTACTCCCGGACTTCACTGGACAATGACGTTCACCATTAGTGGAGTGCTCTTCGAGTCTCTACGTGTGAGGCATTTTCCCCCTCCTCTTGGCGCCCTGTCCGAGCCTGTCTGTCCGTGTAGCGTGCCCGGCAGTTGTGAGATCGTGCCCCATCACCATCAGCTTCCCACCCCCCCTTCCTTCCAGCTCGACCCCTCTTCTTCCTGCTTCACACCGGCCGGGCACACTGCCCCTCCTGTCTCATTTGTCTCCAGCCAGACAAGAACAATTCCAGGCCGCGCCAACTCCCGCGCGATAAAATACAATAAACACTCTTTTATTCCGGACACGATTTATGTCTCTTTCTGCTCTTTCAGTCCCTTAACACAAGCCACCCACCACCTTCCCCCCCCCCCTCTTTTGTTTTTCCCCAACCTTCCCGCCGACAAACTTACACCCCCTGCAGCGAGGATAAACCCAGGGGCGGACAATTCGTTAACTGCTCGCCGCTTCGCGTGTATATCATCTTCCGGACAGCTTCTGCTAGGTCCCCCATGCGGAAAGAGAGAGAGAGAGAGAGAGAGGAGAGAGAGAGAGAGAGAAGGAGAAGGGAGTGTGGAACTTGTTTGTTGGCGAGTAATAAATTCATTTGCGTAGTCAAACCTTTCGCTTTATGTTTTTTTTTATCAACTCTGCAATTAGCGGCGTGTTTAACTTGTTCGCTCCTCCGCAACGCACGCGCGCTGGAGTTAAGGGGGTGCCTCCATTTCAGGTCAGGATTTTATATATACAGTTTTCACAGATCATCTTGTAGACTTTTTAAATGGTTTAACCTTCACGAAATGAACATATGTATATATATATATATATATATATATATATATACCGCATACTTTTTTTGCATAATTAGCTGCCAAAATTACATTTTTTTAACCGTTTTTTTTTTGGCTTTACAAATAAATAGAACCAACTTGAAAACAGGATTAAAACCTTTTTAGGTTTAACTGCGATGCTACTGGCTACTTCAAGAAATGGTTAGTATTTCTTCAAAGAAAAAAATGTATAGCTTTTTAATTTTGCCTGGCATTTAAAAATTCTCAAATTTGTGAGGATTTAGACTGCCAAACAACATAAAATTATATTTTTGTGATATAAATGCAGTTTATTTCGTGAAGTAGCCAGCAGCATTGCAGTTAAACCTAAAATGTTTCATTTCTGCACTCCATTAAATAAATGCTTCTTAATTGCACTGCCCAAAAAACGTTAAAAATGTAACTTTGGCGGCTAATCATGCAACAAGTATGCGATGTATATATATTTTTCATTTCGTGAAAGTTAAACCATTTAAAAAGTCTACCAGTTGGTCTGTGATTACTGCGAATATAAAATCGTGATCTGAAGTGGGAGGCAACCCCTTAAAGTCGCGAGCTAGCGGTAGTTTTGGGGGAACGTGCGACATTTAAAACCGAGTGGAATTGTTTTATAAATCCTCGTTAGTCCACTTAGTACTGCCAACAGTTTATTTCTACCGCTGAAATACATTCTCTGCGAGAAGTAGTGTTCTGTTGAATGGAGCCAGGATTTGTGTTAGCTCCTGCACCATTCGCGAGGTATCAGGGTTCGAGTCCCGTTGGCTCTTTGCAAGGAATCCGGAAGTGTGGGTACAATTATAGATAAGGTGCTCGCCAAAACGATCGAGGCACTTGTCATATCGTGACACAAGCTTCTCGGTGCCATCTTGGAAGAAGTTAGCCGCCAGTGAATAGAGATACAGGGCCAGCGCCTGGGTCTCCCTCTCCCTCACGACGCCGCTGTGAGGCGGGTGGACTAATCGCGCGGCGCACTGGCCTCCCGCGTCAAGAATTATCACAAGATTTGCGCCGCACTATTAGTCCACCCGCCTAACAGCGGCGTTGTGAGGAAGAGGAAGGTACAGGCGCTGGCCCTGTACCTCTATTCACTGGCGGCTGACTTCTTCGAAGAAGACTTCGAGAAGCTTGTGTCACGATATGACAAATGCCCCGATCGTTTTGGCGGTTATGTAGGAAAATAAGTAAGACCCCGCTGAACGTTTGGTAATAAAATTATAATGTTATTTACATTTGCATATTTGTACTTTTTTATAGTGCATCGGAGGTTAAAAAAAACAGCCTTCATATGATCTACTAAGTAATACAAAATTAAATTAAATTCTTAATATTTTTCAAAGATATCATGTGAAGATGATGATAACTAATATGAAATTTTTGTATTGTCACTACATGCCCCTGGATTAAAGGGGGTTTAGGCCTCTCCTTCTTGCAATTTCAAATATTTTGATACTGCTTGCAGTGAAGCTTAGGTGCTGACGTTTCTTGGTTTGACATGGCATAGGAACTAACTTTGGCTACTTGTTGAAGTCAATGCTTGTGGACTGGTGTGATTATCATGATAGTTGTTTATCGCCCGCATGAAATAATGTTATTTTTTTCGCGGCGATTACATACTAGAGCATGTTGGTTAATATGTGGTTGAAACAAGGCATAGAAGGCCTGAGATATATGATTTTGGCCTTGATATGCCCAAAATTGGGTGAAATAGTTAAAAATATGATTTAAAGCAAAAGAATGGAAAAATCAAAGATAGTGGGGCTTAAACCCCTAGAAGTGGGATTAGGCTCCACCAGATTAGATTTTTTTTCATCCCGTATTGGTAACATAGGACTATTCTGTATTGTTTTCTAGTGTATATTTTTTTGGGTAGGCCTAATGAAACGCAAAATTAGAAACAGCCAATGAAGTTTTTTTTCAAAGTATTGGCTTATTTCGAATGAGTTCAACTTGGCTTTAAGTTTACGCTGGTGCTAGGCAACCCCGTTGTTAAAATGTAGTCCGAACATAAAAGACGCAAAGTTTTAATTCACGTCTAACAAGATTTCCTAGCAGTTCCGTTAAAAGCAAAGTTGTATAAAAAATAGTGTCTTGATTTTTTTTTAAAGGTTCTCTATTGATTTACTGTTGCCATAAAAACGGGTAAATTACGGCTATCACGCAAGGAAATTCAGCGCGCCAGTAAAAACTACCGAGTCTTTTTTTTATCTTCATTGCGATAACCATTCCGCTCACTGAGCGAAGTTAGTGCCATTTTTACTTCCACAGCCCACATCAGCGTGCCAGAATGCCTACAGAGATCATTTACGCGGAAATGCTTATAGCCGCTATGCAAATGTCGACGTTAATGGTACATAAACTAAACGCACATCTTGGTGATGCCTAGTCATTCACCATACTGCAGAGACTC
Organism: Bacillus rossius redtenbacheri; assembly: GCF_032445375.1. NCBI lineage: Eukaryota > Metazoa > Arthropoda > Insecta > Phasmatodea > Bacillidae > Bacillus > Bacillus rossius. The sequence continues at coordinate 43,864,533 of NC_086338.1, read as the reverse complement.
TAGCGTGACTCCTATCAGCTCTGTCTTTCCGTGAAGGAAATTCACATATTGAAAGTTAATCCGTTTATACGGCTTACAAGTGAAGTTTCACTGATTCGCAGTAGTTTATTTTTTTTTTTTTGTTCAAACACAGAACATGGATGTTGTATCAAGAATCGAGCATTGGTTTCGAAGCGACCATCCCAGTTTTTAAAATGGTTTCTCTAAACCACTTCAGGTAAACCGAAATCACCGCAGTTTTGCTTAAATAGGCGAAATTATTTCACACAGAGGCATGAAAAAATATGTGAGCGAGTCTTTTAGTAGTCGCCAGTGATGTTTAACATCTAACTTCGGAAACGAGAAAATTTATGCGTTCTTAATTGTAAATACATTTATAATACGAAACACTGTACACGAAATTTTACGTACAATTCTTTAAAATAATGCCGAGCGTGATAAGAATACACTGATGGTGTTTTCAACTACATTTCTGGACGCGAATCACGCGTAGTTTTCGTTCCCACCGCTAGAATTCGCTGCCGGAGCGGCTACGTTGACTATCATATCATTCGATTGGCAGAGCAAAATTTAAAACTATATAATTAAACGGCTCCGATAAAAGCGAACAAAAGACTTGAAAAAATACTGAACTCCTGCTTTGGGCCTGATTTTCTACAAGGAACTATATTTTAACACAGCCCATCTTGTTAAAAATTCACTAAACAGTTAATACCACAAAGTTTACATTTGGCTTTGTGAACTTTGTTTCATGCCATTCACCACAGATGGCAGCACCCGTGGTTACACATTTTCGTTCTATGCGACTTCGGTTCCATTTTCGAAATCACCATACCAAATACCGTATACCGAGATCTAAGAAGTTACACATTTAAACCACCCAATAGCAATATCATCCCGGCAGATTTGATTATTTTATTTTACAAAATATATTTGTGGTGCACGTATGGCATACTCACAGTAAGTGCTGTTTGCAACCGTTGGTTATATTCGTTCCGTTCAGTGCTCCTCTTATAACATGACAGTGATGCTCGAGACTATACTTAAGGTTCTGAGTTCCTTTTTTTTATTATTTAAAAGAGTTGGTTTAGACCACTTTCATAGACGCTAACGATCTTAGCGCCGGAGCTGGAAGGGTAAAGCGAATGCACTCGAGATTGCTTGAGGCACTGCTTAAATTCCCCGTTCCCCCCAGAGTCTTCTACTGTGAGTGGCGCTCAGAGACGTAGCTTGAGTTGCTAACGCAATTGTACTTCGGTAAGTAGCCTGCGTGACGAGCATAACTGTCTTGTGTGTGGGAAAAGCAGAAAGCATATTTGAAAGTAGAAAACTAATTACCTTATTTTTTTCTTGTCTTAATTTCTTCTGTGCTCGCGGTTACACAAAGAAAAACTTTTTTTTTTGTACTTTAAGAAAAATATTTTTTGGAAACCAGTCGCCAAGAAATAATTTGTTATACTTAAAAAAGTAATCTACGTTTTTACAACACATTCTTATGGTTAGTTTTTCATGTAAAAAAATACGTTTATGGAAACAATATTAACTATATACATTCGCGCTTACGAAAATATTTAAATATTGATTGAATTTCATACAATCATTATTTTTAAAAATATGGGAAAGTAATCAAATATTTAACAATAAGCCTTTATTTTTTATCATGCTTATTAATGTGTAAAACTATCCTGGGAACGGTTCAAAAATAACTTTTAACTAATGAAGGAACCGGGACAATACAAAACATAAATTCCCAAGTATGAATCTGAACGCAGTAAAATTGCGAAATTTTTTTTTGTAGCGATTCAGTTTCTTTCGTGTAAATGTACAAATATCTGTGATGTTACATGATAGTTTCAGTTCCATTTACAAAAAAAAGTCACAGTGTAGCTTGACCCGCTTGAAGATAATCGAGGAGGTGATTTATATTAAGGTGGTTAAGTTACTAAACGACACGAATGTTAATAACTTTCACTTAACGTGACACGATTTGTGAAAAGTCGCTTAGTTATATAATTCTGAACGAATTCACGAGATGAAGACCGACGTAATATCTCACTCAAGCTTATCAAAAGTCGCAAAACTAACTTTCGGGATATCCGTGTGTTCTGCCTGGCACTTGGTTGTAGTTTCTTGTTCATAAAATTGCTTTAAGATGAAGACGAATTTATATGAGTGTATATATATGAGAGCTTTTATTTTATTTCAAACACCGATTTTCTATAAAGAAAGACATATTCACATACCATTATCATGTTCCTACCAAAGGTTCAGCAGGGTCTTACTTATTTTTCTACACAATCGCCAAAACGATCGGGGCATTTGTCATATCGTGACACAAGCTTCTAGATGCCTTCTTCGAAGGAGTTGGCCGCCAGTGAATGGAGATACAGGGCCAGCGCCTAGGTTTCCCCTCTCCCTCACGACGCTGCTGTGAGGCGGGTGGACTAATCGCACGGAGCGTTGGCTCCCGCGTCAAGAATGATGGCAAGATTTTCGAATAGTGGGGCAGAATATAATATATCCTATACATATGTATACATATCATATATATATATATATATATATATATATATTTATTAAGCGCATCACTGACTCACTGGCTCCGTAACGCCAAAGAGAGATGTATATCTTAGTGACAGGGGTATCATGAGGTACAAATATTACCCTACCCCATAGAGATGAGTATATAATAGAAAATGGAAGTGTAACAATAGTCACATTTTAAATACATCTACATGAGTGGAACGAGCATTTTTTATAAATTAATTTGTTTGTTGTATACATCATTTTTCAATGTGTGCCCTAGATTTCTTACGAATAACTATACTTATAGTTACTTTAAAAAATGCTTATATCTCAGAAAATTTAGGTCTAATATAAAAAGGTGAAAATTTTTCACGTTTAAAAAACCCAACTTCGCGCCACTGGGAATCTTTTTTATGATATTTTGAAATTTTTATTTATGCCCTTCCGAAAATCTTTCTTATTATTTTTTAATATGTTCATATTTTTGAAGAGTACAGTTTTATTTAAAATAAACTATGGAATTTTTGTTATATGATATATAGTATATGATTGTATGCCCGAAAGTATTTTTGGCAGATTTTCTTTTTTTGTAGTTATGCTCTTTTAATGTTTTATATTATGTTCTTCTTTTGTAGTAACTACATTTCTTGCTGCTAAAATTATCAGTAAAAAACCACAGATGCACTTTATATATAATTGTTGTCAAATAATGTTTTATCATTTAATATATAGCTCAGTATTAAGAAGATATTGAATATTTGATAAATATTTCGTGTATATTAGAGTTTTTGTTGACTACATAAATAATATTCTTCTTATGGATCTAAATCGGCAAGAACCAAAATCATTGCTGCTTTACTTTATGTAAAAACTTCGAATATATCAACCAATATTTTACATTTGGTACCATTAGTAAAATGGGAGCAATAAAATACATCAATATTAATTTTCTAATTGACTGCTACATCTGGTCTGCTTTGTAGGTCTGGAGTGTGAAAGTCGAATGAAAAGAAGAGAAGGTATCTGTGGTGACACTTCTGTGGTAAACGAAGTGAAGTTCAAATGAGATAAAATCGAAAATGAAGTCACGAGAGAACACTTTCTTATTTTATCATCAAATGAAAGCGAAAGAACATTTAAGAAAATTAAATTATCCATGAAGTATTTGCAAAAAGAAAACTGTTTGAAGATGGATGATGAAGTTTAAGAGGGCTGAATAAACGGAGTGAAATAGTTATGGAAAAAAAATTTTTTGGTAAAAATAATTTTAGGGATGTGCATGAATTTATACTGTGTTTCAGAAGTTGATTTTTCATTTTTTCCTTTCCGTTTTCCGTAAAACGTGCGCGAACTCCAAACTTGCGGTCCCCGACTTGATCTGCAGGAAATATTTTGTAACTTCACAATTCACAAGAGATTTAACCCTCTTGACAAAGTTCTGGCATTGGTAATTCTGTTTGGATTCGTTTATACCCGTTATTTTTATTCCCCTAACCTAATTAAAAAACAAAGTGTGTTTAGGAGGGTCCGGATTAGGGAGGAGACTAAATGCGTCTCAGGTCGAAGACTATACGCTTTACTCATGCTGGATTTAAGCCATGCAGGAGAGGAGCATTCATCATATGTTAGGGTATTGGCCAGCCATGTCAGCGATTGGCGCCATGACTAACTCCCCTCACTTCTTAACTCTAGACTAAAAACTATGTAAGTTGTTCCCAGGTAAAATCTGCATATACGCAGGGCAAACCCTGGGTACTTACATGCGGGATGCAAAATTACATGCATTCACTTCAAGCAGGTTGGTTACGGGAAGCGGAGGGGTGTTTCTGGAAGAAGAGTTGGCCAGAGTAGACGGGAGTCTACCATGCGGGGTTTGGGCACTTGGAATTTATGTCCGCATTGGGTTTTTCGGGCGATGGATGCCAGTTTGTTTGGATTATATACCACAAATCTTTACATTTGTCCAGTACACAAACATCAGAAAAACTGTAATAAAATGATCAATCGAATATCACACAACTTGTTAACTACACATAATAAGTCCAGGGAGCCAACATGTAGTTATACGCCGAGTTTGGCTGGGGCGAAAAGCCAAACAACTTACAATACAATTGTTTGGGTTGTATTTAACATTAAGTGCCATCTATCGCCTATGGAGGAAACTTTCCGAGTCCATTAACCATGGTATGAGCATTTATAGCAGTTTTGTAATAATACAAAATTTTGACCCATGTTTTCTGTAAAACTGCAAGAAAAGTAATAGTAGTTTTAGTACCAAAAAAAATTTCTATGTGGGTTATGGATTTTTTAGCATGTTGACATAGATTTACGCTGGCTACAACTCCCAGGCTCGCAAGTTTGCAAGCGTCGATAACGAGTCGCGTGAGAAATGGTGGTCGATAGAGTCGACCCCTACACGTGTTTAGCATGCACCTTCGCCGTTGTTAGCGACACGCGCAATTAGCGTGCAGAATAATGACGTGTATGTATATAGACCAGACGGTCTCATGTGGCAACGTAATATAGGCCTTAAGCAAAGAGCGTTGATCGATTCACGACGCAGGGCTATTTGGGTTTATTTTCAAACGCGTTACACATTCAAATAGGCAACAATTTGAAACCGGAACACTTCGAAAACGTATACTTGTTAGAGCAACGGAAATTTCAAAGAATGCCATAATTCTATATTTAAAAACCGTGCAATTTTTTTCGTTATGTTAAACTTGCAGTTTCCCTAAGCTGCTGGCGCCATATATTTTTAAAGAAATGGTCATTAATTAATGACTCGGGTGAAACGATTATGTATTATTTGCACTGAAATTATTATTTTTAGATTAAAATTTATTTAAAGTTATTATTTTTTTATGTTAAAATTTTACGTACGGCATGTGGTAGAAGATATTTCGTTTTTATGGAACGGAAATGCGTAACCAAGGTGCTGCGTCTGCGTGGAAGACTCAGAAATATTGACAAAATGGCGGACTCGCGTGATTCATCCGTATGTGTGTATTTTATATATATATATATATGTATATTCTAGTGTCAGCTATTTGGAAAATGCGTGTTATTTATTTTCGTATGTGTGGCGATTAATTTATATTTATTGCGTGTTGAAGTTAGGTACCAAATTTGTTTAACTAGTTATCGTGTGTTGTTAACAACGATGCTTTTTTACGTGTATTACCAAGATTTACGAGATAAAATGCATATAAACATTTTCTTCCTTTATTCTGTTTTTAATTTTATGTTTGTATTTTGAATTCTATGATATTAATTGACATGTATTTATTACTTATTTCTTACTTACTTGTCAATTGTTTGCATGAAAACGTCTGTGGTTTCTATATTGATGCTAATTTTAACGATATTTATTTTCCCCACGACCATGGTGGTATGTTTAAGTAGATTGTCGCACGGAATTTAATACCAGACACTTGCTTACACCGTGCGAGCGAAATGCATCGTAACTGTTCCCGAAACCACCCGAGACGCATTAAATGCACCGAATTTGAGAAACATTTTAGGAAATAAATGAAGATTAACCTAATCTGTGTTAGGTTGGGTTGGTTTTGGTTCGGTTATTACCATACCGTTAAACAGGAATATATTAATGTTTTAAAAAGGGGAAAGTTTTTTCACCGTTTTTCTCTAAAATTAATAATTTTCGTATATCACGCTAGGCATAATTTTTAAGAATTCTACGTTAAATTTCGTCTCCGAGTTTCATTTCTTAAGTTTATTTGTACAAGTTTGTTTACACATTACCGGCGAATACTGAAAGACTCACCCACAATTTTTTTTGCATACGTTTTCTATACTATGCTGCTATATATTTTCACATATTTTTTTAAACAACTTACAAAATACAATACCTTATTCAAAATAAAGTTTTTCACGCCAATTTTTTTGGCAAACTTGTTTTGTTGTTGCAAATACGTGACTGACTAAGTTTTCACTTTTTTTTATGAAAGTCTATAATAAATCATTTGGTTAAATTTTAATATAATCTGACTGCTATATAAACCAAGTAAAAATACGAAGTCGTGGAATTATAAATTTACGTATCCTAAAACGTCTCGTTCTGAAGCCTTCTGTAGTTTTAATTACGAGAGAGAGTTTCAATTATCTTTTGTATTTTTTGTTGAGGTTAAATTTACTTTTCTGAAAAAAAACTCATCTGTAAACAATGAAACGTGAAATCAAACAGAAATGATAATTAATTTTTGTTTGAAAACGTAATTTCGCAAACCTATCGCCAGAATCGTGCTTCGACGGATATTAAGGTGTTTTTTTTTTTTTTTAAATCGTTTAAGTTGACAAAGATAAATCTTTTGACGTCACCGAAACGTAGTTATATATTCGTCGATGAAGTAATTTCTTTATTTATTATTCACTGGACAATGTTTTCCCTGTATATTCGTTTCACGTGAGCATATAGAAGTTGTGCACGCACGAATATAAAACGTTCAAACATTTAAACATATATATATATTTGATGCTAACAAATAATTCGGCGTTGTCCTACACAGTCACATGCCGACCACTTATTTTAGAAATTTTCACTTATTAATTAGTTGTGGTTTGGTTTTTTTATTTTTAATATTTATAATCTAGAATTACTCCGATTTTTTCAGAGTTTAAAATAAAATCTAAAATCTAGCTACGGTCATTCAAAATTGAGATTTTGCGTTATGAGCTGGACCTATTGAATCGATTTCGATTCCTAACCCACAAGAAAAAAAAAGGTTCTTTCCTGGTCAAAGTCCTATTTAATAATTTGGCAGAATTGGACGTGACTTGAAACAATGCTTATTCTGCGGCCAGAGTGCCAGGGCCAGACTGCCCCGATAGTCGCGAGGTCAACATCGCTAAGGTGTAGAGGGCAACATCGCTATGGAGTAGAGAACAAAATCGCTATGGTGTAGAGGGCAACATCGCTATGGTGTAGAGGGCAACATTGCTATGGTGTAGAGGACAACATCGCTATGGTGTAGTGGACAACATCGCTATGGTGTAGAGGGCAACATCGCTATAGTGTAGAGGGCAACATCGCTATGGTGTAGAGGGCAACATCGCTATAGTGTAGAGGGCAACATCGCTATGGTGTAGAGGGCAACATCGCTATGGTGTAGAGGGCAACATCGCTATGGAGTAGAGGACAACATCGCTATGGTGTAGAGGGCAACATCGCTATGGTGTAGAGGACAACATCGCTATGGTGTAGAGGGCAACATCACTATGGTGTAGAGGGCAACATCGCTATGGAGTAGAGGACAAAATCGCTATGGTGTAGAGGGCAACATCGCTATGGTGTAGAGGACAACATCGCTATGGAGTAGAGAACTAAATCGCTATGGTGTAGAGGGCAACATCGCTATGGTGTAGAGGGCAACATTGCTATGGTGTAGAGGACAACATCGCTATGGTGTGGAGGGCAACATCGCTATGGTGTAGAAAGCAACATCGCTATGGTGTAGAGGGCAACATCGCTATGGTGTAGAGGACAACATCGCTATGGTGTAGAGGGCAACATCGCTATGGTGTAGAGGGCAACATCGCTATGGTGTAGAGGGCACCATCGCTATGGTGTAGAGGGCACCATCACTATGGTGTAGAGGGCAACATCGCTATGGTGTAGAGGGCAACATCGCTATGGTGTAGAGGGCAACATCGCTATGGTGTAGAGGACAACATCGCTATGGTGTAGAGGGCAACATCGCTATGGTGTAGAGGGCAACATCGCTATGGAGTAGAGGACAAAATCGCTATGGTGTAGAGGGCAACATCGCTATGGTGTAGAGGGCAACATCGCTATAGTGTAGAGGGCAATATCGCTATGGTGTAGAGGGCAACATCGCTATGGTGTAGAGGGCAACATCGCTATGGAGTAGAGGGCAACATCACTATGGTGTAGAGGGCAACATCGCTATGGAGTAGAGGACAACATCGCTATGGTGTAGAGGGCAACATCACTATGGTGTAGAGGGCAACATCGCTATGGAGTAGAGGACAAAATCGCTATGGTGTAGAGGGCACCATCGCAATGGTGTAGAGGGCAACATCGCTATAGTGTAGAGGGCAACATCGCTATGGTGTAGAGGGCAACATCGCTATGGTGTAGAGGGCAACATCGCTATGGAGTAGAGGGCAACATCGCTATGGTGTAGAGGACAACATCGCTATGGTGTAGAGGGCAACATCACTATGGTGTAGAGGGCAACATCGCTATGGAGTAGAGGACAAAATCGCTATGGTGTAGAGGGCAACATCGCTATGGTGTAGAGGACAACATCGCTATGGAGTAGAGGACAAAATCGCTATGGTGTAGAGGGCAACATCGCTATGGTGTAGAGGGCAACATCGCTATGGTGTGGAGGACAACATCGCTATGGTGTGGAGGGCAACATCGCTATGGTGTAGAAAGCAACATCGCTATGGTGTAGAGGGCAACATCGCTATGGTGTAGAGGGCAACATCGCTATGGTGTAGAGGACAACATCGCTATGGTGTAGAGGGCAACATCGCTATGGTGTAGAGGGCACCATCGCAATGGTGTAGAGGGCACCATCGCAATGGTGTAGAGGGCAACATCGCTATGGTGTAGAGGACAACATCGCTATGGTGTAGAGAGCAACATCGCTATGGTGTAGAGGGCAACATCGCTATGGTGTAGAGGGCAACATCGCTATGGTGTAGAGGACAACATCGCTATGGTGTAGAGGGCAACATCGCTATGGTGTAGAGGGCAACATCGCTATGGTGTAGAGGGCAACATCGCTATGGTGTAGAGGACAACATCGCTATGGTGTAGAGGACAACATCGCTATGGTGTAGAGGGCAACATCGCTATGGTGTAGAGGGCAACATCGCTATGGTGTAGAGGGCAACATCGCTATGGTGTAGAGGGCAACATCGCTATGGTGTATAGGGCAACATCGCTATGGTGTAGAGGGCAACATCGCTATGGTGTAGCGGGCAACATCGCTATGGTGTAGAGGACAACATCGATATGGTGTAGAGGACAACATCGCTATGGTGTAGAGAGCAACATCGCTATGGTGTAGAGGGCAACATCGCTATGGTGTAGAGGGCAACATCGCTATGGACTAGAGGGCAACATTGCTATGGTGGTCAGCTCACTTTAATTCTAGCCCGTAGGCGAGGTAGTGGCAGGCTGGATTGTTCAGTTATTGTATATCCGGTTCACTTTACTATGATTTAAAAAAGCTATGCTGCAGGGAGACATCAATTAAAATATTTAAAGAATGTGCCTATTTTCGAAAAATGTGTTTTACGTAGTTACAATATTTTCGACGTATTTAATAAATTATTTTTTGGCTATATTTTTACAAGTAAGATTTTTTTTTCTGTGCAGACTTAGATTAATAAATATTACATTGCTAACAACGATATTTAATGTTTTATTAGTCTTAATAGTAACCAATACATGAAAAGTCATTAAGAAAAGTTTATTTTTTATTTAAAAAATAATATTTCTAAATAAATAATAAAGAAAAGCCTTTTAATATAAAAACAATTACCACAAACCAATATATGGAATTAATTTTGTTCACTATTTCTGTGGGAATACCTTGGCTTCATAACAGTGTCTGCTGACAACTTATCCGATGTATAGACAAACAAAAAATGGCTAGTAAACCTAAAGATATTCTATGGATATATTCTTTTAGGGGGCTGCTATTTGGTCGTCACTGCTTTAAACAGTCATTGTCATTCACGTTTTACATTTTCCGCTAACGGTGTTCCCACTTTGATTCTTGGAAAGATTCTTACAACGAGAAAGATTCAATTAAAACAAATTCTTGTTTATGCGCCATTGCTGATTCGCCCTGGTTTTCCAACCAAGAAACCGGAAAACAAAGAAAAAACACACAAGCACGCACAAACACACGGAGAGAACAAGCAAACATCAGCTGACGTAAATTGTTTACGTGCCTTGACAGCAGAAAGAATTCCGTGGATGAGTTTTCTGTCTTTTTATCTGTATTTTTCTGTTCTTGTTGCAACTGTCTCTTAGTTGTCAGCCCGTTGTGTTCTTCGGGAGTATAGCTGTTTGTTTTTTTCGACTAAATTTCTTACTCTGAATTCTCTGTGCTGTCTAGGCATGTATCTTACTTTTGACATAAACTGATATTGGCTTTTTCTCTTTGTGTTTATGTACCTATCTTTGTTGTCCATTATGGAGGTTTCTCTATGATAACCGGTGAAAATCAGAATTGTCGTAAGTACCTGAAATTATTTTTTAATCAGCATTCCCACATTATTACTCTAGTCAATTTCCCTGAGTTTTCCCTCCCCAACCAAATTTTTTTCCCCTTTCACATTAATAAATCTTGTAAGATAACATTAATGTATTGAACTACAGACACCCATCGAAACACGTGACATGTCAATTCGGCCATAAAATATTTTATTCCCGAACATGTAGTTTTTAATTTTTATCGTTTATCAATGTCATGCATACATACCCGATCAAACATTGAAACAATACCTTATTGTGTTTCAAATAATCAAATCAATACCATGTTCATTCATTGATTGTTTTTCTTGCGTTTAGTGAATTTTGAAAACACGTGGGACATTTTAACGCCACGCGAATTGTTGTAATTTAAAAAAAAAACTAAGTCATAAGATACTAAGGAACACTTATACACTTAAAAAGATTCACTTATCCAGTTTGTTAAACACTTTTTTTTTGTTTTCCATTTTTTTAAAGGTTTTGAAGTCCTTTTTTCAATTCCCTGAATTTTTCCTGTTTTTCAGTTGTTTTTTTTCTCTCTGTCTACGAGGAACCCAGTCATAAGAAGCAGCCAAAGTTAGTTTACGTATCTAATATAAAGTATTTCATTTTCTGCATTTTCTGTCAACCTTTCAAATTATTCGTTTTCTATAAAAATATAAATAAAAAATCTGATATAATTAGAGACCATTCATCAAACGTGGCCCAAGAAACCACCCAGGGGGGGGGGGGGTTGGGGGGGGGGGTGGCGATGGCCTTTCCCAAGCCCGAATTTTACTTCATTTTTTGGGTAGTTTATTTATGTTAACCTATTCAGTTACACGTCATCAATTCCTACTTTTTCATATTTTAACTAAACAATTTTTTGAATATATTATTTAGTAATAATCTTAAGCTATATTATTATTGTATTATTAATTCTCATCATATTATAATATATACAATTACAAAAAAAAAATTATTTCACAGCTATTAAGTATCTAGAATGTACACCATGACCCACACATTAAAAGTTTGATATTAGACTCCATGTAACATTGAGAATATAAATTGTCCATTTCAGTGTACACTGTAGATTTTTTTTTTTTTTGCAAATGGAACAGAAATATTAATGTAAAATTACATGCATTTGTAAATATGTACATTTAAATGAAAATAACTGTATCGCTACAAAATAGTTTTCTCAGTAATACCGGGTTCGTCGATTCTTACCCGGGACATTAATGCTTTGTGTTGTCCCAGTTCCTCCAGTACGTAGTTAAAATTTCCGGTATTAGGCTAACTGCGCCAATTAACAAGCATGATGTAACAAAATAAAACCCAATTACTGAATATTCGATTCTTTTCCTTTGTTTGAAAAAAAATATATATATGCTTGAATGACACATAAATTAAAAAAAAAAAAGTTATGCGTCAATTTTCGTAAGAAATACTCAGTATAATCTCGAAGAAGGAAAAAAGGTATTTAATATATGCTTTGTGTTGCACAAAATTTACAATATTTTTTTTTTGACAACTGGTTTCCGAAGGAATATTTTTTTGTAAAAGCAACGTAAGTTCGCAGACACAGAGAAAAAGGTTTGTTTTAATCAAACAAATATTTGTTTATAAATGGCGAAACAAACAATTTACTTGCTGCAACAAAATATTTTGTTAGCTTAACCAAACATGGTAATTAACAAAACTTGATTTGTTACACCTAACCAAATATACAGTTTAGTTGACAAAATAATTTTTGTTGAGTGAACATAATCTTTCCCTACTACAAAAATATTTGTTTGAATTAACAAAAAATATATTTATTTCGCCATTATACAAACAAATATTTTGTTTAGGGCGAACAAACCTTTCTCTCAGTGGATACAGCAAGATTCAGTGTCCGACAGTATCCGAGGCTCGGTGTACGACAGCCCTTCCCGTGTGGTCAAGTCATATCTGAGAGGGGGGGTTCGTCGGGGTTTTGTTCGCCGACTCAAAGAGCCACTCGTCGTCGGCGGCCACTCACCGGGGTCGTCGTCGCTGTCCCAGTCGGCCGACGCGCCGGCCACGGACAGCAGCGCCACGACGGCGGCGAAGAGGAGACCCGCGGGCGTCCCCATGGCTCCCGGCAGCCCGCGCGACGACTCTTCAGAGACGACGACGGGGGGTGGGGAAGGAGTTGTGTTTTGGGGAACCTCCGGTCGCCGCAGAACACGTCAGCTGCCCGTCCGCCGCATTGGCCTAGACCCTGCGGTAGCGATCGAGCACCCGGGGAACCGTCGGAGACAACGGCGAAGACGTAGCCAAGATTCGTTGCGTCGGCGTCGCGACGACCAGCCCTCCGGCGCTGAAGCGCGACTCGGACGAGCGCCGGGACGCTACTGCCGCGCAGGTGTCGGCGTCACCTCCTCCTCCCCCCTTCTTCCCCTTCTCCTCCTCTACCCCCCACCACCAACTCCTCTCCGCTCGGCCGGCGTCGGCCCTTATTCGGCAACCCTCGGTTCCGACGGCTTCGCCCCGGCAAAGACACACCAGGAGAGCGCGAGGAAGGAAGTTATGAATAAGGAAAGAGACGGATCATCACTTGGTGTCTATTTTTTTTTTTAATTCTTCTTTTAAAACAATGATGAATATAACAAAACACTTTAATTTAATAAGCACAAAATATTTTTGATAAAAATTCAAAAATTTTAATATTGTTGAAAATTATAATTTCTGATATGTATATGAAATGATTTTAAAAAAAAATTGGTTTTCTGTAATCGTCGGTTTACGGACGATAGTTTAAAGTGACAACGTCATAACAAAACATTGATGAAATGATTGCATATACTTTTATGAATAAAATTGAATCATTTTTATTGAATTATCACTATTTTGTATGGATACAAAGAAGGAGTGAAATGAAATCTACAATTTAATTGATAAATTTACTTTTATTTGCACTCATTAATTCAAATATGTTAATTACTTTAACGAAGAGATTATTTTAACTGTAACTTTTATACATGTTTGCGATTTTTTTATTCTTCCAATCTGTGTTATTCTGTTAAGGATAGGACGATGATAGGAAAATTAGGAAACGAATGGAGTGTTTCAAGTTTAAAGTGCCTCGAAAAAGTCAAATCGATGGTTTTTTCCCAATCGAGTGGAAGAGAGATAGATGGCGGCGCAAGCGTACAATGAGCGTAACGGGACACAGCGTAACGGGACAATCGGTGTGACGGGACAATATGTGTAACGGGACAATGTGCGTAACGGGACAATATGCGTAACGAGACACTTTTTCGTGCGTGCAGCCGGCGTTCATCGATATATTAGACGTCACGTCAAAATACGGTGCATCATTTTATTACGAACAAAGTAATAAGCTCACATCGACTTTGAAATAATAACCTTGCAAATACTCTCCTTGGCTAAAGATGCGCTCTCTGCTGGACTTTCAAGAGCGTCAAGCATGCGACACAGGTTGGAGACGGATCACGTAAGCGGAGACGGCGTATCTACAACGGCATGCATGAGGCTGCCAACCTATACGGATCTAGTTCTTCTGTTTACATTACTCCGTGCTACTAATAGAACACGAGTATCCGTGTATTTTTTTATTTTTTGCTTTAAAAAAATTAAACCACAATAACACCTAGTGTTACATCATTACTAGACCTGCAAAATTCGCGGTTTCGATGGCCTTCAGGGTAGACTGCACATACCCCTGTACACTCGGGCAAATAACGCAAGTTCATTGGCTGCCGACTTGTAAGTCGTCTCAGCTGGTTTGTCTGTGATTCGATCCTTCTTTTGTTGAGGGTTTAATAGTGGTTGAGATTCGTCCAGATGAACAGTAAGCCAATAGCAAAATTATCTAAGAGGTATATGTGTTTGAATTCTAGCCTATCACCGAATGAATCCGCGAATTTTGCAGGTCTCTATAATAATTACGTTGTGGTTTAATTTTTATGGTAAATGCAAATCCCGGCTGTTTTTCATTTCCGTATCTCGAATAATTTTTGTTTTCTTCCCTATAGCTGGGCGTCAGGCACCGAACTGGAGTGCAGTCTTCTCGTTGGTTAAGAGTCTCTATGGGACACCAAACGTTGACGCTATAATTTCATGCTGGAATATTAAATATAAAGGATCCCTCAATAATGTGTTTGGAATAATTCATACATGAAAACGTACGCGAAAAAAACCGTTTTGAGACTTTTACACTATAAAAAAAAATTAAACGTTAAACACAAAACCTTAAAACGAAACTAGTACGGTCAAGAGCAATGGCTCTTAAATGGTATTCCTAATCAGACACTTTTGATAAACGTTGAGCAGTTTGTAAATGCTGCGTTAACACCACGGAATTCTGGAAGCCGTTCCACGGTGCAGTCAGGTGGCACACATTAACAAGGTTTTTAAAGATTTTATTACTGAAGTGTACTCTAATATTAATTACTTTTAAAGGCATCATATTGCTGTGCCTAACACGCCAGCCTCTTGATTTACTGAAATCTGTAAACCATGTCGTAAGTTTGACTACTGAAATCTGTAGTCTACACTTACCTGGAGAGATCCAAGAAGATCGAAACATGGATGCTTACATTTCAGAACCTTAAGCAGCTTCAGGTAAGTGTAGACTACAGATTTCAGTAGTCAAACTTACGACATGGTTTACAGATTTCAGTAAATCAAGAAGCTGGCGTGTTAGGCACAGCAATGTGATGCCTTTAATCATACCGCCAGAGAGTTGCATCTTAATATTAATTACTCCTGTAAGCTTAATTAGAAGCACTTGAGAGACTTGCAATACACCTTTATCTTCATTCCCCCGCCGCGTAATGTCATGGTTGCCGCTAAAATTTCATGGCTGCCCCATGCGCGACGAGAAGACTGCGGGCTTGCGCCTAGAGGCGACGCCGCGCTCGAAGCACCAGCGAGCGTCGCACTTAATGACCAACAACGCCGAGCACGCCCGTGGCTATGCGCGGGCCCCTGAAGCGCAACTTACCGGCGGCATCGAGCCGCGCTAATGTGCGCGGATTTCATCAGCGCGCGCTTAATACCGTTCGACGTGTGGTCGCCCGCTGAAGCACTGGCCCTTCGCGGGGTTGTGGGGGGGGGGGGGAGGGGGGACACCGTTAAGTCCTTTCGAGCGTCAGCGCTCGCTCGCGAACTGCGCAATCCTCTCTCGCCATGGACGCAGCGGCCACGCCTCTGGACGGTATAACGTGACCGCGCTGCTCTTATAGCGCGTCTCGTCTTTAGATTGCAGTGTGCATTTAAATTGGCGTTTACACACACACACACTCTCTCTCTCTTCTCTTTCTCTGACTCTCTTCTCTCTTTATTTCTCTCTCTCTTTTTCTCTCTATCTCATTCTCTCCAACGCACGATTCCTGCCGTTAGCTCTCTTCTTGTTTCGCCGTGCACTCTTTGCCTGATGCACGCCGAAACGCGCTAAAGTTTGACACAGCTTTTTTTTTAAATATAATTAAAATTTATTTTTAATTCTTTTAGAAGAATTGTATTTGGTAATGTAATATGTTTGGAATGAGAATCGTGCGCGGAATTTGCATTTTCCCCTGTTATATTTCATCAAGAGCATCATCTGATAATTTCCATTTTTTTTTCTGTTTCTAGGAAAATGTAACTGAAAGACGCCATATTGGATTCAAGCCGTTTTAGTTTATATCAATTTTAAGAAGTTTGGCTCTTTTCAGCATTGCACATACTTTCATGGAATGCCTTGTTATTTATGGTGACTGACAGTTAAACATAGTTTCTCCTGTGAAATAATAATTTGTGTTTAGCATTTCATTAGTTATTTTTTTTTTTTTAGAATGACTACAACTGCAATAACACTGTCAGTAGAAACTATTTTATTGTCTTAGGAAAAAATATGACGTATTGTAATTTTAAAAAAAAGTGTTAACTTGTTCCGATTAAGATGGTATACCAAATAACATATTTTTAATCTAACAACCCTGGTAGGATCAATCTGGCAACAGTGTTTGGCATTTACTGTGTCCTGCAATCCAAGGGTGAAACAGTCTATAGCATCGTTCACCCTTCCCCCCTCACACCCCCGACTGTATGGTACACCACCCAGCGGGAGCATTACATGCGTGGTGGGCGAACAGTAGCTTGCTAAGTGTTTTTGAATGAGAGTTGATTTATTGTTAATAATAATGCACCGACAAAATATACATTTTTAACAAAAAAAATAATAATTGCGCAGGTAGATTAAGGTTTTAAAGTTTACAAATAAATGCAGATTTGGGTTCATATAATTTTTTTTTTTTGGTTACGCTTGAAATACAATTAAATCACAAGTAATTAAATAAATGTGTTATGCTTTATTGGTTACTAGCCGTGTGCCCAATGAGAAAGTATTTGATCACAATTTTTTTTATGAATTACCAAAAACGCCGATGCAACAACAATTTCCATATTTCTGTTTTAAGCTGTGCGTTGTTTGTCAGCCAGTCAGTGTCAAAGAGTTTTATTAAGTAGATAGTGTTGCACTTTGTTCTTGAACTGGTGGTGCGATGTGCGAATGCAGATAACTGCACCCCGGAGACAAACCAGCCCATGCCCAAATTCCAACGATTTTTTTTTTGTTTCTTGACATATCATGTCTTGAAAGTTCCTTTCCTGTCAGACCATAGCATCGTGACTCGCTAGAAAAATTATTCTAAAGCATTTTTTTGCGAGACTATAAAGTCCAAAGATTAAGTTCAGCCTGGACGAACGTAAGTCTAGTTACAATTTTGTGTGCCTGTGCCTGTTTGGGGGGGGGGGGGGGGGCAATGTCTTGATAACCGCACGCATATGAGTATTGGTAGAGAAAACATTTCTATTGAAAGAACAATTTTATTTTACTCGACTGTTAAGTTTTCCAAATTGTGACTTAGGGTAGTTTAGTTCTGGGGAACAGATAAAGAGTGCCATGCGTTAATTATGTAACGTTAAGTACTTAGTATTTTTTTTATGTAACTTCCAAAGGTACTGTGGGAATGTGATTAAACTAAATTTTAACATGGTTATTTTTATGTCTTTTATGACAGTAAAAAGACCCCTTAATTTAATAGCACGCATATTTCGCGAAAATATTCCAGGACCAGCTGGAAGGTAAAAACACAAGAGCATCGTCCGTGTTTCGTGATTTGGGTGAGTTTCTTTCAGGTACATGTCGATCTTTCTCGAAATCAATCACAGTAATTCAGTGCGGAATCAAACGCGTCCTGAGTGGCTCTTTCAAATAAGATAATGCTTTCTTTCGCAGACGATCGCCAATCACAAGGAAGAAACAGCTGGTTTGGGTTTACCTTGTTGCAGTCTTAACAGGCGTTCAGATGTTTTTCATGAAAAAATACCTGCACATAGTAATGGATGGATCTCACTACAGGCTGCCTATATGTAATCAATCCATTTAAGAATTTTATTGGTCTATAATTCCTATTCGCCCCTCCTCCGCCACTTGTTTTATTTCATTTACAATTCCGATGCCTAGATCCGGGTCGTTACCACAATTCCGAACGTACAATAACGCCGAATACCATAACGCCGAATGCCAAATTGACCGCAACGTCGACAGCTAGAAAAGTGATGTGTACCACAACGCCGAAATACAGTATTGCCGAAAAATGTTGCTTAGTGTGTGGGGGGGGGGGGGGGGGGGGCACAGGAGCAAAATGAAAAACAATTGAATGAATTTGTGTGCTAACCTTACCTAACCTTTGTGGCAGTCCTGCAATGACATTTTTCGGCGTTTATGTATTTCGGCGTTGTGGTACACAGCAGTTTTCTAGCTGTCGGCGTTGTAGTCAATTTGGCATTCGGCGTTATTGTACGTTCGGCGTTGTGGTTTTCGGCGTTGTGGTATTTCGGCGTTGTGATGCGTCCCCCCTAGATCCTACAGATGATGCGTCAGTGGCGAGCTCTGCAGTCCAATCATCAATGTGAGGGCGACGTGAATGTGCTTCAAGTCCACTTTGCCACCCAATGAATTCGCCAAAATAATCATGGCCGCAGGAATGAAATTCACTTTCAACATTAAAAACAAAAACAGCGGAACCTCACGCGCGCACTCTGCCTGTGATTGAGAAAACCTGTGATATATATTTCAGATTACGCTTTAAAGTACTAATCTGCATGGGGAAATCCACACGATATTTCTCCATTTGACATCTCGCTCAAGTAAACAGCCGGAATCTCATCTGCTAATGGCAGCGTCCACCAGGTTTGCCACTCGCAAAATAAACATAATCGATCAATAAAATCTAACCTGCATCGCCGTGGCAGGGTTTGTGTGTGGGCGCGGGGAGGGGGGCAATGCTCTACCCACTGAAACAACGCGGCCTGTTGCAGGCAACTTCAAACACTTGCAATAATTCACGTTGTTTACGCGCGCCCCCGGCGACGGACAAAATCCCACGCACAGACAAATCCTGATCCAGCGCCCGTTTCGGGATTGGCGTCCACGCGACCGGGCAGGCAAGGCGCGACGTACGTGATTGGCCCCCGCGCCGGCCGGCGGGGACCAATGGCGCGAGGCCTAGCGAAGCCCCGTGGGACGCGCAGTAAATTGTGCTCTTGTCAGGGAAGGCAGGGCAATTGTTCAAGCGCTTAGCGTCGCGAGCGCCAGAGTTTTGAAGAGGGGGAAAAAAGTTTTTTTTTTTCATGACGTTGGACGTCATGGTTGTAAGGGATGTTTTTGGAACGGTGGCATCTGTAGGGTCTAGGAATCGGAATTGTAAATGCAATTTAAAAAAGCGGCGTGGGGGAAAGGGTGAAGAGGAATTATTTCTGATTGTGCGCTACGCAGTTACAGAGAACTAACTGGGGGGGGGGGGGGGGGTATATAAAAGGTTGCGCTTGGACGAAGACGAAAAAGAGGTGGATTTGATGCCCGGCACCCGCCGGAATTCCTCCCCTACCTCCCCCCCCCTCCCTAAATATTTCTTTCCGTTCTCCCACACCCACCCTTCCTTGCGTACACCGATCTGCAGCGCTTCCGAAAACAAACAGGTTTTGACGTTGTTGTTGTTTGCGCGATGGCGGGTAGGGAAGGTTGGTACTGAGCTCTGGGACGAGTTGTTTTACGTGATTAGCAACCCCCCCCCCCCCCCCCCTCTTTTTCACCCCTCTCATTTCCTCCATAATTCCGTGACCCCGGACAAACACGCCGTGATGTATCGCCGTCGAGGTGCTGAGTGACGTCATAGCCTCCCTGTCCGACGCGTTGTTCCGGGCAGCTGTCATTTCACACCGAGAACCGGTTTCGTTTTTTTTTTTTTTTGACGTGATAACGCCGGCTGCACGCACGAAAAAGCATGACTCGTTGTCACGTTCCGCCTGAGCCGAGCGTGCAAGAACCAGCCAACCACCGCGCGATAAAATCTTCTATAATATCAAACAGGTTAAGGCGGGCTTTTTAAAAGCAGCAAATTAAAAAAAAAATGATTTATTTGTCCATTTTCATTTCAAATTAACAATTTGACATTTATTTGATTTCAGTTTATTTCTATGACTACTAATCGTTCGTGATTATATTCAAACAAATTATTTAAATTAAATTTGCAAAAACTATAAATAATATTTGAAAATTAAAAAGTATGCAACTTTTCATCGATGTTTTCTTATGACGTTATCACGTAAAATTATCGACCGTAAACCGACTTTACAGACAATCCCCCCCCCCCTTTTTTTTTTGCCTTCGCGTCTCGTCGACAGCTAGGTCATTAGGGATAGGCGACAAGCAACGCCTTGTGTTTGGTGAGACGGAATGGTGTCTCTGTGCGCAAGGCTTGTGGAATGGCGCGCAGTCTTCTCGTCGTGCAAATGGCAACTGTGAAATTTGAGCGGTAACCATGACATTGTATGACAGGGAAATGAAGACAAATCCCTTGCATGCTTACGAAACCTGGTATTTCATGCCTAAAAATTACTCTGAAAACACGCATTAGAGCCATTTTCACTCTTATAAAAAACAGTTGACTAAATATCGTAACAGAAATACTTGTTCGCCCTCAGCGTACTATTAAATACTGTTTTTTTTTTTTTTCCATAAACCGACACTACTCGGGAATCATGAGCAGTTTTCAAACAGTTTCAAATTTTTTATAAAATAATCTTTAATAGATAAGAAATGAACTACTGGGTTCGCAAGGGATAGTCAAATTAAGATTTATTACAGTTTTATTAATTACTAATATTTACATTAATAAATAATTGTACTTATAAATGTCCGATCACAAATCACTGGCACTTAAAAAAAATGTTTATTCGCAAGTCACTTCAATGTCTGTCAAGTTCCGCAGTTCGCACTCCTCACTGGAGCTTGGCTCGACAGTGGTCCGCCCCATTACCACGCGCCTGTCCACACACACACACACACACACACACACAGTCTCGCGCCACTCAGTCGCACTCTCACGATCCCGTCGCTCCGCGTCGCGCCACTCAACGCTGATGTCGCACCTTCCCCTTCACTCTCGGAACTCGCCCGGAACTGTCGCAGGACTCCCACGGAGGCCGGCGTCGCTACTTTAAGTACTTGAGGCGCCCTTCTCGAACCAACGAGAGCGGCCGTGACGAGTCGCGTCATCCCGCGCCGACCCGACGCTTGAAACATCGAGAAATGAGTCGCTCATTCACGCCACTCCGCGCGGCGGCCCGCGGAATTCCCAAGGCCGTTCAGCGATAGATAACAGCGCCGAGAGTGGACGATGCGCGGGGTGCGCAGGGCGGAGGGGGTGGTAGCGACGACCTTTGTAATCCGGCAAGGCGCGCGTGGTATGCCTTACGTCAGTGGACGGCACGTGACACGGCGCGTGACGTCAGTAGCCGTGCAGGGCCGCCAGCCAGCTCCGAACCTGGCATCGTGGTCGTATTATTATTATTATTATTGTAGTCTCTGCACTTACGGTTCACAGCTTGATCGTTTCCAATTTAAAATTTAAAAAAAAAGAAATACGTTAATTAATTGAAACTTCATAGTATCCGCGTCGGCGAAGTGCAGATTGAAACCGCACAGCTATAAGTTCACCAGCCGGCCCGGCGGTGCAAGTGAATTAGAGTCAAACGTGGAGAAACTAATTAAAGAATAGGAGGCTCACTTGTTCTCTTTTTAACTGTGCGAGGGAGAGAATAAGTTTAGTAGTAATTGGGTCAGAGAGAGAGAGAGAGAGAGAGAGTGGAAGGGATGCGCGGACGATGATTTATTTAATTAGTCGAAGGGGTCGCGTGGGGTGGGACTTCTCCGGAGATAAAGATTAAAACCCTGAGTCGGAATCTCGGCGCGCCGCAGGACGACTGTTGCAGGCGACCGCCGCAACCTTGCGTGGGCGCTGCTGTCGCTTCTGGTCCAGCTCCGTCTCACGTCGCAAACACTGCTTCGGATCAACTCCGAAATCAGTGGCGGATACAGTGAAGTGTCGTGAAGGGGAAGGGGGTGTCCACTTAACTTTACCTCAATAACGTTAACAAATAGATAAATGGCATTGGCACTAGTAATAGGGTCGGGCAGAGTGCCAGACGTGTTGTGCAAACGTTAAGCCAAAAAAAAAAAAAAACCTAAAGAAAAGCATAAACATCGTGGCAGAAATACACAACTTTATTATTATTTAACTCAAGCCCCATATGAATATGGAGAGACAACTCATGACAAGTGAACTGCTCATAAAGAGGGAGCAATGTTAAGTACAAAAAAGTACGTAAGTACAGTGATCAATACAAATAGTCAATATACAATTTACGTGCTATCGTGTTTTAAAATCCATACAAGAAACTCCAAAGAGAATGCTGTCTGTCCGGACGTGAGAGGTGCGGTGGAGAAACCGACATACGTTCCAACGGATAATGGGTCAGAATCAAGTAACAAACTATAACAAAAAATAACTAAGGAAAGCCAAATAATGCAATCTAGGTAAAACACACTGGCAATGCAAACCAGATAATTACGAAATAGAGTCGGTGTCCTGCAAGCATTACTTTACAAGCCCAAAAGAAAAAGAAGGCAAACATAGACGCAGAAGGCAAACTACTGAATTATCAAGATAATATAAGACACCGGCCGGAAGGCACATCCTAGCCATGCGTAACATGGTGCAACGCCGAAGCACCCCTCACGGCGATCGCTCCAGGAACAGAACAGAACGAGCAGATGAAAAACAGCCCTATGTATAAAAAAATCCAGATGGTGCTAGTGTTGCTTTCAGTAGGCCTGGAAGGAGGTGCCTACGTCACGCGGACGTCAAAAAGGATGGTGGGGAGGGGGTTTTAAGGGGAAGGAGGGAAGGGGAGGAGCCGGCGGGCGGCTGAATGCCGACGCGCACGTTGCAACAGGAATATGTTTGGTCTTTTTTTTTGGGGGGGGGGGGGAGGGGGGGATAGAATAAGGGAGAAGGTATTAATTTTTTTTAAAAATTAAAATTTGTAATAACTTTACATTACTATTGAGACCAACACAGTGACACGTGGCCTAAATAAGAAGCTGGTAGTTGACGTGGCTTCCCCACACAGTTGATATTGCAGGTATTTATTGTAACGGCTCACCTTGCATCACACAAAAATAACTTGACAGTTTGTAAAAAATTTTCCCTTTAATTTCAAGGGGTGTAGGTATCTAGTGACTGGAAAAAAAAAACGCGGATTCATTTCGTAATATGCTAAAATTCATATATATATTTATAACTTGTTTTGCTGCGCCTGCTATTGGTTTACTCCTTAATCTGGAGAATCATATGAAAAATTATGACCGCGGTTGCGTCCTGGGTGTCGAGCCTGTGGAGCCGACCACCATCTTGGATTGTGACGTCACGGCGGACATTTTGGTGTCAAATTTTCTTCCAAATTACTGTTAAATTACTCAAAATGCCTAGAAATTTCCTTATTTCGAGGGAAATATTCCTGTTTTGAGGGATAATTTTCAAATTATATTCCTGAAAATTGTCAATGTATTGAATATTCCTAAAAGCGGCTTAAGACTCCTAAAAGCAACCCGCTTTAAGCCACTGATATCAGGACATTGACTTAGGGCTTCATTGCTGCACTTTTTTTACGGTCGCCATATTGAAAGTCCGTCAATATTAACTGATTTCAATGAAAAAATTTTTAAAATTCATAAAAAAAATTAAATTATTAAATTTTAATAAAAATAACTTCCACCATTTTGAAGTTCGTCCGCCATATTGAAATTTCGTAATTTTTATCTGATTTTAATGGGTAAATATTTCACATTCAATAAAAAATTACTTATTTAAATTTTGGTAATACAATTTATATAAAGGTACTCGGTTGAAACTCGACGAGAACAATCTATCAAAAATGGCAACGAATCCTTCCTCCACATTAGCCACCGGCCTACTGACCTACCACCACTAATGCCAATCGTGGAAAAAAATCTGTTTTATGACTAGGCTGAAATAAGTTATGCCTGCGGTAGCAATCTTTGCTTTGTGATTGGCAGCCGTCAGCAAGAGAAGCCATTGCGATTGGTGTGGTGACAGTAGACGTGTGCCTGAAAGCCAATCACGAAAACACAGACAGTGCTACAGAGTTTGTACATTTGTACGTTTACGTGAAAAAAATACAGTTATATCACTACAAGAAAGTGTTCGCAGTAATACTGGGTACGGATTCTTTCCAGAGAATTCTATGCTTTGTGCTGCTCCCTGTACCTCCAGCAGTTCAACTTATTCGTAATCCCTTACCAGCGTTGGCAGCGCAGAGTAAAACAAAATGAAGCCCAGCTTTTGAACAGCCCGGGGAAGCCTAAGATGTACATCAAGTTCTGTCCCTGCCCGAACACGCCCGAATATTCACCTTCGGCCAACCTCGGGTTCATTAATATATGTATACATATATTTATATTTCTCTGTTTATTTTAATGTAGCCATGCTAACCTAACCAACCGCCCATAGTGTTTTTTAAAGTGTTTTAATGTAGCTAACCTAACCGACCCACTTTTAATATTTGAATTCATTTTTTTTCCTGCGCAAAAATAAAACAAATCCCGAGGTTGGCCGAAGGTGGAATATTCGGGTCGTGTTCGGGCAGGGACAGAACTTGATGTACATCTCGGGCTTCTCGACAGCGCGGGCCTCGCCGCACGCACGCACGCACGCACGCCTGCCTGAGAGTTGGCAACACCGCGCGCCGCCGAGGGCGAGCAGCAGCGCCCCTGGCGGCGCGCCGCGGAACAATGGCCGCCGGGCAGACGAGAGTCGCAGGCGTGCCGTATCTGCGCGGCGTATCTGCGGCGCGGCGGCGTCTAGAGGGACGCAACTGCTGACGCCGCTTCTCGAGACGTCGGTTTTTTTTTGAAGTTATACTTCTTTAGGCGCGTTACGGAAGGGGAAAAAATGATGAGAGTGAATTTTTACCATGCAACGAAATTTTCACGGGATGGAAAAAAAAAGTGCTACATACAAATAAAAATTATTTTTCTTCCGAAAATTATTTGTTTATCGATAATGAATATAGGTCCATACAATTAAAAAAAAAACATTTATTGTTAATATTAGTGATATAAATTGTGTTAATAAACGTTTTGCAAGTGAGGTTATGCTCCCGTATACATAAATCATTTTCATAATAAATTATATTAATTATAATTAAAAGTAGTTTTGTTATTAATTAATTTTTTTTATTATTTAACCAAATTAAGTATTTATTTTTATATACATGTATATATTAATATTGAATATTGAGTATTAACTTAATTTATTTAAAAATTGTTCAGTGTCTAAAATATGTATAAAAAAAATAACTTCTAACGTGCGTTCAAAGAACACGCACCTTTTTATTATTACGAATTTGTCGGGAGTAGCCGTTGAAGCCTTAGCGCGTGTTGTGAAACTAGAAAGAATAAAAACATTTGCACAACTCATGTCTATTGTTTTTTTGAATACACGAAATATCTTTTTTTTCGAGATGATACTGGGTGTTTTTTACGAAAATTTTCGCATTATTTTATATTTAAATTGATGTTTCATTCAAGCACATTTATTTTTAAACCATCGAAAATATAAACGAATATTCAACTATTTAACCTTATTTTGTTTTATCATGCTTAAGTGCGCATTTAACACTGGAAAGCTATTCATGGAACGGTTTACAATTAACTTTAACCCAGTATTACTGCTAACACTGCCTTGTAGTGATACAGTTGTTTTCATGTAAATGTACAATTTTACAAATATCTGGAATTTTACATGAATGTCTGTTCCGTTTACAAAAAAAAATAATTTACAATGTGGTTTCAAACTATAGTTAAGGGCAGGAATTTCTCGCGAAAAAAAAAAAAACAAAGTACAGTAAAACCTTGTTTATCCGGTCTAACTGGGATCAAAGACCATCCGGACAATCTTAAAACCAAATAATACAGGTAATGTGGGTAGTAAACAAAATCAAATTTTTAAATTAAGACTTAACGTTTTCTACCATAAAAAAATGTATTAAAAAATATATAGTAAACATACCCTGTATTGTTTACAAAACATAAAAATATAAAAATTACTTTTCACATAATTTATAGGAAATGGATTCGTCAACTTTCTTCTTTTTCAAACACGTATGGCGTTTAAATGAAACATGGTCAGGTACATGTTTGTGTGCTAAAAGTCTATTTGCATTAATGTAGAATACAATTGTCATTTTTGTGTGAAAATTTAATAAAATGTCTCCATATCTGATCCGGATTATTCGGAGATTTGGATCAAAGAGGGGCATTATGCCCCGCCAACTTTGAATTTCAAATATGTTGATTCCCTTGCAATAAAACTTCCTTTTAATTTTTTTTTGATTTGACATGGCGTAGATTGTACTTAGCTTTGTCTATTTTTGAAGTTAACACTTGTGAACTGGTGTTATTATCATTATAGATGGAGTCGCCAGGTTAAAATAATCAATTGTTTCCTCGTATCGCTTATAAACTAGAACCTGTTAGTAGATGTGTGGTAACAGCAAGGTATAGAAGGCCTGGGAGATATGATGTATGCCTTGACATGCCGAGAAATTGGAACACATATTTAAAAATTAGAATTGTTAGCCAAAAATGGGGGGATAGGGAAACAAGATGGCGAGGCTTATCCCTCTTAGGGGCCCGCCCAATCGGGAGGAGGGGTGTTTATCTGTGTTAGTGAGACGGGATGATAAGCGCGACGAGGCGCTTGGTGGTATCGCCTCTAAGCGCAAGGTTTTAAATGGCGCGCGGTCTTCTCGTCATGCAAAGGAAAACTATGAAATCTGAACGGTAAATATAACATAATGTAGCGGAGAAACAACGGTAAAGGTGTAATGAAAGTCCCTTAAGTGCTGTCAAGAATTTTGGTTGTGACGTGTCGCGGTATGCCGGGCCATCCCGACGCTTAAAGCATCCAGAATAACGCCGCTTATTCACGCCACTCCATGCAGTTTTCCCAAATCGCAGAAAACACGCCTTTTAGCCATCTTAACTCTTCTAAAAATACAGTTTAAAAACTTAATCCGGAAACAAAACTACTTATCGGCCCTTAGCGAATTCTTAAATGTATTTCGTAAACAGATGCCACCCGGACATCTTGAGTTGTTTTCAAATCGCGTTGTTTTTCCTGAAGCTCTGCACACCGTGTATGTGCCCTGGTAGGTGGGTGCCTTAACATTAGGAGATAATCATTCACATCAATCAAGTCAACAAAATTACCTAATTAAAAAGCTGTCAGAAAGTTTTAGCTGCGTCCCATTTTTAAAATTAAAAGTGTGAATTTGTAACAAATATAAAAAAACTGGAATGTTTTGGCAGTGTTTTGAGCGCAAGCACTTATTTACAGTTGTAGTCATGACCCAAAAACGAATGCAATACTAAATTCCAATGACTAAATAAGATAATATATTTGTAGCTGTCTGTCGCCGCGTTGAACGTTAATATAAAATAATGACCTAGAACGGGAAATTTACCCTAAGAATATATATTTTTTCCCATGGTAGTCTGATAAACCTTAGCCAACATTTGGCCCACATTTCTCTCAGGGGTTCATAACATTCCACGAACTCTTGCTTGGTAGTTGGTTTGCCGTGTACGCAACTTCGCGTATATTTTTAAAATAAATGAGCGTATTTTAAATGCCCACACAACGGGGCTATATTTTTTTCCCGAAATTCCTCCGTGAATTCGCGAACACTTACCACGGCAGTGCAGTAACTGCGAATTTTAGCCCACGCCTAATAAATTGGCGTCCGAACTTTTCCATTAACCACCCCTCGCCTACCAGAAAGCTACCCCTGAGCACTTTGTCACTGGGGATACGCTTTAATCCGGTCCCAATTTTGATGCAAAAGCCTCGTTCATTGGTTTTCCACAGAGTTATTAAATTTCACGCGAGCTAATTACGCCCGCTTAAACCTCCCCATATATCCCACTTATTACACACGCGCGTGAATAAATTTACTATGTGCAGGCCTTGCCTTTATGTAGTTAAATAAACTTAAAGGGCAGAAGATGTGGGCTTGTTTTTACTAGAGAAGCTGTTATTCGAAAACTCGTCAGTTATAATATAATTGCGATTATTGTATTGTTGTGCAGCCACTTGAAACAAAATGTAATATTGCAATTTTTTTTCAATTTACTGACGTATTATAACGAATATTTTGTAAATGTATGATAATTTAAATATTCCTGACATTATTAAATTACAGCAGTTATAGATAATTAATACATGACTCCCAGTGTGATTAGCTTTCAGTTTTGGTCTTTATTGTGTAAAATTTCTTTAAGCATGTAACTTGGGTATACCTACTGGCCATTGTTCGACGTCTTCAAACATTAAAAAAAAAAATTGTAACATTTATTTCGTAAATTTTTTCAAACCCCTACATAAAGGCATATTAATATTTAAAATTATTGTATTCAGTTGCTTGACCTAAACGTCAGGTTCAGTGTAATTTGAATTGCAGAGGTAGTACGTATGATTTACTTTGAAATTGCGCGCGACTAAATTAAGTATGCTTATTCAAAATCTGATCTTGATTTTAAAGTAAAATAATTACAGAATAAATTTAAGTACATTATTAAATCATTTAAAACAGTGAAATCTCAAGTTTTTTAAAAAATATTTAAAATTTTACTAACTAGCTAACAGTATTCGGAACAACAGTGCTGAAAAATTTCTTAAATTAAAATAAAAAATCTAAGAAAAAAAATTAAAATTAAAAAATTCAATTTTAGAGGGAAAAAACCGTAAAAAATTGAATAATTTGGAATTCGGCAAAACTCGAAATATTTTTGGCTTTAAACAAACGAATATGTCCCAAAGCGACTTCAATTCCCCGTCGACTAGTCGCCCTAAGCCGCCGAGGTCATGTCCGCCATCTTGTCTGCTGGAGACTACCATTTTGAATTGTGGTATCATCGTTGCAATTATCGTTACGGCCGCCATCTTAAAATTATATAATTATTATCAGAAAACACGGACGATTTTTAAAATTAAAAAAATATTAGGTATATAAAAAAATAAAAATAAAACATTCCGCCATTTTGAAATTATGACGTCAAGTTCGCCATCAGAAAATTCGTAATTATTATCTAAAAAATTAGAAAATAATTAATTTAATAAAAAAATATTTAAATACATTAAAAAAAATTATGAAACGCCTTACATAATGGGGCTAGGAGTCCTTGATTCGAACCCGGTAAAAGTGTCCAATCGTGTTTCCTTTTTGGACGCGTGTGTGTACACTGTGTTTCCAGCGTGTGTCCTTTTTGACAACATTATAAATAGCGTCTACTTCTTGAGGATCCTTCGAGGCGCGTATTTCGTCGTGTTGACGTCACGGCGACCTTGCGTTTCATTGGCTGCTGGGCGTGTCGTGTCGTGTCGTGTCGTGTTCGTCGTGGCATTGCGACTGCAGCTTAATGTAATGCCTAGAGACCTGTAAAATTCGCGGATTCATTTCGCGATAGGATAGACTCAAAAATACTTTTGACATCATTTTGCTTCAGTGAATGGGGGCCACAGTTTATCTGAAGGATATGGGCCAATGAAAAATCTTTTAACAGAAGAATTAGCGAATCACGATCATTCAAGTCAAAAGGTGTTACGAGTCGGTAAACAATCAGCAGATGTAATTTTTTTACGAGTGCATAGATGATCATGGAGTCTATCCTTTAGGGATTTGGAATCGCGAATTTTACAGGTCTCTAGCTAATCCCCCTTTAGTGCCTACAAGATTCTGTTAC
The DNA here is from genome assembly GCF_032445375.1 of Bacillus rossius redtenbacheri. Taxonomy (NCBI): domain Eukaryota; kingdom Metazoa; phylum Arthropoda; class Insecta; order Phasmatodea; family Bacillidae; genus Bacillus; species Bacillus rossius. Next base: position 43,834,561 of record NC_086338.1, on the reverse strand, counting down.
CAGGTGTTCGATGCCTGAAAAGGACCTTGAAGAATATCGTTCTGGCCATTTTTCACTCTTATTCACACCTGCTGGCTTCTCGAGCACGACCCGGGGGCAGATTGGGTCACGTGATGCTGGCGTTGGGTGACGTCAGCGCCTAGGAGCGCTGTGCGGGGCGGCGAGGCGCGCCTCTGGGGCGGACAGGCGCGTGTCTGTCGGCGCGGCGGAACGATCAGCTCCGCTCGCGCGCGGTAATTAATTGCCACCGGAGTCACAACCCGCCCCCACCCCTAGACCCTCCATCCCCGTACCTTGTAAGTTGGGCGAGACCCGCTAGTTAGAGGGACGCTCCCTTCCAGGGAGGAAACCAACTGTTACAGGCATGGGGATTTGGGGTATCGTCGGGAGACGGCATACAATGTGACGTGTTCAAAGTCGCTTTTTTACACGCTTTATATTAGCTTCACCTGCATGTTTGTTTGTTTGTTTGTATGTTTGTAACCGACTCCTTTGGGTTGCGATTTTGACCCACTTTAAACGGCCAGATTTTATTTCAAACTTTGTAGATTTATCGAAGACCGATTACAATACACTAATTTGATAAGACTATTCCATTATTCAATTTGCAAAATAAGATTTTTGCCAATTTATATAATTTCACAATATTTAGTAGGCTTTGTTTGTATCGCGCCAAAGACAAACTGAAAGAAAAGAGTTCGCACATTGTAAAGAAAACCATTTCGCTCATGTGCGAACTCTTTTCTTTCAGTTTGTCTTTGGCGCGATATAAATAAAAGCCTACTAAATATTGTGATTTTTAATTAAATGAAAAGTGAGAGTGGGTTATAATTATTTAGTTTATATTTTATGCGCGTAACAACTTAACTCTCGGTAGACCTGCTTTTGGCGGAAAATAACAACAACCACGATGCTGCCATCTTTGGCGGACGGCGCGAACCAAAGAACACAAAGCCAAAGGGAAATTTTTTTAAAATGATTTTTAACATGTTTGGCAGTATTTTGATAAAATTTACTGTCGAAAATCAGGTCCAAAGCCAGGGTTTAGTTTTTTTTTTTTTTAAGTCCCTTTCGCTTTTATCGGAGACGTTTCATTATATAGTTTAAAAATCCTGTTTGCAAATCGAATGATTCGATAGTTGACGTAGCTGCTTCGGTAGCGAATTCTAACGGCGGGTGCAAACGTTGCGCACGATTCGCGTCCAATAATATATTTCAAAACATATATTGCTTATTTTTATATAGCTCGATATTATTTTTAAAAATTCTACGTTAACCACACATGAATTTTCTCGTTACCGAGGTTAGATGTCACACATCTGTGGCAAGTACTGTAACAACCGCTCGCTTACTAAGAAATACTACCTATTGTAGCCATTAACATGGTGCGACTGTGAACAGTCGAGTGGAAGAGAGATAGATGCGGCGCAAGCGTACAGTGAGCGTAACGGGACACAGCGTAACGGGACAATGTTTTTAACTTGACATTTTTTCGTGCGTGCAGCCGGCGTTCATCGATTTATTAGACGTTGCCACGTCAAAAATATTTAATTTTTATTTTGTAAAAGTTGAAGGGTTTTCATTAAGCGTCCCGTGTACTCCTCGCGAGGTGGTTCGAAAGCAGTGTGGACCCAGCAGTGACTCGTCTGTGGACGCTGTTCTGCACTCACCGCCAACACGTGTAGCTCCAGGCAAGCAACCTTCACCCGCACGCCGGATACCAATTAAGAGACTCTCCATCAGGTGGCTGATGGGAGGGGGGAGAGAAGGGAAGGGAAAGGGTGTGTCTCGCAATGTTCGCAATGTTTCTCGTAACAGCCGAACAATTACCAGGCACCAAAGTCGGGGAGATGGTTGATTGAGAAACAATTTCAATTAGAACGTGTTTAAGCTGGCAGGGGGGGAGTGGTGTAGAGAGGTGAGAGGGTTGGGCGATTGTTTGCAAGTTTGCGCTGACGGGAAGCGACACAACAGTCCAGCCCCCTTCCCCCCCCCACCCGCCGTTCCCGCTAGGTTAGGGAAGGGGGTGGGAGGGGGTGGAGGGTGGGAGGCTGCGATGGTGGACCAGCAGCACTTGATGCAGTTCTCCGGTCCGGACCGTGGTCTGACTGTAGCGTTCGCTGTCGCTTCGTGGAGAGGCGAGTTATGGACGCCGAATTGAGTATTTTTTGACGTGACAACGTCTAATAAATCGATGAACGCCGGCTGCACGCACGAAAAAGTGTCCCGTTACGCATATTGTTCCGTAACACTGTGTCCCGTTACGCTCACTGTTCCGTTACGCTGTGTCCCGTTACGCTCATTGTACGCTTGCGCCGCACAGACAGAAGTGAAAACTTAAAACTTTGTTTATAAATGTGTAATATGAAATAATTTCTACGTCAAATGTACGTAAGAAAATGAATCTGATTACTAGTATAATTTCAAGTATTTATTCTTTTATTATTAAAATAAAAATGATTCAATTTTTTTTTATAAAAGTATGCAATCATTTCACCAATGTTTTGTTATGACGTTCTCAGGTTAAACTATCGTCCGTAAACCGACTTTACAGACAACCAATGTTTATACGAAACTTGGAAATGCTTGCATTTTTACCCGGAAAATTTTTATTATTATTTAATACTCTTTCAAGCTATAGTACCTTTATTTATTTATTTATTGCCCTATTTTAATTGGCGAAGTTAAGGCGTACCATCTTGTCTAACACTTAACCACATACATCTTTACTAACTAGGTGCACATACCAAAAATTGTAACAAATACATTTAATTAAAAACGGAATTAACATACAAATACAAATATGAAAATAATAAAAAAAATTAGCGTTTACGATACACGTGAGCTACCTGAAGTATTCTGCGAAAATAATGTCCAAACCAGCTGGGTGTTAAAACTTTTGTAGCAATTTTTTTTTGGCCGGGTTTGTTTGAGGTGCATCACAGTCGTCCAGGGCGAAATGTCACGGTCAAGCAGGGCAATGACTTCTTCTCTTGCGGACGGACTCCAGTTACAAGTTAAAAAACCGCCAGCCCGGACATAACTTCTTGCAGTCTTGATACATGCCCCCCCCCCCCCCCCCCCCCAATTCGAATAGAAAAGCCTAAGATGTCCATCAAGTTCTGTCCCTGCCCGAACACGCCCGAATATTCACCTTCGGCCAAACTCGGGATTTGTTTTATTTTTGCGCAGGGAAAAATGAATTCAAATATTAAAAGTGGTCGGTTAGGTCAGCTACATTAAAACACTTTAAAACAGTATGGACGGTTAGTTAGGTTAGTATAGCTACATTAACATAAACATAGAAATATAAATATATATATAAATGAACCCGAGGTTGGCCGAAGGTGAATATTCGGGCGTGTTCGGGCAGGGACAGAGCTTGATGTACATCTTAGGCTTCCCATTCGAATAGCGGGATGATGTGCATTTTAAATAATTTTTAAGTGTGAGGAATGTGACGTCGCGAACGTGCCGAGACTTGTTTGGTTCAGGTCGGTTGTTAGCGACGGGGCGGCAGCGGCGAGGGAAGCACACTCGGCGAGGGGGCACACTCGGCGAGGGGGCATAGAGCGCTCTCGAGGAGGGTTTGCGGCGAGGGTGGCTTATCTCGTCCTCTCCGCTGTAGCTCCAACCACCGCGGTCGTCCTCACGGCACAGTCTAACCCCCCACCGAGCTCCCAGCCCCGCTCCGAAGTGGCGCGGCGAACGGAGACGGATCACGCAGAACAGACTTCCCTACAACGGCACGCAGACGGAGATCAGCTCGCCAATTTATTTATTTATTTATTTATTTATTTATTCAATTTTTGTTCTGTAGATCCCATATGGAGGTAAGGACTCCGGGATATAGAACAAGTCAGTTAATACAAATATATACATATATACAAACAAACTGTACAACCACAAAACATATATATATATATATTACACAGTACTTTTTACATTTCAAACGTAAGAAATAGATTTAAAAAAAAAAAACATGGGTACATAAGCTCTTCCGTGTAGCGTCCCTTCCGTGGCCACCAACACAAGCCGAGTGGTGGCCATACCGGGGAAGCCTACAACTCACGTAGTTTCGGTTCCCTGCCACGTTCGTGCAACCTCGGATTTCTCTCAAAAATTGAAATTTAAAAGAAAATCGAAGGGCTAGGTTAGGTTAGGTCAGTCACAACATGCTTGGAAACTTCTGATTTAGCGGCTGAAGTGGCGTTAGTACCAAAACGCAAAACTTCGGAAATCTTCGGAAATTCTTGCAGGGAACCGAAACTACGTGAGTTGTAGGCTTCCCGGCCATAACGTCATATATATCCTGAACGATTGAATTTGCGAGGGAAAAAAAGTCCTTTTTAGAATTTTTTTTAATCGTACACTCATTTCTTACAGTTTGGCTATAAGGGACAGAAACGTCGTTTTTAAGAAAGAAACAGAAACACGCCAAACTTGGTTTCAAATATTCCATGTTAAATGTTTTTTTTAAGATTTTGTAGTTGGTCATCATTTTTTATAAACAGTTTTGCATTCTTATTAGTTAGTACTCTTTAACAGTACAATTGATTCCTAAAGTTTGGTTATATTTCGGTAAAAATATTATTTCGGTTATGGGTTTGTTTTACAAAAAAAAATCACTGGAAAATGCATTTTGAACAGGCTGCCTTGACTGCACTTGTCTCTACTTCAGCTAGAGTGAGTGAGAGACTCCGGACAAGATGAAAGAAAGAAAAACAAAACCACTATCTCCAAGCATTCGGAAGGAATATTTTAGGTTCCGAAATACGGTTGCAGTACATCACGTGGGAGAATTCCGATCCTGTTTGTAAAAAAATTATTCCTCTCTCTGCAATCGATTAGCTGTGGTGGAAGGTGTAAGGTCTTTCTACTTTTTGTATAAATCAGTTACTGTAATCTTTAAAAAAAATTCCTTAAATTATGCTTATAATGTTTTTGGAAACACATATTTCACATTGAAGTTTTTTTTTGTCAGCAGAATTCGAAAATTTATTCTTCTTCTCTATTTTCTCCGCATGAATTCTTTTCAACAGCTCTAAACGTTACCATTTATCGGTCTCCTTGAAAGCACAGCAACACACTTGTAGGAACGCGTATCGTTCCTTAAATGCTTTTTGAGGCCATGTCTGACGGAAGAATGCGAAGTGATTCCGCGGCAAAAGGACGTATTTCTGAAGGTGCGCGCGCGCGCCTTTCAGAGACTGCTGAGGGTCCCAGTGCGTGACCAGGTGGCGTAAGGTCCCCGCGCCTCTTCAGTCGTACAAAGCAGTCGCCATGAACCCGGAGACTCGGTGCAGGGATATCGGCGGTGAGCGAGGCTGTGATAAAACACGTCTGCAATAAGCCGTCCGCTCAACTGAGAGCAGCCCATCGCAGCCGAACAAGAATTTAATATCGCGGCGTGCCTCGACTTGGAGGCTCTTGCCCTACTGGGTGGCTCTGGGTGGCTCTGTGTGGCTCTGGGTGGTACTTGGTGGCTCTGGGTGGTTCTGCTTGGCTCTGGGTGGCTCTGCTTGGCTCTGGGTGGCTATGCTTGGCTCTGGGTGGCTCTGGGTGGTTCTTGGTGGCTCTGGGTCGTTCTTGGTGGCTCTGTGTGGCTCTGGGTGGTTCTTGGTGGCTCTGTGTGGCTCAGGGTGGCTCTGCTTGGCTCTGGGTGGCTATGCTTGGCTCTGGGTGGCTCTGGGTGGTTCTTGGTGGCTCTGTGTGGCTCAGGGTGGCTCTGCTTGGCTCTGGGTGGCTATGCTTGGCTCTGGGTGGCTCTGGGTGGTTCTTTGTGGCTCTGTGTAGCTCTGGGTGGCTCTGCTTGGCTCTGGGTGGCTAAGCTTGGCTCTGGGTGGCTCTGGGTGGTTCTTGGTGGCTCTGGGTGGTTCTTGGTGGCTCTGCTTGGCTCTGGGTGGCTCTGGGTGGATCTGGGGGCGCTGGAGGTACTAGAGGTACTGGTTGCCACTGTGCGTAGTAAAAAATTAACTTTTATTTTGCGTGCAATTAATTAATAGAAATAAAATAAAAGTACTAGAGTGATATTATAAATAAGGTTGGTAAAGTATAATACCATCATATTAAATTTTTTAAATATGTACTCACTATTCAATATTAATATACTCACACATATAAAATTAATTATTTAATTTAGTAAAATAATCGAGATAGAAATTAATTAATAAATAAAATCATTAAATATGCTTAATTTTTACACTAATTTATTAATTTTATTAAATAATGTAATAATTTTAATGGAAATAAATTATACATACGGGAACATAACTTCACTTACATAGATACACCTGAAAACGTTAATAAAAATAATTTTTCTCACAAATATCCATAATAAATTATTTTTTTAAAAAAAAAATATGGACCAGTATTTAATATCAATCACAAAATTATTTTTTAACACATATTTAATCTGTATGTGTATTTGGTTTTTTTTTATCAAGTCAGTTTCTGTTGCATGATGCGCGCGCATCGTAAAAATTAACTTTTATTTTCATAACGCGCCCAAAGAAGCTTAACTTCAAAAATCTTATTTCAATGGAGGCCAAAACAACTCCGCTCCACTCCCTGACTATGCCCTTGCAGATGTCCCAAAGACTTTTCAGCTCACACTTGCACATTTCGAAAATTTCCCGAGAAGATCCGAAATGAACAGAAGAAGCAGGAACGCAAAGAACCGTGTTGTGGTTTGTTGTCGCTGGTTCAAGGCCGACATAAGTCACAAATAAGGGTTTCCCCCCCTTTTCTTTGATGACCCAGCGCTCTTAGCCGATTGGCCCTACCGCCCTGGGGCCCCCACGGGCGTGGATGCGGATACGCCGCATACGCAACCAGGACTCAGCTGACCAGAAAGTTGGATGCTCCCAAGGCCCTCTGGAGTCATCACTTCTGGCGCCTGACCCAGTCTCCCGCCTCACACTGGGATCCCTCAATCACCCAGTGAACCCGCGGTCCGGTGGAGGCCTACCCAACCTCTCCCAGCTGACCAGGCTGGTAACCGGAGCAGTTCTCGTCGCTCAACACGTCAGCACGTCATCGGGCTAGGGAGCCCTGATACCTACCCCTAAAGCACTCGGGGCCGACGGAAAGAAGGAATCCAAGCAGGACTGGAATGAGGTGGTTCCGTCGGGTGGCGCGGCGCATCTCTGCGGTTTAAGGTTGGCAGCATCGTCGCCCGTCGTCAAGTTATTCATGAGCTATACGCCGCCGCCACGCCCGTTCGCCGTCGCGAACGCACCCTACCCCTCCTTTTCTCTGCGTTGTGCGGGAAAACATGTTTTCTGGAGAAGCGCCCATTGTTTAGCGGCCGTCTACCGCCCGGTCATCCATCAGGGTGTCGTCTCTCCCTCCCCCTTCCCCCCCTCCTTTCTACCAGACACTTGGCCATCATTATACAACTCCAGTGACGGGGCTGGAGCGCTTGCGCCGTTAAAATGTTCACCTCTAAGTTCACCGAAAATGAGAGTTGCAGTTTACACGAAATCTTAGTAAATTTCCAGATGTCTTTGAAATTGCACGGGTAGGTACTGAGTGTACTTGATTTGAACATACATCCACGCGAATCTGCTTTTAAAAAAAATGGATCCAAGCGAAACAGTTTGGAAAAAAAATATTCGCACGGATCAGCTTGATAACGGTTACACATAAATCAGTTGACTGAAATAATTACAAGATTCACTCTTAGCAAATTGCAGAACACAAAACGCTTTACGTTCAGGAATCGCCATTTTGCGTAGAGGGTGCTGCAAGCAAGAAAACAAAAAAAAAAGCAGTAATCACTCGTGCGCTTATCCAAAACTGTGTTAATTACGTCCTCTTTAATTGTGACCTTTGAACCAAAGCTCTACAACGTATACAGTTGATATGTACCTACTACTAAAATTTATAATTGGGATATTCTGTTATGGACATCCTGTACCATAGCTCGCAAAGTCACCATCGCCGCACGATCCGCCATAGGACTTGTCACTCGCTCTAAAACTGTAACTTCCGTTACACCAACAATATAGTTTCCCAAAAGACTTAATTTTCGGGTAGCAGTTTCCGACTCGCTACCAAAAACGCCAATAAATTATGACGGTGTGCAAGTTCCACATGTGGAAGAAATAAGTGTGGTTTTTGCATCAGTTTTCGAGTGGTTTTTCATGTATCTACCAAGATTATTCGTATGGACTAATTTTTTAAAGTAAGTGAACTTTGTACCTGTAAATCTACGAAAATAGCGGTAAATTTTTGAAGAAGCCTTTTTTTTTGACGTGATAACGACTTATAAATCGATGAACGCCGGCTGCACGCACGAAAAAGCATGACTCATTGTCACGTTCCGCCTGAGCCGAGCGTGCAAGAACCGGCCAACCAGCGTGCGAGAAAACCTTCTATAATATCAAACAGGTTAAGGCGGGCGGGCTATTTAAAAGCAGCAATTTAAAAAAAAATTGATTTATTTGTCCAATTTCGTCATTTCAAATTAACAATTTATTGACTATGATTTTATTTCAGTTTATTTCTATGACTAATTGTTAGTGATTATATTTAAACAAATTATTTAAATTAAATTTGCAAAAAAACTGTAAATAATATTTGAAATTTAAAAAGTATGCAATTTAATTTTTCATTAATGTTTTCTTATGACGTTATCACGTAAAATGATCGTCCGTAAACCGACTTTACAGACAAACTCCCCCCCCCCTTTTTTTTTAACCATCGAACTTTGAAAATTCAATGTGATGATTGTTGACGGTGTAGAGGCGACAGACACCGCGCTGGAAGCACCAGCTAGCGTCGCTCTTACCATCCCGTCTCAGCAGCACAAATAGACCCGTGACTGTGAGTGCAGGGAGGGTGGAGGGGTGGAGGAGGGGAGGCCATGTCGGGTCGCAGCCTCGCCGGGAACTGCACTCTCGAGGACGGGACCCGGGGCTTCGGTCGCTTCCGGCCCGACACGAGGCTTGCCGCACAATAGGTCCAGGGGACACCATCCATTACCTCAGGGTCTGGCTCTCTCTCTCTCTCTCTCCCTCCCTCTCTTTCTCCCTCCCTCCTTCTCTCCCTCCCTCTCTCTCTCTTTCTGTCTCTTTCTCTCTTTCTCTCTCTTTCTCTCTTTCTCTCTCTTTTTCTCTCTTTCTCTTTTTTTCTCTCTTTTTCTCTCTTTTTCTCTCTTTCTCTCTCTTTCTCTCTCTTTCTCTCTCTCGGGTGACACCGCGACCTCGCTCACGCTGCTTCCTGTTTTCGCTGCCAGGGGATCACAGTCGACTTTAACGGATTTTTTCAACGAAGAATCATATTGATTCAACAGTGTTCCGAACTTTTAACAACGCTAAAGACAAAGTCCTGCTATCAATTTAATAGTCTCCAACACAAAAAAAAAAAGGCAAAGAGACCGCCAAAACAAGTTCATATATATTTGGAACTATACCACCGATTTTACATGCAAAATCTCAGATCTCTTTATCCTTACAACACAATTTTAACATTCGTTATGTTCACTAGGTAAAAAGAGCAGGGCAGAATGTGTTTTCGCAGTTTTTAATCAGTGACTGTAAAGAAAAAAGAATAAATTATTTCCATGTACAATAAATTCCTTTGAGTTGAATTTTAACTATTTGCTAACTCAGGTATAGTTTTAAATTTGGGGGAAAAATATATATTTTCTAGTAAAAAAAATACATGAAACTATTTTTAACACCCTACCAAATGATGGGTAAGGGGCTTATTAGTAATAGGGGTACTCGGATCACCCTGCAATATCCCCTACTACCCCCTCATGGGGTCTTCGCCCATGTTAACATGTATTTTATCGTTTAGTGTCACGGGTGTATTTGTGTTAGTGAGGAGGGATAATAAGTGCGACGCTCGCTGATGCTCCTAGCGCGGTATCGCCTCTAAGCGCAAGGCTCTGAGCTGGCGTGCAGTCTTCGTGCCGTGCACAGACCAACTATGATATAATAGAGGTAACCGTATCATTATATCACAAGAGTCTAATACCGTTGTCACATCAGTCCGATAGAAGCAGACGGTATACCCAGCACGAACTATAGAAGTATTACTTCTTACCCACATGGTTAAAAAAAAATGTAACTTTCTAATACACCTGGTACCAACATTATGACAACGAAAATAACTTTCTTTCCTGTAAGAAATTTTTTTTTTAATCATTGTACAGATGTATGGGCAAAAATTAACCCCCAGTGCTAAAAATGCCTTATAAAGAAGTATATCATGTTTGACACCGGATAATATTATATAAAATATTCCATTCATCTATAAAACACTTTGTAGTCACACCTCTTACAAATGGGTTATTTTTCCACATCCTTCCCTGTGTTGTTTGTATGGAGCAGTCCGGTATAAGTCTTTAGTGTATTTGCTTGAATGTTATTCGTTAGCAGTCACCCCTCTGATATCTTGAGCAGTTTACAAATAACGTGGAGGACGTTTTTTGACGTGACAACGTCTAATAATTCGATGAACGCCGGCTGCACGCACGAAAAAGTGTCCCGTTACGCACATTGTTCCGTTACGCTGTGTTCCGTTACGCTCATTTAACGCTTGCGCCGCATCTATCTCTCTTCCACTCGATTGGAACAACCATCGATTTGGCTTTTTCGAGGCACATTAAACTTGAAACACTCCCATTCGTTTCCTACCTTTCCTATCATCGTCCTATCCTTAACAGAATAACACAGATTGGAAGAAGTGAAATAGCAAACATGTATAAAAGTTATAGTTAAAATAATCTGTTCGTTAAAGTAATAAACATATTTGAATTAATAAGTGCAAATAAAAGTAAATTTATCAATTGAATTGTAGATTTCATTTCACTCCTTCTTTGTATCCATACAAAATAGTGATAATTCAATAAAAATGATTCAATTTTATTCATAAAAGTTTGCAATCATTTCATCAATGTTTTGTTATGACTTTTGTCACGTTGAACTATCGTCCGTAAAACCAACTTTACAGACAACCAATTTTTTTTTTTCCTGAATCTCTATACGCCGTACGTGCGCTCGGATGGGCGTGGAGGACTTGAATACCTGTACCTGTTTTGTGTCAGCTACAACTCTGGCGCGCCTACGGACTTGCTGATTCAACCGCCGCATGTTTACGCGTCAAGAGGGGTGCAGGTGACCGCAGAGGTACCCCCACTCCCCTCATACTACGTCAATCTTCACGACAGCCTCTCTCTTGTACGCGGGGGGGGGGGGGGGAGGGGGGGAGAGGCACCTTTGAGCACCGGCCTCCGGCGACGGGAAACCTTTGCGGGGGTCGACTTTGACGCGCCTGCGCCCGCCCGTAATTCTGTTATCGCTGGTGGAAACAAGTCGGTAGGAGAGAGGGGGGTGGTTGTTTATCGCGCGCGAGAGAGAGTGATAGAGGGGGGAGGGGAGTGTGTGTGTGTTTGTGAGGAGAGCCGGAGTGATGCGTGTGACCTGCCGGGCTAATTACTGGCCGTCACTTGGCGCTGTTTGAACACCGTCGCTGCTCGCGTGTCAACACTACTCCCTGGTGGGCGGAGGGGTGGCGGAGGCCACTGGCCAGGACTTCTGTTTGACCTCTCACCCCTTCTGACTCCTCCTTCACCCTCCTCCCTCCACAACCTGGGGGTCGAGTTACGGCGCCGAGAACTAGCGACTGCTCAGCCGTCTTCCCTGGCCTTAGTGGGGGAGGAGGTACAACACATCCCGAACTCAACCCTTTTCAATGCAACATTCAAGGGCATAGATCCGTGTGGGAGATAAAGGGGGTGGGGCCCGCTCGCGCTCGCTAGATCGTGACTGTGAAACTGGGTTGATGAACGTAAAAGTCAAAAACTAATTTTTCTGTGTGTCTTAAAGTTTTCTGCTTATTGTGTGCGTATAGGCCAAAATATGGGCAGTATACAACAGGCGAGTGCCCTATCCAGAGATGACTTATAATTGGTTATAAAACCCACGCGGGGGAACCCTTGCGAAATGTCGGTGGTCGTCTCTCGGGGAGTGCGCATCTCTCTCGCGGGCTGTTGGCTGGGAGTTCCCTGCGACCTATTGGGTAACCGAAGGCTGGCAGTGCGTGTGGGTTTTGTGTGCGTGCTGGGGGCGGCCTAGCAGCGCCAACTGCTACCGACCGCGTCCCGCGGGTGGCGGATACGGGAGCCCAGCCCGAGAGTTGCAATCTCGCTGGGGTGGCTGTGAATAACCAATAGCAGTCCGCGGACCAATGGCCGGCCTGCGGAGTCGTTATCACGGCTGTCGGGGAGAAAGATAGCCTGAATGTAGCTCGGCGCGCGGCAGGAAGCAGCTTCGTCGGCGAAGGCCCGCAGGGGAGCTCGATGTGCTGAAAAAATGCGAAGTGTAGACGAACTGCGGGCTGGAACTTGGGAGCTGTGGACTGCCGCGCGCGCAACGGAATTGAAATGCATCGGAACTCTGAAGGAAGACATCAGGAACCTTCAGCTGGGGCTGCTGTAGGTGTGGCAGCAGTAGCCTCGAGCGGCGCGACCTTTAACCGTCTCGGGGATTTTGGGTGGCGAGGTTGGTTCCCTCCCCCCACCCTGGCTTGAAAAGTACTGCTGTTGACCTGAAGAAGGAAGATGAAGATGGCGCAACGTCAGGCTGCCTTTCGCTCCGAGAGCCAGCAGTTCGAGCCGGTTTACTGGCTCGTCTGCCCGCTTCTGTCTTAACTGTGGCTGCCTGGGCAGCTGTGGCTGGGCTGACGTGAAGTCGCCCGCCCCTGGGGGCGCATGCGCCCCTGGCTAATAATAACCCAGGAGCTCCCAACTTTAAATGCGGGCCGCAAGGCCCAAGCACCCAACTCCACCAAGGTTGATTTTCAGCCCCTCCAACTCTTCTTACCTGGACCCTTCTTCCTCTTGTCCAGTAGTTACCTGCTTGCTTAATGCATGTTAATTGATCCCCGCATGAACCGACCCAGGGTTTTCCCTGTGTCTATGCAGGTTTTACCTGGGTCACACTTAGCTAGCTTTTAAGCTAGGCGACCAATGGGGCGTCAGTCATGGCGCCAATCGCAGCCATGGCTGGCCAGTAAACCCCAATAAGCACATGATGCACGCGCCCTTGTCCTGCATGGTTAAAAACCCGCATGGTAGATTGTATAGGCTTCGGCCTGAGACACACTTAGGTGCTCCTCTAACCTGGACCCTCCCCTACACACTTAGAATTAACTTAGGCTAGGAAAAAAAAATCCTTGCGAAATTCCGCACCCCGCGGTTCGGCGAATCCTACAGATTTGCACCCCTGGCGAAATTTTTCAATACGTTATTGAAATGATTCTCGCAATTTGCAAGATTGGCTTGAGCTTTGGTTTTGGACATATGCCTTTGCTGGTTATACGGTACGTCATCGGAAACATCAATAACGGACAGAAAAAAGACGAATTTGCAAAAAAAAAAAAAAAAACACAGAAAACAAGCCCAGATGAGTCTGTGTCAGAAGTAAAAAAAAAGGGGGGGGGGGGTAGAAAGGACCCTTGTAATCCGGCCAGGCACGCGTGGCATGTCTTATGTCAATGGACGACGCGTGACGTCAGTGGCCGTGCGGGGCCACCAACCAGCTCCGAACCTGGCGTGCGTCGCGGTCCTGTCTGCTTTCGTAACAATATATATAAATATTTTTTTAGTAATTATTTTTTTTTAACTGCACACGGCGAATTCTTTAACTGTGTATACATCAGCATTATATGTATGAATAGTACATTTCTGTGAAAAAATATTGGCGGGGGGTTTTGGTTCAAATTATTTTTAGGGCACTGCGAAACAGGCGTGGGCCACGGCGGAACGTTCGTTATTAAAACCGCTGCGCGGGTAATCGAGGCACATTACTTCTGCGAATGCGCTGTGGTTACAGCAGCAGCCGCGGCGTGGTAGCGAACAAAGGACTCTATTAACAGTCTTCCCTTCATTGCCACTGCCGCGAGAAGGAGGCGCCGGCGCTCCCCAGGGCTGCCAACCGCGCGGCTTGTCGTGCCGCAGTTGCACAGCCTGGAGAGACGCGCGGCTCGTGCGACAAGCGGCACTGCGCACGACGCCATTGCGATCCACGCTGAGAGAAACGGTTATTTGCGATATAAATATATACTTATTTTTATTCGAACTAATATTTTGTGGCAGGAAACATTTGGTTGACCAAACAGGAAAGAAAGTCATTTTCGTTGTAATAATGTTGGTACCAGGTGTATTAGACAGTTGCATTTTTTTTAACCATGTAGGTAAGAAGTAATACTTCCATGGTTCGTGCTTGGTATACAGTCTGCTTCTATCGGACTGATGTGACAACGCCAGGTTTTCATCAACTCTACTGTATATTTTGTTGTATTAGACCAAAAAAAAAAAATTTACAGCAAGTAAAATTTTTTTTTCTACACATACCAAACATGTTTTTGATCGTAACAATTCTTTTTCTCTGTGCATTTGAAATAGGTGGTTTTTTTTTTTTTGGTTTACTTGCTTTACGATCGTGTAAAAATGTTTAGTCTCAATATTATAAGAGTTAATATAAATAAAATTACATATCGTTATCAGTTAAAACTTTAAAACTTAGGGAAATATGGAATATGTAAGATTTTAATAAGAATTTTTTTAAATCAAAGCCCGATGAATTTACTATAAATCCATGTTGCATCGGTGCGGTTAGCGTCCATTCCTCACCCCCACTTCCTCCATCTCTCTCCACCAAGAGGAATGTGGTTATGAAACATACGGTTGATATGAATGAAAAACCAAGCAAGGCTTCCTAAGTTTTAAGAGGGAGAGTATCCAAAATTATTTTGCTTGTAATAATGAGTGTTTATTGAATTATTTTAAATCAATTTTTAATGTATTCATATTTAATTGTTTTTGAAAAGAATTTTTTTTAAAAAAAAAGTCCTTTTTTTTAAATTAAATGCTATTTTATATCAGTGCTAGCATGTACTGAAAGCATGGAATTGTGTGCTATACAGTTTAGGATAAACTGGTCGTATTTAACCTTCGTCTTCAAACATTTTATTTTTAGTACATTATTAATAAATCAATAAAAAAATATTGATTTATTAATGCTAAAAAAAATAATGTGTTGGAATACGAAGACTATAGGAACAGTTAATTCCAAAACTGCATATAACATGATTCCACGCTTTCAGTACACGCTAGGATCGATATAAAAGTTCGTTTAAGTTCATAAAAGCAATTAAATAAGGACATGTTTGTTTTAATGTCCTTTTTTAAAAAAAAATTAACATGGGTATATAATGATTGTATTTAAAATCATGGGTAAAAAATTGGTTGTCTGTAAAGTCGGTTTACGGACGATAGTTTAACGTAACAACGTCATAACAAAACATTGATGAAATGATTGCATACTTTTATGAATAAAATTGAATCATTTTTATTGAATTATCACTATTTTGTATGGATACAAAGAAGGAGTGAAATGAAATCTATAATTTAATTGATAAATTTACTTTTATTTGCACTCATTAATTCAAATATGTTTATTACTTTAACGAACAGATTATTTTAACTATAACTTTTATACATGTTTGCTATTTAACTTCTTCCAATCTGTGTATTTATGTTAAGGATAGGACGATGATAGGAAAAGTAGGAAACTAATGGGAGTTTTTCAAGTTTAATGTGCCTCGAAAAAGTCAAATCGATGGTTGTTCCAATCGAGTGTAAGAGAGATAGTTGCGCCGCAAGAGTACAATGAGCGTAACGGGAAAATGAGCGTAACGGGACAATGAGTCATCCTTTTTCGTGCTTGCAGCCGGCGTTCATCGATTTATTGGACGTTGTCACGTCGAAAAATATTTAAAAGCGAAATAATTGGCTTCTAACTGTGTTTGTTCGGATGTACGGTTGGCAGCCCTGACGCAGGTTGAGCGCCATTAGCCTCGCCGGCAAGAGGCGACGCGTCTAGTCTGCCCGGTAATCTGCTGGTCGGGAGCCCGGCCGGCTCGTGAATTCCGGCTGACGTAACGGGATGTAATCTCGTTCTTCCTCTCCCCCTCCCCCGACTTACCCCCCTGTGTACCTTACCACCCCCCCCCCCCCCCCAACACACGCATCACGAAACGCCGCCAAGTTCCGCACTTCGCGGGGGCCGTATCTACGTCCGTCTCCCCCCCCCCCTTCCTAACAAACCTCCCTCCACCACGTGATCCCGAAGTCCTATACTTCATCCCCGCCCAGAAGGCAGCGGAGGTAAACATTACCCCCACTCCCCTCCCTTGCCAGGCGTGGCCAGTGGGATGTTTACTTCGCGTCACACCCCACTCCGGTGGAAAACAGTTTCCGTAGCGTTTTGAATGTTAGTTTTAATCATTTTTTTTGACATAAGCCATTTCTAGTATGTACTGAAGAACAGACTAATAATACACAAACAGACAGAAAACAATTTCTTGGACATGCGCCATTTAAGTTTTGCACTGTTAGTAAATGGGAAAAATTCATAAACGCAAAATAAGAAATAAAAATGAAAACACAAATCCACAGAAAGAAAGCCTAAATCAGCAAACAGCAAACAGATCAACCCAACGATGAATCTGAACAGGTACTGTGGACGACAACAATTTTCATGTCTTTTTCTCTACTCTAGCGAAAATTTTCGGAAGTAACATAGTTAAGATATTTGTGGAGGATAAACGAAAAAAAAAAAATTTTTTTTGAAGGGAAACTTCTTTGGGTGCGATTGGAGTAAAGTTTCAAGGCCGAGTTTTAATGCAACGTTTTCGTGCAACGTTGTTGAGAAACCTTTTTTTTCCTAGCCTAAGTTAATCTAAGTGTGTGCGGGAAGGGTCCAGACTAGGGGAGGACCTAAGTGTGTCTCAGGCTTAAAGAATATACTCTACAGTGCGGGATTTTAACCATGCAGAAAGGGCGCGTGCATCTGTGTGCTATTTGGGGTTTATTGGCCAGTCATGGCTGCGATTGGCGCCATGGCTAACGCCCCTCAGGTTGCCTAGCTTAAAGCTAACTAATGTGACCCAGGTAAAACCTGCATAGACACAGGGGAAAAATACCCTGGGCTGGGTCATGCGTCGGTCAATTAATCACGCATTAATGCAAACAAGAAAACTACTGCACAAGAGGGGAAAAAGGTCCAGGTAAGAAGAGTTGGGTGGGGCAGAAAGATTCAACAACCATGAAGAGGATGGGCGCTTGGCATTAATTGTTGGGCACACTTGGATTGTTTTTACCAGGGGTGCATGCGTTCCCAGGGACAGGCAACATCACTGCCCAGGCAGCCACCTGTAAAAAAAGGAAAATTGGCTACTGCAAATATTCCCTTCACTTAGCGCCAGAGCCGTGGCTAGGCCAGTGGGACAGCCTCGATTCTAGCAATATCCACAGCGGCAGAAGGCGGCAGGGCAAGCCCTGTAAGCGGATAGACCCACCGATTCGCCGGCAGCTGAGGCCTGGCTCGATGGCCGAGGGCACAAGTGCTCTCGACGGCGAACAGACGAGCCAGCAAGCCGGCTCGAACTGCGGGCGCACGGGGTTCCAGGCAGCCCGGCGATGCTCCATCTTCATCTTCCTTCTTTCAGTCAACTCTCTCTCTTTCTCTTTCTCTCTCTCTCTCTCTCCAGAGGTAGCGTGAGGACTGTATAATCAGCCAGTGCCAGCGTGGCAGCTTCTTAAACGGTAAGGAGCAACAATTGAGGCTGCATATCCAGGTAGGGGCAGCTTGGATGTTGCTTACCCAGAGGCAGCGTGGATGTTGCCTATCCAGTTAGGGGCAGCGTGAATACTGCTTAAACCAGTCAGGGGCTAAGTGTAGGCTTCTAGTCAGCGAGGAAAGTGTGAAAACTTGCCTAACCAGCCAGGGGTCTTTTTGGCCAAGACAACCTATCCGTCTACGGGTTAGCGTGAATACTGCCAATGCAGTCAGGGGCAGCGTGGATACCGCTTAAACCAGCCAGGGGCTACGTGTAGGCTGCTAGTCGGGGAGGAAAGTGTGAAAACTTGCCTAACCAGCAAGGGATTTAACCAAGACAACCTATCCGTCCACGGGTTAGCCTGAAGAATGCCTATACAGCCAGGGGCATCAAGCGAACAGCTATAAATAGTGCCTATCCATTCAGGGGCAGCGTGAATACCGCTTAAACCAGCCAGGGGCTACGTGTAGGCTGCTAGTCGGGGAGGAAAGCGTGAAAACTTGCCTGACCAGCCAGGGGATTTAACCCAGACAACCTATCCGTCCACGGATTGGCGTGAAGACTCTGCCTATCCAGCCAGGGGCATCGCGCGAACAGCGAGAAGGAGTGCCTATCCGTTCAGGGGTAGTGTGGTCGTCCGGGGGAAGCCTCGCTTTATGCGCGGCATGTGCGTCGCATCCATCACGACCGTCGACAGGCTCGCCCGCGCCGCTGAATACTGATCACCAGCCAATCTACATTCATGGAGATTTACAAAAAAAAAAAACGAAGGGAGAAGTGTACGTTTCAATAAGGAAAATGCCTTCTTATTTCCTCGCTCGTCCCGGGGTTGCAGTCTCTGTTGTTCCTCGGGACTTAAGTGATCTGTTCTCGTCGTGGTCGCTGGTCTTGAGGTCCACGCCTCTTTCTGCAGGTTCCATCCGGGTGCTCCCTCAGGCAGGTGCACCTGGTTGGTGGGAAGCCTAAGATGTACATCAAGTTCTGTCCCTGCCCAAACACGCCCGAATATTCCACCTTCGGCCAACCTCGGGTTCATTTATATATATATATATTTCTCTGTTTATTTTTAAAGTAGGTATACTAACCTGACTAACCGTCCATGGTGTTTTAAAGTGTTTTAATGTAGCTAACCTAACCGACCACTTTTAATATTTGAAATTAATTTTTCCCTGCGCAAAAATAAAACAAATCCCGAGGTTGGCCGAAGGTGAATATTCGGACGTGTTCGGGCAGGGACAGAACTTGATGGACATGTTAGGCTTCTCTTGGTTGATAGCCACGAGGAAACGTTTGTTGCGTGGCATCTGGGAGCGCAATGTTCGGTTCACACGCCACATGCACTGGCTGTTCGAAGCGTTCGCGTATGTTTCTCTACTTAATGTTCTATCATAACTAAAGATTATTAGTTGGAGCTCACTACCATATGAATATATTTCATAAAAATTTTTCCACTTTCATTTTTATGTATGATTGTTTTATTTGGTTAAAAAGAAAACTTTTTTTTTGGCTGATGCAGTCTGGTATTAGTCGTACATGCATTTTGGTGTCATTTAAATGACTAGTTTGATTTAACAGAAATTTCTTACTTATGGTATGTGCTCCTTTATTATTGCAAGACAGACAATATATATATATATATATATATATATATATATATATATATATATATATTAAATTTACAATAAGTAATATTTTAGTACGAACAAATAAAAATTAATTTGAAAATAAGAAACTTAAGTGTAATCATAATCCTGTTTTAGTATGTTCAAGAAATATACATTAATAAATGGCACGATGCGCATTTCTCTTCCAATCATTGTAACAAATTGGTTTCGACAGCTCAGTCAAGGGACCATTTTCGTGGTGAAGTTGGCATCATCTCTGACTTTCAGTGTCAGTATTATAGTTTAGAAATCTGGGCAACACATATGTGTAAATTTGCAAAATATTCCATTGACATTACTCTCAAAAAATGGTCTGGCCTATTTAAGTCCAAAAAAATATATATATTGCTGCGTGAACTTATGTACGTGCGTTAGAAGTTGTACTTACTTGTAGACTTTAATATTGCATGCAAATAATTAATAGAAATAAAACAATAAAATAAATTAGTGACATAAATATGGTTAATAACGTATAAATGCAATAAAATTAAACAATTTAAATAAATACTCAGTGTTCAATATTAATATAAACACATATGTAAAATTATTTTTTTAATTTAATAAAATACTCGAGTGAAATTTTAATTAATAATGAAAATCAGTATATATACTGAATTGTTATTCAAATTTATTAATTTTTATAATTTATTAAATAATAATATAAAAATTTAATTTTTAATTAAAATAAATTATACATACGTGAACATACACACACTTGAAAAGTTTATAAACACAATTTCTACCACTAATAATCACAATAAGCAATATAATCTAAGAAATGAAACTCTAGTTAAATAATTGAGCTATCCTTTCCGGACCCATTATTTCACCTGTAAACCTAATAACAAGAAATTTTTGAAAAATTTATTTACTAATAAATTAGTTGTTGGTATTTTAACAATTCGAAATAAACTAGCTATGAAATGGAGGGACTGCTGTGTCGTCTGCGAGCAGCATTTGAGTCATTAGCTGAAGAGGGAAATGTAGAAACAACACGGAAGAGGCTGAATCCGAAAGTATTTTCCACCTCCCTTCCTTTCTTTCCTTCTTTTTTTTCGGATTCAGCCGGATACGCCTTCTCTCCCCATGGGTTCTTCCACGGGCCGTCTATGTTCACAGCCTTCGATCCTGCAAAGAAAAAGAAAACCACTTATTAATATTGTTCTGTATATGTCATTGAATAAATTACCTTCATGATTTGAATCATTATTGAGAACATAACGTCATTGCTGATTTGCGCTGTAAATCACAGATAAAAGGAGAAGAACGCAAAAAAAATCAAAACTAATACACAAACACACAGAAAACGAGCCAAAATTCCGTGTATTGACGGTATCTTGTCCAGATATTACGTTTAGTGCCATGCATCGTTGGGTTCCTCTGACTGTCTCTGTGTTTGTTCAAGGTGGTTGTTGTGTTTGTATATTTTACTGTTATCGATGCGACTGTCTTTTCATTGTCAGCCCGCTGTGTTTGTCTGCGTTGTGGTATTGTTCTGACTGTTTCCTTCCACGGAATTCTCTGTGCTGTCTGTGCATTTAACATTTGGCATCGGCTGAAGTTTGGCTCGTTTTCTGTGTGTTTGAATATTCATCTTCATTTGTTCGTTCTTCGGGGTCTTCTCTATGTCATACATTGCAACCTAGCAATGGCGTATGTCCAAATTAATTAAATTGTAAGAAAACTTCAAAGAACTTACAAACGACCTGCGTGTCGTGTTTAATGACGCTATGTATTCTTGAGCATTTGTTGAATGGTTTCCGGGGGAGGGGATTAAGAAGATGGGTTCCACTGGAATTTTAAAGCCCTTCACTGTTGGGGGGGGGGGGGGGGGCTCTTTTGCGCTTGCAAACTCGTAACTGTAAGTCGGGGTTGGATGAATATAAAGTTAACGACAAAACTATGTTTAAAGGAATACATATTTTAAAATTATAAAAGTTTTTCCGCTTATTGCATGCATATTGGCCTCGATCCCCAGTGATTTTGAAGTTGATTGTTTCTACTCCACATACTTTGTAAGATTATTATTTACCACAGTGTTTGGCTGAAAGGAAAAAAAAAATGTAATCATCTACCAACAACAGGACATGTTTTCTTTGACATTCCTACGTACTTACCCGTTTTGTACTAGACGTTATGCGAGGTTTTCCAGCGTGAACTTCGAAGCCAACAACATCACCCTTTTTTTTCTTCCAAAACCCTTGTTGTATACCGACATACTTTATAGTATTACCTATTTAATGAATTTTCACACGGACAGTTTTTTTTAATCAAATTCCTTTTCGAAAAATCAGGTCAGAAGCCGGACATTATCGGAGCCGTTTCAATATGTACTTTAAAATTTCTCTCTACAAATGGAAGGATTCAGTAGTCGAAGAAGCTCCTCCGGCAGCGAATTCTAGCGGCGCGTGTGATTTGCGTCCAGAAAGTTAGTTGAAATCACAATTTGTGTTTATCTACCACGCTTCACATTATTTTAAAGAATTCTACGTTACATTTTGTGTCCCGAGTTTCGTATTATAATATACGAATTTGCTCGTCACCGAAGCTAAAAGTTACACATCTCTGGCGAGTAAAATCTCGCTCACATATTTGTATGTGTATTTGTTTTTGTATTTGTATTGTGCCAGCCTATTTTGGACTATGTCTGGTGTGCTGGCACATAAAAAATTTGTTTTCTGTAAAGTCGGTTTACGGACGATAGTTTAACGTGACGTCATAACAAAACATTGATGAAATGATTGCATACTTTTATGAATAAAATTGAATCATTTTTTATTGAATTATCACTCTTTTGTATGGATGCAAAGAAGGAGTGAAATGAAATCTACAATTTAATTGATAAATTTACTTTTATTTGCACTCATTAATTCAAATATTTTTAGTACTTTAACGAACATATTATTTTAACTATAACTTTTATACATGTTTGCTATTTAACTTCTTCCAATCTGTGTTATTCTGTTAAGGATAGGACGATGATAGGAAAAGTAGGAAACGAATGGGAGTGTTTCAAGTTTAATGTGCCTCGAAAAAGTCAAATCGATGGTTTTTCCAATCGAGTGGAAGAGAGATAGATGCGGCGCAAGCGTGCAATGAGCGTAACGGGACACAGCGTAACGGGACAATGTGCGTAACAGGACACTTTTTCGTGCGTGCAGCCGGCGTTCATCGATTTATTAGACGTTGTCACGTCAATAGTGTCTTCTTCCACTCGGTCTCACTCGCGATGTTGATGTTTTGTCATTACTTTTATACAAGGGCTATTAAATAAAATTTTAACTCGATAAATCTCTTGCATGTGTTGATCTGTAACCAAAATTTTCCACCAGATGTTCACTTAGTGTTGCATAATGGGTTAAAACGTTACGGGAGTAATAATAATTACTAAGATTTACGCGGAATTTCACACTCACTTTATTGCACTAATTGAATATAACATTGGAAATATTTGTAACAACAAATGCAAGTGAGGTGTAGAAATAAAATTTTGTTAAATATCCCTTAAATAATAGTAGTGACAAAAAATAAATAAAACATTAGAGCGAGTCTTTCGGTACTCGCCAGAAATGTGTACCATAAAACCTCGGTAATAAGCAAAGTCATGAGATCTAGTGTTGCAAATACACTTATAATACGATACTCGGGCATGAAATACAACGTAGAATTATTTAAAATAACGCAGAACGTAATGCATGCGATCGATAATAGTAAGGAGTGTAGGGAGTATCTGTCGTTGAGAAAACTAACACAACAGTTCATATCATCTGCAGTGCAATAAAACTGTTAGTGAACTATTGATGCATCAATTGTCTATTTCATGTGCCCCACGTTTTTTTCGTTTTAAATCTTACAAGTTAATTAAAATGTGTTAAAATTCAACAATAACAAATTTTGAGGACAATCTGTATGGGTTCAGTAATCTGTACGGAGTTATAAATCTTTACGGGGTTCGTGAAATTATTTTATAATTTTTAGTCCTTTTTAAATCGATGTATTTTCATTTAATTTTTTTTCCTGCTTTTTAGTCTTGTGTGTATGAAATTTTGCAATGTTTAATCGAATTTGTAGTGCAGATTAATTATCTCATTTTATTCCTAACCCCATACAGATTGTAATGAAAATTGTGATGGTCAATTTTAAATGCCTATAAAAGTAGTTCTAAGTTTTAAAACTAAAAAATGAGGGGCACTTGCAATAGATAAAGTCACGAGACAAGCCGTGATGGACGCACCAAACGACAGTGCTTGTCAAATTCAATGCAACGCCATCAGTCGAGGAAGTTCTTAACTAAACTGTTTTCAGCGCCGTTAGTTCGCTAGTCGCCGTGGAAGAGTCACACCAAGGAGAAGGATAGGAAGTTGCCAGAACTTACTATATGACCGTGTGGTATATATAGCCCTGTTTGCGTGATATAGGCACCGCCGAAGGGTGCTGCGTTATGCAACCCGCAACACTGCACTGTTCTGCTCGTAGCCTAATGCCACGAATTCGAAGACTTTGGTAAACAAAACAAAAAATTAACGAACAAACAAACAAACTGAAAGGCAAGCGAGTTGATATTTCTTTGTCATCCATTTCTGAGCTATTTGCAAAGTTTCAAGTCTCTAGCTCATCGAGGAAGTAAGTTTAAAATCGATAGAAAATATTGTACCGAACAGATGGACAAGAAAGCAAGTTAGTAAAAACGTTTTAAAATGGAAGTTAGCTCTGCTCCCGGAAATATCGGTTACTGTGTGTTTGAATACCAGTCCAAACCAATAATGTTGCATGTTTGGTTAGTATAAATGTGATAATAGTAATTCAAGAAAGAAGTTAAATGATTTGCAGGTAAACATAAGTTACACAATTATTTCAAAACGTTAGTGCTAAAGTTTATTAATATGTTAATTTTAACGCTTATGTTGCTAGTGTTACCTGACATAAGCCGTTACTGTGCGCAATGAGACACGCTGGATCTCTGTTATGTGGAATGACATACCGGCGATCGCGTGTAAGGTACACAACAAACACACCATATGTAATAAGAGCAGTGCATGCAAACTTTATCTGTGGCTCTAGCAGTGTTGTCTGCTGTGGTGTGTGACTTAAGTATTATTACCGGCAGCTCACTAGCGCATGGTAGGCTGCGAAATAAAACAACATAATTTACTGGGTTTTTGTGCATTTTATTCTTGTTTACGTTTACGAGTTCCTCTGTGGTGGTACATGGTTAGCTGTTTACATTGTCGCTGTGGCATTCCACAGAATATGGATCCAGTGCGTTTCATTGTGCACGGCGACGTCTCTAGCGTTGAAAGAATGAATTTCCGGGCCTATACTATTATTTTGATCGCAAAGTGTTGACGTAAATTCTAGATGAACACACTTTCAAGTGTGTTTTACCATGGCTTTTAAAATAAGCTTTAAAAGGATAATTTTGCCAGCTAACTATGCTAAGTACACACTATATATATAAAATTTTCTTGAATTTCAGCCACAAAAAAATACTGTGTTGTGTTGTAAATGTTATCTATGTTAGAGTTGGCAACCCTGTGTAGTGGGTAACAACTGAAGGCGGTATGTCGCCATCACAGTGTGTGTTGTACGTGGCTAGCAAGTGATAAATAACGATATGTAGCCTACAAGATTGTGCTGTATAACTAATGCATTATCTCACTATAAAAGGGACTAAAACATGTTGAACGTAAAACTAAAATAATGTCTAAAGATAACACTTTCAATTAGGCATGGAGCCTACTTCCGGTAGGATGGGTTGCATGTCGGGAAGAAGAAAAAAAAATTGTTTCGTGCTCACCTTGGAAACGATGGTTATTCTCGGCGCAGCCCGCCGCGCGCGAGCGCTATAACTTGGTTTCGAAGACGACGGCCATCTTGTTCGCCGCGGGTCGCTGCGTGCTGTCGGCCTCCGGCTGTGCTGGTACGTCGCGCCTCGCGTCCTCGGGGGATACGCCCCTGTCCGGGTCCTCGGAGGTCCTGCCCCTGTCCTGGAGGTCCTCGGAGGATGCACTCCTGTCCGTGTCCTCCGAGCCTTCAGAGCCCGCGAACACGCCCTCGCTCAGCACGCCGCGTCGCCGCTGCTCCTTGAAGCGACCCGAGTGCGAGATGGACAGCGTGCGGCGCCGCACGATGTTGTCCTTGCTCTCCTCGTCGCCCGGAGACGTGAACTCTTTGTCCGGCTCCAGCACCACCTTGGACCGCCGCCTACCCGCCATCCTTGCACCCTGGCGGTACCCCCACTCCTCCTTACCTCACGCGCGCCTGGTGCAAGAACCGCCGGGTCGGCCCATCGCTAGAGACGGGCGAGCGGACGGAGCATTGCAAGTGCCTCGCGCCTTCTTGTTGTTATTACCTCTTTGGGTGCTGCCTGTGTGCAGGGAACACCTAACCTCACAACGACGCCAGAACAATATCGGGGGAATCCTCACCAACAAAACCTGCACGTTCACAACACAACACTACATCGCAATGTGTCTCCACAGGTGTTCGCTACAACGACGGTCGAAATTGCGCGAGGTTCGAAGAACGCGCTCGGGAAATCACAGCCCCGCGATCCGCGACTGATGGAGAGACGGACGGGCGCTTTGATGTCCCGCGGCGCACCTTGACAGCCCGTCAGCGAAGCCCGCACTGGCCGGCGACCCAGAGATAGTCACGTCAAGAACTCAGGGGTTTATTGCGCCGATAACATTTATCAATCATTTTAGTTTTACTTTTTTATCTTGAAGTATGTCATTCGCTCGCCACTCGGTCAGGTTTGTATGTCGGTTCGCTTGCAACGGGCAGATAACGTGTGACAGGCGGGGCGTTTGTCTGTAATTTCAGCGCGGTGCAACGTGCATATTTCAACCGCTGGCCACTGCAGATTGTCGAATAATGGTACGGAATGGGGGTTCAAAGTTGTATGTCCTAATCTATGACATTATTTTAGTTTTACGTTCAACATGTTTTATTCCCTTTTATAGTGAGAGAATGCATTAGTTATAAAGCACAATCTTGTAAGCTACATATCTTTATTTATCACTTGCTAGCCACGTACAACACACATTGTGATGGCGACATACCGCCTTCAGTGTTTACCCACTACACAGGGTTGCCAACTCTAACATAGATAACATCTACAACACAACACAAGATTTTTTTTGTGGCTGAAATTCAAGAAAATTGTGCGTACTTAGCATAGTTAGCTGGCAAAATTATCCTTTTAATGCTGATTTTAAAAGCCCAGGTAAAAGTATTATTTTTTCTCTGAAATAAATCAAAACCATATCATACTGTGTGTGAGAAGCCATGTTGACTATGGCTACTACTGTAGCCTCTTATGCCAGTTTGCTAGTGTCAATAGTAATGTAATTTTTTTTTAATAGGCTACACATGTTCCAATTTTTTTTTTTTTCAATTTTTTAGAACACACCTTCTTCCCCCATCCAAAAAAAAACTCTACCTGACACTGCTACACATCTCTAATGACATCATTGTTGATGTGAGTTGAAACACAAATAAATAATTAAAATCAATTTTCAGCTGGAAAATTTCTGCATTCAAAACAATTTACCCTAATCATCGTTACACATCCTAATCACTAGACCTAATGGATGAACCCTATAACTGTGCAGCACTCTACTACACATCAATAATTATTCGGCTCCTTCGGCCTTGAACAGACTTGTTTACTGTTACCCAGGGGCGGTCCTTCGTAACTGAAAATTACTGGAGGTATAAAAATACTTTTTAAGATGTCAGAAATGCTTTAAAATAGCCTAAAGGGTTATTACTTTTTAAAATTTCTGACTCTCCATTTAACTGGGTAGGTAATCCATATCCACCACTCAAAAGCCTCCGGTAATCCACCCCCTCCCTTCTACAAACCGAATCACCCCACATAAATATTGGAGAAGGTTCTGGCCCTGCTCTTAGCCTACTGATGCTGAAGCTAGGTGGTTGTTGCAATGCACACTTCCTGCTATTCACTTAACCAAGGCCATCTTAGTCCACATAGCACAGTGTTTGCGGCCCTTTTAGAAAGTAAAAAAAAGTGAATGAAAACATCATTGTGTACTTTTATTTAGTGACTTTATATATAAGTTAGCTTTATTCATCTTCTTAATAAGAACTCTCACTGACTGACAATGCACAACCTAAAACAGTGGACCTAGAGATTTGAAATTTGGAGAAAATATTCTTTGAGTATCCCAGGGGTGCACTAAGGAGGTAGTTTTTTTTTAAAATTCCATCCCTAAAGGAGTTAAAGACGATGGTAAAGTTTGTATGAAGCAAAAAGGATGTTAAAGTTCGTATGAAGCGAATTACCACTCAATGGCTCACTCATCATGAATTCTCAGGAACTGTAAGACCTTCAGACTTGAAATTGGGCACGTGTATTCCTTTCGCTACGTAGACATCCGCTAAGAAAGGATTTTACGAAAATCAGCTCTCAAAGAGGGTTGCAGGGCCGTTAAATATCAAAATTTCCCTATTTCTTAATGCTATTGTGTTGGTGCTTTCTTAGTTTCCATGACAACGGCTATTGCATTGTTGATGCCTTCTGTGTGTCCTGATGATGCCTTTTACATTTTAATTCTTTACTCATTCTCAGATAGGTTTGTAGAGGGGGGGGGGGTTGTTAAAGATAAAAATATCTAGTTTTTCAGGGATATGTCTTAAACACTTGAATTTTAACAGTGATGTTCCTTATATTACACAGCAATTAACTAAGAATAGGTTTTTCCTATAATCAGCACTCCCAAGGGTGATTTAGCCGGGTAATTCAGCTTGTATCAAATATAAGTGATAACTGTTTTGAGAATTGGAAGTAAATGATGTCTGCATTTTGAGCCACCCCATCAAGCTGTGAGCCCTGGGTTCGTGTCTCATGTGCCCTTATGGAAAAAACGAAACTGCACTAAACCATGTCATCACCTGGGCGGTAGTGCGATATCTGGAGGTGGAAAAGGGAGGGGGCCACAGCCACTCTACTGCCGTCGTCCGGGGTCCCGGGCTCGAGTCCCGGTGCGGTTCCTAGCGGGAGTGGCTGTTGCGAATGTAATGAGTCCGGGTGGGCGCCAGACTAGTTCTGGTGCTAGTCGGTAGTTGGGTCGTGGGGTCGATTGCCCTGCGTGGCCCACTAGGACCGTCGGCGGTGTTACGTGGGTCTGAGAGATTCCCTACTCGGCGGTGGTTGGGGATAGCAGGTTGAAAGAAGCGTACGCTGGAGTGAGTTAATAAATGACGTGTGTCATTTATTCAGTCGACAGTGGCTCTGGTGTAACGTTGTCGGTTACACGCCACGTCGTACAATAGGTGACGTTACAAGATACAAATTACACAATTACACTCAACTGAGTCTGAGAGTTACTGAATTACCGTAGCACAAGTTTACAAAAGGAATGTTACACGAGGTTGCGTTATATAAGTTCACGAATGTTACGTGGAGAGGTGCGTCGCACAAGTTTACAAAATAAATGTTACACGAGGTTGCGTTGCACAAGTTTACAAAAGAATGTTACACGAGGGTGCGTTGCACAAGTTTACAAAAGAAATGTTACACGAGGTTGCGTTGCACAAGTTTATAAAAGAATGTTACAACGTCAGTAGTTGTTCCGTATTATCGTGTCCCTAGGCGTTTCTGAGCCTGACTGCTCAACGAGGGGTGAGGGTGATTGGAGGCGGCCAATCCCGTAAATCTGCGTATTGAGGCGGTGCTCGCGTCCACGGCAGTGGAGCGCGGACCGCAGCTAAATTCGCTCAAGAGTTCCCTTACGGGGAGTGTCAGCGCCGGAGCGACTGAGCTTAACAAAAGTTCTGTCCTCGGGAGTCGGCCCGTACCGGATAGTGCACCTACCCCGCGGACCAAGTGTGGTGCAGGGGGGGGTGTGATATTTATGCGGCCGGATTAGGTCCTGGACCGAAAAAGCTGGACCGGGTACACACGGAGAGATTATTAAAAAGGTTTTGAAGAATGACTATAGTTACCAGAAGTGAACTCGGTGTGGACAAAGGATGATGTCTCTCCGCGGGACGTGCGTCCGCCCCGGTCCACGAGTCGCGCTGTACTGGCGTCATGTCATGGCGTCCGGCCGAGGCTCGGTGGCCCTCGCGCCAGGGTTGACCTCATTACGTTAATTTCTGATCTGATAAGTTAATAAGAGAATTTAATGATGCTAAATTCTTATATTAATTATAAAGTCTGAATTAAGGTCATTTGTCCCTTCTATGAATTGAAAGTTATTATATTTAAGAATTATTGTGTTTGAATTTTTTACGTCACACCAGCGACTGTTCGTTTCTTGTCAGATTGTTCTGGTGTGGTTAATGACGCAACACAAGGTTTGAATAATTATGTCATAAGGTCTGATTGATTGATTCAGGCAGAAGGCCGCCAGGGGAACACTCACACGCGTATTTATGTAGTTGCACACGTGAGTGCCCGGGCACTCCTACGTCGCACTTCTGTCAATCGACTTTAAATTACTACGTAATATAGTTTAATAATTAGTGTTTGTTTTTATACGTGGTTGATTGAAGTGACGGTCTGTTTATTTGGGGGAGGCCGGGTTCTACCTTAGTTGTTGGTGGCTCGCCTGACTCGGGTGGGCCATGGCTAGGGGCGCGTTCCGTTAGCGGGGTTGCTACTGGCGGTTGCAGGTCGGGCTTTAGGGTGGCCTTCGGTCGGACGACGTCACTACTTTGTTAAACGAGTGACGAAGTCAGCTCGTCAGTGCTGCGTCATTCAGTTCAGCTGGACTGGACAGATGGCGTTATCACATCACACAATTCAACTAGAGGTTTGATTAAATACACGGTGACTATGGACCTTTAGGGTTATATCCAGCCAGCAAACATACCTTTATTGCACATTATTTTGAAATTTTTAACTTCTTTCTTAAAAAAAACAAACTATAAAATGCTTAGTCATAATGAAGTTGTTGCTTACTTAAAATGATACATCTGGGTAACACAAGTGTTACAGCACTATACAACAAAAATATGGAGGAAAAACCTTAGCTCTACACATCACAGTGACCTGTTCACTGATCAATTTGGTAACCGTAAACTTTTATGGCAGTTTGTAACATGACATTTTGTAAGTACCAGACTCAGGGAATTAAAATATTATTAAATCAGGCAATTGGCATTAAAGACTAGCAATGTTGCACAACATGGTTGTAAAAAAAGGTAAGTTTTTGTTAAAGCACGTTATCTTTGATTCCCAGATAAAATATAATGCAGTTCAGTTACGATAAATACTTAGTAATCTTTCAGTGAGTGATAAAATAGAAACAAAGTGATAATTGTAGTCAGTTCTCATATTTGTTTTTTTTATTTGTACTCTCTAAAGAATATACATGTGGAAAATAAATGGTTACAAATGAATGTTGTGAGAACTCGACATTTCTGATTATAAGTACATTAAATTACTTGTTTTGAGATACTTTTTAGAAATACTTTTGTTGATAAACAACTTCAAAATGTCATTACTTTTTTTGCTAATAATCTTCACTAATCAATCAATTCACTATCTGATTTATTTTGATGCCTAGCGTGATGAAACATACTTGTCATGATTTTTACAATAAAAATTAAGTTAATTTCAAACAAACAACTTTTGGAAGCATTCAAAGCTAAAAAATTAATTTTAGCAAAATATTAATGCTAGTATAAGTCTGCATTATTTAAAAATTTTAAAAATTGTGGATACAAACTTTAGGGAGAAGTACTAAAAAAACTTTATAAATATTTAAGCAGCAAAATCTCTTCAAAAATTTATGTTGTCCCTTGAATATATCCTATGTAAAAAACTTTTTTTTTTCTTTTTCAGAATCCACTATACCAACAAATTTCATTCCAGATAATAAAAGTGAAAGAAAAAATCCCCATGGCCAAGCAATAAATCACATGTAGACTACCTACCCTTATCACATCAGGGTGAAAAGTAAAATGCTGGGTTTTGTTTTGCTGTAAACCAAACACACTTATTGCCAAGGATATTTTGTGGAGCCTTAAGATTTGCAAACCAAAAATTTCAACTAAGGAAACTTGAGATGTTCATTGTACCATGTACCATACTGAGTGTTGTCAAAGCTTCCCTTACATTTATGTTAGGGTTGATATGGGCACACTCTCATAGAGACAGGATGCTGACACTTCATGTAAAAATAATTTAAAATATTGTAGATTATTACAGGGGTGGTATCAAACTAAATTATGAAATTAATGTTTATACTGGTTGAGAGAAAATACTGCAAATTTAGTATTATGTAATACAAAGTGACAATTTGCCACTGAACTCTTTAGTAACATAAAACACTTGGCATAAGGGGCTCTGATGCCAAGGTGAAGATTGCAATTGTAGGGTCCGCCATCTTGGATGCTGATGTCACAGCCACCATCTTACCTTTTTTTTACAGGAACTTTCTTCGATCCTTGTTACAACAGTCAACTTTTTTTCGTGTGCTGGAGGTCACCATCTTGTATGACATAATGCCTGCCTTTTAAGAAATACTACCTATTGTAGCCGTTAAACATGATGCGATTTTAGGAATTGTTTTTGTAGTTTTTCGGTTTATGATCCACAGACCCCAATTGTGAACACAATAACTGTCACAATTTTTCATAAATCACTTCCAAACTGATACATAAAATCCAGTAGTGGAAAATCTCGGTCTAGTTGGCTAATGGGCAGTATCCGACCAAAGGGGTAGAAATGGGGAAGGTTTTTTTTTTGGAAAATTAAAAAATCACTGTAACTCCCATAATATGGAAAATATCACATCCATTTGAACGTATTATAACTTGTATGAGTAATACCAAAATCTTTTGTCTGAATTAGTTCTTGATACGACCAACTATAACTGCATGGGGTGAAATAAACGAGGGTTGGAGTACAAAAAAAATCATAGCTCCCTTCATAGGAATAACATTGAATTGTTTAAATTGTTTATTAATCTTATAATTTTAACTAAAACTTTTGTCTGAAACAATTTTTGATTAGACGAACCATTCCTGCAAGGTGTTGATAAAATAAGGGGTAGAATTAAAAAATATTCATAACACCCTTAGTAAGTTCACCATAAAATCAATACAGATTGTTTGTAAATCTCATCATTTTTATCTAAAACTTTTGTCTGAAACAATTTTTTATAATACAAACCATAATTGCCAAGGGTTTAAAAAAACCTGGGTTTGGAATGAGAAAATAAATTAAAACTTTCCTACCCAGTATACTATTGAATCCATTCTTATTTTGGTTTAACTGCTTAAATATTGACTAAAACTATTCTTAAAATAATTTTTTTTTACCCTATCATTACTGCAAGGGGTGGAAATATCAAGGTTTAAAAGTAAAAAATAATTACTTTTTTAAAATAGATATACTATCATAACCGGTATAAATAATTGTATGAATCCTAAAGTTCATGTAAAACTTTTGCTGAAACAGTTTTTGAATAAACTAATTATTACTGTAAAAACATGGGTTGAAATTTAAAAAAAATTCAAAACTTTCTTAGTATCAATTTTGTTTGAATTTATTTTAAATCATCTTATAATACTATCTTCAAACCTTGGCGCAAAGAAAAAATTTATACGACCACGTTATTAGTGCAAGGGGTAAAAAATTGTATTTGAAGGTCAAAAAAAATTAAATAATTACCTTAGTTGGCGTATAATATGAGATTCATTCTAAGCTATACAATGCTGTGTTGTAAACTATTGAATGCTGGATACATTGATTTAAAAAAATTTGTAATATTTTTACTGCATGAAAAATGGTAAATATTTCATCAATCATTTTGTAATATTGGAGAACGTAAGTATGTTATGTACATTAAATTCTTAAAATGTTCCAGTTGTTTGTAGAAGTTTCCTAAATATTTCCAGAATAAATAGATACTTCGAAATCTAACTACGCCTGTAGACTGTTCCGAAAGGGATTTTTTTTCTGCTGTTTGTTCCTACAGTGCGCCAGCATCACTGTCTTGAGCACGTGAGGTTGATGTTCCATTACCTACCAGTGTTGTTATAAACCTTATAGAAATATTAAATTAGGTTTTTTATTCAAAACATATTGGAAGTGAGGTGATTTATTTCAGTTATGTGAATGACAATTATTTTTTTATATCTATATTCCCAGTGGTAATATGTTTAAAATCCAAATGATATGTATTTCCGATGGGCACATAAAAATAAGAAGGGTTCTCAGGGAAATGTAATGTGGCAGTCATTAGGGTAACTTTTCAAGAACTTCTGTTAGTGAATGTGGGATGAAAAAGTTCCTAATTCCAAATTTGAGTAGGTATGTTTATGTGCACAATGATTCTATTCAGTCAGTGTAGTTAGTATTTTACAATTTTGCACTTAGCTGATTTTCATTACGGAATCAACTTTAAAAAATATATATATAAAAAATAAATTTCTGATTCAAATTTAGATATATTTATTTACTCTGGCCTCGTTAACAATTCAGTGTTACACCAATCATGGGAGAGGGATCCAAGAACCGAAAGAAGAGAGTGAGTTTCGCTACACGACAATATACAATCCAGAGCTCCACTGTGTCATTTGTCTTTATAAAGTGCTGATAAGGAAGGTTAAAACTGCAAGTTGGAGTTATCGCTATCAGAGAGATAAGACACAATAGTGTCAAGGTACAGGTGTCTAAGTACAGCCAGTGCCAGACAACATGCTGAAAGCAAGTGAACGACTGCATACAGATCATAAGAACTAATACCTGGAAACCGGTAGCCCAGTATTTTATAAAATAAGTGTAATATAGCTTCACCAAGAACAAAATTCGCAATTTGATGAGACTTCATGAATATTTCAAACATTGATTTGATAATCCCTACGCATCACAAAAAAAGAGTATTCACAGAGGCCTAGTTTAATCGCAACTGAGAAACAAATTAAGTATAAGGCAACAAGTCATAAACAAGAGCCTGCGCAGACCTCACCGACACTGGGTGGTCACGTGACGAGTGCATCGAGAAAAGCGAGGGGATTAGCCAAGCAGCTGCCTCCTGGCTGATAACAGTGATAACATTGTTCGTAAACGGATGTCTAGGGGCTCGAGTTACACAATCTGATCTACAAAAAATGGCTTCTGCATCTAAATTTAAATCGCCTATTAAATCGGGAACATCGCTGCAACATAGTTCAGTGAAATTTTGACGTACGATTTCACTGAAACAAGGAGTGCTACGACAGGTGTTGTCAATATTAACAATCAAACAAATTCTGAAGCAGAGAAAGGGAATGAGCTAAACGAGTTAAAATTTTTTGACACCTTGTGGTAAAGAAAACCAAGCACAATAAAGTAATCAAGGGGGACAAAGAAAAATGGAGTTTTATTCCTTAAAAGATTAAGTTCCTCACTTAGCACATCTTCAGATTGCGTGAATTCATTTAGCTCGATATTAATATTACTGCCCCAGTCTTGAATAGCACGTCTGTAAATTTCAGTTAGCGCGAAATCTCAGCAGGGGAAAAAAAAAAAAAAAAGTTAAAAAGTTGGGCATGATGCCACGAAGTGTTTCAACTTCTGTAAACAGCAGATGTGCAGTGGCATGCTGTATATTTACTCTAGCAGGAATTTAACAGTTTTACATTAATCTATATCACATCTGCAACAGAGATAATAACTACTATCATCAGCACTACTAGTTTCATCATTAGACATTAGTCTTATCTTTAGCATAGTTTGCTCACCGGCTCATACTGTCTCTCTGGTCATGCACTTGACACTTTGACAGACAAACAACTGTAGCAAGGATAACTTCAATGGAACTCATGTGTCTATCCTTTGAAGAACATACTGTAGCTTATACTATGCTACACATATTGATTCTTGAAAATATGAATCACTTTACATGTACAATAATCAAAATAGTCACAATAAAAAAGTAATTAAAAGCTGAAAAAACCAATACAAGTGGAATTATGTGATAGGGATTAGGTTTTAAAATGAAATTAGCCGATTGTACATGAATATTGTAGTTTAATGATCACAACAAACATGCCTGGATTTAACAATAAAAAATACATCTAAAGGAACAAAAACATCAGTGCCTAAAAGGTGACATTCACAGAATAAATTATTTTACTAGATCATAAGTAACATGTAAGGCACATTGTTTTATTAGAATGTGCAATGCAACACAATTACTACAAACATAATCAGGGTGTCCAGCCATGAACTAAGTTATTAATCTTTTTCCCAGGATAAAGATTTGAATAGTACACTGATTATGATTAATTAGTTTCATTTCTTTTTTTAAATAGTTCATGTCTGATAATTAATGGTTTGCACTCAACTCTTAAATTGATGAGGAATCTTAGTTTGCAAGAAACTATTATTCTTTCTCAGAAATACCACAAAAACTTGTATTTTTTCTATAAATGCACTTTTTCTTCTCCTCAAGGATTCCCCTATTTTTATATTAGTAGACACCCTAATAATCAAAATTATTTTATTTTTAAATAAAATGCTTTAAATACCTTGTTCAGTCATGATGACACTCCTTTGGTGTCCCAAAAATGTATATCAAACAACGCACTTATCACAAAGTTAAGTGTTGGTTAGAGCACATGACCAGTCTACCTGAATATCACCAGAGGGTTGAACATGAAGTTGAGGACAGACTTGAGCCCCGCGTAGAGGTACCCCGCGAGCGTGGTCGTCCCCGTCGAGGCAGGCTTCCTCTTGTGTATCGGCAGCTCGCCGCCGTGGCATCCCAGGCAGCCGATCTCGTCCAGCTGGACCCGGGGCTTGGGGCCCCCCAGGAGTGCCTCCGGCGCGGCCCCGCTGAACAGCGCCCCCGAGAACCACACCCGGTCCCCGGTGCGCAGCGCCAGCGTGAAGTTGCGGAACGAGTCGTCCGCGACCAGCGTCACCACCGCGCCCGACCCCCACATGCCAGACTTCATCTTCACCGCTATCTCGAACTCGTACCTGCAACACCACCACGCGTACCACAACACTGCATGGCTTGAATTCGAAAGCTAGAATACACGGACGTAATGAAAACGGCAAGAAAAAGGCTTGAATGAGCACATAATGAAGTATGTCAAGAGTTGAAACACTGGGGAAGGTTATGACCGGAACGGCAACACGTCGGGAGAGCGCGAAATGTTAAGTGCAGATTAGGACACCGTGATGGAGGATACAAAAAGGACATTATGCCACCCAATTATGTACGGAGCTTTCAGGCAACAGAAGTTGAAAATATCATGAATAAATGCTCCCTAATTTGAGACATGATGGGTGATTATTGGCGATAAAGCAAAAGATGTGTTAGTGTTAAAGAATGGAATAACACACAATGGCTATGAAAATAAAAGGGCTAAGACCTCGGGGAAGGATAAGAGA
This sequence comes from Bacillus rossius redtenbacheri, assembly GCF_032445375.1. Classification (NCBI taxonomy): domain Eukaryota; kingdom Metazoa; phylum Arthropoda; class Insecta; order Phasmatodea; family Bacillidae; genus Bacillus; species Bacillus rossius. Next base: position 43,797,895 of record NC_086338.1, on the reverse strand, counting down.
CAGATGGCTAAAGGGAGAGTGGAGAATTACTGAAAGAAATGAAGGAGGCAGTTAAAGAGATGCAGCTGTTCCAGGCTTTTGACTGCCAACGAGCCAAGAAGGATGCGGGACGACAAAAACAGCACACACCTGTTCCAGGCCTCCAGGTGGCAGCGGGCGTGCTGCAGCTTCAGCCTCTCTGCCACACGGCAGGAGTCGCCCACGAGGCAGTCGCGGCGGTACTCCTCCCCGAACCAGCACACCAGCGCGTCCCGCACGGCGCCGGGCAGCCGTGACAGCACGGCCTCCAGCGTGTTGCGCACACTGCCCACGCGCACGTCCGCCACGTAGCCCTCCCAGGCGACCTGCACGCCCGCCAGGTGGGCGCAGCGGACCTGCGCGGCGCCCATCGACGCCTGCTCCCACGCCGGCTGGTGGCAGTGGTTCTGGTACTGCTCCCAGCCGAGGGCGGTCGCCCCCGGCTGCTGGTAGTCAGGTCCCGCCTCTGCGCCCAGGTCCCGCGCCAGCGACTGGGCCAGGAACAGGGCCGCCAGCACCGCAAATGCCACCTGTGTGCAATCATAGCATCCTTCACATTGACTCTTAACAGCTAACAAATCAATACATACTCAGTTGCCAGATTACTCGTACATGTTAAATACACACAATTGGCTAAATGTAATTTTCAATCTCTTCAAGCTGCTGTGATATATAACTTTTTTTTTTATAAAGCCCAAACTAAATTCACCCTTGTCACACATATCATAAAGGGCACAGAGAGCAAGCTCGCTAGAAGGCAACAGCTAGTTTTGTCTTCAACTGCTGGGAATGGCAGTACCTGGATCAAAGTTGTCAGCCGGTCGAGGAAGTGCGCCCCGCGTCGCCGCCGCCGCCTCTGCACGTCCGCGTACCACGTGAGCAGTACCGGCACCGCAGCCACCACGGTTGCCACCACCGCCAGGACCACCATCTTGGAATCCAACAGATACTTGAGGACGGCGGCCCCGGGCAGCAGCAGGGTGGCCAGGCCGGCGAGCGGGAGGAAGAACACCAGCCCCACCAGCGCCAGAGCCCCGCGCACCAGCCCGTACCACGTCGCCCCCTGCGACAGTATGACGGCCAGCTGCCACCACGACAGGGTGACGCAGTGCGGGACGAGGGTCTTGTAGATGCCGCGCCAGCCGTCGCGGGCCGCCATGCGCACCAGCACCGCGGGGATCACCAGGTAGAAGACGGCGCGGAAGTTGAGGCAGAACTCGACCCCGTTGCCCACCACGTAGGAGGCGAGCGTGGGCGCACGCACGTCCAGGAAGCGCCAGCCCTGCCGCACCACGGCGTCGCTCTCGTAGGGGTACTTGGCCAGGACGTGGACGGCGAAGGAGAAGAGGGCCAGGAAGTCAGGTGGCCAGCGGCGGTCCATGAAGGCGTACAGAGTGAGGAAGGTGAGCAGGAATGCCACGACGGTGAACTCGGACTGCGGCGTCCAGCGAGGGGCGACCAGCGGGTACAGGACGAGGTTCGCCAGCAGCGCGAGGAAGAAGTGGCCGTAGGGCTTGAGGCTGCTGCGGCAGTACTGGAACTCTGCCTCGTCGGGGTTGAGGCCACCGCCGCTGTAGCCGAGGAAGAGGCGCGACCACACCCGGAAGTCCTGGAACTCGTGCCGCCTGTGGAGGATCTGGAGCGTCGCGACCACCATCACGCAGAAGGAGGCGTGGTACAGCACCATGGGCAGGAGGAGGATGATGCTGTCGGCACCCAAGAGCGAGTACACGAGTAGCAGCAGGAGGGTGTGCAGGTGGGACCGGGTGATGGGGCCGAGGGAGGAGAGGAAGGGCGTGCCGCGCCTGGCCACGCCTGCCACCAGGTCCCAAAAGGCGGCCTGGAAGGAGGCAACAGGATGCAGCAGGAGCCTCTGGAGGAAATGTGCCTCTTGCCGGCTCGTGCCGGAGAGCGCCAGCACTCTGTGCACCAGAGGCAGCTCGCCATGGGCGTAGCTCACCGCCGCCGACACCAGGTGGTCCTCTGTCAGCTTCTCTCCCGAGTACTCCCCTCGCAGGGTCCACACTGCAACAGCACACTGACCACTGAAAATACAAATATCTATGACAATGTCCTCATTAAGTGTTTTCTATTAAAAAAAAAAAATATTCAAGATTTCAACGTGGTGAGAAATCACAGGTACAAGATAGGTGACAACTAACCTTCAGGTGCCTCCTCCTCGCAAATGTCGTCCGCATCTGCGGAAGCTAGTTCATCCTCGACTGCATCACCCAAGGGTTCGCTAGACTTCAACTGAGCCCGAGACCGGCGACCGACCTCCAATTTGCTTCTCTCGCTCAGGCGAATCTGTCGCTCCAGCTGGTCCGTGGTTATGTAGTCCTGGCCCGCCGACAGGCTGCAGCAACCACACAGCATGGTGAGCTAACAGTCGTGTGTTCCTTCATTGTAGTACTATTAATAAAGTGTTCATTCTGACCCTTCTCAAGGGACCATGTAATGCAAGAAAGTGTATGAAAGGCTAGAGAGGATATTCATTCTGATACAAATATGACAATTACACCACAGAAAAACGTAAACTTACAGTAACAACTAAAATAAACTATGTTTCAAATTACCTTGAAAACATCTCTCTAGCAGCCCTGCGTGCCAGCTTCTCATCTTGAGACATGTTCAAGCACATCTTTACATCCAGGTAGTTGTGTTCACTTATTCCTGAAAAAATATTAGATGGATGAAAGTAAGGCATGAAGATAGGTAAGCATTGAGTTGGACATATGGGGGAAAGACTTCACTGAGCATAATTTTAAAATTTTTTCCTTTGACCAAGTGCACTGTCATGACCTGACAAGGCTAGAAGCTGTGACTCCACCTCTACACTGTAGGAGGCAGAGAAACCACCACAAACTAATGCTGCCAAGACTGATGACCTGTTCATTATTAGGCCTCTACAAATACTCTGAAAGTTTAGGAGCCAAAAACAAACTGTAGGAGCCAGAGTTTATAATATAATATACACACACGCCCATGCACATACACATACATACACACACACACACACACACACTCTCTCTCTCTCTTCCTGATATGAAATTCAGAACTTGATTAAAAAAAATGGGGATGTAAACTGATTCCAATAAAATAAAACTAATTTAAGTTGCTCCTTTTTATTTTAATAGCCTTTCAAAACCGATACACACCCTTTGCCCCATCCAGTACTATCATAGTGTAATCAATAACAGACGTAATCCCCAGAATAGGAAATGTACCTTGTCCTGTTTCCAGGCACTGCTTCAGAATGCTGGTTGCTTCGACATTGCCTTGCTCGGAAGCTTTGATGAGCCAATACACTCCAAGCCGAGCATTCTCCTGACGGTCTCCATCCAATTCTGTACACAAGTCACCCAGGGTTGGCTGATTTAAACCACAATGGTTTAAAACACAGTTTACACCATGGTTTTGGAAAAAAAAAAAAAAATGTATTTTTAAATAGAGTAGCTATCTTGATTATTTTTAATGAGAGGTCTAATTTCCATCTAATAACACAAAAAATTGATTATTAAAAGTTTTATGTGATTTACAGGAACAAAAAATAACAAACTAATCAAGATCTTATCATTTAATATATTTGAATAAGTTGTAAATAACCCCAGATAAATACTCCTCTAAAATTAAAAATATAAAATAGTTAATTCCTATTCTGTGGGAAATCCCAAACTGTACTGTAAATCCTCATTCTGTAAGAAACACCTATTCCATGGAGAATCCTCTTCCTGTAGGGAAATACCCTTGCTGTGGTTTAAGCTGCAGTCAGATTTACAGATTTTCTGGACTTCAGTTCTTCAATGTCATAACATTTCTGGTTCAATATGAGTGGCAGAAAGTGAGATGTTGTATGGCTTTCCTTTGAACATGGTGAAAACCAAAATAACTAATGATATAAAAAAACCTGGTAGAAAAAACACACAGAGTTTGGTTTTTAAAACCTGATTTCTTATTCCAATGCTGCAGTCACCATTTACTCTCTATAGTGCAATCCGGCACCAATTTCAAGCCGGCCAGATCTCCCCTCCATCAATCCAGCCAGATTGGCCACATCAAAACAATTTTTTTTTTCATTCGAAAATCAACTGTATAAAAGATGTTTAAGTGAGTGTATCATAAAGTTAATATAAAAAAAAGACCACCTACTTCTTAAGAAATCAACTTTATTTAATCTGCTGTAATAACTTTATCCTAATTTTTTTTAAATCTTAATTACATCCAAACGGGTAGTATCATCTTAGTTTCTAATCGTTCCGTGGGTTTTCTCAAAGGACCACTGCCATAAGATGGTCATCACATCATAATAGCGTTCAAGCTTAGTGTCAGTAAATAAAACTACCGAACATCAGCCACATGTATTGTCTAAAGCTCCAAGAGAAGCAGACTGATGAGAGCAGTGCCCGAGCATACCGCATTGCTCCTCCAACAGTTGCTTGGCCAGCACCACTTGTGACTCCGGGCAGCCGTCCTCCGCGAGCTGACTCCGCAGTCTCCGCAAGGAGCCCCGTGGGCCGTCTGAAACGTCAAGTGTCGGGTGCTTGATGGAAGTTCAGTGAATATAAGATGATTCTTATACTGAATTTTATAGTTTATTTTATTGGACATTTTATTTTCTTATTGTAAAAATAAAGTTTTTAAGTCGAGCTACAAACATCAGGCTGAACTGTTTGGTTGTTGTGTGTGGTTATATAATGCAAAGGTGAATTATTTAATATTATTTTATATATTGTAGTACATGTATTGGGTTTCAAACAAGTTGCATTTTCTTGCAAGTGAAGTAAGGTGAGCTCAATTAATAAAACATATCTAATACATACTGAATATGCAGTAGGTTATTAATTTAGTTGAACTAACCTAACCAACCATTTACACAATTTTAAATACAGCTAACCCAATTTATCCAACCATTAAAATGGTAGGTAAACTACTTTAAATATTGCAATGCACTTTCACAAAATGATTAGAAAAAATTTCGGGAAATATAAAAAAAAGCTTTTTCATAGATATTTTTTTCCGATGTCCTTGACAATTACCTTGAAAGTGTGTAACTTTGAAGGTTGCCAGCTTTAAATAATATATATAATATAGTGTACACGATTTCAGATGGTGCGTAAGATAGTGAAGAAAAAGCGAAGGGCTCAAGACTTGCAAGGGAGGGTGCTAAAGGGAGCAGACAGGTCAGTAAAGTCAAGGCTTGTACAACAATGATAATGTGTACCTTGAAACATGCAGCTGTGAGATGGGTGGCTGGAATGGGGAGGGGTGAAGTGAGTGAAGGGGAAATGAACAAGCCATCTATGATGGTTAGGTGGTAAAAGTTCATCCCTTGATCCTGATGGCATGATACTGTACATTTTGATCCTGTAATACATAATGCTTGCTGTTTTAATCTATTACATCGAAAGATCCTGCACATAACAAAAACTTGTGATATTATAATGAATTATGAACATAAGTTGAGTACAAAATATATTTTCTTTTTTATTTAACTTTAGATCATAATTTATTATTACATCACACGTTCTTGTTATGTGCTGGACCTTACAACGTACTAAATTAAAACAGCAAAAATCATGTACTACAGGATTAATATATACAGGATCAAACCATCAGGATCAAGGAATAAACCTGGCTCATGATTCACGAGGAAAGATAAATTCAGAGGCTGGAAGGGCAGAAGAAATGGGAAAGTGGAAGGGAGGAGGTTGAAAACTGCAGAGGAGGCTACGTAAAGGATTCAACAAAGGAAGGGCCATAAGGGGGAAGTTGTATACACTTTAAAGGACGGAGGAGAGAGAGCGTTAATTTTCAGTGAGGACTGGGAGGGATTAGAATGAGTTGGATGGTTGGATGTTGAAGGTTAGGTTTGACTAGTACATGAGTGTGTGAAGGTGAACTCAGGTGAGGTGAGGGTTAGAAGACTCCTTGCCAACCAGCAGTACCTCCAATCACCATAAGAAAAATGAAAAAAAAAAAAAAATGCTTAATATCATTAGCATGTACTACTGTATGAATTGAAACAAATCTTAATAAAAAATTTGCTCACCAAAACATGCAAACATTCTATACAATAACATAAAAGAACCCTGTCATTTGTTACCTAAACAATTCATTGTTTTAGGCGAAATTCGTTTCATCACCCAAGAAAAGGGTTAAGACCCCGCACACCAATTATTACTGAAGGGCTTCGACATCCAAGCATTGGTTCCGCATGAAACAACGTCCGAGCCACACCAACTACTTTACACAACCCGTAACATAGGTATTCGTTTACCATGTAATGTCCACTGTTTCCGACCGGGTGGTTTGGTGGATACAGGCACTACGCCCGCCATCTGCCCTTATAAGGTATTTTTAGTTTATGAAAAACAAGCAATAAAAAATATCACTGTACTACAGGCAATCATTCATAACTCATGACTACGTCTAGGAACAATCCCGTGTCCGACCTATTGCATGTCACCAAAATGTAAACCATTAAAATACTATATAATTAAACCATTTTCCAAATTTGAAGTTTTCAAGCAGTTGACACACGTAAATAAGCAAAAAATAACACCTGCAAGCAGCCAACGATAGAATATTTATATTCAAATAATTTCTGCTCAAAGTACGGATTTTTAAAAATATTTTCAAAAACATTATGGCTTATAAAAACAATAGTATTTTTGTTTATTTTTTAATGAATAAGTATTTTTATTCAATTTTTTTTTATCCTGTACTGAAATAGGAAAGAAATATTTATTTTTATGTAGGTATACTTCAAAGTTGGCGCACATGCGTAAAACTTAAAGACGAGCAGAAATGTACTTCCGCTGCGAAATCTGCATGTCCGTTTGGACTGATCGTCGTGATTTGAAATTTTTGTGATGAACATGGCGTAAATAATTAGAAAAGTGGTATTTTAATTTTCATTAAGCTTAGCAGAGCGCATTTAAAGTCGACTATTGAAAGTCGAAACCAAAATGTCGCAGAAGAATGTAGTTTTGTTGGAATGTGGAGCATTCAATCCTCCAACTATAATGCACTTACGAATGTTCGGTAAGTAAAAGTTATGTATGTATGGCTGTAAAATTAATATTAATTTTCAACTCTACGTATTGTGATAGGCGTGACAGTTTTACAAACGTATTGTGTTTAAGCGGGCTGGACATGAGCCGATGACTGCATACGTCATAATCCTGCCTCCCGAGTTACAGTTCACCCATGGTTGTCAAACTAAAATGCTGATGGCTGGGGTATCTAGGCATTATTTTACTAAAATAGTTCAAAACAATATCAATGACGTCATTAAGATGGTCACGTACGTCATACCAATCGTACATTCTACAAACTTCTAGTTTGCCTTTTTTTTTGTAAAAATAATCATGTTTTTGATCACTGAAAACGTTCCTGTATTCACCCAAAAAACAGTTATTGAAATTTTCACCGGATTCACGTGCAAAACGGGGTTGATGTACGCCCAAGTAAGTGTGCAAAAAGGCAGATTTAATGGTTATGTTAGGTACAACAGTTCCGTCGGGTTTATCGGTTTATGCTTGTTATAAAATGATTGTAATTATAGTGACGTAAATTTGTTTTGTGCATTTATAGCATAGCCGAGACTGTTTCCCACAAGAGATATCCCTGGAGACCCCAATGCGAATGAAAAAAATTTCCCAAGACCTGACATAATTTGTTTGTATTGTGATATTTAAGTTTTGTTTTCGGCCGGGATATTTGGACGTACTAAATTAAAACTGCAAGCATCATGCACCACAGGATCAAGGTACGCTGTATCATGCCATCAGGATCAAGGGTTAGCTTGGATACATTATATGGAATGATTACCATAAAATTAGTTTACAGAGCATATTTAGCAGTCCGATAAAATGGTAAACTATGTACAGTATTACAGTTGCATTTTATAGAAAGTAGGGTCCGTACACCTCCTTAATAACTTTCAAAAATCCTTAAATATCACTAAGAATCATTAAATACTCCTCTTTGAAGACAAATTGCAAATAATGAATAAATTGAGGCATTTTAATGTTCTTTTGTTTTTGACTTGGCAGCAAACAACACTTTGTAAATACGCAGTACAGTTGTAAAATTTCGGGCCACATGATGATGATTATACATATTTAAAAAAAAAATTGTTCATTTTGAATACATTCAATTTTTTCCATCACACTTTTAAACGTGTTGCACAGTGTTACTTTGAACTAAATAATGAAGTAAATGTTGTTAGTGATCGATCAAAAACACGTTTCAGACTAACACTATGCTTAGGTTAGACATGTGTTTCAGAGATAAGTCTGGGCTTATCTGTAAAAATTGAAATAACCAACAAAATAATTCTTTGTGCATTAACAATTAGCATAGTTATTTTCTTGAAGAACATGGTGATATTGCATATAGTTTTCTACTTCTTGATAGTGACGAATGCGATGAAATAAGGGGTTTCTTAAAAACTTCATTTTTTTTTTATTGCGTAAGAGAGTATGATCCATGGTGGAGTGGTGGGGGTGGCTCGGCTGGTTTCTTACTAAAATCTAAGTGTATTTGTAGGAGAGGTCCGGGTTAGGAAGGGACCTAAGTGTGTCTTAGGCTGAAGCCTATATGCCTAGTCATGTAGGGATTAGGCATGCAGGGAAAGTTTGCATGCATTGTGTGCTTTGTTCAGGGATTGGCCAGCCAAGGCAGTGATTGGAGCCATGACTAAATCCTCTATCTTAAAACTATGCTTCGTAGGGCCCTGGGAAAACCCTGGGCACAGACGTGAGGGATGCAAGGACATGCATTAACTGGATAGAGTAGAAAAGTTTCTACCAGGCAGGGGGTTGGGAACTTGGATGCATGATCCGCTTTCATATTTTGTAACCATTGCTGGGCTTTTATGACCAAAGTTGCTCGCACCCCTGGGCGGTGAGTGGCTGCACTGGCCACTCACGCCGCTGCATCGGCACTTGGAACTAGAGAAGAAAGAAAGGCAGAATATACCTACATACTAACCACTTGATTAATTAGTTTCTATGCTTTCCACAGCTCACAGCCGAGATGTGGGTGTACATTGCTTGAGATTGTGATTAGACGTAATATAATAAAATGTACTAAAACTAAATTTCTTATTTTTGCTGGGTGGGGAGCTATGACGCTGGGTACAGCTTGCCCCCCTTCTCAAGGCACGGGAGGGGTGGCAAGCAGCCGGGTGTGAGGCAGGTTGCCGATGTCCAGGTGCCACGAAGACTCGTGAGCACTAAGGGGGACTGACTGTGCCCTTTGATTGGGGCGCGAGCTCACCGCTAACTATAACCTATAACGGTTTTTTGTGTTGTGAGCTCTCCTTTAACCCTCTACTGCATGAATTTTTTTTATATTTTTGGAGGGGGGGGGGGGGGGAATATGTTTATCATTTACAGCATGGAGATTACAGCGAAATATTTTAAAAATTTTAACTTTATTTTTAAATTTTTTATTTAATAAAATCAATTTGTGCCATATAAGGCTCAATATTCAGTTATCGGAAAATAATATAATATAAAAATATATACAACTGAACATTTTCGTCCAGTAAATAATATTAATTAACAATAGGTAATATACACAAAACAACTATATTTTTGTTTATGTAATGATCATCAGGGGCTGCCAGAAATGGTTTAACTGTAGCTTGTGCCACGTATGGAACCCCATGCAGCTGCTGTCCTGGAATAATTCCGTTTGTGGAGAAAAGTCTAAAATGCTTTATGCCATGTGTGTCACAGTATGCAGTAGAAGGTTAAACTATATATTCTTAGGCTTGCATACCTACCCAATAACTAGGGACAAAATTATACGGTGAATTGTGATAAACCCGAAATAACACCACAAAGCATGTAAATAAAACATATAACACTGAAATGAAAGTTAATGTACCATTCAGCACCAAAATTTAATAACTAGAAACATGAAATCAATCAGCATTTAGACACAACTTAACTCAAATTACAAAAGCCTAATATTTAATCATTGTAAAATCACTAACTGTAATTTATTTAGCATGAATTTTATACTAAAATGGTTTGGAAAAACAATTAATATTATATTGTTTGAACTTCCATATCATACATTAGTAACACATTTTTACATTAATGACTGCACAGTTTTCAATTTTTTTTTATTGTACCGGGTTGTTCTGTTTTAGACATACTAGTTAGGGGAGAGAGGGGCACATTTCAATAAATTTTATTGTGTAGTATTTTTAAAATTAAACTTATTTTTTATATTGGTAACTAGCATCATTAGTTTTAATAGTATGTTGAGCAGCTTGTTAATTTTTACTGCAGTCTCTAATCTCAAATATGAGGTTATATTTTATGTACAGCTTACCTTTGTTGAATTGTACCTCTACCATGGGGTACATATCAATAGGTGGTGGGGTACCTTTCAACAAATATTTTTTTTTCTACTTTCAAATAAATTAAAAATTTATTATAATAAGACAAATAAGCTAATATATGTGTAAAATATACTAACACAACAAAATTAAAAATTAAAAAAATATATATATATTTGGTTTAATCATCCTATTCATTTAAAGCATAACATTTAGGTTTTACATTATTTTCTCTTTAACTGAAGATAAGTTTACAGCAAATGCTATAGAAGAAATGGCTCAAGATGTTCCTCCACTCATGGTTGGCTGCGGAATTTTCATCATAATGTCACTTATGTCAACAATGCTATCATATTTTTCGGGGAAATAAAATTTCCACGAATCTTCTTTCCTTCGCATGAATCTAACTTTGTAAATGTTTTCTTCTTGGTTATCTACTTGCCCTACAAATAGGACTTTTTACTTCTTTCCAACAAACTGAACTAACGTGAATCATTTATTTCGATTACTGTTACAATAGTTACTTTTCAAATCTACAAAACTTGTCGACTTGAATCCTTGGAACTGTAACATTTTCATTATGTAGACCTCTCTGTTTTTGGGTTATCATTAGGCTTAAGATAATCATGCCTTCTTTTACTGCTTGCATGTCCTTGGCAATTAATTCCTCGCGCACTTTTGGTTTATTGAGCTTCTTTATGTAAGTTCGTACCATGTTGGCCAAATCTGAAAGGGAACAACAAAATTTAGTTATGCTGTGAATACACAGATAATTCATCATTTTTTAACCCTAGTTTTGATATTTTATTTTAAATTGGAATACTGAGAAAACTAAAGGTAAATGTATTAACATTACATACACATGCCTAATATTTTAATGATAGTTAAATTATTTTAGTTGCAGCATTTGACTCAGCCATTATTTTATGGGCCTAGGCATATTGAACTCTACAAAACGTCGGTAATAGTCCCATGTTATGGCTTAATTGAACAATTTACATGTACAGGGAGTACATTTCAACTATGTTGAAATCTACCCCTAGCAGTTTGTTGAAATCTGCCCCATGAGCAATCATTGAAGTTATATTAATGTAACTACTTTTATAACCTGTTTTTTAAAGATGTTCATATTATTTTAAGATGCCAAATTTCTTATTTATTTGGGTAAATAAATCCTACTTACCTCCATCAAAGTAAAGACTGAAAAAATTCTGTGCTGAAAACAATAACCACATTTCACTTTGCAACACACAAAACAGTGTTTATTGAATCACAAAGCACTTACGAAAATAAATGGCGGGAAATCCATTGCTAGCCATTCTGTTGCGGAACTTGGTTTGTTGCCCATCAACCGATCAAAAAACAAGGTTCCCTTTGGCGGGAAATTCAAACCTTTGAAAGGTGCGCCCCATGTTGAAATGTGCCCCTCTCCTCCCCCCCTACTAATGATTCTACTGTATTAAGTGCATCAAAATGAGAAAAATGAAAAAAAAGGACAGTCTATAAAAATAAAAAAACAATAACACAGAAATCTCTTGTTTAAAAAAAAATGAAATTGTCCTAAAAATAAAACCATAAAAGCTGGTGGGTCCCCACTTGGTCTTCGCTACTGGCAGGAGAGAGAGAGTGAGAGTGTGCGAGTGAGTGAGAGTGTGTGTGGTGAGCGGGGCCGTACAGAGAGTGCGGCGTCCTGTGTCGGCAGAGGTGGCGAAGGACCACCTGCAGAGGGTGCACCGGCACAACGTGGTGGGCGGGGGTGGTGTCCCCGGTGCACGATGCCTACGGCAAGCAGGACCTGGAGCCGGCGACGCACCGCTGCGCCATGCTGCGGCTGGCGCTGCAGTCCAGCGGCTGGGTGCGGCTGTCCGAGTGGGAGTCGCTGCGGGACACCTGGTCGCGCACCCGGCTCGTGCTGCAGCACCACCAGGTGCGCCTCGTTCGTCCGCGATCGTTCGTTCGACGTCCGGATAAACGTGACGGTCGTATTCCACGTCTGTGCAGTGGCGTAAACGTGACAGTCGTATTCCACGTCCATGCAAACAAAGACGGTAATGCACCTGGCCGCGTTTCGTTCAAACGCCATGCGTGTCTGTAACCGAAGAAAATAATTCACAAATTCTTTGCTCGCGATGGCCCGCTGCTGCTTCGCACCTCGTTTGTCCGCAATCGTATTTGCAGACTTTTCTCATTCAACGTTCAGGTAAACGTGACAGTCGTATTCCACGTCCATGCAAACAAAGACGATAATGCACCTGGCAGCGTTTCGTTCAAACGCCATGCGTGTCTGTAACCGAAGAAAATAATTCACAAATTCTTTGCTCGCGATGCCCCGCTGCTGCTTCGCACCTCGTTCGTCCGCAATCGTATTTTCAGACTTTTCATTTATCGTTCAGGTAAACATGACAGTCATATTCCACGTCTATGCAAACAAAGACGATAATGTACCTGGCCGCGCTTCGTTCAAATGCTGTGCGTGTTTGTAACCGAAGAAAATTCACAAATGCTTTGCTAAGAGATGATTTGAAAAGTTAATTTGATATATTTTTTTTAATGACTTGTAAACTATATGTACTTATACAATGAAATTATATTGTTTTGTTATCGTAGTAAATGGTAAGTCTGCTCTTTTAAAATTTTTATTTTCCTCATTGCCCATATTACGTGATTATCCGGATTCTCGATTGTCCGGATGGCTTTTGGTCCTAGTTAGTCTGGATAAACGAGGTTTATGGTTTTTTTTAATAGATGTACTATCAAATCCGTTATAATTTATTGAATAAATCCGAAACTTCATTTAAAACTTTGGCTGAAACAAGTTTTTTGGATAAACGTATTATTACTATAAAAACAGGGGTTGAAATTTGTTTGAATTTATTTTAAACCATCTTAATATTATCTTAAACCTTGGTGCACAGCAAATTTTTATATGACCATGTTATTAGTGCAAGGGATGAAAAATAGTTTGAAGATTAAAAAAATTCATACTGTATTTGGGATATGATATGAAATTCGTTCTAACTATTCAATACTGGATACATTGGGTTAAAAATATTCATAATATTTTTGCTGCAAGGAAAATGAGCAAATATTTAATCGATCATATTGTAATATTGGAGGACATAAATAATATGTTATTTACATTAAGTTCTTAAAATGTTCCAGAAGTTTAGAGAAGTTTCCTAAATATTTTCCAGAATAAAAAGGTACCGAAATCTACCTACACCTGTAGGCTGTGGCGAAAGGGGAAATTTTTTTCACATCTTCTAGGATTCCAAGAAAATGTAATGCAAAAAATGTAACCACATCAAAATAAGTATAAAATTCAAAGAGGGGGGGGGGGGGGGGGGAAACTGGGTATGCAATTTTTGTAATATCAGTAAAAAAATTTAAGTTAAAAATTTTTGTTTGTCGATTTAACTGATTATATACTCGACTTGAAAACAGAGTAATTCATAATATATTTTAATCGTAATCACAAATTATTTGTTATGTATATAAAGACTGTATTACTTTGCAGAAAACTAGTAGTCTATAGTCATAACCTTGAAAACAGTTAACCTCGCCTCGCTAACCTCAAAAATGTTCATAAATCAGCGGCCCGCAGCGTGGTGAAACCTGTCACGCAGTGATATTTCATCTTGAAGGTGCATGTGGTGTTCAATTATAACCGCATCTGTCAGGTTGAATGCAAATGAATAATCATAAAAAATTATTGAATTGAGATGGAAGGGAGAGTACCCGCAGAGAGGCCGTGAGGTGGTGGTGTTTGTGCCGTGCAGAACACGCTGAACGCCATCCTGACGTCGGCGGACGCCCCCAGCAAGCGGCAGCGGCGCGAGGACCTGGGCTGGGTGCCCGAGGACCTGAAGAGCAGCTGTGTGGGCCCCGTGCAGGTGAAGCTGCTGTGCGGCGCCGACCTGCTAGAGTCCTTCGGCAAGCCGGGCCTCTGGGCGGAGGACGACGTGAGTCTCTGCGTGCCTCTGCTCCGACTTCTCCCTTTCTCAATTTATCTCTTTTACTTTGTTTCTCTCTCTCCTTTCTCCTCTCATTCCTCTCTCTTTCTCTCCTCTCCCTGTCCCTATCTCTCCCTCTTTCTTCTTTCCCCATCTCTTTCTTTCCTTCTCTCAACTATCTACGTATAATGCCGATAAATAGTATTGAATTATGGGGTCAATGTAATAATGGGCTGTGCGTAACAACAATAAAGTGATTCATCTGGTAATTCTTTTTTGTTTATTACGAACTTTAAATACAAATTCTACAACAATTTACACGTGACAATTTAAAAATGCCTAAGTAGGTATTGTAGTTTTGGAAATGGTCAAAAATCTTTGTTGGTCACATTTTTTTTTATGGTATGAACAGACCTGCCAACTCTCACGATTTTGGTGTGAGGCTCACGATTTTAAGGTCCATCTCACGCCCTCACGCCAAAATAGTGTTTCCTCACAATTTTTTGGGGCCCCAAGATTTTGTTTGTAAAAGTTACAAAACAAGTTTTACGAAAGCTTACAGTAACGAGTTTCCATCAATACTCGAGTCACGTAAAGGAAGCAATTTTGCGTTTTGTAGCGTGTGCTGTGCTGATTTTTCTATCTCACATAGTGGAAGAGGAAACATTGTGAAACATGTCGCTAAAAAAAACACAACTAACACGTGAAGTGTATTGCTTCCAATAAAAAAACTAATTTTGCTGTGAACAGTGATAATAGTGTTACACGAGCAGAATGTTATTTTACATCTTTTTTAGTTGCGGCCCTGCATGATCACTACACGACAGCGTTAAATTATGTTCAACTAAATTAAATCTGCAACCTATAATTTGTTGAAATAAATTTTGAAGCAGAGACCATGTAACATATGTACAGGTATGTCCCTTAAATTTAAAGATTCTCATTTGTTGTTTTTTATTTCTAACTTGTATTTATGGGCCTGAAAATTTTTATCGAGGACCTCATGATTTTTTAAATTTGAATGTTGGCAGGTCTGTATGAAATTAATTTTTTTTGTTGTGTTTTTTTTGTTGTGTTTTTTTTTTTGTGTTCTGTGCAAATAAAGTGGATTACTTTAAGAAAAATGAGAAGGTGGCACTGAGGTCTGCCTTTTTTGAATGCATAAAATTAATTTTATGCATGGTAATTTGATCATTTGTATTTAAATTATGGTTTTTTGTCTTAGTTCTTAGCTGAATGCAACAAAACTAATTTTTTTTGGGGGGGGGGGGGGGGGTTGTAAGCATTCTGCGATTTACTGAAAATCATTGTAACCTAAATCTTTTACTACTTCACATTTTCTTCATAATAAAGATTACAGGGAAGATTTTTTAATATTTTGGTTGACTATACAAATTCAAAGTGTTTACAGATAAAAAGAAAAAAGTGATAAGAATTTGAGTTAACATGAGCTTCAAAAAGTAGAAACGAAAGGATTACAAATTTTTTTTTTGCTAAGTTTTGAAGTTGAATTTTTGAACAAAAAAAATTAATTTTATAAATTTAGCTTAACGGAACTTAACTTCATAAGTAAGTTTGAACAAAACAACTACAAATGAACTTACTTACAAATACGTACGCTGTAGAGTACCTTCTTTTATCGCATAATTGTCGCACTCGCATAATTATTGCACCTATATTTTAGGCCGTCAAACTTGGGATTAAAACATCTCGCGTAAATGTCGCATGTTGTTTTCGGTCCCGCTATTAGATGCCGAGCGCTTTGTGTAGGTATCTTTACTGTATAAAAAATGTATTTTAAAGTACAAATCTAATATTTATTTGGACTTTACCACTTATTTAATTAACGGAAATACAAAGTTGTCTGACAGAGGTCAATCCATTGCATTAGTGTTTGGTTTTATAAAGATGACGACATTAGGTTTTCATTCAGCACTATACTATTACAGTAATCTTTTTAAATATATATTTTCTTGTGAAAATAAGTTGATGACCTTGCGTGTGCTGTGGTTTTTGTAGACACATTGCTGTGAAAACATGACGAGGAAATGAAAGTTAACTGGTACGTTGCTTGCAGATAAAGGAGATTGTTGGTGACCACGGGCTTGTGGTGGTCACTAGGAGTGGCACGAACCCATTACAGTTCATCTACGAGTCGGATGTTCTGACCAAGTACCAGGTGAGCGCACAGGCAGGCGGTTACATTTTCCTGTGTCCCGATTCGTTGCTACTACTACACATGCCCGCGTGCCATCATTGTTGTTAACTACTAACTATTTTCAAAGAAAACCTTTTTAAATTACCAGAAGTTTTTTTTTTTCTATACAAGCAATAATATATTTAGTAAATTGACTCAAAATAACTTTCTCATTAAAGATTGCGGGCAAAAATGAAATATTTATCTTCATCGATGATACTTTTTATACAAACCATCATACAGTAACATGAGGCATTATCTGTACAATACACTCGCAAGTTTTGTTTCTTGCAGGAAAGTGGTACATGATGACGCCTGTATACCTGCAGTCAGGAAACTGGCATCTATACGACTAGACTTTCATGAAAATCTTTTTCTTCACAAATTAGTTATATTCTGCTCCAAAAAAAATTATACTTATAGTATATTCAACCTTGCAATGCAGCAAGCAACCTTACCAGTGCTAAAATGCTGAACAGGCTGCGTGTTATCTGTAACTTCCATCTTCGTGCCCGGTACGGGTAACATCTAGCTTTGCCTATGGTATGTCGCTAGGCCTTCATGGTTTGGGCGTTTGTTGTTATTAACCTGGCGGTATCGTCTACAGCACAACATTATCCTAGTGACGGAGTGGATCACGAACGATGTGAGCTCGACTAAGGTGCGTCGTGCCCTGAGACGCGCGGAGAGCGTCAAGTACCTCGTCCTGGACTCCGTCATCGACTACATTTACAAAAACGGACTGTACGACTCCAAAGAGACGTGAGTTTGCACAATTAATAGTTTTAACGTTTCACGTTTGCACCACTCTGTTGAAGTTCTACTATGTGTTTGTGTGTGTGTGTGTGTTCAGAAGTTTAGTTTAATATTCCACCGCAGGTGGAGTTACGAATTCCACGAATGATTACACCTCAGGAGTCTTACAATGGTACTTTTGAGTGGATAAGTTAGAGTGGAACCTTGCTGGTATGAGTACGAGATATTAAAAGATATCCGAAGTCTCTAGTATTTTGTAATGCACCGTCACTTTGGCCGTTATAACTGTAGTAAATCTAAATTGTGTTCACAAGAGCTTTTATGGTTATTTGCAGGACTTCTTTTAAAATGGCAAGCAACAGATAGAATACAAATAAATGACAGCACCAAAGCCATGTAAAAAATTTAACAATGAATGGCATACCTAAAAATGTTGATCAAAAAAGAGATTTGTAATCACGCAAAGGGTGGCCACAGACAAAAGCCTGGAAAAGTCCAAAAACAATTATCAGTTGGAAATTGTTGAGGAAAAAAAGCTGTTTCTGCATCATTATGTTTTCTTCAATGGCCATTGATTATAAAATACTTGAGTTCAAGGGTAACATTTTCAAAATTGTGTATGGATATTACTATTTTAATCCGAATAATTCAAAATAAAAATAAAATGAAACCTTTAAAAAACCTGGAGAATTTTTCTCCGGTGGTAATTCTTATCTTTGGTCAACAGTGCTAACAAATGCAAAAAAATATGCTGGAAAGAAAATACCTTCTTGTTCATATATTGGATAGAGGTGGAGGTTGCAAAATAATTAAGCAGCTGAGAAATTAGCTCAAATGGCTTCTCTGTCCTTTGTGATCTGTGTCCTCCCCACTCCAGGGTTTTATCAGTTGTTCCCATCTGTCGCATCCCTACCGAAGTAAAAAAAAACAGTATGTAGTTAAAAGTGACGCAAGTTATGCAGTTGAGGTGCAGAACTTGGGAGTTTTTCAACAATGCTGTTTTCGAAGCTGAAGAGAGCATTGATTGATACATGCACACAAAGGGCTGGGAGTGGTACAACTCGATGACATGCTGTGAGAATTTACAATAAAACTAAAACAATTATGTATAAATACTAAAAAAGGAGAGACTAATTCTATAAATGTTATTTTAATTTTATGCGACATGTTTTCCTAACTTCGTTATCACACACCAGACATACCCTGACTGGCTCAAATGTATGTCTAGAGTGGACATACACGTTTCGTGAACATTTATGAAATGAATTGGATAAAAAATATGTAAGATCCAAACTAAATGTTTTTGTTTGACGATTGGTTTCTGAAAGAACATTTCTCGTACATAAACTGATATTAACTGTATTTCATTAATCTTTCACGAACATTCACAAGTCGTCATGAGCGCCATTTTCTGACCACGAGAACAAATATATATTCAATTTGCAAACAAGGTGCACATAACCTCTTCAGACTCCAAAACATACAAGTCGACTGTTTGCAGGCGAAGAATGAATATTAAAGTGTAGTTTGGAAGTATGTCTTGTGGTTGCACACAAACTCACGGTACACTCTGAAGGACTCGTTCCTTGAAACAAAGACGAAATTCATGCAATCCTTGCTGTGGGAAAATACCTGTTATTGCAGTCAAAATAATCTATTTTGAAGTTACAAAACACGAAAAAGATTGATTATACTAGGTAGTGCCCGGACCACAGCCGTGAAATTCTTTTTTTAAACCATTTATGTGTTAATTTTGGACCACTACCCAACACGTGACGTCTCTGTATCTTGTACTGATGCTAACGAGCAAGGCTGCGCAGCCAATCCACCCGAAGGAAGTGGCAGGTGCGTGACCTCTCCAACCAATCACAGCACAGTCCTCACAAAACCATAGGTGTATACAAATTTCCTATTCCTACAAGGGTTTTTCAGACAAGAGATTACACCAAGGAAAAAATCATGAAGTCTTGACATCAATTTTAACCAGTCACAAAAATACCATGAAAAAGTATTGGCCAATCATCACACACGACAACAGCATTTCAAACAACTCTAGAGTTGTTTCTCACGTTTACTGAACTCTCTATCTCGCATTACGTGCCTGACAAACTATTGCATCAGCTAGTACATCAAAAAACTATGGCAATTAAAACAAATGCAAAAGAAAATTACGTGAACGCTTATTTACAAAGCCAAAACAAGCCATCCTTAAAAAATATGTGAAAGCACATGAAAACATAACTATACAAATAGGTAATATTATTGCCTAGGGGCTTATTCACCATAAAGTAAGAAAATTGTCGGAACAACTTAAAAAGCAACAAAACATGTAAAATTGATCTAAAACATACGGCAAACACACAAATAATTCTTAGAAGGAATAAAATATTTTATTTAAATCATTATTGGTACCAGGAAATCTAACAATAGTACTGAATATGAGACAACATAATATGTAAATCGTTAACTAAACCAATATGATTAGCTATAATTTAATAATGTAGTAAAATTTCATGAAATACCTTAAAAGAAAATTCTGGGGGGAAAACCTGGAATTTGGTTTTGCCAAAAGTGTGGTCACCCAATTATATTACCAAAATAAAATAAAAATTAATTTTAATTTAATTTAATGATTGTTCATATATCCTAATGAATTTTGCCACTTTAACTGTTACTACATTATTATAGCCTGGAAATTGTTTGTATTGATGGTAATAATGATTGATCATTTTGAGTGAAAATTTATAAATATTTTGCTATCAGTGTTTTCAATACTTTATTGTTTATTATTTCAATATTTTATTATTGTACTACCGTAGATTTGATAGTTTTCATACTTAAATGGATGTCATCGTAATGTTATAGTTACTGCCTGATAGGCTTCTGCGAATCTAGGAGTTTTGTCTCGAATCGAATCACGAATCAAATCTTTAGATTCCCGAACCTCGAATCTTCTTCGAATCATGAGAATTTTTTCCCTGCTGAAGTTTGACACTTGACTGAGAAGTTTTTTCAGCTAGGTATTCAGTATATTCAGTTACATGTCATCTTGGAATTTGAATAATAAGACACATTGTTGTACCTAGAGGGGCAGGTCAGACATTCAATAATTCAATGTATTGCATATTTGCATGAATTTTACATAACAACAAAATACCTATATTTACTTTGAAACCACATTAACGTTCAAGTTTAAATGTAAACAATTTACAGATTTTAACATCCAGTATAAATATTCATATTTTAGTTAAGCGAAATTAACTAACAATGATACCAGCAATTACTCATTAAAACATTAATATTTTGTTTTAATTTTTATTCATGGTGCACAGAAAAGGTCAAAATATTATGTTGCTGCACACTTCTAGTTAACAAAAAAATTAAATAACCACGATATTCGGTAAAGTAGATAATTACTTGTTGGAGTTTTGATGTTCTTTTTGCAATGTTTGCACATTGCTGTTTTTTCATCCACAACTTCATAGTGTTTCCACAAAGCCTTGTTCAATTTTCGTTTTGTTTTTGACTCAATCTCTGGCTGGATGCTGCCGCTCTGTACCGATTCAGGCTCAGAGGTACTTTGGTCTTCCATTCAGGGTGTCCACAGTTATTACTTTCGTACTAGATCTTGTACTTTTATAACTTTTAAGGGTTTAGTACAGATCTAGTACATGTTTATTTAATATAATAATACTATTGTAACTCCAATATGTTTTATTATTAAGCGTAATTATTTTTAACAAACTATGGAATGTATGTGTGTGTGGTGTGATATTTAAGTTCGAGCATTGCCATGTCATAATAACTTCCTAAATTGTTAAAAACCATAACAAATTATAATTTAGTACTTTTTTTTCTAACCCAAGTTGGTACAAAATATTTTTTCCTTGTGGACACCCTGCTTCCATTGCAATCTGTCCTGTATCCATGTCCAATAAAGTAAAACAATGGCCACGGCAGACGGTAAACTGCTAGGGTAGACAAGCGTGGCCGAGCCAACGTAAAAAATAATTAAGTAGATTCTGGTTGTCCTGCAATTGAGTAAAAGTGAATAACATAAATTACTAACGCATTAGAGTATATTAACATTCAATAGTATTGGTTTTATGTGGCAGTAAATGTTTCAAGTCACTACAAAACACTGCGCAAAAAGATAGTTTACGAGTCCGCATTCTGTGGTACGCTAAGACAAATTTAGCATAATGTACCATAACCATGTTGCCTTTTGTCAACGGGAGTCGTGTCTGTTGGACACCTGTAGTACACCCAGAGTATTGGGGTATCGGTAGCCTACAACTCACGTAGTTTCGGTTCCTTACCACGTTCGTGCAACTTCGGATTTCTCTCAAAAGTTGAAATTAAAAAAAATCGAAGGGTTGGGTTAGGTCAGGTCAGTCACAACATGCTTGAACTTCTGATTTAGCGGCTGAAGTGGCGTTAGTACCAAAACGCCAAACTTCGGAAATCTTCGGAAATTCTTGCAGGGAACCGAAACTTACGTGAGTTGTAGGCTTCCCATTGGGGTATGTGTACCACAACTGTTCACGTATGCTCATTACATAGTCAGTCTTGCATCTCCAAATACAGTAGACTCCCGATTATCCGGGGTAATGGGTCCACGGATAACCAAAAAAACATGGTTAACGCAAGGTCAAAAAACACAGTAATCAAAATTGTTT
Source organism: Bacillus rossius redtenbacheri (assembly GCF_032445375.1). Lineage (NCBI taxonomy): Eukaryota > Metazoa > Arthropoda > Insecta > Phasmatodea > Bacillidae > Bacillus > Bacillus rossius. The sequence goes on along the minus strand of NC_086338.1, from coordinate 43,775,932 downwards.
TGTCTTAACTATCTAGACAAACACTGTAGCGCCCTACTTAATTTGTTTCAAGAAAACTGCATTATTCAAATAAGTAATTTTTTTTCTTCATAAGATAGTTTTGTTAATCAAAATAATTCGTTTTACAATTTGATAATTTAAAAAAATCTCGTACCGCATTGTTGAGGTTTTGGTCTTGGTCGTAACATTCCTAAGTTGGCGTTAAAAACATTTCAGACTTATTAAATGATGTCATAATTATGGAAGTTATATTTTAGTTCTTTTAAGATTTTAAAAACTAATAAACGTAATGTTTTCTATTATTAGAAAGATTATTTAACCTGTTAACGCAATTCCCGTCTGTGTTTCCTAAATGCGTGTCAGCCATGATTCGTCATCATCACTAGCGCATCCTGGTGGGCGCGATGCAAACTATCTCTGGCTTTTTTTTCCAGAGCTGCTGTTGACATGCGGGATAACGTATACACACTGGCATCGTCGAAATAAATACGCTATGATGGAGATGAATAGCCATTACTGAAAGAGCAAAATAATGTTGGTTGATTCGTCACATTATTAATTCGTAGCATTGAATTTAATGCCACACAAGTGCCTTTGTCAGTGTGCACGCACGGAAATTATGTTTGTGTTTATGGTTTATGTAAGTGAAATATGGCACGAATCTTTTTAAACTAGGATTCGATTCGTCGAACCACGCGAGATTCGATTCGAGATTCGACATTCTCGAAGCTTCGCAGAACCTTACTGCCTGATATAGAAAAACTAACTCTGCACAAATAACCTATATTTTGTAGTTACTGCGGTAATATCATTGCAGTCACCGTATAGATGAGTCTGGAACCAAGCACCAGTATTGAGCTAGTCCCACTACGTATTGTTTTATGCTTGTGTGGGAGGTGCGTGTTGGTAGTACCGTGCACCGTTTACTAACCAAGGACTGTTTGTCTGTTGTGCTTCCTTTAACGGACGTGCTCCCGACCGGACGCGTCTTCGCAGTAAGTACCTCCACCCTAACCGTAGCAATAACGCCCAGACGTGTTTCCTCACTCCCTCGCCCAGCGACGTGACCATGGGGTCCCCGAGCCCGACGTACGCGAGCTCGGGCCCGCGCGATGGCCCCGCGTTCGTGCACGTGGAGTGCGTGGATGAGGCGGAGCGCGCGGGCAACGAGGCCAACGCCTTGCGCTCGTTCCCGGGCCAGGCCGTGCAAATCCTGGCCACGGCCGCCGGCGAGACGCTCGTCGCGCGCAAGGTGAGCGACGAACAGCCGGCCAAGGTGCAGATTCAGATCACCAAGGACGGTATCAAGGTCATCAGCGATAAGGAGACCACCGTCTGAGGGGCCGTCGTGACAGTTGACAGCTTTTGTTTCTTTCTGCGCGGTTCCGAGCCTGGACAAAAATTAGAAAGCCAGCTTTTCATTTTGCAAAGTTGCAGGTTTTTTGCTAGTTTTTGTTTATTTAAAACTAACAAAATAGTTTCAGGAATCTTGCATACTCATCTGTATGCATGCTTATATGGGACAAAAAATTTCTTATTCTGAGTTTTCATGCCTGCAGAAAACAATAGATTGAATAAGATTAATACTACTGTATTTACCTGAGTATAATGTGATTCCAAAATTTTTGATTGAGTTTATGAAAAATACGTTATGGATTGGAAATCACAATTCAAGCACATAGCACTTGAAAAACTATTTAAATTTATTACATATTTACTAGACCCTTTCTGGTGCCACTTTTGTCAGTAGAGTGATGTACATTGTGTTCAAAAGCAGCACGGCTGTTCGGAAAGCAAAGAATGTTGTGATGTGTGATGGACATCTGGGAAAGTGAAAGAGGGAGGGCATCCCAGCGGCCTCTGTGAAGAAAATCAGAAACAACCCAGTGACAAAACTCCACTTAAACCCTCTCTTCCATCTTGCAACTCTCATCTGTTACACCTATGTAGAGGCTCGGGAAGCGCCCGACTACAATCGCACAAGTGTTGCAGTTTGCAGGCAGGTGTAGTTTCTCAGTTAAGTGGCGGTTCAGGAGGCGTATTTAACAGCGGCAGTGACACATTTAAGCGGCAGAGCCTTTAGTTTTTCAAATAGCTATTCCCTGGGGCAAGATACAAGTTTGTGATTGTAATGTGACCCCCTCACTTTAAGTTTTCATAGTTTTGGTTAAAATTGTAGCATTATATTTAGGTGTATATGCAGTATCCCAAACATCCTTTATGTTAATTCCATTTTGTGTAACTAAAATTTGTTGAATATGAGCTCAGTATCGTATCATATTTTGTGAAAAATTGTTATTTTATTTTTTTTAAATTAAAACAAAATTAGCTCAACGTCACTTCAGCCTTGCTGTTGGATGAGCGCATCAGGACGAGAAGGCCTGAACTATGCAAGTAGGAAACCAATTATTGCATTTACTCTTATGACTTGCAGAATTCTATTATACAGGTTTTTGTAGATTTCAGGCAGGTCATTCAATCTCATGCAAAAAGGTGAACCAGTAGCTGTAGCAACCTTGCAGCTTGCATCCTAGTTCACTGCCGAAAATTTTTGGGGGGAATTTTTTTCTCTTGTCTTGCACGGGAATATTACAAAGTCAGTATCGTAATACTTCTAGTCTGAAAGTATTTCTTTCATTTATAAGTGATATTGTATTATTGTGACATCAAGAGATTATATTCTCTATGCTAGTGGATGTGAGTCTAGCCCCTATAGCTTAGGTGACAACATCTTCATGTTGGATTTTGAAACATTATTTTAGGATGCGATGCATCTAGTTCCATGCTACTGTTATTTTGGAATTTTTCTGGTTATTTTGTAGGCTGCCATACTTAAGCATGTTGAACATCTATTTATCACGTAGACGTATTTTATAGTGATAAAACTTAGAACAATAATGTATTCACACATGCAAGCAATATTGTTTGGGTCTGCATGTATGCAGTATTATAGATTTTTAATGTGTCAATTCAAATGCAGTATTACTACCAGTATTAATAAAATTTAAATATAAATATATTTGATGTAGTCTTTAGTCTTTTTAATTGCAAAATTTTCCATTGGTTGAAGTATTGATACTTTTTTCGGAATTAAGTTTACATTTTTTTTACAAAATTACTTATATGTATATGAATATTTCGGAACTTTTAGGTATTAATAGAGGTTCATAATTATTAGTATAGAAAAATGTGTTAGAATAGTGGTTGTTGTTCAACCTATTTTTAACACTTGATAACATTCAACTTTTCACTTATAATTTAAGTGTTCTTAAGACTGAAACTTAAAATTGTTTTAGCTAAGTGTGTATTGTAAGAAATATAAATCATCTTAGCCTTAAAAAAAAAAAACTACCCTATTCCCAGAATAAATGATACTGTGGCTAGTCCCTAATACTTGTTCAGTCTCACTGTAATCCAAAACACTGCCATGTCTGTGCCCAATTCAGTTACCTAGTCTGAGGTAGTTTTATACATGTCGCACATTCCTACTACACTTTTACAATGGAATGGTAATCTGTAGAACAAACACAGCAGCTTTGCTTGCTATTACAGCCGTAGTCTCACTGTGGTTGCAACTAACCTGAAGATTTCTGAATGTTTGCGTCCTCCTTCCCGTAGAACAGTGAAGATCCTTAGACATTGAATGAGTCTCTTTTAAAAGAAAAATTATCAAACTTCTGCCTTTCAGATGATAATGCACCATAGAAAATATATAGTGTGATATGGAGTAAATCTGAGGTAAAATTTAAAAAAAAAAATTACGCTCTTATATTTATTAGATGAAATTAAAATATGGCAAAATTGAGCAACATTACAGAAATAGTTCCTTTTCCAATATCTACCATACAATAAAAAAGTAAAGTTTGTATCCGATGATTATTTTAATTATGAATCTAATTTAAGAAAAAGAGTTACTGACCTCAGTGAAACTGAATTTTTGTTTGATAAAACTTTTTTTAATTTCAAAACCATGTTCTTTGATATATTTCTATAAAAAAAAGTGTATGATATAAAAAAATTTAAACCTTACCAGCATCATAAAAAAATATAACTTTTCCTCCAATCTACCCCATGTCAATCAAGCATAAAAATAAATATGGGACCAAAATTGACTAATTTTTTTTAAAATTATAACTCATTACTAAACTGGACATAGTTTGCACCTTGAAAATTGGTGCACTGTTTTAATACTTTTAGAATTTCCCAACAGTTTGTTGATGGGTTTTATTGTATCGGATTCAGCTTCGGTAAATACTAAAATAAAATAAAAATTTGGGCAAATATTTAAAGTTAGATTATAACATTATGGTGCAAGTAAGTCTGGTAATTTCTACACATAATTAGTCATAAAGAAGGAATTTAGATAACAAAAACCATGACCTTATAAGTATAACTGTGGGGAAACAATATTTGCAGTGGCACAATAGACAGTATATAACACCTAAAAATTTAAAACCCATATTTTTGTGGCTGTGCATTTCCACATTAAATTTTTTAGATAATATGACATATAATATTAATATTGTTATAACCCAAATGTGCATTTAAAAAAAAACTTGTCTCGTAAGAAATTGTATGTCATGGGCATGAATGAACAATAAACTTGTGTAAATGAATATTCTACTTGTGCCTGCTGCTTGTATTTGTACTATCGAATAGTCATTATAAATTGTGCCAAAATGCAGACACACACTAGCTGTTATAATACAGAGTGGCTAGCAAAAGGTAAAACCTGTAAAAGTTGGGGGATTTTCAGTAACAAGGAAGTCTGGGAATTTCTTAGTCAGGCAATTTTTTTAATACCTATTACTGAGAAATTAATTTTATAGCGGACACTTATTTTTATTAGTACCAGTTCCATGTACATATTATTTCTTCCCCCTTTTCAACGTGCAACGTGTACCTAAGTGATGCAAATGTTTTACTCACTTTCTTTATTTTTCTTGTAAGTGTATCAGCACTCAATGGCATGAATTGGCTTTGAATTGCAATTTTTTGGTAGTTTTTGGCAACTACTATCTGTGGTCAGAGAAATTTTTTTTTCTCCAAACCTTGGAATCAGGAACATTTTTGTCACAGGTTTATTAGCCATCCTGTAATCGAAACACAGCTCTTAAGAGTTACAAAAATATCAATTTGAAGTGTATGTTTAAAGTTTCCATGAATAAGTTAGATATTTAGTTTCTGATGTTAAGAATAGTTCATTATAGAGTATTTTTACCTATGAATCTACAGCTTAACTTAATAAATGTTATGTACTATCGATGTTTTGCAAATTGTTGTGCTCAATGCTTATTGATAGCATGATCATTTCCTAGTGGCTATTGGTTGCTGCTCTTCACTTGATCAAGTACAGTCCCGCTAATCTGGATCTCACTTGCCCGGACATCTGGTTAATCTGGACGGGACTGAAAATAAAAGCAGGATTACATATTTGTTTTGTTAATCTTTGTTAATCATCAGTCATAAGGTCTACGTATACAGTAGCATTAAAAGTTATATTAAGCTGCAGGAAAAGTGTTATTAATGAAGGGGGGGACGGACCAATTTTTATAGTTTTACCCATCTAAAAATTATATTAAATGTATTTTAAAGCCAATTCCATTTAATCCAGACTATTGGTGATCCGGACTGTGTCCGATCTCTTTTAGCCCTGATTAGCGGGACTCTAGCATATATAATCAATGATTTCTGTAATACTCTTCTTTTTAGAGTATTCTTCTGCGAAATTGATCAATTTTGCAAACTTGTAAGTCACCTGCATATACAGTCAGGAAATGTGCCAAGCAGTTTAAAAGTCATTTAGTTGTAAAGTTACTTGTGTGTTTGTGCCTGTGTCTATTATTGTACATATAAAAAGTCTATTTTTGTCACTAGATCCAATAAAGAATAAACACTACCAAATGTTCTAGAACATTTCAAAACTTATCTTTCAACAGTGGCGACATATTTGTAAAATGTAAAAACTGCATGCTTGCGAATTACTACTGTTTGTAATTACGGCATAAATTAGAATGCCAGAGTTCTTGCCTGTAGAATTGTTGATGCACACTGTCTTGTAAGAGTTCTCAAGTAGAGTTTTTTTTCCAGTGTTTAGGAGGTATTAATTAGTATAAAAAAATTAAATTTGTATAACTAGTGTTATGCATGTATTAATTATATTTAATTTTCTTCATCCTGTTAAAAATTAGAGATTACATCTCTCAAGTTTAGCATTAACACAAAGACTACACAATTTACATGTATAACAACTTAATTATCAATTTTTACAAGAGTTATTTTTTGTGATGAAAAAAGCTTATGGTTTTTCATGCATTACAAGTCATAATTTTATTTTCCTAAAAAGGGATGCACATTTATATGATAGCACACTTCTAATTATAAATGTAATTAAATCTTTTTAATTTTAGAAAATGTGATAAAAGATATGTTCTACAACTGAGGTAAACTATTTCAGAATTGAGATGTACGTAATACAACTTCAAATGATAGTTGCTAAAAGTAATATTACTATTGCAGTGTTGCACTATTCATTCATAAATGCAAAACTAAAACCATGTTGACAAAGATGGCTGAACATTACGCCCAGTATTAACATTGCATTTATTTTAAATTGATGATTCCAACAGTATGGTCAGAGACTTGACCGTCTTAGCAATACTGTTGTAGTCTATTCTCAGGCGCACAGTAACTAAATTTATCCCAGTTCCTCAGATGTAGTCTAAGTGAAAAATGTTTGTCATGAAATAATAAAATATATAATTTAAGTTTAAATATTATTTTAGAGAAGTGACACCTCTTGCCACTAGGTTATTAGGGCAACAACGTTGCATGCTAATTGAGCATGATAAGACTGGTTTCTCGCAGTGCATTTGGTGGTTCGACTGCAGCAAATAATTCCCCTATATGTATCATGTTCCCACTTGTGGTAGCACACACGCTGGTGTCTGTTATACTGGACTGTAACAACTAGGAAAGATGCACTAGCCAAAGCTCACGAGCCACATGCTGCTCTTTTCGTATGATTTTACGGCTCTACAACTCAGCGCGTTTCAAAACAAATGTCTAAATTAGAGCAAATCATATTTTATGTGTGGAATAGTCTTCCTGATACAACAAAAAAATAACTAGCATTTGCTATTCTGACAATTTTTGGCTCTACCTATTCATGTGGACAAACATTATCTTCAATGAATGAAATAAAAAATAAAATAAGAAGTAAATTAACCAATGTCATGTCAAAAATAGAAAATAAGTAGTTAGTTGCCAGACATTGCTATGCTTTTGAAAAGATGTAAGATTACTGTTCCAACTAAGAAATAAATTTTACAAAGCTCGGGTGCTTTTTTTATTTTAATAATTTATATAATTTAGGTTTTCTTGTTTTATCAGTAGAGTTCTACTGATGACTACCATATTTTTTTTACATTATGTGAATAAAATATATTTATTTTATCTCAATTTTTTATTGTCTTAAAATTCCACGTAGATTTAAAGAAAATACATGTTGCGGCTCTAAAAAATTGTAGAATCTGTTAACAGCTCGGCTTTGGTCGTGATTTTCTACAAGGAATTCTATTAAATTACTGCCCATCTTGTTGAAATTCATTTAACAGTTATATGTAAAGTTTTCTTTTGGCTTTGTGAACTTTGGTTCACACCATACGCCACAGATGGCAGCACCGTGGTTACACATTTCCGTTCCATCTAACTTCCATTCACGAAATTACCCCCACCAAATGCAGTATACCGAAAGCTAAGATGTTACACATCAGAAATATAAACACAAACTGCTCAATTGGTGGCGAATGCAGAATATTACGAACCATAGAATGCTATATTTCACTGCAATTTGAATAATTAATTCCATATATACATATTAGCATGAAGGTGCGAAATACCCCTTAGAGCAGAGTCTATAATTCACATTTAAATATTCATCATGATGTTATTTGATTAGTCGACAGAGGTGTAATTTTTTTGCTGGCTAAGTTGCACAATACATTAGAGATAATGACTCACACTGGTAAAAACATTATTTTAATGCCTAACTATTTTTTTGGGTGGAAAATGCAGATATTTTGCCTGTCAAAACACCTAATTAAAACAAAAATAGGTTTTCAAGTTTCCTAACTACAGTATTAATTTTTGCTGTTCCCTAGTTGCAACCTGTAGTGTTGTTTTCTGGTATTCCACCCATACACCTAGTGTTCTTAAACTGGGCTAACTGCTGCTGTTATTTAGTTCTGAGATTTTTTTTTTGATGCTGGATTATTTATTTTGGAATTTCTTCTGGTTCCATTGTCAGTCTAATACTTTGGTAGAGTTGATGGCTAGTATATGAACTAGCATTGGCACCAAATGGTGGGTGGGTTCAGTGGTCGTCAATAGGGATAAGAATGTCTGTAGTGGATTTGTTTTGAAAATGAAAAATTCTTGTGTGCTATTGTGTGTAGTTTGTAAAACTTGTTTTATATTACAAATTGTTTGGATACACACAGAGATATATATATGTGTGTGTGTATACACACACACAAATAGACTTTTATCAACAGTATTAAAAATTTTAAATAAAAATTTATTTAAATATCAGAATGTTACGTGGGAAGATTTTATTTTTGGCAGGGTGGTCTGTAAATAAATAATTTTCATTAAATTTAAAAATTTAATTGTTTATTATTATTCAATTTGAATAATAAAAACAATACACGTATTCCATAAAATAGCCATAACACATTTCTCGCCTAAATCACATATGAATGTAGACACAAAATAAACACATTTAACCAATTCTTAAAAAACATTGGCAAACCAGTTTAAAAGCAGAGCAGCGATGTAAACTAAATTGGCACTGATGAAATGAACAAGAATCTTAAGGTTTCCAAATTTAAATGTTTTAAAATTATTTCCTAATATATCTGTTTGTAAAATAATCAATTTAGTTTTTTATGCTTATTTCTTAAATAACAACTCTCTATATTTTTTACTGAGGCCACAATATTTTATAACTTAATGGTTTGTGCAATCATTGTTACCAGAAAAACTAACGGCAGGGTTTTACTAACCTTTACTCACAACCCATAAAACTTATGTTCGTAATTCTAGAAAACATATTCAAAACTGCACAAGCATTTTAATATACAGTCAAACCTCTATCTATCGAACTCGCATGTATCGATTGTCCGTGTTTATCGTATACTTTCTACGGTCCCGGCAAAATTGCCATACAACTAAGGTTAAAAAAGTCCGCTTGTACCGATGTTCGAATTATTGTTTTGTCCGCATTAATCGTACAAAATATGTGGTCCCGTCACTATAAATTATAATAGATGATCGTTTAACCATTAAGATTTTGCAGAAGTAACCACTTCTTAGACAGAAACCGTCATAAAAACAGTAACGATTGTATACAGAAGTAGTAAAAATCACTTTAAATCTGCAGCCAAGTAATGAAGCACGTAAACATAAAGAAAAGACAAATGAACAACAACTTACGAAGAAATATGGATGATGTACCATAACTACAGTACAAACCCAATTGTTATCTTACGATAATTACCATAAAAAGAACTATAGATTCTTTGTAGATACCATAATACTACAGAAGCACGATAGCTACCACATTTGCACTATAGTTACCGTAACAACCGAGATGTATATTTACCGCGATGGTAATGTATTTATGACATATTAAAATTAAAGAACATTATTGAAAAAAAAGCATGTTCAGTAATATCGGCCGAAAATTAGCAAGCGTATCGGAAGTCGGCAGAACTGCCGATTCAACTAAATATTGGCAAAATCGGCTTCTTTAGTACAGCTCTACATTTGATGACATGAGTAAACATATTTCAGACTTCAGGATATTGAAAAAGACTTTAATTTCCATGTAGGTTTATTGTGCGTATGTTTTTTTTTTTTTTTGCAAGTGTAAATTGAATTAAGTAAAATGCTTCCATTTTAATTTTTTTTCAACTGATTAAACTTTAATGACAAGTAACTGATATATTTCTGACACTAATTTTGAGGTTAAAATATTTTTTTCAAAATCTAAGGGTGAAGTCCACATCTATTGAATGTCCGCATCTACTGAATTTTTTTGTTGGTCCCCTGAAAAACGATAGATAGAGGTTTGACTGTATAATGTAATTATCTGTGTTATAGGGAAAGTAATTTAGTTTTTATTGTACTAAACATAGTATAAGTATGAATATTATATAAATATATATTACAATATATTGTACTTAGTATAGTATAAGTATAAATATTATATAAATATATATTATTACAAGATGTCAACTGATATTTACAAAATTTATGAAGCTGATTTCCAAAAGTAAAAAAAAAGACCTTGTGTAACTCAGTACCAGTGATAGAAGTGAAAGTTCTTTAACAATTAAAATCTCAACTTTTAATTATATAGTAAGGGGTAAAATGACAAAAAGACAGAAGACAATTTTGAAACAATAAAACAGCGTTAGATTTTTGGCTTTAATTTGTTTTTTAACTATTTAAGTATTTCTAACCTTTGTTTGTATTTATTAGAAATTTGATTAAGCTGACTATAGGATACATTATCTATTTTCTGAAACAAGCGCATGAACACACGCTTTTTTTATCTTTCGTTCATCTATCTCTCTTCTCTCTCGGTTCTACTGATATTTATTTGGCCAAGTATCTATTCTCTGTCCTTTTCACGTTAGAAACTTTTTACAACAATGTTTAACGAGAACGGTGCATTAAAATTTTTGCCTTACTCTCATCGCACCTAAAGAAGTTTCACTTCAAAAAAATCATGAAAAACCAAACCATGTAGGTACTCTTGCCTTTGTTTAGCTGTTGTTCATGCACTTACTTTGTCACAGTTAGATATTTTTCTGGCATGTCAGCAGTTGGTTGCAGTGTGTCGCGAATGCCTGGTGAGTGGGTGGTGTAGGTAGTGTGTGTGGATGCAATCCAGCATGTAATTGCCGTTGGTGCATGTTGTGTCGTTGCAGGAGATGACCCCAAGACCTGCATGTCTTCTGTAAGAGACCTCGTGCTCCTCATTGGGAAATGTAGTCGGCCCGCTTTGCCCGCCCTTGTCTGAACCCCCGACTCGCTAGAACCCACACCTGCATGCCCCGGGTAGTCGTCGTGGCAGCACTGTCTCCGGCTCAAGGGTGCCCGTCTGGCTCCACACAGGTTTGCTATTGCCATCTTGTTTTAAACTAGTGATGATTTGACTACAGCATGTCATTCCGATCCCGATCCAGGGTCTCTCTGTGAGAGCTTGTTGATTCGAGTCTTTCGTAGGCAAAAATAACAAAAATGTTGGGCCTCGGTGTGTTACTTCCTCTTTTTTTAAAAATATATATATTGTACACGTTTGCATTACTTCTTAACGCTACTGTGGAGGGGGAAAAGAAAGAGAGAGCAAGCTGATGAGTGATTGTACAATGGCACAATGTTAAAAAAAAAGTTTTGAATATAAATACCTTTACAGCCGGTTACTGATGGCTGCAACAGCATATGATTTCGTGTACTTTCAAATATTTTCGTAAACCGTTACATACTTTCTAATACTTTTGCCTACCTTCGCAACTCTCAACGCTGAGGTTTGATCCGGTGTTAGCATTAAAATTGTGACATTTCCAATAGGGTATTAATCATATTTTAGCTATCAGAAACATACTGATTCTTAGATTCCATTGAAGTCATGGACAGACACTAGTAAGAGTCTTCTTTCAATGCATGATTAAGTGTGTTTAAGTTAGAGATTTTTAATTTTTGTTACAATAAATATGAAACTAGTTCAGTGTAACTTATAATGCGGGTACATAAGTGAATGCAAAGTATGGTCACAGGTTTTTAATTCCAAAAACTAATGTCTAGACGTGAATGCTGCTGGACTGTAAAACCATAGCTGCCAACCTCAAATCACACCCATCAGTAATGACAATTATATGAAGAAAAAAAAGTACGCGTAAATAATGCACGATAAATGTTTCCTGGGGAATTATGACACACACAAGATAAAACAAGGAAAATAATATGCAAAAAAAAAATATGAAAAATATAGGCCTACAGGTATATATGAATACAATGCAAATTAATGAATCAAAAAAAACTATTTGAAGAATACATTCATCTCAATATGTAAGAAATATAAATAATTTTACTGGAAATTTTGAACCTTCAATTCAAAGTATTCAAAGTTAAACTTGTGAACAACTGTCTTTTTATTTGCTTCTTTTATCCTGGTTGGATTAGAACTGCCTTGTAAACAAACAACAGAAGATAACAAAAACACTTTTAAACAATAACTCTGCGTTCGTTACTTTCGTTTCTTCAGATGTAGCGAAAAAACGACGATATAGATTTATTGCTCGTCATGGCTATTAAATGTTCCGCATGTTTCTTTGATTCAATATGCCGTTTACAGTCATCCCTTCCACCATGTGCAATCGAAAAGTCACACGTGCATACATTACAAAACGCGTGGTGTTCCAAATCATTTGAAGACGACAAGTATGGCCATTCTTTTGAATAGTTTAGGTCGAAAGTTCTAAAGAATTGCGTTCTTTTTTTCCCCCCAGAAACACTTCTGTTCTGTCACACGCTTCATTTCTACAACTGGCACTGAAGAACAAAACACTAACGAAAAACATAAAAAAAATTCACGTCTGTAGAAAGACAAAAACACTATGATGAAAAAAAATGCCTTTCAAAAAAAAATTAAAACGCAGGTTAGCCAAAGTACCGTACAAAAATTATTGTGATGTAAGTAGCCGAAAAACGAAAAGTCCGAGAATATGTACTAGTTGTGACGGACTTAATGCCATCCCATTACTATTTCAAGACACGATAATTAATCTACTAATTTCAACAGTACATGCGCACACGTACTAGTTCCGTTATTTGCGCAACCACGCGATGTATTCGAACTGCGTTCACGAAACAGCACAGCAGAAACTGAATTTTTTCCGTCTCCGTGCAGCACAATGCTTCATTTCCGTAATACACCAGCGATGTTCCGTAATTCGGTGTTAAATCCGTAATAATTACGGAAAATCCGTAATGGTTGGCAGCTATGTAAAACCATGTCTCAGAGAGCTGCACTGACTTGGGAAATCTAGCTCATAAGGTAAATTAACTAATCCAGTCTTCGGAGAAAAGGGGTTTTGTAGATTTTAAAGCATAAAAATGTAACTAAAGGAAAACGTTAATTTGAAGCATTTGAGGGTGAGAGGTAACTTCTAGTTTAAAATAGTTCTATGCAACACTGAAAAATATTTTCACAAGCTGAGTGAAGGTGTGCTCTGTATTCAGTATGAGGCAGGAAAAAATTGTTTTAATGATCATGCCTCTTACCTATTGTATTATGATAGTGTAATAGCTTTTGTAGTTAAATATGTTATTTGTGTTGGTAGAAAGGTTCTCCCTATCACTGTTAGGGAAGCGCTGTATCACTTGAGGCCCAACATCTTAACAGGGAGAGCTAAAACAACTTTTTATTATCTAATGAGATGCAAGTTCTCAGATTAGTGTCGATATTTGTCGCAAAATACTGACTTCTTTAGATCCGAGTGTTCACAGCGTTACCAAGGCTACAGCATGGCTGGATCTTTGAATTGACACTGTAGGGCTTCAGACAACTATGCAGTTTAAAAACTGTTAAATATTTAGCAGCATCTTTTTACTAATTGCATCCGGATTGTTAGTTATATTTCGTGTAAACCATAAATCAAATTTTTTGATGTGTGAACTAGGCTAAGGCACGTGTTTGTACAATCAAGCATAGTAATGAAAAGTCCAACAGTATGTCCATAAAATAATGTCCCAGTTATAAATTTTAATAGTATAGTTTTTACTTTAAGCATTGTAGATTTTTGGTTCAAGGTCCAATTAGAGAGTAACTCAATTTTAGATAAGAACATGCGTGAGTACTGCTTTGTTTTCACGATTGTAGCACCACCTATGCAAAATGGCGACTCCTGGGCATAATTAGTAAAATGTGAAAATGTAAACTTTATTTGGCAACACAATAGCACCCCTCCCCATTGGAAACGCTTTGTAATAGTGTGGTTGAACTTCGAAGTCTCTGGCCATTGGAGTGGTCGTAGTGGTCGAGATGACAGAGGTCTTTTTCGCTGGCCTCCAGTTTACCTGACATAACGCTGTGTGATTTTTTTTTTTACTTTGCTCTTTATAAAAGATCACGTCTATGTTCTATCGTTACCTAATTATTTGCCAGAGTTCAGACACAGAATTGAAGAGACTATTGCTTCCATTACTCCAGGCTTGTTAACCAAAGTGTGGAAAGAATCGGACTTCAGGTTCGATGTGTGTCGTAATAACTAAAATAGTACATTTTGAAAATCTGTAAGAAAATCTAGGTTAGTGTGCCTTCAATTTTAAATACGATTTGTTGTAAATAGTCTAAATTAAACTATATACCATTAAAAGTGGGAAATTCTTTTATGGACACCTTGCATTAAAAGCAACACAGGAACGTTCTTCATTTCTTCGTATTTATTTTAAGATAGATAGGGTTGCATGTTTGAGTGGTGGCAACGTGGGGGCCTTGTCGCTGGTCTTGTCCTTGTTGCTCTCCCACTTCCGACCTCCAGTCAGCGGCTCCTTAACACAGGAACAAAGTTATTACATGTTGATGGGAGAGCAAGTGGTTCTACGAATGCACGTAAGAAGTCAAACTTAAACTTTGTGAAGAAAAAAAAATTAACGATTGAAACATCGTGAACATAGACTTAATCTTTAAGCATTGCTGTTTGTGATAGAATTTTTAGTCCCATAAAATGAAGGCAGTGTTGCACACAATCATAATGCAAGTCATTTTATTTCTGTCTGCATAATGTTTTCCAAAGCAGCCTGTCCAATGAACATACATTTCATCCATTTAGCCAAGACATAAAACTATTTTAACTATCACCTATAGTTGGCACATGGTGTTAACTAACAAACAAATTAATGCTGAAATTTGTGTTACCCTTTTTTATCACATAATCGTCAACCTTCATCTGTTCGTCTGCGTCGCCGCGGTTTACCGCTTACAAAAATGTAGCCAGCGCTCGTTGCAATCATTAATGTCTGGTTATGTTGCTTTCTGTATAGAGTGTGCACACGTAGTCGAATATTGAAATCTCGCCGATGCATGCAACGCGCGCTATCAGGTACCGAGTTAACTACATTTGATAGCTCGCACTCTTTCGTGGTAAGTGTACACTACGATGGTAGTTTGTTTTTATGAATAACTTTACCTAACAAAAATTTTTTGGCATAATCGTCGCACCCCTACTTTTCAAACTTGATTTTAGAATAAAATGTGCGACGATTTTGCGAGAAAACACGGTATTAATGGTTTAATTTGGAAAACTAAAAAGGTAAAGATAGTAGCCAAATATGCCAGTTAATTGCCAGCAAATTAAAATATATATATTCATATTTTAAAATTTTTTGCAACAGTTAAAAAATATCAATTTATTTGCATACAGTGAATTTTAATTTTGTTTAACACAAAAATTACTTTTTTCTAACACTCATCATGTATTTAGCTTTTATGTAATTTTTCTTTTGTTTTCGGTTACTGTATAAAATCATTTGTCTACAATGTACACAAATATATTGCATTATGCATGGCCCGCATTCTTTATCATGCCTAATCATTTTATGATCTTGAGATTAAAAAATGCTGATAAATTTCTAATTCATCATAGCTATAGATATGAAGTACAGCACAAGCATGTTGAATGCAGCATTAAGTAAATGTGTTTTTGTATTAACTACAGTAAAACCATCTTAAGAAAATACTACTTTAAAAAATTTCCTGCTGGGTGTATGAATTAATAGAATGTTATCCTTTTAATAAGTCAGAATTTGTAAGTACCCTGAGAAACTTCTAAATAGGAATATACTGTATTAAGATTCTTAACTGATATCTAAGTATAGCATCAACTCATCACTAGTTTAAACAAGACTTTTTTATTCTTCATGATGTAATTGTCTAGCATAAAATTTACTTTTAATATTTCTGAGCTTTCACACCTGGTGAAAATGCTTTCAGAATAGTACTTAAGTTCTAACTGCTTACCTGTCCTTATAGATTTCATTAAGATGGGTGCCCTTGCTTCAGAATAATCTCTGTAGCTGTATGTATCTTTTTCTCACTATAGTTACTACTATTAGCTTAAACTTTTGAGTGATTTACATTTGATTTGATTGTTTTCACTGTAAGCAATAAAAAGTTTTAAATAACATACCAGGGGCTGTATTAATAACAAAGTGTGCGCAACAAAAATACATGAATATTGTAGAAATCTTTTACTCAAGACAGAACATTGTAATTGCACAACACTGCAGCACACTATGTGAAACCAGTCATATTTCCTGAAGAAGGATTGTTACAACTCAGATCGGTCCAGCTTTAGACGACCTGAAAACCTCAAAAAACAAATTCTGGAAATGTTCGACAATGTTTTAAATTTTGATATTATTTATGAATTTAGTTGAGTAGTCTTTATTTGAGAAAAAGTTTAGTAGACCTTTTACATAAATTTATTTTTGGTTATCACAGAAAAAAGAAACCACTGTTTGCCATTACATGATGGTTTCTATAGGTACAACCAAGGACAAACATGTCCTTGTAATGGTGAATAAAATTACTAAAGCCCCATCGTGGGCCGAGTGTCTGACTGTAGTCACTGAATTCTAGGTGATAGTTCTGAAAAGAGGTTAAGAAACAGCACAACTCACCCCATTTTGTCAAAAAATTCATTGGCATGAGTCACTTACTGCCAAACACAACCTACCAAGTCCACTCAGGGAGGAGGAAGTTGCATGACCTCACCAACCAAACACAGCACAGCTCTCAGAAAGCAACCAATCGTGGCATTTTTTCTGTCTGTGCCAGATCATCATATATCTATCCTTACATAACCAAAACACTATCTAGTTCTAGAAACAGAGAAAACTTAAATGTAAAATATATGCATGAAAAGCAGTATTTCAAGTAAATTAAACTGGAGAATATAACTAAATATACAAATTAATCAAAATAATATGAGTAATGATAAAATACAAATGCAAAACTAGATCACCATTACTTTGAACCATGTACTGCCTTACTGAAAACTGTTATACCATAAGAATAACATCGTAAAACTTGTGTTCTTTCACTTTGTCAACTTTTTGCACCAAATCTTCAGAACTGACAGAAGTTTTCCCACTTCGTTCCTCATCATGAACACTGTGCAGCCATCTTTAAAAGCCCTAATTCAATTCAGTACCATTCCATTGGTCATAATATTTTCTCCATACACTTCCCTAATCTATGAATTTCAGCCACTGTCACATCTTTAGCACTAAGAAAACGAACCACAGAATGGTTGAATGTTTCCATAATGGCATCTGAGGCTTGCCAACAAATTTAGGTACACAGCCCGCATGCACATAATGCTGACTGCAGCGCTGACTGACAAACTAAAACAATACGTATGTATCATGCACGAGAATCATCCTAAAAGTATTGAAGGGTTTCCAACAATTTTCTTAAACTATAAAATAAGATACCTAAAGATATGGTTTTAAAGAATGTGTTATTGAATACGGCCCCTGAGGAAATGTTTGTCCCTCAAAGCATGCTCTTTGATTACATAAGATTAATTTTCTTTGTTTAATTATAACAGACTTGTAATGCAGTGAAACCTTTTCACATTCCAAGGGTTCACTAGATAAAAGTGTAAATTAGGGGCAAGTCTCTAATACCCTAAATCATGCATTGCATACAGCTTATGTATTTAATACATCCAAAAGATTATATTTTTGATATTTTAAGCTGGTCATGTCAAAGTTGTCGAAATAACTTGCATGATCCTTTTTTTTTTATGTCATTAAGTTTTTTTACAGTTAGCACATGTATTCATACAGATCACACATGAAACCATTAATTTACTAGTGTAAAAATATAAATATATCCAGGCATAAACTATGATATTACAGAGTTACAAAATGTAAAAAGAAAAGAATTAGTTTTTTTTCTCCATTTCCGATTTAATTATTTTAAACATTTCCAAAATATTTAATTATTATGAACACAAAAAGTTTCACTTTCAAGTTATGCATAGCATGAAGAGCAGTTTCTTTACATGTGTGCATTTGATTGATACTATCAATTAGCAGTGTATAAGGGGAAAAAAAAAAACATTAGTGTTGAAATATTTTATTTCCAAAACGGTTTGTGATATGACATTGGCATCCATTTAAAAATGGTGGCCATCTATTAATGTTATGAACTGCAAATTGCAAAATGGACAATTTTTTTAGCTGTATAATTATTAACTTGGTTTGGATATATATATAATTCCATAAAACTATGTTAATTTCAGGAAGACAAATAGCAAGAAAATTATAGTAACAAGGTTTCACTGTATTACTGTTTTTATTATATTGTCATTTATGAAATATTTAAATTTAAAAAAAAATTATGATTTATTTTTTATACATTTTAGCTGACCCTAAGTTATTTGATTTAACATATAGCCACTACTACTACACCCACCCCTCAAAGTAATACCAGGGTTAAGTAAATAAGCAAATAGTAAAGAAAGTGTATGCTAAATTTTGTCATATTACTAAGTTCATTTCATCCTGTTGGTTGTACAAATATTAAAATTTATTTTGCTTGAAGAGAGAAAAAGATGCTATTTTAAATTATGACGCTGTTCATTGACATTTCGTCTTCAAAACCATGCAAATCAAAGAGCATTATTACCTTTACTTCAAGAGGAGTGTGAACGTGTGTATCAAAGTAAATCGATAATGAGGCCATTTCATCACAAAATTAAAGCAGAATGTAAAAATTTTGTTTATACACTTGTGTAGTACTTAAATCTTATATATAAGCTTTTGTATTTTAAGAATTATGTTTGTAATTAAGCTGCAGTTATTTTTAAGATGGTGCACTTGCTGTTTATCTGTGATATTCAAATGTTAGGCTACTGAGACAAAACATGTGTTTGTTAAATCCTTTTTAAGGTGTTGTAGGTGTAATTTTTTTTATCTAGATAAGCAATTAGAATTTCCTTTCATGGTTCAACGTATCCTTTTTATATAAGGAAAATATGTGTGCATATATGTATTTGGTTAATATTGAAACTTATTGCTTTGTATGAGAATACAATGGAGCATAGATTATTCAAAACAATTCAGGACTGGGGATGCATATATTTTTGTCTAATAACTAAAATTAATGAAAACATTTGCATTGGTGGCATAAGAACAATACATATAAATCAAAGAAATCCTGATTGATATTAAACAGAAAACATTTTGTACCCCACATATATAAAATGGTAATAGGACATCAAAGAAAGCCTATATATTGAGAAATTAACTTCAGCTTCACAGACTGTTTTTTGGTTGATAAATCTTGTGCAACTAAGCGATGTGTAAAGTTGAATTTTCTGACTAGAATGATTTCAGTTAACCAATGTTTTGGTTGCTAGGTATTCAGAATTGATGCTCTACTGTATTGTTAATTTGTTATACTAGCTAGGACTGCATAATGCTTAACAGAACAGAAGTCTAATTAAAAACTTTAATTTAGGCCAGGGAAATTCAGTAGTTTCAAAGGTAATCCATTGTAAATACATAAAATGTTGGTTATAATACATGTGCTTTCTAAGTCAACATATTCCGTAAAAGAATTAAATCTATTATTACGTGTGTTAAGTTTAGTATATCTTAAGTGTGCTAGAAATAATTGAATTGTTATAAATATCTAAATTAAATAAACATAAATTCTCTAGGTATTATTTATGTTGTCTATAGCTTATGATCCAATTACAGGTGGGATAGAAAAAATGTTTTTGGTTTTTTTAATATTAAAAATCAACTACACATTGATTTTTAATATTAAAAATCAACTACACATTGTAAATTAATTTATATGTAAGTAAACATGTATATAATGTTATGTAATTTAATGTAATATGATATTAGTGTTAATCCTTTAAGAAATTATTTTAATTCAATCTATGTATAAAAATAAAAAGCAATTGACCAAGCATGTTAGTTTAATACAAATTTAATTAAAGCTTTTAATTAATAAAACCACCTTTCCATTAAATTCTTCACTTGTATAGAAAATTCTGTATCTTTCTAGAGAAAGATTTTTTTTTTGAATGATCTACAACTTTCTAGAAAAACCTTTATTATTTACTAAAATAAATCCCCAAATTTTCTGGAACTTTCTAGAAAAAAGAAATTATATTTTTAACAAATTGTCGAATATTGTAGAACTTTTTAGAAAATTCTCGAAATTTCTAGAAAAAAATTAAATTATTTTTAAATAAATTCTCGAATGTACTGGAACTTTCTTGAACATTTTCGAATTTTCTGGAACTTTCTAGAAAATTCTCGAAATTTCTAGAAAAAAATTAAATTATTTTTTTAAATATATTCTCGAATGTACTGGAACTTTCTTGAACATTCTCGAATTTTCTGGAACTTTCTAGAAAATTCTCGAAATCTCTAGAAAAAAAAATTTTTTTTTAAATAAATTCTCAAATGTACTGGAACTTTCTTGAACATTCTCGAATTTTCTGGAACTTTCTAGAATATTCTCGAAATTTCTAGAAAAAATTAAATTATTTTTTAAATAAATTCTCGAATATTCTAGAACTTTTTAGAAAATTCTCGAATGTACTGGAACTTTCTTGAACATTTTCGAATTTTCTGGAACTTTCTAGAAAATTCTCGAAATTTCTAGAAAAAAATTAAATTATTTTTTTAAATATATTCTCGAATGTACTGGAACTTTCTTGAACATTCTCGAATTTTCTGGAACTTTCTAGAAAATTCTCGAAATTTCTAGAAAAAAAATTTTTTTTTAAATAAATTCTCGAATGTACTGGAACTTTCTTGAACATTCTCGAATTTTCTGGAACTTTCTAGAATATTCTCGAAATTTCTAGAAAAAATTAAATTATTTTTTAAATAAATTCTCGAATATTCTAGAACTTTTTAGAAAATTCTCGAATGTACTGGAACTTTCTTGAACATTTTCGAATTTTCTGGAACTTTCAAATTCTCGAAATTTCTAGAAAAAAATTAAATTATTTTTTTAAATATATTCTCGAATGTACTGGAACTTTCTTGAACATTCTCGAATTTTCTGGAACTTTCTAGAAAATTCTCGAAATTTCTAGAGAAAAAAATTTTTTTTAAATAAATTCTCGAATGTACTGGAACTTTCTTGAACATTCTCGAATTTTCTGGAACTTTCTAGAATATTCTCGAAATTTCTAGAAAAAAATAAATTATTTTTTTAAATATATTCTCGAATGTACTGGAACTTTCTTGAACATTCTCGAATTTTCTGGAACTTTCTAGAAAATTCTCGAAATTTCTAGAGAAAAAAATTTTTTTTTAAATAAATTCTCGAATGTACTGGAACTTTCTTGAACATTCTCGAATTTTCTGGAACTTCTAGAATATTCTCGAAATTTCTAGAAAAAAAATAAATTATTTTTTAAATAAATTCTCGAATATTCTAGAACTTTTTAGAAAATTCTCGAATGTACTGGAACTTTCTTGAACATTTTCGAATTTTCTGGAAATTTCTAGAAAAAAATTAAATTATTTTTTAAATAAATTCTCGAATGTACTGGAACTTTTTAGAAAATTCTCGAATGTACTGGAACTTTCTTGAACATTTTCGAATTTTCTGGAACTTTCTAGAAAATTCTCGAAATTTCTAGAAAAAAAATAAATTATTTTTTAAATAAATTCTCGAATGTACTGGAACTTTTTAGAAAATTCTCGAATGTACTGGAACTTTCTTGAACATTCTCGAATTTTCTGGAACTTTCTAGAATATTCTCGAAATTTCTAGAAAAAATTAAATTATTTTTTAAATAAATTCTCGAATATTCTAGAACTTTTTAGAAAATTCTCGAATGTACTGGAACTCTCTTGAACATTTTCGAATTTTCTCGAACTTTCTAGAAAAAATTAAATTATTTTTTAAATAAATTCTCGAATGTACTGGAACTTTCTAGAAAATTCTCGAAATTTCTAGAAAAAAAAATTAAATTATTTTTTAAATAAATTTTCGAATCTACTGGAACTTTCTAGAAAATTCTCAAAATTTCTAGAAAAATTAATTTTTTTTAAAATAAATTCTCAAATGTTCTGGAAAATTCTCAAAATTTCTAGAAAAAATAATTGAATTATTTCCAATTCTTTAACATTCTAGAACTTTCTGGAAAAGAATTAATTTTTTTTTAAATTAAAATGTACTTTAACTTTGGATATTCTTTATCAGTATATTAAAAAAAAATTCTCATATTGATTGGATAAATTCTAGCAGAAACTAACTTGGGGTTCATTACTTACCATAAGGTTCATGTATTAGTTATGATATTGTCCTTGTGGAAGTATTAAGTTAATGTAGTTTGTTAAATAAATGTAATTACTGATATATATATTTAGTTTTGTATTCCATGATGAATATTTTTTTTTTTTCTAGGGAACAGTATTCAAAAATGACCAAACTGGAACATCTTTTCAGGAGCAGTAACTAAATGAACCCATATTCAGAGGATTTTCTGTAAATGCAGATTGTTTGATAATCAACCCTCATATTCACATGTGTGTGTATATGATGCTGTCAGGCATGTAAGTGATATGCAGTATGTGCCACTAAGACTATCCTACACACAGCATGCCATGCACATGCTCACTATGTATTTATTTTAACAGAATTTATTGGATTTAAAGCATTTTACTTAAAATAATATTAGTTCTAATTAAGTTTTTCTTTGGTATTACAAATTATTCAAGCGTACCTGTTATGGAAACCAAAACTCCACATTTGTGCAGTTCTAGTAATTTTTTATATTATAAAGTAGTATTACAACAAACTCGTAGAATTTAGGTATAAAATGATGTAAACACTATGAAAATTTTAAAATTAATATCTGGAGAACCTGTGTAACTCAGAAATTTTGTTTTAGGATTTGCATGGGCACCCCAGAAACAGCTGCAGATAATAAAGCTGCTAGGGTTAAAGAAATTAAAGGCAGCACATCCAATATCTATGCTGTCAACAGCTCTCAATATTAAACACTTAGGGCCGGTTGCACCATTGAAAATCGCTGGTCGATCCGAGATCATACGAGGTAATGAACCAGGATAGTCACACAAACGGATTGCACCATTCGAGTTCACCTTCTAACAGAGAGGATTGAGGTGAACCTCTGTTTGAACCACCGAAATTAATGGTTCAGAGCAGTTGGATCCGAGATCTTGTGTATTTTTCGTTGGTTTGTTGTGTTTTGTAGTCGTGTTTGCATAGATACTGGTTTGTTTACAATTGATATTTTGATGGGTTACAATAGTTTACAGGAAATTTAGGCCGATATGTTTTTATGTATGCCCGAAGTACGGTAATTGTCATCATAATGTTATTTAAAATATAATGCCAATTCTTGCCAAGCTTCTTCCTTCTGCTTACAAAACACGCCATCAGTTCTCTTATACTCTAAAATATCCTGTCTTTCTTGCACCAAATCGACAAGGATGATTTTTTTTTCTTTTTTAGAGAAAAAAACTTTTTTTAGATACTGAAATTTTCTTTTCCATCGTCATGTGTACTCGCGTGTAACCCAGTCAACTAGAGCTGTAGCAAACCGTATGTATTCGGTACTGAGTAACGGGTGCGCCATCTAGTAACGAGTACGTAACGAAACCTTACACACGGCGGCATCTCGTTACTCGCATTTTTCGTGTGTTTTACGCATGCGCGCGCATATTCGACGAATTTACGTTACAAAGAACGATGTTTGTTTATTAAGTAAAGTATAATTTGGGAATTCGTCGTCCAAGTTTTTTACTATTTATAAGAAAGTATTTTTTACAAATTAGAAATATGTATATTATTGTTTTTTTTTACTATCGCGTATTTTCACGTTTTTTTTATCTTAAAAGAGATAATATAATAAAACCGCTCTAATCAGATTTAATTGTTTCTTGGTTAACAAAAACTGTTAATTATCAAATATTGTTAATTGTTTATATTCTATTTATTATTATATACGCGACGTTATACTGTACGCGTACGCAATACGACTCGATTCGTTGCTGCAACATAACATAGCTTGTTATGCGTTATCAGAAGTAACGAGTAACGTAATGATAAGATAGTAACGAGTACTAATTGTTATAGTAACGAATACATACGGGTACGCTTTTTTTCGTTACTTTTACACCTCTACAGTCAACTCGCAACCTGCCACAAGTTTGTAATCAGTAAACAAATAGGCTTGTATGTAAATATCACGATGCCAACATTTACAGCAAGAACTTCAAACATGCTAAAGAAAATTCTCTGTGACTAGACGGAATTCAGTAGCCAATAGAAAACTTGCTTTCATTTTACAATCGATCTTTACCAACCTAAACTTAGATCGTGAGATCGAATGTCTGAACTCGTAAGTTCACTTTGTTGCAACACATATACACTGGATCTTAGATTCGACTTGAGATCACACTGAAACAAAGATCTTACGATCTCGGATCCGAACAGTTATTGGTGCAACCAGCCCTTAATGAGACTTCTGACAAAACCTTATTTTGTTATTTTAACATACCATATACCTGAAGAAGAGTAACTCCTGCATATGGATATGAATCACACCTAAAATTTGGGTCATAAAATTCAAACTTTTTCACCATTAGTGTCACCCTCAAATATGGGTCACATCATATACAGTGTTTTATCGCATAAGGGTTGCACGCGCGTATTCGTCGCAACCATATTTTAGGCTGTCGAAATTGGGATTAAAAAAAAAAAACTTCTAGTGTAAACGTTGCATGATGTTTTTGGTCCCGCTAGTAAATGCCGAGCGCTTTGTATATCTTTTCCATATAAAAGATGTACTTTAAAGTAGAAATCTAATATTTATTCGGTCATTACCATTACTTAATAAATTAACGGAAAAATACGAAGTTGTTTGACGTGTAAATTTTATTATAAAGACGTTTTTAAACGTTATTTCCTTTATTTGATTGTCTGCGTTGCCACAGCGTACCGCTTATAAAAATGTAGCCAGCCATTCATGTTTGGTTATGTTGATTCCCGTATAGAGCGCGCACACGTAGTCGAATATCGATATCTCGCCGAGTCAGGTGCCGAGAACTACATTTGATAGCCCGCATTCTTTCGTGGCAAGTGTATACTACGACACGTTAGTTCACGTCAGATTCAAGTGGCTTGCGTTCGTGTTAGAGTTTAGGTTTTTCCATTTAAAGTCGAAGAAAGGTTTTTGTTTAAGTTATTATTAGTATAGATTGTTTGGCGTGCTCTTGTATACTCCACCTTTTTTTTATTTAAACATACTTTCCATGAACAGGTTTTGTTTTTATGAATAACTTTACCTAACAAAATTTTTTTCCCCTCATATTCATTGCACCCCTACTTTTCAAACTTGATTTTAGAATAAAATGTGCAACGATTATACTAGAAAACACGGTAACTGTCTTCACTTATGTTCACAGAACTCTACTGAACTCTGGTTGCTGAGAAATACGGCACTGGGGTTCACCCTCTGTTCTCTTTTGTCTGCTTTCTGTTCTACATTATTACCGTGAGAGATGGTGTGGGGCATTCTTCTGACCACTTATCCCCCCCCCCCCTTACTTCTTTACGACCTCTACTACTAAAACAAGATAGGAGAAGGCTACTATTTTTATATCCATTCTCTGCAATTGTATTTTTTAACCAGAAAAAATAAGGCAGCTAGCTACCCTTTGTCAGTTTCTTTAATAAAAACTAGAATGCACATTAGCCGGAGAGAAATTCAATCTGGAGGAGGAACGTAAAACCATTTGAAAGCTGGAAAATATCACACAAAGAACAATGCTGGGTCAGAGTTACATCCCAAAAACCTGTCAATACACATTTGCAGATTGTGTACAGTGCCAGTTAATGGACTTTTACAAGAATGAAGAGGAGGGGGGGGGATAGAGAACCACCAACACTGCAACATGCACTTACAGAATGAATACAAATGAACTTTGGCTCTTTTTTTTTTCTTCCCCTCCAGCCAAATGCTAGCCCAGCTAGTCATGTCACTTGCAGACAAGACGTAGCGCAAACAGCGCCATGATGCTTTTCACTCACTGCTCAGATATTTTAACTAAACAATTTTTACTTGTGATGTCATATATGTTAATAACTAGAGACCGGATTACATGCAACATAAATAGCTTGAAATGTGCATGCACGGTTTCAAAATATGCAACATTAAATAATAAAAAAATAGTTGTTTTTATCTTTTTACTTCAAAATCGCATATAATGTGTAAGATATCAACAGTAAACTAACAATTATTTAACATTTTGTATTCTTATGGACATTAACAATCAGGTACTGTTCCAAATGTTTCTTACTAAAATTGTGCATTCGATCACTCAAAATATTTTTATAAGTGGAAAAAAGACTGTTCCACTTCCACTGAGGTAACTGGGCAGTATTTAAATTTGGGTGCTATGTTATAAATTATTGTTTCTGGCAAAAGTTCACCCGTCCCATTAATAAAACTATCAATTTGACACAAAGGTTCAAAGCCTGGGTTTTTGCTCAAAACATTTTCATACTTTTTTAAGTTTACATGGGAAACATCTGGCAATGTGGAGTACATTTAACCAATTTTATTTATTAACTGAATTGATTCAGTAAATGCCAAACAATTGAGTTTCAAGCTTTTTAATATTCGCAGGTATATGGGAAAAGTTTGTGCTAATCACTGCTGTGTGTTTTTTAATATCAGAATTGTTAAATGCTTCCTTAGACTGACAAATTTCCATAGCCTCTGCACTATCAAAGTCATTTAGTACACTTTTGATGTCCTCGTAATGTTCAGTACAGCTTCAATTCATGTACCCCATAGAGTTACCACTGGTTCAGGAGGTAAACGGATATTTGGCAGTTTTTCTTTATAAGCCTTAATGTGAACAGGTGCCTTAAGTAGCGCTTTTTTTGTTGATGAAATCAGTTTGTTTACATTTCCAAACGTGGATCGTACTTCTTCAGCGATCAATGTACTACATGAGCAAAGCACATCACATGAATCAAATTGGGATGAAATACTTCAAGGGCTTTGGCTGCCTTGATCATATAGGGAGCAGCAGCTGAGAGAAATATAAACACTCTCATCTGCAGAATCTTCAGGAAATATTTAAACAGCCTCATTCACAAATCAGGTGATTGTTGAATGATTTGTCTTCTCAAGTTCTTTGCAGACCACCAGAAGGAAGCAGAAGGCTATAGTATTAATGAACTGACAAATTTGCAATGTAATGGCCACAACTATCGGCAGTTCCATCGGCTAAAATCCAAATAATGCTACCCTGGAGTTCATTGCGTATTTCTTCCACAACATGTAGGTAAATTGTTGGGATGTAATGTTTACGCAAAGTTTATTTGTCTGGTATATTTTGATTCAAGCAATATTTTCGCAGAAAAATTTTGAATCTAGAATTTATAAGTTTATTAAAAGGAATATTGCTTGCAAGCAATGCTTTGCATAAATCCATATTAAATAGGTTTTTTTTTGTTTGCATTCTGAAGTAGAAATACTGCTACTTCCCGCTGTTATAAGTTGTTGTTTTAGGCCTTTCTTTGTCATCCTACGAAATGAAGACTCGTCTTCACATGCTGGTCAATTTTAAATTTTTTGGAACACTGAATATTTTTCTCGCAAACTCGACAATATAAAACACTTACGTCATATATATAAATATTTTAGGATAGTCTACTGTCCATGAAAAAATACCTTTTTTTTTGTGGGTGGAATGGTAAACTTTATACTTTGCACAAACAAATAAAACACTACACAAATGCAACGAGTGTGTGTAAACAATAAAATGTGTAATTTAATTGCCTAGTGATAGTGGTTTATGGTTATATTCCAAACTGTGAACATCTGAACTAACGAAAACAAAACCCAAAGGTTTGTATTCTGAAAATGATTGACTGGCACGAGTAACCTAGAGTAATATTATCCTACCAAAACAATAGATGGGCGCCTGCTAAGTGCGCTCGAAGGACACTGCGGCTAATCGATATGGCTAGCTACAATTAAGATTTCATTTGTTCATTATCAATCATTAACTATCCTACCCAGAAATACTGCAAATACAGTGAAAATATGCATAATCACAAGATTTTAGGTAAAATATGCAATAACCAACGGAAATGGGCTAAATATGCAATCACATATAATCAGGTCTCTATTAATAACCAACTCACGAGAGTTATTTACGCACACACTCAAAAACTCACTGCAATTATTAAAAAAAAAATTTCCCCCAAAGTGAAAAGCTCAAGTAAGGTTTGTACAATTTTTTTAAAACAAAAAATCGGCATGTGTGACCCATATGAGGGTAAATGGCAATCCACTCAAAATTGAATAAGACTTAAGTTCTAAATATTTCAATGAGAATAAAGTTTGACCAAACCCATTTTATTATCGAATGGGAATGTGAAATATATTATCACAGGTAGGCAGGCCTATAAGCAATAATCCACTACAGTGAAATTCCGTTACAACGTACTTCAGAATAACATATCTTTCAGTTTAACGTATGATTTTAAATTCCCGCTCAAAACACCAATGTAAACAATGTAAAAATATTTCACTTTAACATTAAAAACATATCCTACCTTTCAATACAATGACCATTCTTTTCCAGTTATCAGGAAAATTTTACATTTTTCTTTTTTGCGCAGGAGTTCTTTAATATAAATGTACATTATGATTAATTTTTATCTTTTCAAGAATCGTTAACTATAAAACGTAAACAAACAATGTCTCAACGATTCATAGAATCATAGTACAGTATAACGTGCCATTCTTCCTCCTCCATGGATCACACACTTTAGTGCACGAGACGATCTAAACAATCAATTGCTGTCTCGCCCCTCTTCAAGACTTCTTTTTAGCTGCGCCAGCTTTTGGTTATTTGTAGAGCACGTTTTAAAAGTTTTTATTAACGTAGATACAAACTTTAAATAAAAATTACATTTTAACTTATATACGTAATAGAAAATCCAATGTTAATTTATGCAGGTTAAGTTTTGAACTGTTTTGTGTCACAACATAGCCGATACGCTTTAATTGTGTTGCCATGAAGATAGGAATGTCGCCTGGCACAGCCATGCTCGCAACGCGCGCTACTAGTGCAGCGCTATGGTTATCTATGGATGCGAGGTTTGTTTACGTTTGACGTGGCGCGAGGCAAACAATATTGTTGATTGAATATTTTAATCAGGATGGTGGCCAGAAAGATAAAAAGAAATTCAAGCAGTTCACATTGAAGGAGAAATGTAGATGTGGCATGGTCATTTGGTTTGGTGCTCACTACACTGTCAACATTAATAAAAGATCGCTAAAAAGTTATTAAAATGTATGAACATTTATCTTTATCTGCTGGTCGCAAGAGACTTCGCCTAGGAGATAACAAGGGAATTCTGTCCCAATAAATGCACATATCTACAAAATAGTTTAACCCATTTGTCATTTTGTGTTTGACAGATATAAATTTTGTACACGCAGGCCTAGAATTTAGGCTACTGTATGAAGTTAACTAATTTTTTTTTTAATTCTTGTTGTTTTACAAATATTTGCTTCCGAGCTAATGCAACATTTGATCCCCTACTACTTTATTTAAAAAACTCGAAAATACTATGTTTTAAAGGTAAATATACAGACTTTCAGAATAAAGTACTTTCATTACCAAGTATAAAATTTGGGGCATTATTGATGTACTTTATAACGAGATTTTACTGTAACTGGTTTCTAACCTGGTATTTCAGATATATTTACTTTTTATTAAAGACAGTGTAAATATGTTTGAATTTTTTTTTCTTCCATAGAACCACTTGCTGGCCAGTGCCAGAATTCGGAAACATTTCGCACAAACAATCACAACCCACCAAATGCACCAACCTCTCGGCCTACTCTCAGCAGTGACGCCGTCGCTGCTGCCGCCGGCGCCGCCGTGCCGGTGGGCTTCGCAGCCTCGATGCACTCGCACCACGGCGTGAGCTGGCGATCGCACCGCAGCGCCACGCCCACCACGGTCGCGGGCGCGCCGTCTATGACCACCGCGTGCGCGCCTTCCACCCGGTACGCAACGCTCGACAGGCCGGTCTGCCGGTCCCTGCGGCGCGTCGCCTCACGCTGGGCGTGGCACTTGGCAGTGTCCCGCTTGCGTCGGGCTCGGTTGTGCAAGTGCCTGCGACCAGGCGCCACACAACTGACTTGTGAGGAGACACGTACAAGGATCCATCACAGCACCGAGACAGTGCAGTCCATGGGCCTCTCTGGCGGCGGCGGGGGGGGGGGGGGGGGGGGGGGGGGGCATGTCCCCTCCAAAAATTCCTTGCGGAGGGGAACACAGAATAGCACTCAAGGTTTTTTTTTCTTTTTTTTTTTTTTCATTTTTCCTTATTTTTCAAGTTTCTACGATTCTCAGGATGAATATCTTTAATTAAAAAAAAATAATGTTTTGTTTCCGTCTCTCGGAATTGTATTTCGTGTGCTATTTTTCCCAAGTGTGAATTCTCTTGTCCCAAAACATTCTACACGATTCTTCATTCAACATTACATTATAATCATTGCACGGTTGCTATTATTATCATTACATTACATACAATGCATTCTATTTGGATAATTTTTTACTTCCATTCTGCAAATATATTTACATCCCATGTCCCCCTCCCCCCTAAATTTATTTACCAGAGAGGCCCATGGCACAGTCAGCACCCACTATGATCCCAGCTGGCTTTAATCATGCAACTCCCATCACCCTTCGCACTGCTGTCCATCCATACGACACTCACACTATACTTCCAGCAATATTACTTTCAGTAGACACCAACTAAAATTTTAACTATGTGATGTGTCTAAAAATTAAACATTTTCCAAACCCTTATTGTGCCTAAGTAGGGTGGAAATCAGTCTTGACCCTAGGGTTGTGCAAATGTTCGGTATACCGATACCGAAATCGAAATTTTGCTACTTTCATTTTCGATTTCGGTAAGAATTTCATCTGTCGAAGTTCGTTTTTAGCGAAATATTTCGAGCCAAACGAAAGTTCAATAGCTTACCGAAGTTCGTTTGTTCTAGTTGAAAAAGAACTCGTAATTTAATAAAAATGTACAGTAGAATACCGGTACAATAACGTACCTTATTATAAAGTATATTTCACTTAACGAATTTTTTTTAAGTCCCCGCCAAAAATCGTATATTCGCCATGCAAAACGGTTTCAGTTTAAAGTATCATATTTTCACTATAACGTATAAATTCTACTAGTAGCGTGGCATTACTACACCAAAATTTACTTAAACTGGTAAATAAATTTCCAGCTAAATGATTAATGTAGTAGAACAAAGATACACAAATACCACCGCAACGTATTTTCTAACCTCTAAATTCTCAAAACAAAGTTAACAAACAGTTGCGCGCACAACCATAGATTATACCGTACGTAGTATGCGACGTGAGCAACACAACACCATTCGATACATCGAAAGACGGAGGTTTGAGAGAAGTATTAATTATTTAGATAAAAGTGTTACGCTACGCTAAAAATACTGTTTGATGTCTGTGCCGGGATTGTTTATTGTTATTGTTGAGTTTATTTTCAGGTTACGTTATTTAGACACCGCATTGTATTTGTGCTACAATATGAATGATCCTGGAGATAAAAAGAAACGAAAGCAATTCACGCTTAAGGAAAAAGTGGATATACTCAGAGAACTAGACAAGGGGAAAAAAGCAAGTCGCAGTTGCGAATACATATGGCATTGCGGCTCTCCTGTAGCTATTTTTTTTTCTTTGTAAAGATATGTATGCATGTTTCAGTACTAAGTACAAAAACTTGAGGTACCTGTAAGTACTTAGCACTGAGATTCTACTGTAATGTCTTTATATGATTTGCTTGTTATTACTAATAATGTAATAACATATGCAAATCATATAAAGACATTAATTAGAAAAAAGATTT
This sequence comes from Bacillus rossius redtenbacheri, assembly GCF_032445375.1. Taxonomy (NCBI): domain Eukaryota; kingdom Metazoa; phylum Arthropoda; class Insecta; order Phasmatodea; family Bacillidae; genus Bacillus; species Bacillus rossius. The sequence continues at coordinate 43,743,858 of NC_086338.1, read as the reverse complement.
CCATTAATATTAATTTACGTGGTGATGAAAAAAACTCACATTAATGAAAATACGGTAAAATCATAATTTGAACAAACATGGCAGATAAAGAAAAAAAATTCAACCGTGATTACAGTAGGCCTAGGTATCAAAACAAAATCATGCAATATTTGAAAAATTACCTGATTCATTTGCTTTCAAACAGTAGTGTAGGTACTATATTTGTAAAACATACATTCCAGAACTGTTAGTACACTATTTAGTATTTACCGTATACACATAAACAAAGAACGTACCTACTTTTATTCGCGCACAGCCAAACAAAAACATTGTCGTCTGCTTTATTTAAATTTTACATACTCTGACTGGCATATAAAATCCTCATAATATACAGCCAATTAGACAAAAAGGTCAACAAGTCACTGCATGTAATGACCACTTGGCAGCAACCATTTGTTATGTTTTGTTTTGACCATGTCCCTTGCCTGGTCTACAGCTTCCTGATCTAGCCATGTGTGACAGTGGTGCAAGATGGCGGCCATTCCGCAGTATTCACGTATTTTTTCATCAGTACCATGCACGTGATAAATATATTATCATAGACTGCGACATTACGACTGTAAAGGAAATAGTCTGTGCGCTGAAAGATCTGAATTGATTCTTGAAATTTACGAGTGACATGGGGCTGTGTTGTGTGGTCTAGGGCGGATGTTGATTATATTAAATAGTAATATTTATATATATATCAAAAGGTACCAAAATGATTTATGTAATAGAATTTATTACTGAAGAGCAAATTTTGGGGCACTTTTTTCTTTGTTAATTAAAAAATTTTGTTTAACTTTCGTTAAGAATATATTTATCTCATAGAAAAATTCATTTTCGTTTCACTTTCGCGAAACTTGATAAATTTTCTTTCACTTTCATTTCGTGTGGATAAAGTCACTTTCGCACATCCCTACTTGACCCCAGCAGAAACTTACTGACATTTAACATCCCTGTCTTTTCGAAAACAGCCTCAGCTACAATGCACTTCTAAAGGCGAGTTCCCACCGAGGCAACGTGAGGAATACGACACTGTAGACAAGCCCAGAGTGTTTGCATATTTACACAGTTGGCTCAACAGATGTCACACAATGCAAGTGACACTCTTCCTGAGGATACTGTAGCTTGCCACATGTCGCCAGCTTCCCACCCAGGTCTGAAAGCAGGCGACATGTAGAAGCAACATGGATGCTCCAAGGAAAATACGGTAGCTTTTATTGGATAATATGGACAGTTAACAATGCTGTGTGATGTTCAGCTCCCATAATACAAAACAATAATTTAAAACTTAACTCTGTGAAAGAAATGGCAGCTTCGTTTAGGTGCGAAGCAGCTGAAATTAATATAACAAGTGTGTGCATGTGCAATTTAATAGGAGAAGAAGTTGCTACGTAAACCTTTAACAATTTGTAATCGGAAAACCTAGCATTACCAACAATCTTCTGGTGGTGCTACAAACTGCTAATTTGGTTCACATGTTTCTTTCTATAACAGTAGTCTGCAGCCTGCTGCCCACATGCAGCCTGCTATGTGAATTTTTGAGGCACGTGGACAACTTTATTCTTTCTTCTAAAATAATTTTTCCTTTCTAAATATATGAATTTTTTATCACAACTTAATATTTTCATAAATTTATTTTATAAATTTAAAAAAATATATTGGTGATGATAAACCAAAAGAATTGCCTGCTTTACTGGAAAAAAAAAACAGGTTTGATTCAAGTGAAATTAATTAAACTTAAGTTACTTTTCCATTTTGCAAAATGATGACAAATTATTACAAATAAAAAAAAGTCATTGTAATGAATATACAATAGACTCCCGATTATCCGAGGTAATGACTGGCAAGGAGTCCATGGATAATCGAAAAAACTGTTAAAAGAATGTAAAAAAAAATTTTTCATCACGACTATCTAGACAAATACTGAACACCCATCCCTCAAAGCAACACACTCATTCGTTCCAGTAAAACATTAGAGAGCTAATCAAAAGTGCTAATCACATACATTTTTTCATGAGAGAGTATAGTGGAACCTCGCTACTATGAGAGTTGACAACGGCGGGAATAATACTCGTAACATGTACTCGTAATAACCGAATATAAAAAATTAAAGTTAAGTTAGATTCTGAACCGTCCAAACAGTAAATTTCACACTGTAACTTGAAAATGGTGCACTATAGTGAAAAAACGGGTCGAATAAAAGTTGTAGCAAATTAAATTACGAACAGAAATTGCCTCTATGGAATTTTTTGTATCTACAACTGTTTTTGATTTAATCGCGAATGAAATGGCCCGATACAAAGACCAGCTCCGTTCAAGGTCGCGGAGGGAAAGTATGTGAAGCTGTGGAAAAAAAAAAGAGCCAAGGTAGAAAGGGAGGGTGTTGGCTGGTCTATTTTTAGATTCACCCCTCCACTGACTTTGGAGGGGAAGCAACTGGCTCCATCAAGAGAGGGAGGGAGGGAGGGAGGGAGGGAAAGAGAGAGTGCATGTTGTTTGTCACCAGTCCTTTCTCCCCTGACCCCATGGTGTTTTTCCCTTTTTTGATGTCATTCAAATCACTCATACTTAAGAAAGTGCCAACAAGGAGGCGCTCGTAATAACCGGTTTAATTTAGTATGATTTACGTAGTCAAACTGACGGTGCATTACAAAACTGTCATAACAACGAAGGTCTCAACGATCTCATAGTGTCCCGTACTCGTAATAACGAGGTTCCACTGTATTTTAATCAAGACATTACTCTCATTAAAATTAATTTACAGTACTAATGCCTATCTAAATACATATGAAGTACATTTAAATAAATGTTGAACATCATTTTGAGATTAAATAACCTAAAATAAAATTTAAAAATGCATGTACTGCATTGTTTACATAATAGGGCTTCGGCATAACATTTTGTATTCCTATGGAGGCACTGTCAACATTTCTGAGTTACAAAAAAAAATAATTTTATTGATATAAGTAATATATATTACAGTTCTAATAAGAAATGATTTTGAAAAGGTGTACCATCTAAGAATATCTCTCTTCACCAATGGAAAAAAATGCAGATGCTGCTATAGTTTCTTCCATTTTGACAAACAACTGCATGTATTTGTAGAAAGTAGTGTTAACAGGCAGGCAACAGGCAACATGTCGCCTACCAAAAGCAACTGCAGTCGTAAGGGTTCTAGTAGAAACAACGGGAAACATGTTGACTTTCCTACAAAATGTCGCCTGTCGCTTTGTGCCTCAGTGGAAACGCGCCTTAAGGATCTCTGGACGACAGGATAAAGTTGCATTTAGTATGAAGTTAACAGTAGAGCGGCAACAACAACCAGGCCAATCGCTCGTGAAAAACTGTCTTGGCTACGTTAATAAACCCTAACATGGTGACAAGTGCATCACAGCAAAGGCTACCTATTGTAACCTACGAATGGTGATTTCGCAGAAACCAGAAGGAATTTGGAAATGCTGTTTTCAGGGTAGAGAAATGTCTAGTGTTCAAAGACACAACATTTGTAACTTAATGAAACGGCCGTGTGTTCATAGCGGACGGAAGTGTGCGTGCGCGGTTCTCTGTTTACACGAACATACTCTTGTTTCTCATTGTCTGATTTGTGTGTTAGCAATATTATATCTTCACTTTTAGATCATTCGGACTTCCAGGAGTTCCTCTTACCCCAAAACAATGTTTTATCTTTAGATCTAGCACAGTCTGATCAAGAAAACATATTTAGATCACCACCTAAAAAAAATTGATCTAGTATGGCAGGAAACCAGGAACAGTCCACCAGTAAAGTTTTCAAGTTAGAGGTTCATAAAATGAATCATTTAATCAAAAGTTAAATCATTTTGTGCCAAGGTCGACAACCTTAAAAGCAAAAAATATGTTTCAAAAGACGTCACTCATTGACTCGCGTTCAGAAACAGCAATGATAAAAAACGGGATCTTCTTTTAATCAAGCAAAGACCATAAAATTTTGCCTATAGCTATAAGACGTAAAAAAATCTGATATCAAAAATTCACAAAATACTTACTTGAAAGTGTTTTCTTTGGTCGTGGTGATGTTGGCAGGCCTGGAGATATTCAGTTTGGCTTCCTTCAGGCGAACATAAAACTCGTCGTCTTCCAACCCCCAGCCCCAGTATTTGTTACTCATCCCATTCACTCTCTCAAAGTGTTCTCTGAAACACACAACAAGAAAACATCCAGGTGCATTAATATATTATAAATATTGCATATATATGTGTGTGTATGTCTATATATATATATATATATATATATATATATATACACACACGCACACACACACACATATATATAGACATACACACACACCGTATTTACTCACATATAGTTTGCGGCAAGTTTACCCGATTTGATGGGGGAAAATGAAGTGCGACCTATATGTGAAGAAAAAAATTTTGAGGAATTTTTTTTTGCAATACAGTAGAATCCCGACGATGCAACCTCCCTCTGATGCATCAATTCCATTTATACGACCGTTTTTTGAGAAACCGTGAAAAATTTGAGCAGAGAAAGTCAAAAATTTGAGCAGAGAAAGTCGAAAATTTGAGTAAAATCGGCTGAAAAACAAGTCTGTTACACTTTGTTGGGCGCTATGTGTTCACGTTTATCTTGGCGAGAGCTGTACTGTAAGCAGGCAGGCATACAAAAGACGGCTAAAAATAGATACCACCCCTCTAGACTGTCCACGCGGCAGTGTCTAGCCGAGCTTGGCGCGTCCACTATCGCACGAAAAGCCGTCTCAGCTGTCATGTTATTTTACCCGCCCGCACGAAAAGCCACTGTGGTAGCTTCTGCGAGAGCATACGAAACTCGTCCGGCCAGGCTGGCGGTAGCGGCGGTTTGACGTCATACGTGACGTGACTTTTACCTCTCCCATCCCCTGCTAATTCTTCAAGGCTCATCCCTCCCAGAGCCACAAACCAAGTAAAAACACCCTCTCCCCCTTTTCCAACTAACATTTCAACACATTCCAACACATTCCCTCCCTTATTTCAACCTTCTGCGTGAGAAACTGTCAGCATCCTCCTCCCCTCTCACACCGCGTGCGGCAAAAGCCAGGTTGTATAGTCCATTCTCGGTAAAATAAATATATTTATGGGCTTATACGTCCTTCGCCGTTAATAAATACTTTATAAGTTTAAGTTATTATGATACAATTTTTTTATTAGTCACACAGCAGTTTCTGCTGAAAAATCACTAATACCTCGAATTTTATTGAATAGAAAAATTTAGCAGGGCCGTAAATATATTTATTTTACTGCATAGTTACTTTTCCATCTGCATTCGAACGTGTTTTTTTCTTCTTTTTTTTTACGCTGTGAAGGGTCGTGGAAAAGATAATTGCTTGAGCTGTCAAAGTAAACATCGCTGACGGCAAGGGCGGGAGCGCATCCTGTCCGAGCGCATCCTGTCCGTCTGTCGCTGTGATTATCTACTCCAAAAACATGTCACAGCATTTCAGGATAGCATTGTTCTTATATCTTTCGTTTATAGCCGAATATTTTCTACCTGATCCACAAGTTCCTTCGCCACGTTTTGAACGAAAATAACAACCAGCCGGCTAGCATAGCCGAACTCGCGTGACGTGAATTCACTTAGCGTGAGTATTTATCGGAACCCATAACGAAAACCGCTGTAGATATAAAAAATCATAACAGGCCTTTTTTATTCGTAGTTAAATTTACTACAACTTTTATTCTGTGTATTTTTTCAATACAAAGCACTGTTTTCGAGTTATAGTCTACAATTAAGATATTTTAAGAAGTCAGGAATCTAAATTGACTTCAATTTTCTATAATCGGTTATTATGATTACTTGTTACAACAATTTATCACGCCATTATCAAATCTCGTAGTAGCGGAGTTTTACAGTAACGTTAACTCTTTCGTGCCGGGGCGCGAGCCGTTCGCGTCATTAAATTACCGGTGTGACCTATATGGGGGGAATGTTAAATACCAAATTCAAGACCTCAAATTATGGGTGCGACCTATATGCGAGTAAATACGGTGCGCGCGCGCGTGTGTGTGTGTGTGTGTAATGGGCTGGTCAAATCTTCAAATCCCACAGAATCTCCAGAATTCAAGGAAAAATATTTTAAAAAAAATTGGAGTCATAATAGTAAATTAAAAAAATTCAACACTGGCAAAAGTTTACTAGGCTTATTTTTATGTTATTTTTGTACTCATGCTAACACCTTTCCCCCAAAATATTATTCTTTTAACATATATGTATAAAGAAAAATTAAATACATACATAACATGTAATTTTTGGAAAACATAGTTCATGAAACAAATATAAATGTATAGGTTGCCATATTTTGGGACCCAAAAAATATGGTGTAGTGCAGAAAATTACAAAATTATGCTGTTCTTAAAGTCTTACCCAGAATTTCTTAACTTTTTTTTTTTTATTTTTTTATAACAAATTTTGGTGCAGAACACAGCTGTTTATGCGAGTTGATCGATGCCATTTCTGAAAACCTAATGCGGAAGATCATAAATCTTTACCACAGGAAACAAATTTGAATAACAAAATACTTCAATATATCTCGAACGTATTTTTAACTACAGAGCCCATAAATTTTGATTTATGAATGCTGCATGCGCGATATAAGCAGCATCACTTTTTATACTCATACCTGGTTTTATGCATATTTATTTCATTACTTAACGTGACACAAAAATTTTGTTTTTCAAAAGGAGAAAAACTTGGTTTCCCGGTAAATGTTCAAACAAAATTGGAAAAAATAATACGGTATTAAACTATCTTCTCATTTGTTTTCACATAAACATTTAAGAAACCTTATAGGTTAGTCCAAGAAATAATTATTAATGGTATGTGAAGACATGTTACAAAGTGTTTAACATAATATTAGCCTTGTTCCCAAGTTTTCATGTATACTTTAGTTATTACAACATCTAGAACAGTACACATTGTGTAGGTTCTGCACGTTTATGCCAAAAGATAGTTGGGGGTACTGCTTCATTTAGTACCAACCATGGATTTAAATAATACAACACAAAAAGTAAGTAACTTTTTTTAAATTTTTTGGCTGGATTAAAGAAAGTTATGGACATGATCTTATGTATATTTTTTGAGATAGTTTCTGAAACCCAATACTGTTTTATTTTGGAAAAACAATCGGTAATTCTAATGAAAAGCCTTGTTTCAGTGGGGGGAGGAGGAAGCAAACCTTGAAAAATACTTCTTCTTAATTTCCTGGCATGTTTTAAAATCATTCTGCGAGATGGCATTGTGATACTTCAAGTAGTTTATTACTTTATCAAATGGTCAACTTAGGTATAAATATAATAACATAATATTGTAAAAGGGTTGTTGGTATAGTTTAGCATAATTTAAAATACTGTAAAATCATCAAGAATTACTCATTTAAAATGTAGCTAACAATCTCAGAAACAAACAACGTGTTATGAAGAAGCATTAATTTTTGACTTTTGAAACCTAGATTCGGATTATAGAGGTCGATTCCATTCAACCCATTGCATATAGGTATATCACAAACACCAAACTTTTCAGCTCAAACTACGCAGACAATTTGACACAAAAAACAACTGAAAACAACAATGGAACTTAAAAAGTCAATAATAGAATGGTTTCATTGTTTTGGTCACAGGATCATCAAGAGGGTAAGATTGGTAAGGGGTGGGGGGGGGGGGGGGCAGTGGGTCACTCCTCAGAGCCCCGACAACAGAGGGGCCTGGTTACGTTTCGTTGACTTTTATAATTACCGAGTTTACCCTGATAGTATGATGAAAATTACACATTGTCTGGAAACCTAAGTTATGCAATACTCGCAGATCACATATACAGTCATGGCCATGTTATCTTTATACAAGCAAATCTGCCAGAACAATAGTTATGATAGCAGGCAGCAATGAGAGGGGAAAAAAATTATATGTAGGATATTCTGTTTCACCTTAGGCGGGGCCTCCGAGTTTGTCTGGCGCTAGTAATTATCACCTGAAGTATATGCATATGCAACGACCAAGAATTACATTCCTAGCACACATGCACTTAATGTATTGACTGATAATTCAGAACAAAATTTGACTCTACTAAAAAATGGTCTAGCACAAAAGTGTGATTTGCCTAGCACTGTAGTCAAATACATACGACAGGCTGAGTCTCAGCCAATACTCTTTCACTAGGATGTTAGAACAATTACCTTGGGACGAAAGTTAAATTGAAAACTATGTTATCTGGAAAAAATAATAATAATAATAATTTAGCGACCTAAAGGGGCTATTGTGACTGCATCACATGACGTGCAAAAGGGGTATAGGAAGTATAGGCGGTTAGTTACCTACGTCAGGCGGACAGCAATACTCTCAAATATTTCACCAGAATTCAGAGCTATTTTCTATTATATGAACAAAAAATGTTAAGATTCCACACAACCATTGTCAAGAGTCCTGAAAAGGTCACGAACAATTCTCTTCTAACAACAGTTTACAATGTTGTGATCTGGATTGAATTCCCTGAAATGATAAAAACTTGGGTATCCAGAAATAATGTTGAAAAAGAAGGTCCTAGATTTAATGTAAGTTCACCATGTCTAGATGTCTAGTGTGCCCACGGCTGGCAATGGCAAGAGGTTGGAAAAAAAAGGGGGAGGGGGAGGGGGGGCTACTTTATTTTATGGAGGGCTGCTGCATACATGTTCAAGGGTCAAGCGTGAGAGGTTGGGACGAATGACTTCCCGCACCCTCCAAGGATCAATGATTTTTTCTCGAGGGTGCGGAAGCATGAAGTTGCTGCGCGCATACACACAAAATCATTCTGCTCCTGTTTTGTCACCATGGCAGCAGCAATCAATGTTTCTGTGGAGGAGATTACGCAGTTCATTACAGCAAAGATCTACCGACGTGACAGAGAACTGGAGGATGCCAGGGAACAGCTCCGAGGCATCTGCTGTCGACGTGGCTGCAGCACATCTGGACCAGGGAACAGGCTGTGTTTATCCAGTACTATTACATGGCAATGCTGGTACGTGTCGAGGCCTCGAGGTAACCTGCTGAAGTGGCTCCTGACGAAGAAGAGGCGTGGTGAGGGGTGGGCAAATTAGTATTGTCAGATAATTAGTGGCGTAGCCAGGGTTTGTGTATGGGGGGTGTTAAGAAGCATGCCCCCCCCCGTATTAAAGCGGGAAGTCTGGGGGTCCTCACCCGGGAAAATTTGGATTTTAAGGTGTAAAATAGTGCTATTTTAGCAGTTTTCGGTACTTAAATTTAAATATTGTAATGGTAAAAATTGTATTAATTTTAATATGAATTTTTTTTAGTGTGGAATAAGAAATTAATTAAAGATTTGGTGCTAAGGGAGGGGGGGTTTGAAACCCTAATCCCCCTGGCTGCGCCCTTGCAGACAATGACAGCAATTTGGGCAAAGAAAACAAAAGATTTGCATATTATTATTTTTTTGTTTAGGGTAGGTTAGTTTTTGTTTATTTTTTTGGCTCAAATTAGGTTATGGGTTGACCAACAAGAATGGTACGCTTTTAGCAGTAAGATATCATAATAATTCCTTACTGTCTGTCTCCAGTCTTGAGTAAAAAAAAAACTTTCATGGATGATTGTTGCTAGAAGTGGCAACGTGCCACTTGTAGTACCAATACTATGTGCAGGTGGAAGAGGCCTCTGTGTAAGTTACTTTTGTCTGGTTCATGAAAACTTGTCAACCACAAGTGATTTTAACATGTTTTATTGCTGGTTTGCACAGTTCATAGCAGTGAGGCCTAAGTTACACTATATTGGGCGTGGAATATGCAATTATTTGTTTCAATGCTCTGTATCTTACTATCCGAAGCTAAGTTAGTTGCACGAGTTGTGAGCCACGGAGTTAACGTCTTTTCCAGCACACCCGCATTTTTGGGCAATGAGGCTGGCTTGACGTTTGAGGAAATATTCAGTGTTTAATATGACACTATAATGTGTGCTTTTTTAAATAAATATTACTACAACTTATTAACTATACTAAATATTTTTATTCTTTAACAAACAAAGTAGAGGTGAGCTATGCTATTAAAAAAAATTCCCTTATTCTCCACTATAATACAAAAAAGGATTTATATAAGCAAGAGCTACCACTTTTACTTATTACTATATGTTATACTTAACAGAAAAATGTATGCCTGTAACCCAGAGCTAAAACTATATTACTACAAATTATACTAACAGAAAACAGTTTGCCTAAAACAAGAGCTACCACTAACAGAATATGTAATATAAAGATACATAACATTTAGGTCATGTAAAATTTCTTATGTGCCTCATGTGGAGATCTCAAACACATAAAGAAACGAGTCCTTAGGTGCATCATGACTACACCTATCCATACAATATGGTGCCTTTTATAATCCAAGATTGTAGGGGTTGTAGCGCATTAAAGGCTTTCCTTGTGCACTCTGTGCATGTTAAGGAATGCCTCCTAGCAGTGCTCAGATATTTTTGATTTTGATATTGAAATGTGGTGCCCTTTAGTAGTTTATTTTGAATTTAAATGTGGCACCACCAATGGATTTCACTAGCACCAGCACACTAGCACCAACAGCTGCTACTGAAGATGGAGCTTTCTGGTAAATAATTTTTGAATTTAAATTTTGCACCTTCTGGGAAACTAATTATTTAAATTTAAATGTGGGACTCCCTACCATACGTCACTAGTACTATAGCCTCACATACTTGATAAGCATATATTCTTTATTCAAAAACTGGCTAAGAACTCTGCCTGCCAACTCAAAGATGGTTAGGACCCCAGCTACCCCAATTGCATCTGTAATAAACATAACACCAGAAACTCCTGACATCAGTGACGACTACCTGCAGCCTGATGAACGAGCTGCGATGTCACCAGCAGACGCCAAGAATAGTACCGGACCCTCGCCATGTGTTACTTAAAGAGCAACGACATGTTGCTACGACTTGCAACCCACAACCACTACCCCGCTTCCCACTCTGGCACTCCCCCTACCAGGGCCGGCGCGTCAGTATAGGCGAACTAGGCAACCGCCTAGGGCGCCAAGTAGCCGGGGGCGGCGCAGCACGACACATAACAGCTCATATAATATGTTTAACAATTATTGAAACTAGATGGAAATGGATTTTTGTAACAGTTTGGAATGTTTATATTGATATAAGTAATTATTTAAAGTCCACGGTGACCTGTTTATGATGATTTGTACTAAGTAAAAAGAAAAAAACACAAGCCTTCTTACATTTGATTGTTGACGAAATCTTAGGCTTATGCGATGTATTTTGAGGCAAGGGAAAAAAAATTTTGGGGGCCGGGGGGAGGGGGGGGGGCATTTAGGTTTTTCGCCTAGGACGCCAATTTACCTTGCACCGGCCCTGCCCCCTCATGCCGTGTTACCTCGTGAGGAGCAGAATGCCTCCAACGAAGGTAGGGTAGTGGTAGCGGGGATGGAGCTCCGGCGAGGCGACGTGGAAGGGGCCGCTCCCCGGGTACGCGTACGACAGCTCGGGGTTCAGCGGCAGCAAGTCCACATCGTGCATCGCCATGTAGTCACAGTCCTGCTGCGAGATACGGAAACCGACGTTTATGAGGGACGCCCTGTTGAACCTGTAGTTGTCCACCTGCAACACAGCAGACAACGGTTAACTGCAGGGCGGTTCTTGGAACTTATACAGCACCGCATTGAAAAGGCATTGATGTCACCTCCAGTCGCTTACGCCGTTGTCACCCGTTGCCGTTCCTCCAGGGCTGTGCCATCCCCCCCCCCCCCCCCCCTCACTTCTGGCGGGTGCAGTGCTACGAACGTGTGAAGTGCAGTGGAAAGAACGGCTCCGTGGTCGATTTAGCGATAGCCGCCCGCGCCAACTCTCATGTGGCACTGTTGGGTGCATCCGCTGTATATCGATTGCCGGACATACATAAATCTATTTATTTATTTATTTATTGGACGTATTTGTAACAAGTTTTGTAGTGTCAGATAATTCTTTAGTTAAATCATTTGTTATTAACCGTGCACTTTCATTCACGCAATCGGCCTGGACCGTCTCTCGTTTCCCGCGCACTTCGCGCGCCAAAAAGCAGTCCGCGCAGCGCGGTGAAACGCAGAACGAGCTCAGTCGTCGCTCCCTCAGCGCGGAAGCCAGCTGCGCTCGTTCACTGCGGAGCTAACATCACCTCGACGCCATCTTCCATCTTAGCTGCAATAGCCGTAAGTCTTATAGAACCATTTCTTTAGCTCCATGCCGACCTCCACTCTGCTTGGCCCATCAAGTCGGCAGTTTCTCTCGATTGCATTTTTACGATCCTTGCGCGCCGGGACAGGGGGCATCTTGCAGTTGAAGGGGCACATCACGCGGTTCCCTCCTCGGTCCCTGCAGACCTGCCCGCGCAGGACTGCCTCCGGGCTCAACGTGCAAACTATACTTATTCGTCATTAACTTCAATTGGGACATAGTGATACTGCAGGACTCATACCCACAGGGGCCCTCTGTCCAAGCTTACCACGTATTATATTGTGTTAGTGTAAAAGGTGCAGGTGGCACCGCGGACTTGTGTAACGTATTTCATGCAAACAGTTCGTCTCTTGTTATCATAATTATCTGAGAGTATTATGGATCCCTTAACTTCATCGCCACTATCACGACGTAGAAAACTATTTGTGATATAAAAAAATCCCTCAAGAATATAGTCAATCAAAAATAATAATAATTTCCTTGATTAATTCAATTGTTACAGATACACACCAATTGTCAATAATTACCTCAGGAACACATATCTAACCCAAGCATAGTACCTATCTGAAATTTGAAGCCCTAATTTGATAACACATTATTACTTTATAAGTTAAAAGAAAGACAGTAAAACACAAGTTTTCTGTTCAAAGGTGAGATACAAAAAAGAACTAATTTAATTGTTTTTTATTTATAAAATCTAATCACGTAGCCCAAAATTCACCAATTGTAATGTGAATGTACAAAGTATTGTTTTCTGCCAAGTCGAAAATAAAAGAACGTTAAAATACCGACATTTATCCATCACTTGCATGCATGCTATCAGTCTTTATTAAAGAGTTTTAAAGGATTCTTTGTGAAATTTAAGGAATTATTTTAAGGGCCCCCTATTCAATTACAGATAAACTAAGAAATTTTTAAAGATATTAATGAAGCCTGTTTAATTTTTTTAGTTGGGTATTAAAACATTTTAAATATTATTGTACTGTAGTTGAATTTTTCTTTACAATTTACACAAAAACTATACTGACATTCAATAATCCAGCAAAATCACCAACGTGGCACGGCTGTGGTGATGAACATGCCAGATTCAAGACCTTTCACTGCAATGTAAAGTGGTGCATCGCACCTTCACAAACTGAACACAGACTCTCCTGATGAAACCCTTTATCAATTAGTTGTACAAAACAGCTGTTTAATAACTTTCATGATGTTCCACTATGCCGTATCATCCCCGAAACTGCCTCCAATGAATACTGTTCGGAGTACAGGGTGTATGCTCCCCCTACACACACACACACACAAACTCACCTGGTTGAGTACGTAAATTTGATGATTTATGCCCTGCCGTTTCAAGAAGTTGTGGATGTGCGGCACGAATTCCAGCAGCTCGTCAAAGCGGTCTCGAAACGGAACCAGAACCGCCAGTTTGTGCTGGGACGAGAACACCTCCTCTTGTTTAGCAGTCTCCTTTTCACGGTTATTATTCTTACAGTTACAGTCATCTGTAACAAAAAAAAAAAAAGAACAACTAAATGGAAGTACTAAGAAGAAGACAATGAGGCAAATTCACCAAGTGCTTTAAGCGTACAACACACACCCATCATGTTTCACCGTCTGCAATTACCAATACGTTGTGCTTGATAGTAAACAGACTATTTTAATCTTTCCAGTTTAAACATTGTTTCATATTATACTGCTTCTGAAAGAACCTACATAGGCCCATGCACAGTAATACTGAATGGTTTGGGTGGAGTGTTTTATATTTTCCAACATTTTACATTGCTATATTAATTAAAATTAGGGGGAGGAAAAGTTTTCAATTAGTTTCAAACCATTTTGAACAGAATCTAACCAACATAAATTCATTCTTCATTCAAACTGACTTAAAAATGTGAAGGTTTGAGGAAAAAATGGGTAAAAGCAAAGGAACGAGTTGAAGATGTGAACAGTATAGTACAGTAGAGTATATTGGAGCAAAATGATTTGTAAGCTCTGAAATAATACTGAATTTTCAAAGTGAACAATATCCAGCAATAGGCCCACAAAACTATTTCAGTATGTTACCAATTGCTTGTGGCTGAGCTATAACTGCAATAGTGTGAGAGTGGCATTACGTAGATGAGTGTGTATGTAGACAAGGCGTGGGGCGGTCAGGAAGTGGTGAGGAGTTGTTCCTGACTGCGACAGGGCTTGGCCTGACAGAGGTCAGCACTAAGAGAGAAGCCGGTGACGACAGACAAGTTAAGACCTGTGGAAAATTTTTTTTTCCCTAAAAATCTTAAAATGGTATGAATAAGTTACGTATTTTCTAAAGTTACTGACAGCTATTGTGTGAAGGGTGTTGTAATGCTGCAAGTAGTTTACCAGTACCTAGTTTAGTTTTAATGGTTTTTTAGGTTAGGAAGCCTACATAATATTTCTGAAGGAGAGCCAGTGGCCGCTATCGACTTAGCAGGGACCATTTACTTTATCAGGGCCCTAATTTTTAGAAAGGAGCTTTGCAGAAGGATCTAGAAAATAAATAATAGCTATGTAACTGACTCTCGTGCTACTATATAAAATATAAGTGCTCAAGTGACTGATTAAGAACTGGAAGTGTGTGAGCAAAAAAAAACTAAGTAAATATACCATCAGAGGGAGCAACGAGAGGCCAGACAAACTAATTTAGATTTTCCCCTTAAGGGCTCCGCCTACCTGGTCACACAGAAGGTGCGCAGAGCTTCAGTAAAAACAACGCGATTTCAAAACTACTCAAGATATCCGAGTGGGGTATGTTTACAAAAAGCATTTAAGAGTTCGCTGAGGCCCGAAAAGTACTTTTAATTTTGGATCATGTTTTTAAACTGTATTTCTAGAAGAGTTAAAATGGCTAAAACGCATGTTTTAATTTTTAGGCGTAAAACAAACAGTACAGATTCTTGAAAGCACTTAAGGGACTTGCATTACACCTTTATCTTCATTTATCGGCCATATAATGTTGCGGTCACCGCTAAAATTTCACAGTTATCCTGTGACGATTAGAAGACTACGCGTCAATTCAAAGCCTTGCGCTTAGAGGCTATACCGCGCTAGAAGCACCAGCAACCGTCGCGCTTATCATCCCGCCTCACTAACACACATACACCCCTGACGAGGCGGGCCCCTTAAAACAGGAAAGGGAAAGATCATCGTTATTTATTAAAGAAATACTACAAACATGCCTGTAGGCATCTTAGTTTATTCCTTAGAATTTCCTTTTCCTGTTTAAGATTAAATTTCAGAATAGCACTCAATGGACATATCTCATATATATATATATATATATATATATATATATATATATATATATATATATATATATATATATATATATATATATATATGGACGGTCTCCAGGTAAAAGGTACTTTCTTCTCAAGATGTGTATGACAGAGGCTTCCTGCAGTAAACACACATTAACAGAATTAAAAACTAGGAGAACAGACTCCAAAAAATAACAGTACAGCTTTGTGACAGGATCCTGCATTAATGACCTCAACATTGAATGCTGTTTGTTTATTTGTTGAATCCACTTTCAGAAGAGGACCATGACAGAACAACATTTGTAAAGCTTCCCACTGGTCTACAACCCAAGTAATACAATCAAGCAAAGAAAGCAAACATGTACTTATATACTTCAAAATTTTGTGACTTTTCATCCCACAAATTTCTTGGTACACCTTCAAAGTATTCTTCCGCTTAGAGCTTTTTCCTAAGTAATAAAATAGTTGCACTAAGAAGTTTTCAACATTTACTAACAGATGTGAGGATGCCTTCTGAGCTGCCAAATGTACTAAATGGCATGAACAGCACTGCATTACAACTGCAGGGTGGTGTTCTTTTACAAAGGATATTACTCCTTTTGTTTCACCTGTCATTGTGTTTGCATTATCTGAAGCAAATGCAATGCAGTTTTCCCATGGAATTCTGAGAGAAGAGAGCTCTTTATTGATAACTGAAAAAATTCCTAACCCAGTGTTGTCACTAGTTTCCAAAACCGACAAAAGTACAACAGATACCTGACTTCGAGCTGGATTGAAAAACAAAACAACCAAAGGGTACAGCTTCACAGAATTGGAATCAGTACTTCCATCAGTTACCAACGAGAACGGCACCTGCTGCAAAATAGAAACAATTTCTCTTTTTGATTCACTTGCCATGTGCTGAACCAATGCATTCGTCTTGCTTCTAGCACAACCATATTTATGCGCAATCTTTGAATCAGGAAACATAGCCCTAAATAAATTACCTGCGTGGTCGGAGACCGATAATGGGATATTATGCTCAACTAGAAATGAAGTGAACAACAACTCTGTATTCGTAACATCCATATCGTCACTGTTTACAAAAAAGACGAAATTGATTTATTGTTTGATTTCACTTTCGCATAATCTCGGTGTTTCTTGCATTCAAAATGTCTTCGGCAGTCGTCTCTACCTCCGTGGGCAACCGAAAAATCACTATTACAGACGTTGCAGAATACGTGATTCTCAGCAATCCAAACATAACGGCCATGTTTACAGTTAACATGAAAAGGACGCCAAGACTGCTTGAAAAAATCGCCGCAACAGCGCTAATATTGCAAGACATTGACAGCGATAACTATTGTACTCACAGCGTCAGCGATATCGTTCTATAGTAAACAAATATCACGTGAACGGATTTTTGTGGTTTTTGTAAAAAAAAATCCGTAATACTTTCTTACCGACCCGTAATTCAGTAATATATGTCACTAGACCGTAATAATTATGGACAATCCGTAATGGTTGGTAGCTATGCACATACTCCCCGCTTGAATGCCTAGCATAGAGGAAAACAAAAAAACTACACTTATACTCTTTAGTAAGACAGTAACCAGGTTCGCCTGTATTCTACTACTTATAATAAAGGCAGAATTAATTCCATGACCTTTGACTGTAACACCTTATAGGTATAAAACCACGTTTATAATTAAATAGGTCCATTTAAAACCCTGTTTTAATTAAATTTAAAATAAATCCTTAAAATTATTTAATAGTAAAAAAAATTAAATTAAAGTACCTGTATGCTTACGACTATTTATTTTGTTGCTATATTAATGAAATTAAATTCATCCTGTTGATCTCAGATATTGGATATTGTATAGGAACACAAAATGAGGGCAATGAGGGAGGCCGAAAAGCACTGAGGGAACTGTGTCCTGGGAAACTCAGTGGCAAATGGGGATTGTGACCCCTGTAAATGGGTATGGTAACTCTGTATATGAGCGTGATAGCTCTGTAACTTACAAACTAAATAGGAATATAACCCCTGTACATGATTTTTTCTGTCTGTCCACAAGACGGATCAGATGAAAGATAATAAATTTATTTCTTGCCTGAAAGGCGAAGTGAACCTCAGTCCCGGATACCTACATTTATTAACTCACTTAGGATCAATGTTCAGACTCTGAAGGTTGATCAGTCCAACCGGCTGGAGCATAGACACCTAAGAGGGAATTTTACCCCTGGGTTAGTTCGGGTTCGAAACCCGAAAGATCAACGAATTTCGGTAAATAATGAATAATGTAAAAAGGTTTAAATTATAGAAAATTGACTGAATTTATTATATTTTAGTTATTATATAATTTTAATTAATCATTATCCTTGCACTCAAATTTAATCTATTAAAAAAACTATAAGTAAAATCGTAACATGATATATTATGATCCTAAAAAAAAACAACCTTTAAATTAATTATAATTTCGCTGCGGACCTTCCATGGCGAGCAAAAAAAGTTCACACTGCCTGAGAGGGGATTTTAACATAGGTCGTCCAAAGATGAGTGCTCGGGATCTAACCAGGGAACACTCGATGGTCATAGGATGTTTCACCTAGAGGACCGGGGTCGTGGCTCGTTGGCTCAGAAGGCCCATACTTCACTGCTGATCAATGTCTAGAGTGACCTAGCTCGATTTTAGAAAAACACATAAATTAAACCTTGATGCCACAGTGGAAGTCACAGTTGCAAAATACTGTAAAATCAACTTATCATAATAATCGACATCAAACTACTAATTTTAGGTAGATAGCTAGAAACAACCAAATTTTGTGTACAGAGATGTACGAGCTACTGTGATCAGTTTTAGATACATATATGTACACCACCTTATAAAAGAAATTAATACAGATCAAAAAAAGTATACATATATATATATATAAAAGTTAATAAATGATTTACTCAAAAATTATAATCACAAAAATATTATTAATCCTTTACTTTGCAAGCTTTAGATAAATGGGTAAATTGCTTATAGAAAACTCAACGTAAAAAAAGGTATAGTACTCTATCTTACAATAAATTCCTCACCTCACAGCAAGCGTAAGAAGTATTGGGGATTCAATCCGTGTATATAAACAATTTAATTCAGGAACCTTTCCTTAAAGGCACGCATGATTGCACCTCTTGTTGGGTGATCACGAAATAAATCTAAACAAAAGCTAGCCACATGGATGGATGATAATATTAGTAGTGTGTGGTAACACATAAAAGATATAATTGAGTATATTCACGTTGCTTGTCAATCTTACGAATGAATTAGAGTACTCGTGTATCTTACTTTAAAGTATAGGTACCATTTATAATAAGTAAAGTATGGACGGACCCTTATTAAATTAATTTTTTTATGTATTATAAATATATGTACCTATTTAAGTTTGAATCTAATATGCTTAGAATACGTAAGTAGCTTATCATGATCTTAATAAAAAGTATCTTATTTTATACTATATGTAAGTTATATATTTTTAAGTTTACTAAATTAAAACAAAATTCTGCTGCTCAATTTAATGCAGTATTGTAATAGTGTGTGTCTTGTGACTTAAAATAGTGTATTATTATTACTGTGTGAAAAGAATAAACGGAAGCCTGTTGGCACCAGGGTATGCTCGACGTACTTCTAATCGCGTGGCGCGAGCCGACAGGCTACGCCACGGTGAAAGATAGTGAGGGGGGGGGGGAGGGAGATAAGATAGTAGCCCTTCCACACGAGACGGAACAATAGTCATGTGGGGACAACACTGGCCTTCCCAAGCGTGAATAATTTTAGGGCGAGCGAAAGAGAAAATTAATATCTTTGAGACGGGCTACTGTTTGTGCACAGAAGTGACTGCGGCGGTAAATGACCGCCCTTGGGGAACGGTCGAAGGGGACGGGGAGGGAGGGATCGCACAAGTGCGCAGGCACGTAATTCGTGATAAGCTCCGCTGTCAACCGTGATGGCGGGGAGGCGCCCGGCTGGACTCAGGGCCACGCGCTGAGTTACGACTTCACTGGAAGGCCTCTAATACATACTAAAATTTAACTTTAAACTTCAAAGCAAAATATGTGCATCAGAGACAGCTTACAATTCTTCATACAATAAGGTTACCGATAGACCAAAAATAATGAAAATTTAAAATTTGATATTTTTCTTTTTTTAAATAACCACCAAGATATGCCCATAGACATAACCGTCGCGTGTATGCAAACTAAACCACGCTCTGCTACCACTTTGTAACTGACTCTCATGCTACTATATAAAATATAAGTGCCCAAGTGGCTGATTAAGAACTGAAAGTGTGTGAGCAAAAAAAAAAAAAAGTAAATATACCATCAGAGGGAGCAACGAAAGGCCAGACAAACTGATATAGATTTTCCCCTTAAAAGAGGACAGGGAAAGAGGATCGTTATTTGTTAAAGAAATACTACAAACATGTCTATAGACATCTTGGTTTATTCCTTAGAATTTTCTTTTCCTGTTAAAGATTAAATTTCAAAATACAGTAGAGCATCCCTCAACCGGAATCATTAGTGGGAGGTCTATTCCGGTTATGGGAAAATTCCGGGTAAGGGGAGTTGCGGTAGGGAGTCAAAGAAAAAAGCCATTACATGCTGCACATATTAACTTATAAGTATAGCTAAAGTTGTACTGTAAATATTTTCCACAGTTATAAAACCATACAATAAAAAATATGTAGATCTACATAAGTACTGTTTTCAAAACGTGCCGGGTCATAAAACTCCGGGCTGGTTGAATTACCTTCATTCTAGCAAGCTGGCAAGGGGGTGTTTCTTTTCTCTGTGGGTGGGTGCGTGCGTGAGTGAAGAGGATGATGAAGAGAGTTCGGGGGAGGTAGTAGGACTACAGCTGCAGTGTTGTGTTACTTCTGTGTTGACGTGCTAATGATTCACACTTCCTGGAGAGTGTATACTCACTGCCACGCACAGTTTACATTTCACATACACAAGAATAACACTTCAAGCATCTCGTTTAAAAACACAGAGATAGAGAAATTCATGTAAATGTAGACTGTTTAACCATATATTAACGTATAAATATGTACATAATACATATTTGTACACTAAATTATTGTATACAATTTAAAAGCATCACACGTTGGAAGTAAATGTTAGGTACTCACTATCACGTGTGTCAGCGTGTATAGCGGGAGTCTGTGTTCATACTCTCGGGCCGGCCGGAATTTTCCGTTTACTTGACATAGTGAAACAATAAAACTACTTATAGCATAAACATTTTTATAGTAATTCACGTATGACGCGAAAACCAGCGGTGTATTTACGAAATGCGCGGGAAAGACTGGCTATAATTAGCTCTCTGACAGACTTGCGCGCGCACGCCTACAAGACATGTACAGTCAGGCAAAAGCAAAAATGCCTCATTCCAGTGCGGAAATGTTTTGTAATGTTTTAATTTTTTTGGAAAATTAGTTCCGGATATCGGGAGTTCCGTTTGTGGGAATTACGGTTGAGGGGTGCTCTACTGTAGAACTCAATTGACATATCACTCATATATATATAAAAAGAGAGAGATTGCTAAGTGCTGCGAAAACTACAAACGGGCCCGAAACCATATTACATGTTAGCAAAAATTATTAAATTAAATACATTATATAAGTTTTATAAATGTGTAAAGACAAGCTATCAGTGAATTTACTTTTAGTTCCAATCATAAGGCCTTACCCAAACGAAAAAAAAAAATTATTTGGTCTTCATATATATAAATTTATAAGTTCCTGTTACTTAAGTTCACATCTTCCTATCGGTCCGTAAGCTGACACTTTTAAGCTTGTTTTCACACACGAATCATTGACAATTTGGTGGGGGATGGATCAAAAGGTGGCAATAGGCTTTAGGAGACCAGGGCGGTAGTCCCTAGGCCATCGCAGGAAGCAGCGCTGGGAAAACTCCCGAGAAAAACTACCAGAGCTCAGGGGCTGGCTCTAGGAGTGTATCTTAAACTGTTTCTTGGACTGACTGGTACTTGGGGTTGGTTTCCCGGACTTGGGCTTTTGGATAAGTATCTTGGTCTATTGGACCCTGCCTGCAATAGAAATCCATTCTTGTGAATAAGACCTGTTTGCAGACAGTCCCGAAAAACATTGGCCCAAAAGGCCTAAAACAGGTGTGTGGGGGAGGGGGGAGGGGGGGGGGGGGTAATTTAACGAAGTAGAAAAAACACTCACCAAAGCAGGGTGGCTGATGCCATCACTCCGGACGGTGTCACATCTTGGATGGCCGAATCCCGACACGGTAGATATAGAATAATTTCATAATTTAATTTAATTTAGATTAAAGAAGTAGTACAGAAAATATAACTCTAAATTCTACTACTGGCTGGCTATATAATACTATCTAATTTAGGGATCTCATCCCTTGTAGCATATTGACTACATAATGCGACGATCTCTGCCGCAACCCGCGTCGATGATTACCGTGTACCAGCCAGAAAGAGGTCGCGCGCAGAAGTACCGGGGCGTGCGGACAGTGTCTTAATTAAAAACAGGGTTCAGCCCTGGAACAAAGGTTGGGGGGGGGGGGGGGGGGGTGTACCGAAGGTACCCGAAGGGGCGGGGCGAGAACAAAACACAACCCGAGTGGTTAACTCGAAGTTCGCGCGAGCACTGCGCAATCTAGAGAGCAACTCCGAAAACAACCACCTATCGACTCTAGCCAGGTCGAGATGGTGAAGCCTATGTCCTTATGCTGTAGCCAGTGCTGAGCTCTGGCGGCCTAACTGCGAGAAGGAATGGAAGTACTCATCTCAAGTTCCCAGGGAGTACTGGTGGCCTTTCTCTATCAGCCACGAGGTGGTTAGTTCTAAAGGAGCTCGTCAGATGTTGTGTGTGTCTCCAAATTGCACCACAGCTCTGGTGGCTGAACAGCCTTGACTCAGGCCACTTGTCCTACTGTGTTCATGAACTTTCAATGACACTCGCTCAGGGGGCGGAGTAAGAGATGGGACTAAAAGACACCACTCGGCATGGGACTTTCTATGAGTGAAGCTAAGACGTATGCATAACGGGAAGAGGTGCTCTGTGCTGGGCTCTGATAAGTGGTAACCACTCGTCCAGAGCTGTTGTATGCAAATTTAGTCATGCAGGGAATTAATGTTACAGGTCCCGGGCGTGACTGCAAGCGGGGGAAATTTCATCTGAGCTGCTAACGTCGTTTTTAGCCTTGCAAAATATCAGATTGGCCCCTGTGAAAAGGTGCCTCGGGCCACTGCAGCAAAGTTTAACTAAGTAGAGTACACCAGCCTAACAAAGTGTAAATCACCCTTTTGTAACCAATTTATACAGAAAATAAAATTTCCAAAAATTAAAATTATAATACAAATAAAAAAACGTGCCAAAATACCTAATTTCCGGCACAGCTACCAGAGAAAAAATGTCCTGGGATTTTACCCTCTAAAAAAATTACACAAATATAAGTACACTAAAAAATTTTTTCCCAGACAAACAAGGACTTAAATTCACGATGGTTTCGCTCATTTATTTCTATGTTAAAAGTATAAACAATTGGAACAATAAGAACACTAAGCTACATAATGAAATATTTAATGATAAACATTTAGCATTACGCAGGTCAGTAATAAAAAAACCAGCGCAAGACCCTGCTAGGCCCTGTGTGGTTGCCCCTAAAGGCATATTTTCTAAAAGAAAAAATACTAATAATAACTCTAAATGTTTTATTTGCTTCATGACATATTTTCTAATTATTCTCCAATAGAGTTTTTTCGACTTTTTTTTTTAATTGTGCAGTTGGGAACAAGCTCTGTGGCAAGTAGACTTCCTTCTTTTCTCTGTCTCCTCAAGTAATGTTGTGATACTTCAACCAGTAGTTTACAGTTTTAATGTGTATTTAGGTTAGGTTATGTTAGGTACATTAAAAATGGCATTGAATAATGAAAATGATTGGTTTGGTTAGATTCATTAAAAAATGATTTGAAATTGTGTGAGCGTCAAATTAGTTAGTGTTAGCAACGTTAAAAACCTTTTTGAAATTGTTTTAAGGTTGGTTAGGTTAAATATAATAAAAAAATTGTGACATAATTTTAACAGTAACTATGCACTACCTAAACTAATCAACAGTTCAAACATATGTTATAAATTTTTTAGTGCAGCAAATCTAACCTAACCAACATATCACAAGATTTTACTATTTTTAACATAACATACCTACAAAGCTTCTCAAATTTTATGCTACATAAATTCTAAGTAAATTTCTAGTTTAACGGCTTTCGCATCAATAGTAAACTGTAAACGGCTTTATCTAAATGATGTTTTTCAACACTATTAACATTATTCTATTTAATCTTAAAACAATGTTACAAAATTCCAACTATATTTATAGAAAACTGTTAATAATTAAAAAAGTATTTTTTACATAAATTTCTCATTTTAGCAACGTTAATTTTTTTTAACTTGTAAAATAATGTTTAAGTTTTAGGTAACTATGTCATTGTTATTTTGAGACAGGATACAAAGTTAGTTGCACTGTATTAATCACATTACTTATTTGCAGTAAGTACGTTAATACGTGAAGTAATTTATTAACGTCAGTAGGTCATTTGAGTCAAATTTTGAAATGCTGTTTATAGGGTTACATAGTAATATATATTATTTGTGTTGAAAAACACAACTACCGAAATTTATTTTATTTACGGAAAAGTAACGAATCTAGACATTAACCGAATCGTACCTAACCTAACAAACCATTCATTAAAACGGTAAACCTATAACTCTATTTCACAGAATAATCACCAGTAACTATACAAAGTTTTCGGATTTTTAAATTTTTTTTTTGTTTAATTATTATTGCTGGTATTACAGAGACGACTAAGTACTTTTGTACTTAGCAAGAAAAACTTTGCTCAAAACACTTTTTTTTTTACAAGAAAGCTTTTAAACCCATAACGAAAAAAAAAACTGCAAGTAAAAACAATTGTATATGTTGTATAGTTGTTTTACGGAAAAACGCCCTTGACAATATTACCCTTACATTTTGTAATATATTAGCAAAAAATAAAAATACCTATTACAACAGGAAAAAACGACAAATAGCAACCCGTAATAAAGGTTATGAATATGCATGTGACTAAAAACTTGAAAATTCCCTGGTTCCAGCTTGCATAACGAGACTGTAAAAAATGTTTCATTACTCTAAACATTTACGGTAAATTTTTTAGGTTACAGTGACACGACACGCCGCACATCAACATCTTATCAAGATTCGCCATTTTTCTTCAATTTTTTTTTGCAAAACATTTGCTTGCCGAACGAAACATCGCAGCCAATCCTGTGGAAGCGTTCAATTCCATAGATATACAGTAGATAGATAGACACAAACAACTAAAAACATTTTTTTATTTGGCATAATATTTGCGCAACTTGTGGTCTCAACTTTAGATATAAAGTATTATTAGTTCCTAAAAGTAGCGCAATGTTGCCAAGATTATTATAATAAAGCCTTTCATAATAACAATTTTAAGTTAATATTGGTTTCTCTCGTTTTTTAATCTTAAATGGAGCAGATTTGAGTTCAGAACTTAAAAAGTAGAAAAAAATAAAACTTTTTATAATATATGATTTTGTACAATTTGAATCTTCTAACAACTTCTAGCCTATCAGGGGGCCGAATGCATAGACCATACTATTACTAAAATTTAGTATTAAGTTTAACTAAATCGGAATTTCGGTATGCACAGGTTGTGAAGTATTAGTGGGGCTTATTTTTTAAGTGCATTCGTGCAGAGAATATTTAGTCGCCGATTGGCCGTACTAAATTGCTATTTAGTGCTACTTTTCACAACATGGAAGCTGTAGGACGCATTGTGGATGACGAGTTTGTGGAATTTGTGCGATATGCTAGGGATGTTCCCTACAATCCGCCGCCTAGAAAGTATCTTCGAGATGGGAATAATCCATTGGAATGTTTTAGTGATGAAGAGTTTGTGAAACGTTTTCGTTTCACAAAAGAAACTGTAATTGGTACCATCGTGCCCCTTGTTGCGGCTGACAATGGAGATAAGCGTGATTTGCCGGTGCCAGCAATTGTTAAAGTTACCACTGCACTACGCTTTTATGGTAGTAACAGTTTTCAGGTACGTGAGAGTAAAATTTATTTAAAGTGTCTGACGACAGGTATGTTGGTTGTAAATGAGGTGTAACTGATAGAAATACATTTACCTATTTATTGTCTTTTTTCGTAATGCTGTCATAAACATGCCTATTTACCCGATATTTCTTTTAAGAGAGAAATTACTAACCTGTGTTCGTTATTTTTCAGATTGTTTGTGGTGACCTTATCCACTTGAATCAAGCAACAGTAAGCAGAATTATCAAGGTTAGAGTTGCTTAAGTTTAGGTTATGTACATCATCATTTTGGAAGACAGTTTTGTGCCCTTCATTTGACATGTTAATTTCCATTAAAAAGTAGGAGCAGGGCATTTGGGAAAAAAGTTGAAAATAAATATTTCGAAATAATTTTTTTTTTTTTAGCAAGAGACCCCAAACTAGGCTATTACCCCAAATTGTCTATCTAATAACAGTTTGGTATTAAGAGTTTTCTGGAAAAATTTGTAGGTGGATTACTGTTTACATGCTAAATGAACCGATAAAGTAGTGACTAACAAAACAAGTTAATTTGTCATGGTAATACATTGTGCTGCCCTATTAATGTTGGTAATCATGTCAATAAATATTATAGAGCAGTTGTTTAAATTGTTAAAATTACGAGGCATTTACCTACACTTTTATGAGTTTGGAGTGAGTAGTTTATATTTAAATTATAAGTATGTGAAACATATTTTACAGGTAACTTCAAATGAGCTGGCAGGACATTTGCTGCAGTATGCACACTTCCCAGGACCAGGAGGTATTCGTAGTAACCAGAGGAAGTTCTACGATTTGGGTGAATTTCCTGGAGTCACTGGTTGTATTGACTGCACGCACATCTGTATTAGTAATCCTGGTGGCCAGTTTCCTGAGTTGTACCGTAACAGAAAACAGTACATGTCCTTGAATGTTCAGGTTTGTGTAGATAATTATTATGTTTGTGTCGTAAAAGAGAGGTAATTTCGAAAACACTTTTTTGGAGCACTAAAGCTGTTCTTATATTTTAACCTGAAAATAGTGTTTATAAATTGCTACTGATTTCTGAAAAATCACAGTTTATTGATTACATTACATTACCTTTGCATTGATGTGGCCACTCTCATTTTTTGCTTTCCTAGGTGGGCAAACCTCACGTTCACAACATCCATTCCGAGGCCACATTTGTGCATGTTCAGCATAAATATTACAAGTTTGTGATAGTGTGAGAATGGGAGATGGGTTAAGTTAGTAACATTTAAGTTATTTTAAAATATTTCAATGGGTTGATATAATTAGTATAGCTACAATAAAAATACTGTTAGATGTTTTTAATGGTAGCTTTGGAATTGCCATGTAGCATAACAACCAATTAATATCAGTGCATTCTGTGGCCTAAACAGTTCCTAAATTCATTGGAGGTCACGGAAGTTTGCAGTTCGCACAAGCAACTTCAATAATTGTACATACTATAAATAAAAACGTGAATAAAAGATGTCTATATTGTCTTTCATATACTTAAATGACAGAGAAATTAATTTTTGAGCTTTGTTTAAAATATTAAAAATAGTGTGGGCTGGTAATTAGGTTACGTTAGCTACATTTAAAATAGTGATAAATTGTGTGTGGTTGGTTAGGTGAGGATAGCTGTATCTTATATTAGCAATTCCTTAGCAACTGATAACATTATTTTACAGTATTTTTTGTGTAGGTTATTTAACTTAATAGACCAGTCTCATGATTTGACTTGAGTTCTCGAAATCATATACACAGACCCATGTGGGAAAGAAAAAATGGCTACAGGTGTGTCAGTGCACACACATTGTAATGTGCACTATAAACTGAATATTCGGAATCTGGTAGGAATTTAGAAATTATATTTTCAGGAAAATTACAGGAATGTTTCAGGTGTTCAAAAAAATTATTTAGGAATTTTATTATTAATGAATGGAAAATGCAGCGGTGTGAGAATTTAACAAAAAATTGAATTCATTACTGTACTTGAGATGATAATTGAGAATTTATTTTTAGTAACCTGCTTCTGCATTCGGTAAAAACCTTAAACAAGTTTAAAATTAAATTAAACCGTTAATCATATAGATTTTTAAATGTTAACCATTTTTAGAGATTCTTTAGTATTTACTTTTTTTTTGTACAGCCAAACATTATATGAATTTTAAGTGTTTGGGTAATTTAACAAATGTATGTATATACATTAGGTTGTTGCAGGTCCTAACCTCGAGATCATGGACATTGTAACACGATGGCCTGGCAGTACCCATGATGCCAGGATATTTAGTAACAGCAGGGTGATGGTTAGGTTTGAAAATCAAGGACTCCCAGGAATACTTCTAGGAGATAATGGGTATCCACAGTTACCATTCCTGTACACACCAGTACTGGTTCCAACGACAGCAGCTGAGATCAGATACAATTTAGCTCACAGAAGAACAAGAAACATTGTGGAACGGTTATTTGGAGTGTGGAAGAGGCGGTTTGCATGCCTTGGGCAAAAACTACGAACGAAACTGGCTACTTCAAACAAGGTTATTCTTGCATGTGCTGTGCTGCACAACATTGCGGTTCAGCATGAAGAGCCTTTGCCACCTCCAGTAGAAGAACTTCGTGTTTTACCCATAGTGCCAGTTGCAAACTTGCGTCCACGCAACCACCGAGGAGCTGCAATGAGAGCAATGTTTATTGAACGTCATTTTGTGTGAATGCATTACGTAGTTTCCGTGGTTTTCTGTACATAACTGCTTCAAATGTATTTTTTAATTTTTTTTAATAGTTTCAGTAGTGAATTAATTTTTTTTTATTTTTCCAGGCACAGTCTAGAACATGGAATGTAATAGGCCTCTTGGGGAATCTCGCCATGTATATAAATATAGGAGATAACGCATTGAGCACTATACCTCCAGAGAGCTTCCTCTAAGGTGATGTGGAAACTGGTGCAATGGGTCAAAAATGTGAGTAAATGGGTAAGTTTCCTGCAATGTGTATGTAATGATGTTTATTTGTTCAGTTTTTTTATACAATTGAAATTTAGTGAAGCTTTTGTTTTCTTTTAACAGGTTTCTGTGTTGTTAAGCGATTACATAAAAAATATACCTTTTTAAGGTGTCAGTTAGCAGTCTTTATCCTAACATTTATTTAACCACTTTGCAAATCTTAAGTATCTAATAAAACTTTAGCATTTCATGATGTGGGTTATGTGAGGCCTATGGGAATCGGAGAAATAGTTAAGCCTTATGTATATAAATGAAAAGTGCATATTATCAATGAATTTCAATGAGTTTTTTTATTAATTATTCATGCATATTAATGTCGTGATAGAACATACCCTAATTTAACCAGCTGCATTTCTCAAGCCTCGTAATTACTGATTTTAAAATAAAGTGATTTGTGTGTTCATAATAATTACCAAGCTATATAGATGCAGAATAAATACTTCAACAAGATTTATATTGCACTGAATAAAGTCTCAATGATTTTAATACAAAAGCATGTGTGTCTTTTTTCCCCTTTTCCTTGTGCCAATGTAAGTGTATTGTGTGGTGTAGGGTGAGATTTGCTTGGAGACAGACTAGACACACTGACACTGCAGGTAACGGAAAGATTACTGCTAAAAGGTCCACAGTGATGAGAGTGATCACAATGGAGGAGTGTGTCTGACAATATAATTGGCCAGTGTTCAGCCCTTTTGCAGCAAGTTAAAAATTTTTAGTATCCTTGAAACCTGGTTTTCTAAATAATGAAAGAAAAATTGACAATAGTAGATACCAGATACTCTTAGAATTAGTGTATGTATATAGCAGTAAAATAAGTTCTAAAAAGTTTTAACCAACTATCTAGAGATATATAAATAGCTTATCACCCTGCTTTCAGCACCATTTATTGCTGTGTATGGTAAAGTTGAGTGAGAGACAAGAGATCTGTTTTTAGAGATTAGTGGTCATAAAAGCATTGGTTATGCAAAAAACAATAAATTGCTAATGAGTCCTCTTGGAATGGTCTGTTGCAATTTTAACATTTTTGCAGGTATTACAAAATGATGGAAAGTCGAAATAATGTCAAATATTTACATTTATTATTAGTCTGATGTTAGAGTTGTAACTATGTACACTGTTTAATGTGCTTAAAAATTAGCCAAACCTTCCTCTTATTATAAATGTTGTATGCATACTGTTATGCCTTTAATTGTCTATTTTGCTGTTTAACATTAAAGTTTCACTGCAGTTTATAAACGGGACTAAACTATAGCAGCAGTTAACACAGTAAGTTCTAACACTAATTTAAATAACATAGCAATATAAAACAAACCTATTGCTAGATTAGGTTTCAAGAGAATATCACATTGGACCAGTGCAAAACCAGGCAAGGTTCAAAATGCATAAACATCGCTGTATAAATATGCAGAGATAAATAAAGGAAGAAACAACATTTTTGAAGCTTAGCATAAATGTTTGATCTTTAACAATGTGTACAATAATAAACAACTAATTGTCATTCTAAAATTTCACAATATTTTATTTTTTTAAGAAGCCATTAATTTTAAAAAGAGAAGATCTTTGGAAATAAAGTGAATAATAACTAAATTGAATGTTTTTCTTATATAAGCTATATTAATAATAAATTAAATCTATGCTAAACTGTTCAATATATTAATAAAAAAAATTTTCTGAGCAGCTTCTTAGAAGTAGATGAATTGGAACATGCGTAAATGGTTGGTTATGTCAGTTGTATTAATTATTTGTATAAATCTTGGAATTTTAGGGAATTTATTAGTCATTAATGTTGCTTACCTACCCTAAACAGTCTTTTCTCTTAATTTTTAATACATATATGTCTCAGAGGGTGCTAATGTAGTTACATGAAAATTTATAAACATATTTGCAAAAATATTTAAGACTACATACAGTAATTTCCAAGAGTAGGTGCACTTACGGGAGAAACAAAATTCAAAAATGGTTATTTTGATTACTTATCTGCAAAAATGTATAAAAGTATTTTAAACCACTTATTTCCTTGACATATCACAAAGTTGTTAGATAACATTATCAAACTAAATAAGAGAAGCTCAATAAAATAATTTTCAGACTTTTATTTCAATATTTTCAGTTGGAAATTGAATCAGTATTGTCTATGGTCAAGCAAAACATACAATTACAAATAAAATACACTGTTCAATACCTACCAACACTAGTTGTTTTCAATCACATTTTCTAATCATTAGTTGGAGTACACCACAACACCACAGATGACCACACTTGTCAATATTTTAACGAACCCCCAAAATTTTAATAAATTCAGTTACTGTCTGCTTATGAATGTTGTCATTTGTAAATGGTCCCAATAATTATAATTTGGATTCCTAATCATACATATGAAAAATAAATAACACATTGCTCATTTATGTTGTATACACCTTCTCTTAGGAACATTGAATTTTCAGCTGCATTTGGTAATTTTAAAGGAAAGCCTCTTTCCTGAACAAAAAAAAATCTAATCAAAATTCTGATGTTTTTACTTACATGTTATGCAATTTTTCTCTGTAAGATACTTCAAATATTTTGCAGTAGTTTACATTTTTAACAAGTAGATAAGTCAGGTATATTTATTTCAAATACTGTGTGATACTATGAAAAGGGATGGGTTTGCTACATCAAATAGTGGGCATGGGATATATTAGGTGTGGTAAGTTCAATTTAAAATCCTTGATTAAGTATTATGGATCATTAGTATTTAATTAAGCTATGCTAGAAACATTTCAGATCATTTAAATAATTTCTTAGTTTTACCAATTTGAAATGTCTCTTCATTTAACCCAACACACCATCCTAACTCTCTAATATTTGTAATGCTACTAACCTAACCAGTCGCTGACACAACTTCAAACAGTATATTTTTATATGGCTTAACAAACTTAACTGTTTAAACAATTTCACAGTTAGCTAACATAATAACCAACAACTCTCACAATTTTACACTATCTATTATATAACTTAATCTAACCACTCCTTAAAAAGATTCAATCTGGAAAATTGTAAACAATATCGCAATGCCCTCTTAGATAATGTTTGGAAAATATGTTAGGACATTAATAAAAACTGGTTTTTGGATTTTTTTCCAGCTAAGAGGCTTTCTTTCAATTTTACCGTGCCATTTTGCAGAATTTTACTAAGTGCAATTTAGAAACCACAGGAAAGAATAAATACAAATAAGGGCATAATATAAAAATGGTTATCGACTGTAATATGCAAGCAATTTACAGTGTTTTCCCGTTTCCTGATTTCATTAATTCCATTCGCAACTTGTGTTCTTCTTCACGATGATTCTTTGCCTGCTCGTGAAGCTCTTTTGTATATATTGCAGCAGTTCTTGCTGCCCTCACTCGCAGTTTCTGCTCAAGCATCAAAAGCTTATGATGCTCAAT
This sequence comes from Bacillus rossius redtenbacheri, assembly GCF_032445375.1. Classification (NCBI taxonomy): domain Eukaryota; kingdom Metazoa; phylum Arthropoda; class Insecta; order Phasmatodea; family Bacillidae; genus Bacillus; species Bacillus rossius. Next base: position 43,711,746 of record NC_086338.1, on the reverse strand, counting down.
TTCCCGCTTTTCTGTACTGTTAAGTTTATGCAGGCGATGCTGCAGTTCATCTTCAATTGCTACTTCACGACGTGTATTTGACTTATTGGAGCGTCCAGAAAGGAGAGCATCCTTCTTTCTCACCTGTGGGCTGTCAACCTCCACCTCATAAGTAATTTCTTCTTCAGACATAGATTCTGAAATGGGCAGCTCATAGTCATGGTCCAATGCAATTACTGCCTGGTACTTAGCAGCATTTTCAGCACTGTCTGCGGAAACGACCATGTCATGATCGCCACCATCTACAATAAAGTGCTGTGTCCCAGCTAATGCCACTTCCAATTCGGGGTTCGTGGAGGGCTCCTGGACAAATGGACCACCACCAGTGGCCATTCGCTGCCTTGTGTTGGCAGCAAGGATCTTCTTCCTCTTCATTTTCTCATTTTCCCAACATTTCTTTAGCTGGGATGCAGTACGCTGCAACAAAAAAAGTAAAAACAATTGTAGTAATGCCATAAGTTCTGATAACTTTTCCAACATGCACAGTTTTATTATTTCAATAATGATGGAAAAACACAAACTTCTGAAAGCATAAAATGTATATTTTATGCAGAATATAATCCATCTAAAATACCACAATCTGATTTTATTAGCCTATTTAAATAGTTAATTTAAGTGATAGTTAAATGTGAAAGAAAAAATCGGCCAAAAATAATCTTTGCAGATGAGATATTTTAGAAAATTTTTATACACCCTTCAATGTAAAATAATTAAATTATTAACTGCTTAATGTCGCTGCTTTCAATAATGTGTATTAGAATTATGCAGAAATACATGATCAACTTTGGATTAACGAGAGGCAGTTAATAAAAAAATTTATAATGAAACATTGGGTACTATATGCAGTCCAACAGATCATATGATATAAAAACACTAAAGTACGTTCCTTTATTTTAATAATTTGCTACTAACCTTGGAGACTTCTGAATAAGAATTGAAATCTTTTTCAATCTCCTGCCAAGCTTTCCGCTTTTCGGCGACGTTTTTGAAATCCGTTTTTTTGGCTTCCACTATTTTTGCCCTATTTTCCACTAATGAAAATAAAATTGACTTCTCATTCATAGAAAACCTTTCGGCAAATTGCCTCGGAGCACAATCCATAACGACCACGTGGATCGGTGGATACACAAATGTTTATTATTTTCACATACAAAAAAATAAATATACAATATAGGTTTCCTATTGGCCGAGGTTATGTCGTCATGAACGACGTCATTGATTTCGGGCCTTATTCGAGTAAACTCGGCCACCTTCGTAATTAAGTAGCATTCTTCACTTTACTTTGTAAAACCTAGCCGGGCTTATACTAAAATATTTCTAACATACGAAATTTAGTGAACTTCAAATCCTTCACTAAAGGAAGTACGAGTAGACACTTGGCTTCTAGTAGAATCTGTGCATACGGCCCATCTTTCATGAGTGAACCCTCACAAAGTTGTCGTTTCGCTTGAGCACCAACATAACCGCGGGAAAAAGACAAAGACTCTTAAACGCCTGCTATACAAAATAACCACTTAACACATGAAGAAATCATATTGAAAAATAAACTAATAAATGACACACTGCCTTAAACTTATTAAGTGACACGGGGCGGAACAAAGCGTAAACATTCGTAACATTTTGGCAGCATGGAATATGTGAAAAATGTTTCATTGTTAATTTTTGAATGTTGGAAAACATATAGGACATTTTAAACATTACTTTTTTCTAAATGTTACAGGAGTTTAGAAAATTTTCCAAAATAAATGGTAACAACTTCAAAATCTACGCCCGCAAGTAATAAGCTACACTGATTTTTTTCAAAAATTGAATTTAAGAATGGCCTGATCACCATAGTGCCTTTTTTGATAGTTTCACCTTGCTTTAGTGTTAAACATGTTTTATAACTTCTTCTTGTCCTGATACTATGACTTGTATATTTGTTGGACATCTATAAATTTTTTCTATGGTAGTACATTTCAATTTTATTAACTTTATTTTATGGAGTATAAAGACTTCTTGTGAACACTTGTAAAGAGCCTTTAGCAGTACCTAGTTTTGTGTTTTTGTACAGTAAATGAACATAATTTATTATGTAAGTGTATTTTGTGGGTTTTTATAAAGTCTTAGCATTTTAAGTTAAATAAATTCAGTTTTTTTTATTGTATTTAGATAGTAGGCCTGCCTATTCAATGAGTCATTGCAATGAAGATGATATCCATGAAATTTATAATTGGGTTGATGAAATACCTTTGTCGAGACCAAAGAAAAATATAACAAAAGATTTTTCAGATGGAGGTAAGGAATTTTTACAGTTACATACATAATACTGTAAAATTAAATTAGTCATTCCTAACAGACAAACCAGTGTGAATTCCTTAACCAGATAAGAAAGTATTTAATATGTAATTTTAACAAGTTAAAAAAATTGAAGTACCGGTAAGTATAAAGTTACAGGTCTTGGCACATTGTAAAAGTTTCTTCTCCAACTATATTGAACAAACAAGATTGAGTTGTAATGAGCCATTCAGTTTTCTCCATCAAATAAAGCTGGCCAGATAACTTTTAAAACATGTTTTCAAGTCCTATCATACTAACAAAGTTTATTATTAGACTGAGCTAGTTCAAACATTTTTATGTTCGCCTTATTTAAAAAATAAGTTACGTAATACATCACAGTGCTCGATAAAAAATCTGACATTGTGAAGATTTTTTTGTAGCTATCCATGAATTTAATATTAAAAAAAAAAATTCATCACACCTATTCATGTCGCATGACTAAATGAATGTTCTGCAATTTTTAAAAGCTATTTACACAATGTTCACTTTTTTGTTTAGATGTATTATAATTACGACATTACTATTAACATTATTTAAGGTTATTGACCTCTTTAATATCCCATGTTTTTAACCAATTTGAAGATTCATGGCAATGGAAATCGCCATTTTTCGCTGGGCACGATTTTAATTGGCTGATCCATCAAACATTATACATATTTTAAAAACTGTTTTGTTTACATAATATTTCATGAAAAACAAGTTGTCCGACTTTTCAAACAAATATGACTGCTATGCTAGTGAAGTTTTCGATGTCATTAACAGTGTTTCAAGATTATTTGACTAACTTTGTTGGAAGTAGTTGGGAAATAAATTTTGACAGTGTGTCAGGGCCTAGAGCTTAACATTCGAAACGTTCCAGGAGAACTCAAGAAATCGTCAATAATATTCATTATATACCACAAATATATTCCCGTAGATATTTCATGGCTAATATTTCTTTCGAGGTAAGATAATTTAAACAACCACACACAATAATTTGCTTTGGAAGGATATGTAGGGCCAATACTCAAGTCTGTGAGTGGTCGGTCTCCTGTTATTAAGAGGGCTAGATTTGACTGTCACACATAATCACAATAGCAGAGTTGACCTTCTCCACGAACTGTAATGTGGATAGGTATCTAGATTGATGATGCTTCAAGGTACCAGCTAAAGCTCGCCTATAAACTCGTACGGAACATATGGCAACAAACAATACCTAAGGATAGTATCAATCTTAATGCAAAAGTTTATGTAGCTTATAAAATATTTCTTTCATTAAAAAAAAAATCTATCTAAGCACACCTATTTTTAAAAGATTTGTGCAATGGGAGTGCATGACTTGATGTAAGTTTTTGGACATACGCCATTGCTAAGAATAGCAATGGCGTATGTCCAAAAACTTACATCAAGTTAAGCACACCTAATCTTCACTTCCTCGAGGGTCGTGTTCCCAATATGGCCAGCAATGCTGCCGGTAGTCGGTATTCTTACTGGACAGAACTTTAATACGCCTGGAATGAAGGAAAGCAAGATGAAAACTGTGGAGACTATTATGCAAATTTAATACATATAGTAATATCCTTTATTTAATTCAACCTTTTTTTTTTTTTTTTTTTTGGAAATACGTCTTTGCAGTTGGCATTTGTACAAGAAATTTTATTGAATAAAAATTATCCTTTGCACGAATAATTTAAAGAATATTCCTTTATATTACTTTAATGCCTGGTATGGACCCGCTATACATAATTCAATTAGGAAACTGGAAAATAAAATGACCCTTCAAGCTCAGTCTTCTAATAAATTGACTTTTCCTCTGAAAATGTGGTAGCAATAGTGTCATCCCAAATGGACTAACTGTAAAGTGTCCTGATAACAGCAAACAGGCCCATATAAATCACAGCAAAAACCAGTCTGAAGCTTTTAAATGAAAGAATAGCATTTCCCACTGCTGTAAAACCCAGCAAAAACTGCAATTCATATCTCCAAGAAATTGCAGTATATCATTTGCCGTCATCCGACTTCTGTGAAAGGTCCGGGGGGTACCTGACGGGCGCTACGGGCGTCGCGATGCTCTTGTTGTCTGGAGGGGCGCCAGGCTAGCGGGCTGCTAGGCCGTTGATGTTGGGTCGTGGGTACTCTGCCCCCGCGTGCCCCGCCAGGTACACGGCTTGAATGTAACCTGAATGGTTCTCCCTGGCTGTGAAGGCCGCTCGGCCGTGTGGAGGACGGGAGATTACGGAAAATGATCGTATACGAGTTGGTGAGAATACATTTAATTTGGGAGTTGCACCGGGGGTCAATGTGGGTACACGGTACGCTCTACAAGTCCGCTCCGCGGTTCAGTCCCGCTACAAAAATTCTCACCAACACTTGGCGACGTCTAGCGGTTACACAATTAACAAGAAAAAGACACAACACTACGTGACACTGAAATGGTTACCGCGGCAGTCTCGCGGGACGTGGGTCGATGCTCGCTGGAGACACGGCCAGTGCCGAAAGTTAACGGGTGCAGGAAGGGGGGGGGGGTGGGGGGGGGGGCTCGATGAGCAGGCTCCTAAGTTCGGCGAAACACTTACGTGAGTGATACGGTACGCAGCGTGGTATCACGATGAAGACGGTCGGGATAGGCCCGGTTCCGCAAAATACGTGCCGAGTCGACGTGGGCAGCGATGAATTAACAAAAGGTTTTAAATTTAAAGATTTAGTACAGAATAAAAATAATCAATAAAAGAAACTTGGATGCTGCCCACGGACACACGTCTGTTCCCGGCGCGGAGTGGTTGGAGACTGCCGAACATGGCCGCCTCGCAAGGAAGAGAAACTTTCTCTTCTTTGTGAGTCGGCGTCAAAAAACTTATATTAAGGGGAATGGAAAGGTAAAATATCTTGGGAATGCTGGAATCGAATATCAAGGATAAAATCTGAACTACTCATCATATTTCTTTGTGGTTTGTTTTGCCAACTAGATAATTTAATTACAGAGGGTTGTGTGTACAGAAGTGGCCACAATAATGAATAGTTTTTTAGAAAAAAAATTAAATAACTTTATGCAGAAATAAGGGGTATTAGCCACAAAATTATAAATTATACCAAAATAAAATTTTTGAATGGTGTAATACAATATTATCTAGAGCTCTATAATACAGAATTTTACGTAATTGCTCAACAAGCGTGTCCTTCCTTACCTAAATGTTGCATGGCAGGTTTTAATTGGTTAAAATTCCTTTAAAATTCAGCGATCAAGTGTTTTTCACTTTGATTATAATAGAGTTCTAGATAATATTATATTACACAATATAAAAATTACATTTTGGTATAATTTTTAATTTTGTGGATAATACCCCTTATTTCTGCATAAAGTTATTTAATTTTTTTTCTAAAAAACTATGCATTATTGTGGCCACTGCTGTACACACAACCCTCCGTAATTAAATTATCTAGTTGGCAAAACAAACCGCAAAGAAATATGATGAGTAGTTCAGATTTTATCCTTGATCTTCGATTCCAGGATTTTCAAAATATTGTACCTTTCCATTCACCTTAATTGAATTTACTTTATTACCAGTTAAAACATGTTCCAGGTGCTCAATTAAAATGTAGCACCTGGTAATTGGGTGCTTAAGGCTTAACAATGGTTTAAATGTATTTAATTATTTAAATTGTGACATCAAGTTGGCGACTGTAAATTTACTAACATATTGTCCCACTGCGAATTGTTTTAGAGGGATTTCTCCTAGTCTGACTTGATCATAGTCACGGGCATTTTAATTAAGGCCAGTGGCCGCAGTGACTGTTAATGAGGTTTGTTCTCTGCTCCGTGCGTTGTGTACTCGCCCGGAGTGGCTACGACGCACTTATTACATGTCGGGTAATTAGTAATTTCGTACTAATGGCTTTTCGCTTAATTGAATTATGGGTTCGAGCCTCCGGGGTTCCGTACCTTTAAGATTTGTTTACGTCTATTGGGGGCACGCCCGAGGCGCTCGCCTGACTCATTCCGGCTGGGCAAAGGGGCGCGCTCCGAAAACGGGATACGGTACTGGCGGTGCGGAGCACGGGCTTAACGGCCATGGTCGGTACGACGTCACATTATTCCCCATTGCATGAATCATTTTAAGAATTCAATGACATCCTTATTAAATCCTGATACATATGATAAAACATACGATAAGGATGAAACATATTAGTAGAAAACTTCTATGATAATTTCAATTTTCTAGTTTTTAGTTCATTTGTACTTGTTTTAGTTCTGGTGGCTGAAATATTGAAGTTCTTTTATCCAAAAATGGTAGATCTACACAACTATACTACAGCGAGTTCGACATCTCGGAAAATACACAATTGGGGCACTTTGGAAAACAAGGTAAGCGAAATAAACCATACGAAGAGTTTTATTCAACGGATAGCATAACGAGAACCAACTTCCTGCCACCGCCGACCCATCATTTGCCAAACCGGGGCAGTCGGTGTGAGCGAGACCAGAAACCGAGGTTTCTATAACTCGCATTGTGCATTTTAATCCAGGTGCAACCCGCACACTTGTTCAAATAATTTGGGTCAACTAGCGGCTTGCGTGTCTTGTGGCATGATGTTAGCACACGGGTCTATGTGCGCGCTGGATTGTAGTGTAATGCTGAAGGGGGTTACGTTTTCGAGTCGTCGTCGGCGGAGAGAAGCTCCACACCTCACACTCGCACAGGCATGTTATCGTGTGGTCGTGTTGGTTTCGGAAAGAAAAATTTACGCGGATTAGTACCAATTGGCTGCACTAGTTACCGGAACTACTGCGTTCCCAAGCACTCGGTAAAAGACAAGACGAGTCAACATGATGTAGAAGTGTCTGCCCCAAGGGGAAGCTAGCATTACACTTGGAGCAGAAAATATTTACCAGTGAATGTTATTAGGAACATAATAGTTTTGGTTAAGTTCGTGAAATTTGGCAGCAGACGGTGTAGAAAATCTATTCGACATGCATGGTTGGTTGTAAACTTGTTGGGAATATAGGGTTAACAGAATTAGAACCGTTTAGAGATTCAAAATTTCTTACTGATATTCAGTTTGAAAAAACGGTTAATTATTATGTGACATCCGTAATGAATTCAGCATCTGTTCCATTTTTAATCTGTACTGTCAACAGGTGTTGCGGAAACTAAACATACGACTGTCACTGAGCATGATCGAGAAACTGGCCGCGGCTGCTCCTGGGGCGATAGAAAGCCTTCTGGTGGAAATTCGTCACAAAGTTGAACAGAGTAAGATTCTTACATATAATCATTACTATTTCTTACGTCTGCATGGCTTTCGGGTAGGAAAAGTAATTCCTGTTGACTTCCCCCCCCCCCCCCCCCCCAACACACCCTGTTAAATCAACTAAAAACGACTAATTGATGCGGGACAATGCTATGTTAGTAGCTGAAGCTGAAAATAAAATCGAATGTTTGAAAGTTTATTCACTCACACACACACAGAGACAGACAGAGAGAGAGAGAGAGAGAGAGAGAGAAGGGGGAGGGATGGACAGACAGAGAGAGGTAGGTAATAACTTTATGCAAATACCATATACACAGGAACCTCAAGTGTAACAAATAGCGTACTTAGAACCAGAGAGTATACTATACAGCTCATATTTTAGGAGGGAAATTCACGTGTTTCATTTATTATAGAAGCGAACGTAATGCGGTTTGAATTTTTTTTTAGACATACGCCATGGAAATGGTTGATTATAAAAAAAATTAATCTTCCATATTGGAAGAGAGCCTTTCAAAGATCGTTTGAATATTTAGTTTGAAATCTGGCATGAATTCATTTCTATTCCTTTGCTTTCAATTAAATTATTATTCAATAATAATTGTTTGAGCTGACCTAAGGCTTCACTGCACTTGAACAATGTTTCTTAGGCTGATCCAATTGTGTTCATGAGGTTCATCACTAATGTGCGAAGCTTGACTTTAGACCTGAATTCTTTGGTGGTAATATGCCTTCATGTCATTTTAATCTTATTTGTTTAATGACAAATATTAATATAACTATATGGCATTATTTATCATTTACAATTTTTGTGTTAAAAACACATTGAAGTTAGATGTAAAAATTAGTGTCCAAAAACAGTAGAAAACATTTAAAAAAAAATCGTGATGGTAAAAAGGTGTTTATATTATGATTCAAAAATAATTTATTTAGAATTTTTTTTTAAAATTTTTCTTACGACAGATATTTACCATATCAGTGTTAATTAATGTTACCAATGAAGTAAAATATAATCGTAAATTTTTTTAATCACGCGTTTTATAAAGCTACAAATGTGAGGGAAATTTTTCTTACAGTTAAATGAGGAAATATTGAGGAATTTGAAATGATTTTGTTTTTGCCTGTGTGTATGTTACTGTAACTTGTTAATACCGCGGGTGTCAAGTTATTTTTCACGGTTTAACAGATAAATGAGAATTTTCGCACTGTGCGGCTGAGTGAAATCGAATTTTTTATACGAAACAAAAATCAAAGTCGCCAACGGAGGTGACTATGAAACAAATAAACAAATTTATTACGCTGACCATTTAACTGTAGAAGCTGGCCAAATCGGCCATAGTGCCGACTATTTTACCTAAAACATACTCGAAGCTTACATTTTTGTAGGATTTATTTTGCATAATCTACATGGAACATGGTTTAAATTCAATGATAATGTCACTATTTCTTTTTTTTTGTAAACATGGAGTCGTTTACAGGCAGAGTGACGTCATCGCCTCAGTCAGAACCGAGTTGCAAGAGCTCGAAAGCCATTCCGTACGAGGTTTTGTTGAAAAGAGAGACAGAGCTGAAAGAGAAGGACGAAATTATTGCAATTCTAAAGCAAAAGGTAGGCTACCGGTGGTTTAAGAGTAACTGGAGAAGTTTAATTCCACTGCAATTCATATTATTACACAGCTAGACGTACATAAATTTATATCATAAGGGTCATTTCAATTTTATGAACAATATATAACATAATTTTAACGTCTAAAATACAGCTATACTAATGTACTATGTATTTGCGTATCTTTATTTATATCATCAACTGCTTCAAGCCTGTAGCTGTGTCCACTCTGTTCCGCACTCCTTTAAACTATCTGCACCTCCCACCTCCTCCTTGCTCTTCCTTGAAGCCTTCATCCAGTGCATTCCAACTCCCATCATTCTCCAAGGCAACCTCTCTTTCCCCATTCTCTTCACGTGACCATACCATCTCATCCTTGCTTGTTTTTCTTCCCCCACGATCTCATTAAATCGTGTAATCTTGCTCTTTTTTTTTGTATGTATAGTGAGTAAAGCACTATAAATGTCTTAAGTTTCCAGTTGGGACGTCTCACAAGACAGCAGACAACGAGTGGGTGACATCTGCCCGAGTGTACGTCCGACAGAGTGGGTGACATCTGCCCTAGTGTACGTCCGACTGAGTGGGTGACATCTGCCCGAGTGTACGTCCGACTGAGTGGGTGACATCTGCCCGAGTGTACGTCCGACAGAGTGGGTGACATCCGCCCGAGTGTACGTCCGACTGAGTGGGTGACATCCGCCCGAGTGTACGTCCGACAGAGTGGGTGACATCCGCCCGAGTGTACGTCCGACTGAGTGGGTGACATCTGCCCGAGTGTACGTCCGACAGAGTGGGTGACATCTGCCCGAGTGTACGTCTGACTGTGGAGTCTAGCCCGGGGGTCATTGAACCCGCGAATTTTTCTGGTACCAAGTTATATCTTCTTTATAGGGGCATGCCGCTCCGCCCCCCCCCCCCCAAAAAAAAAGAAAAAAAGAAAAAGAAAGTTGTTTCAAAGCTCGTATATGGCAGAAAAATTGCGACAGAGAGAGAGAGAGAGAGAGAGAGAGAGAGGGGGGTGCTTGTGGTCCCAGAAAGTGTGTGACGTCACTGTGACGTGTGCGTGTGTTGCGAGCAGGTGGCTCATCTGGATAAGCTGCTGCAGATGAAGGATCGACACATCGACGAGCTGACTTCTAAGTTGGACGCGAAAACCAAGTGACAGGAGTGTTTTCAGTTGGAAAAAAAAATTAAAATTTTACATTATTTTTTGTGTTTGTTTATTTCATTGGAGAATGTAAAAGTTTAAAAGGTGTTACTAAAAAAAAAAAAAAAAAGACTGAGTTCACAAAAAAAAAAAGTATTTCAGTACTCGCCAGAGATGTGTAACATAATAACCTCAGTAACGAGCAAATTCACGTGTTCTCATATCACAAAAAAAAAAAAAAAAAAAAAAAAAAAAAAAAAAAAAAACAGAATTCTTTTAAATTATCCCGAGTGTGATTATGTATACGCAAACGGTGATTTTCAACTACATTTACTGACGCGAACCACACTAGTTTGCACAGATGCCGCTACAACTCATTGCCGGAGCAGCGAAGTCGACTATTCAGTCGTTTTATTAGCGGACCAAAATTTTAAACACTATAAAGAATCGGCTCCGATGGAACAAAAAAAAAAGACTTAAAAAAAATACTAAACCCCAGTTTTGGACCTGATTTTTGACAAAATATTATTATTAATACACTGCTTGTAAAATTAAAATTCATTAAATAGTTAATACTATAAAGTTGCTTTTTTAGCTTTGTGAACTCTGGTTCGCGACATCCGCCACAGATTGCAGAAACGTGGTTACACATTTCCGTTCCATGAGACTTCCGTTCCATTCACAATATTACTCCTACCAAATACCGTATACCGAGAGCTAAGATGTTACACATAAATCACCATTTCATCAAACATATTTAAAAAAATTTCATAATGCCAGAGGATATAAATACATAGATTAATTTGATAATTATGATTTTTTTTTCCTCCTGCGAACTGTGAATAGCTAACCAAATAAGGTAATAACAAAAACACACGGAAAGATTATGGACACTGCAGAGAAGGAACAAAGAATCAGCAGTAGAAGTATTGGACTAATAATAATTTTTAAACGCGTCATTTTTAAATTTAGCTAGCTAACGTCAGCTAAACCCACGTCTTTGTTTCTGCGCGCTCGTCTGTAGTAAGGTGCGTGTTTGGGAAGACGTCAGTAATATGCATGTGTTTTAACACGATTATTTGAACACGCGCCATTGCAGATTTCCACTGTTTGAACTTCAAAAATGCAAAAATGCAAAAAAAAAAATAATTAAATCTACAGAGAACAAGCGTAAATAAGCTTATGTAAAACTTTAAATAAGAAGCCTACGGTTCTCTTCTGCGCTGTCGTTGTGTTGTCCATAACACCTGTTTATTATTATTTTTTTAGTTGTGTTCGCTTGTATCGTCTTTTAGCCCTCTGTGTTTGTCTGTGCTTTTCTTTTTTTCATTTCTAAATCCCTTCCACGAAATTTTCTGTGCTGTCTGATATTTATAGTTTTACATCAGCTTATTTAGGCTTGTTTGGGTTTATGTTTTAATTTTTGTGTTTTATTTTTAAATTTTCCTTGGCAAAATGTGAAAAAAAAAATGTGATGGCGTATGCCCAAATAATTGTATTAAATAAAAATTTCCCATTGCATGAACAAAATATATATGTGACTATATTCGTCAGAAAGCACAATTAAATATTACTCAGTTTGAAATAATGAAATCAAGTGTTTTCATTTGAAAAGGACAAATTGTCGTTGATTTCGTGTTGATTTTTGCTTGCTACAAAATAATTCGGTTACTTCAATTTTTTTTGATGCAATTTTGAAAGAAAGAAAAAAAATCCCCTTGTTAAATGAAACAGCTGGATTTTGTTTTTGAACAATTAGAAGTGCCATATATCTTATTGACTAGGTATCTACTTTGAAGAAGACCTAGGAAAATATTTAAAAGTGTAGATACGGCTTATCAGAAAATTATTGAAACAAGACATCTTATTTCACAGAAACACGGCAGTCCGTTGCAATCTTATCATAACTGCACAGTACCGAGAATTAATGTTAATAATTGGTCCCACGTGCAAAGTCATCCTGCCTGATAAGGGCTTAAAAGACTCTCTAACTTGCGATACTGCGTCTGTAATATTTTTCGCATTAGAACCTGGCAACGTTCTGCCCCTGCATAGCACATTCGTACAAAGAGCAGTGATTTTAGAAAAGCTGTGAGATTGGTAGTGATTTATTATTCCCCGTTTTACTTTCGGCAGGTTTATCAACACTGACTATTCAGTCAACCGTATAGATTTATACTTCTCGACCTTGTTTGTTTGGGATTTGGTTTTCTAATCTATATTTAATTTGCGGAGAACAACAAACAGAACACAAAATTAAATTTGAGACAACTTTTTTAAAAATATGTAATTAAATTGTGACAAATTAGGGCTTATTATGCTATAAATATTAACAGAATCTCATACAAAAAGCTATTAAATAATATAAAGATAGCTTTAATTTCAACTTGATATTTTAGAAACACTGTATTTTTTTAAAAACTCTATTTTAAGTAATAATATTTAATTTTCATGTAACGGAAATGCATACCAGCAATATAAACAACATAAGTTAAAAATTTTGATTCTTGCATAACGACATACTTAGTTTTATGCATAACTATCAATTCGCAAACTCCGCGACTACCTGCGCATATCTGTGCATACTTCAACTCTATGGCGAGGTCACTTAAGGAGCGAAGGCCCGAAGATCAACGAGTCATCCACTTGGGGTGAAATAGATAATAACGTTACTGTTATCTTATGATTGCTATGCAAACTACGCAACACACATTTTACGCGCAAAGTTTAGCAAAAGGAAGAACATTCTTTGACGCCCACCTTCTCGTCGAAGTAGACATGCGGGACAAGGTAGGTGCAGTTACTGTTCTATGGACCGAGTGTGGAGTTGGCAAAGCGACACAGTGCGGAAGGTTAATAAATCATTTAACAAGTGATATCTGCATCACGACACTGTTTTTTTAATGCATTCTTCTTCAAAAACATTGAAATATTTGATTTGGTAACAGTAGTCCGCGAAAGCAGACTTCAACAACAGTGCAATACTAGATATTATGCCCTTTCGAGCCAACGAAATCTATTACAAACAAAGTTAAAAATATCTGAAAGACTTTCTCATAAGGCAGCTATCAGTCCGTTTCAAACATTCGAACTATTTGCATCTTGCAATATCCTGTTTCTTCGTGTAAGAAATGAAGCTGTTGACATCGGCATAAAGTTTGCAATGAGTAGGGACACGTACATTAAATAGTCAAAGATTACTAGTGTATGTCCCGTTCCATGTCATTTATTTATTTTTTACGTTTAACACGGTTAAATTTGTAGACTTTTTGAGTGGTCGACCTTCAATAAAATGTAAAATATACGCACTGCGTACTTTTCGTATAATTAGCTGGCAAAGTTGAATTTTTTACATTTTTGTGCATTATACGGAGAACCAAATTATATAATTAAATTAAAATTTTTGTGTTTAAAGGTGATGCTGGTGCCTATTTCGTGGTATGATTGATTATTCCTTCATAAAAAAAAGATTTAATTTTATACAATTTTTTCAAAATCACAAAAAAAAAAATACATAAAAATTTTTAAAAGGCCAAACAAAATGAAAAATTATGTACATTTAGATGTAATACTTCTTTAGGCGCGTTATAGAAAAATTACGATGCACACGCACCACGTTACGAAATTTTCACAGGATCAAAAAAAAGCCACATACAAACAAAAAGCTACATACAAATAATTATATATGCTTTTAAATCTTATAATTTAGCGATTGATATTAACTACTGGTCCATATAATTAAAAACATTTTTTATTGTGAATATTGGTGATTATTTATAAACATTTTCAAGTGTATTTAAGTCAGGTTATGTTCCTGTTTGTATAATATATTTCCATTGTAAGTTATTATGTATTATTATTTATAAACAACTAAAAAATTAATAAATTATATTGAGCATCAGCATATTTATTGATTTCCATTATTAATTAAAACATATCTCAATTGTTTAACGTAATTAAATAATTACTTTTTTATATTAATTTTGAATACTGATTTTTTTTTTAATTTGATTGAATTTATACTTTACCAACCGTATCACTCCAGTCCTTTGAATACTTTATTTATATTTATTATTTGCATGCAAAATTAAAGTTAGTTTTTTATTACGCCAAGTAAGTATAACTTCTAACGTCCGTACATAAGTACATGCACCCATTTTTTTTGCAAGAAATTAGATCATATCACATAGCAGCCACTAATATTTATTTTAAACATAAAAAAAAATCCATTTTTATAGTCAATTTTTTTCCATATGTATTCTGCACGAAAACTTTAAAAATATATATATAATATTATATATAACATATAAATATAAATTAAATATATGTATATGTATATATATACATATACATACATATATATATATATACATATATACATATATATACATATATACATATATACATATATATATATATATATATATATATATATATATATATATATTTCATTTGATTAAAGTTCATCCGCACAATATATTGACCGTGCCGAACGTAAAAATAAAAAAGAGACCTGTAACGGGTCATACATCCTTAAGTTAGATCCACCAGATAGTCGAGGGTGTTAAAGTAAACTTAAAGAATCAAAATAGCTTTAGTCGATACGACTGCTGTAGTTTTAGATTAAAAGTAATTACATCATCTTGAAGACACTTTCTGTTCTGGAAAAAATATATATCTTCTTAGTGTCAACAAGAGAGAAAAAACTCTCCGCAAAGGGATTTTCAAACTAAATACACATTTACAGTTTAAGTTTTCCTTTGAAGTTGGTTCAGAAACTTTGTGACTAACTTCGAAGTTTTGTAACAGTACAAGAAAAATTTTCAGTAAATCCACAATCCAAGTAAAAGGCTCCAGGAATACTTTTTTTTTTCAGTCAGTTTTCGGTGTGTGATGTCTGGTATTTATTGACTGTTCAGTTCCATCTGTCAGCTGACAGCTGACAGTAAGTTCAGGTGATAGTCCAATCCCGGCAGCTGCACGGGGCAGTTAGCAATGGCCGCATCGACAAGGAACATCCTCCTTTCATTTACAAAAACGAAGCAATCCTTTACCGAACTACGGGATTTAGAGTATACACTTCAGTAATTTGTTAAAAAAAAAAAAAAAAAAAAAGAGTTGTCACGTACGATGTAGGCAGGGGCGCAACAACTTAATTTCCAAAGGGGGGGCAATATACCTTTTTATAAAGAATCATCGATCCCCCCTATTGAAGCGGGGGTCCGGGTGTCCTCCCCCGGGAAATTTGTATTTCAAGGTGGAAAATGGTGCTATTTAAGCAGTTTTATTATCTAAAAATTGATTACACAGCACTTTCTTTGCCCCCGTTTGCCCCCACTTCAAGGTTTCAGAGGGGGGGGGGGGGGGGCAAAATACCCTTGCCCCCCCCCCGCGTGTTGTTGCGCCCCTGGATGTAGGCCTACTCGTAAAGAAATTAAAATTAATCTCACCACGTACTAATCTTAAAGCTGCATAAAAGAAAACTTTCCCTCAACTTTTTTGGAGATCTGACACAACTGAAGGAAAACTGAGCTGTGGCTACAAAAGCTCAGTTCAGTTGATCGATCAGTTTATTCTTCCATACAGGATTCAGGTAAATCGACAGACAGATAAGCTGAGATTCTATATCTTTCTATGTAACTATCTTTAGGAAAATCATTCTAATAGGTAACGGGCATAGATTTGACATAGGTACATTATATGCATTAGACGAACTGAAAATTATGTAATTGTATTATTCGCCAAATGCATTTTCTTTTACAGATGAGCTTGATAAGCCTCCTGTGGTTAACAAGTCTACCACTTTTTGTCCTCTCAGCTACGTGTCCCAGTAAGTTGGATTCCAGCTTCTACCATAAATTTTAACATAAACTAAAGTATAATCGATAATAGTTTTGTTATAAAACTATTTTATTTTCATATTATAGTTAAGACTTACATTTTAAAATCAAACAATTTTGATATATTATTTTATCTTTCGAATAAAGATTAAAAAGGATTGCTAATTCAGAGATTTTAGTTTTATCTCATACATAAATCGATGTTAATATTTTATTTTATTTTGAATGAACCCCTCAGAAAAAATTACAACCTCAAATTGAGAGTTGTTCTAACATAAAAGTGTGGTGTTGAATGTAATCAAATAATACAATATATAATAATATGGCTAGATATTTTTAGTGTAACTTTCTTCAGTTGAAAATTTAGTTAGAGCAATTTATAATCCAGTTGCTGGTATTAAATTTGGTTTTTATATTTGCCCATTTGGCTTTGATTTGGCCGAATTGACACAATCTTTCATTTTGGGCTCTTTTGCAGTTTGGGATTTATTGTTTCCAAATTGGATTTTTCTCTATGTTTATTTGAGCTTTCTCTTAGGCAGTTTGGGTAAACGCTTTGCCAGTGATTGGCATTCTCTTTACCAGTTTGAGCAATATATTTGCCAGTCTGGGCAATCTATTAGCCAATTCTGACATTTTATTTAGGTACTAGTTTGAGCATTATCTTTGCAAGTTTGGACTTTTCTATTGGCCAGTTTAAGCTTTCTCTTTTCATTATGAGCATTGTCATTGCTAGTTAGAGATCCTTTTGCAAGTTTAAGCTTTCTTTCTTCTTTTTTCGGATTGAAGTTTCTCTGTATCTGTTTGCGCTTTCTTATTGCAAGTTTGGGCATTACTTTGCTGGTCTGAATTGCATCTATCTTTCCCATTTCAGCTTGCAATAATTTCCTTTTGGCTTCGACTTTGCACAATTGGACTTCGATTTTGCCGGTACGGAATTTCACTTTACCGATTTAAAAGGTTTCTTGTTACTGATAGAGCTTCCAATTTGGTTTTGGCAATCAGGTCGTGCTTTTGTTTCCAATTAGCACTATTGCTTTCACTTTGCCATATTGACCCTACAATTATGGGTTCGGGGATAAAGGATTTATCTTTGATGGTTTGAACTTCTCTTTGCCAGTTTTGGGTTTCTTACCGTGCCGTCCGGCTTTCATTTTGGATACGATGGTCTTTTTTGAGCAGTTTCGGGATCTGTCCACGCAGGGTGAGGACGCCTGTTTGTCAGTATGTGCGTCGCTCAGAGAACGGAACTCGGGACCGACAGACGAGCTGGGTGCATGCCTCCGCCCCGCCAGGTCCGACGGCCTCCGGGGTGCAGTGGGACGCTGCTACCGGTCGCGTCACGTGGGCCGCGAGCGCCGGGGCTCTGCGCTGCGTGCGGGGCTACCAGGTCTGCTGGGCGGCTGTGGGCACCACCAGCAGCAGGCAGTCATGCGAGCTGGTGTCCACCGCAGCGGGTGGCGCGAACCTGTCGGGACTCGCCCCGTGCCAAAACTTCTTGGCGAGCATCACCGCCGTCAACTGGAATGGCCTGACGAGCGCACCCTCCTCCCTCCGCAGAACCACAGGTACCGGTGAGCCCCTTACTGAAGCAAAACACGGAACTACCACGCCACGGCCCGAAGTAAGCGGCCATGCCGGCATTTGCCTGGAGGAATCCCGGGAAGGACTTCCCGAATGAGAATTTATTGTTTTACTATTGCGCCCAATTTGCCAAGAACAGTGTAAAAATCTTCAGTGTAGGTGGTATTGAAAGCTGCGCGAATACATATAGACAAGAATACATACACCCGTCAATTCTCAATGGCAATTGCAAATGACAAAAATTGCATTTATTCGACTGGCCCCGCTGAGATTTTTTGTTACACCAAGGCTAAAAATTACACATAGTATTTTTTAAGACACTGCATTAGCTATGTGATAAATATAAATTTCATAAATTATCAACTGAGTTATTCAAGTATAGGAGCCACAAAACTAACCTATATGTAGCGAGGCCAGACCTGAAGCAATGGTTGACAAATACGGCATAAAATTTTGAAGTACCTAGAGTGGGGCTCCGCCAGATAAATCAGATAATCTTTTGCAACAGTTATATGTAGGGATATGTACTGGGCATGTGTTATATGTTTGAAATTGTATTGTAATAGTGTCTCCTGGACCAAAGGCATCGTCTCAAGTACCTGCGTTTACAGTCTAGAATGCGCGCGAGAATATTCCCAACAGATGTCCACGCGTTCATCCAATACACAGGTCATTAGGAAAACCTGTGTTATTATAAAAACTTGTGTTTTGCAAGATTCAGTGGATTATAAAAGTTAATTAATTATGATTAAGGTCTATTTCCTTAGCACAAGTTAATTTTTGCAACTCCACGCAAGGCATTAAGAACATTCCTCTTAATTCACTTCAACCGCATGGTGGCAACTCAACTGGACATCAACACGACTGTGTTTAATGGCCCTCCCCGGAGTTCATACTCCTGCTTGAAGGGCATCATGTTCTCTCAGTGGTATGTGGAATACGGTAGTATATGGTCGTGCGTGTTGTTTCAGGAATGTCACAGATAACGAGGATGCCGAATACCCAGCTGGACCCCAACATGATGGTGCTAAATTAGCCCTCCTTTGTTGAGGCATCATGTCCTGCGCGACGTGGTTTATTGTTCTGTATGGTCGTGCGTGTTGTTTCAGGGGCGCCACAGATAACGACAGTGTCTATGACCCAGCTGGACCCCAACACGACGGTGCTGACCTGGCCCACCATGTCTTCCTACTCCTGCGTAAAGGGTATCAATTTCTCGCTGTGCGACAGCTCGGGTTGCTGGAACTCGAGCCTGAGCAGTGACATGTCTTCGCTTGAGCTCACTGAATTGGTCCAGTGCCGTGTGTACTACCTGAGAATAGGCACAGTGGGCGTCGGCCCTACTTTCACGCCCAAAACTTTCAGGATACAACTCGGCGCTCTCAGTAAGTCTTGTATTTTTAAGGTTAGCTTTCAGCTCGAATAACAAGTGGATGCTCAGATCATGTGTGTTGAATTAAAAAGTTCAGTTTTACTTAAGCTTGACATATTCAACAGTTCATCTCAAACAACACCGTAATACTACATCTCAGGAATACCATGCTAGACCAGTTACTATCCTGTTACATGAGCACATTACCAGATAATATTTCAGTAAGTAGTTAATGTGTGTAACAGTTACTGGCTGAACACATTTCACAGTCCCCGATACACCAGTCGCCGCACACGTAGCCCGTCGCTTGTTTTGTGGTTATCGCTCGTCAAGGGGACATTCACCATCTTCACTCCACTCTCTACTGCACTGGCTCGGAGGCTGGCATCATCGCTTTTAGCCCCCTCAGCCACCTTTTGGAATGGTCTCACACCCCTTTGACATATCGCGTCATCAGGACGACCTGGCACCCGAAGCTCCCAGAACAGTGACGTTCTCGCAACGCCAATTCACGCGGCGGCCTCTGGGAGCCAGCAGAACCCTCCAGATGGACAGCTCAGGGTCGATGACACTGCAGAAGGAGGTAGAGGGGGAAAGGAATGTAGCGAGGCCAAACCGCTAATCCCCTATAGAATGTGCCGAACGTTAACGCGCCCCACCCTGGACTCACGAACTAGCTGACCGCTAGGAGGCACAGCAGCCTGTCTCGCGACCCTGCCTCGTAACAACATTTTCAAAGCATCGTTTAGAATCTGCAACTCTGGTCATCATTCGTGCCTACTTAAGTGCCTGCCACATTCGCTCAGTCCCATCTGTCTGATGAGTCGGAGCTGATAGTGAAGATGCCTATGACATCATGTGCTGGTGCTTTCGCTTGGAGCAGATCTATCTGACTGGAGCTGGAGAATTTTAACTTCCGAGGTCATACAGGTTAAACTTAACCGTCTGCATCTGACTTCATGAACAATATTTGTTAATGAAAATCATGATGACTAAAAAAAATATGAAACACAGCACGAAAATAAAATCATAACAAACATTTTTTTTTTTTTTTACATATTTTGGTCTTGGGCGTCATTTTGTTGAAATTTTTTTCGTTAAGTTGCTTTGAAATGTATTGACGTCCCTCGGCTTCAGGTCCCCGTTTTCCCGTTGAAATAAATGTCCTGTTATGCCCGTACTGCCCTCGTCGGAGAGGTGTGGGTCCAGGCCAACGTGGCCGGGACCGGGAAAGGCGGGACCTGGAGGGAGAGTGAAGTGATTGCGAGGAATGTTGGTAGGTTGTCGCAAGCAGAACACGGCATTAACGAATTTCACGAGCCGTCTTTTATTAACGCTTATAAAGTCCTGCCGCAGCCTGGCGGAACCGTCGCGGAACAAGTGCCCTACCACGGCGACACGGACTCCCTGATGACGGGGCGGTTCTCAAATACGTTTCGGCGCGAATCGTAAAGTTTATTAATGCTAGGCTGACCCAGTGAGAAAGGGCCCGAAGACGGAACGCTGTACATACGCGGCCCGTTACGTAATGTTCCGTGGACGGCGAAAAGTTCAGAGACTCGTAGCACCACGTTCGCGTTGTAGAAACTGCCCGCTAGACACGTCTCCCGATGACTCGTAAGTTAACAATGCTAAGCTGATTCGCGGTGGCAGCTCAGCTGCCGTGACCGACTGTGGACTGAGCGAACGTTCAATCCCGAGCGCAACGTGCGCGGCTCGCGGAGCAACGAACACGTCTGTCTCCGCTCGAGACCAGGACGCGACTGCCTCTCTCCGCTCGCCCGCGGGCCGGCGCCCGCGGGTGGCGGGGAGGGAGGGGAAAATCGGCCGGCGTGGGAGAGAGCTCCGTCCCGCGGCGCGCCAGGCTGCAATTACATACTACGGCGAAACACTTCAGAAAAAGTTATTGAATTATTTACAAAGACATACACGAGACATTAATTACACAGCGAACTTGCACAATGAATAATAAATAAAATAAGTTAATTACACACATTCAAATCCCTTAATCGTTTACAAATATATACACACTGAAATAAAAGATAAAGTCACATAGAAAAAACACTCGTTGGCATGCTAGGGCGCACGCGGGTGCGTCCCTGGCCGTCGCACACACTGGGGTTCACTGGGGGGGAAAACAGGCCCCCTCAGGCCCGCGTCGGTGGCCAGGTACGGCCTCTGTATCTGGGAGGGTACGACGACTGTCGTCATATGCCCCCCCTCTCCCGAGGCCGTCCTGGCCCCCGACGCCGACCTAGACCGGCAGCCGCGTCCGCGTCCGGCCACTTGTCTGGTCGTCGGAGCTCGTCACGTCATTCCGTCCGGGTCGGGCAAACTGGGGCAGGAGCTGCATCACGCTGCAGCGTAACCCCCCGTCGGTCGTTTGTCTTACGTCGCGGGGTTTGCGCTGACTCCCCCACTCGTAGTCCCGGAGGTAGTGGGGGGCCGTCTTCTCACGCGTGGACCGGCGCAACGCCGGTCCCCTCCCCGCGTGAGCGGTCATCCTCGGCTCCCCGGAAGGCAAGTCCAGGACCACCTGCTGGGCCCTGTCGACATCGCCCTCCCCACTGAGGAGCCGGACCGTTACCCCGTCTGTCACGTCCTTGCTCACGTCCGTCCCCGTCACCCGCCGTTCCCAGGAGTGGACGTACCTCCGTCCACGTCTCTGGGTAGGCTCCGGCAACGTCACCACTGGTTCACTCAGGTCGACCAGGTCGCCCTGAGCAGTGTTGTCATGTGTTACGTCCTCGATGAGCGGTCCATCAGTGTCGTTGGCGTAGGCGCTGACGTCATCAGGCGGGAGCACCCGGTCCACAAAGCGCTCCAGCTCTGCCATGCTTGCGCCACGCGGACCCCTTCCGCCCCTTCTGACGGGCGTCCGTTCCCCGCCCCCTCTTGCCAGTTGCCAACCACCGTTCCCCTTTTGCTGTCCCCCCGTAGGAGGCTGAGTCGGTGTCGTCGTGGGGGCCCGTCCATGTGTCGTGCCCCAGGTGTCGTCGTCCCTGTCAACGTTCCTGCCAACCCCCCGCAGTGACTTGGGGTGGGCGTGTCCTCGTCGACGTCCCTGATCCGGCTCCGGTGGCATCACCACGGGGTCACCGAGGTCGACCAGGACTCCTACTGCGACGTTGTCATCGGTCCTGTCCCGTGTGTCGTCGTCCCTGTCAACGTTCCTGCCCACCCCCCGCAGTGACCTGGGGTGGGCGTGTCCTCGTCGACGTCCCTGATCCGGCTCCGGTGGCGTCACCACGGGGTCACCGAGGTCGACCAGGACTCCTACTGCGACGTTGTCATCGGTCCTGTCCCGTGTGTCGTCGTCCCTGTCAACGTTCCTGCCCACCCCCCGCAGTGACCTGGGGTGGGCGTGTCCCCGTCGACGTCCCTGATCCGGCTCCGGTGGCGTCACCACGGGGTCATCGAGGTCGACCAGGACTCCTACTGCGACGTTGTCATCGGTCCCGTCCCGTGTGTCGTCGTCCCTGTCAACGTTCCTGCCCACCCCCCGCAGTGACCTGGGGTGGGCGTGTCCTCGTCGACGTCCCTGATCCGGCTCCGGTGGCGTCACCACGGGGTCACCGAGGTCGACCAGGACTCCTACTGCGACGTTGTCATCGGTCCTGTCCCGTGTGTCGTCGTCCCTGTCAACGTTCCTGCCCACCCCCCGCAGTGACCTGGGGTGGGCGTGTCCTCGTCGACGTCCCTGATCCGGCTCCGGTGGCGTCACCACGGGGTCACCGAGGTCGACCAGGACTCCTACTGCGACGTTGTCATCGGTCCTGTCCCGTGTGTCGTCGTCCCTGTCAACGTTCCTGCCCACCCCCCGCAGTGACCTGGGGTGGGCGTGTCCCCGTCGACGTCCCTGATCCGGCTCCGGTGGCGTCACCACGGGGTCATCGAGGTCGACCAGGACTCCTACTGCGACGTTGTCATCGGTCCCGTCCCGTGTGTCGTCGTCCCTGTCAACGTTCCTGCCAACCCCCCGCAGTGACCTGGGGTGGGCGTGTCCCCGTCGACGTCCCAGGTCCGGCTCCGGCGGTACCACCACAGGGGCGCCGAGGTCGGCCAGTACACCTTCGGTGACGTCATCCTCGGCCTCGTCACCGTCCACTGGTCCGCTGTCGTCGTGGTCGTACTCGTCGTGCGGGTCGCCTATCAGTCGAATGTCGTCCCTGTGCACCTTAGTTGTCCGTCCGTCGGCGCGACGCACGAGGTACGAGGTGGTGCCCAGTCTGTCTACGATCTCCTGTGGCCCCGCCCACTTAGGAGCCAGACTGGCGCAAAAGCCCTGCTCGCCAGCCGACAGGTGATGACACTTAACAAACACCTGCTGGCCAGGCTCTAGTCGTGCTGGGGGCTGGTGCGTCTGCGGCGTACGTCTAGTCAGGTAGTCAGCTTGGCGACGTCGGGCGTCTTCGCGCAGATCGTCCGTGGTCATGTTGTGCAAGTCGGGGGTTGCGCGCGCTTCCCCGGGCAGGGCGAGGTTCCGGCCCTGCACCAGTTCAGCGGGGGAATGGCCCGTGACCGCGTTCGTCCGACGGCGCAGGCAAAACAGCAGCGTCGGCAGGTGCAGGTCCCACTTGGTGTGGTCCTCGTCCAACCGGATGCGCAGCTGAGTTTTAATGTCCTGATTCCGCCTTTCGGTTGGATTCGCGCGCGGATGGTAGGTGGGCGTCGTGTGATGCTCCACCCCCCAACCCGCGCAGGACACTCGCCAGCTTCTCCCCGTGAACTGCACCCCGTTGTCCGTCAGCAGGACCGCGGGGTACCCGTATCGCGGGAAGAACTCGCGCTCGAGCAGGGCAATCACGGTGCCGGCCTTCACGTTTGGTACTGCGAACGCCTCCGCCCAGCGGGTGAAGACATCCGTGACCACAACAATGAATCGCCGACCACGGGACGTGCGAGGATACGGCCCCATAATATCCACCGCCACAGTGTGGAAGGGATTCCGGGGCCGTCGTGGGACCTGCTGCTCCTTGCCGTCGGGTCGCCTGGACTTCCGCTCCTGGCAACGCAGGCAGGCCCGCACGTAGCGTCTTACTTCTGCCGCGTCGCCAGGCCAGCGGAACGTCCGTCTGACCTCACGCAGCGTCTGCTCCGCGCCCGGGTGTCCCGCCAGGGGGTGGTCATGCAGGTAGCTCAGGACCCAGCGCCTGGCCTCGGGCGGCACGTGGGTCCGCCACCCGCTCGACCTGTGAGCCCCCCTGGTCTGGAGCACCCCGTTCAGGCTCCGGCAGCCCGGTATCACCCCCTCCCCACACTCTGTCAGTCGGGTCCGGGTGTCGGGGTCCCGGAGTTGCGCCGCGTGGACCCACGCCAGCAGGTCAGTCATAGTCTCGGGTCGCGCGTCAGGTGCAGGAGCAGTGGGGCTTGTCAGCGCGTACAACGCGCACGGTCGCGGCACCGAGTCCTCTACCCCGCGCTCACGCTCAGGGAGGAGCACTTCCTCCCAGCCCTGGTCGTCGTGGAACTCATTCTCAGGGTCCGGATTCCGGGACAACTCGTCGGCCAACTGATTTTCACGTCCAGGAATGTGCTCGACCGTGAACGAGAATTCCTGGATCAGCATGGCCCACCGAGTGAACTTAGACTTCCGGCCCTGAGCGGAGTCCAACCAGCGGAGGCATTGGCTGTCGGTTCTCAGCGTGAATGAGCGGCCCTCGACGTGGTGACGGTACCTCTGTAGGGCCCAGACCACCGCAAGGCACTCTTGCTCATTCACGTGATACTTCCGCTCAGCCTGCCCAAACTTGGCGCTGGCGTACTCGATCACGCGCCTCTCGCCCCGGTCATCCATCTGGTACAACACCGCCCCCATCCCCTCCTGACTCGCATCCGTCTGGATGAAGATGGGGCGGCTGGGCACCAGGCGTGAGAGCGTGTGACAGTTCCTGAACCGGCGCTTCACCTGTCGCAAGGCCTCGTCCGCGGCGGGGGTCCACCGGAACTTAGTCTTCGGCGACAGTAGGTCCGTCATCGGGGCCGTCACCGTGGCGAAGTCGGGGACGAAGGACCGCAGCCAGTTGAGCAGCCCCAGCAGCTTCTGGAGCTGCTTCCTGGTCTTCGGTGCCCCCTTTCCCTCTATTAGCTCCAACTGCTCAGGTCGGGGGCGGCACCCCTCCGCCGTCACTATGTGTCCTAGGAACTCTATTTCCGTGGCCCCAATGTGGCATTTCTTTGGGGCGCACGTCAGTCCGTGTCTGGCCATACGTTCTAGCACCAATGCCAGATGGTGCGCGTGTTCCTCCCACGTCCTGGACCAGATGATAACGTCGTCCAGATAGGCACTGGCGAACTCACCAATGTACCCATCCAGAACACGTACCATCAGGGCCTGGAACGTGGCAGGGGCGTCCATGAGACCAAACGGCATGGCGCAGAACTGGTAACGTCGACCGTCTGGTGCCGTAAATGCCGTCTTAGGGCGGTCCTCCAGACATACCGGCACCTGCCAGTAGCCTGATTTTAAGTCTAGTGTCGTGAAAATAGTGGCGTCCCCCAGTCCTGCCAGTGCGTCTGTGATATTGATCTGCGGGGGCGGGGCGGGAATGGTCAGTTTGTTTATCGCCTTGAAGTTTACGCAAAAGCGTAGACTTCCGTCTTTCTTGGTGGCCAGCACCACCCGTGAGTTATACGGGGAGGTGCTGGGTTCCACTACCCCGTCACGTAACATCTCGTCAATTTGAGTCTGTATGGCCTCCCGTTCCCGGATGCCAAATCCGTATACCTTCTCAAAGGGAGGGCGGTGCGGTACCATCGGTATCCGGTGCTCCGTCACGTTTGTCCGTCGTAGCCGGTCCGCGGCCGCAAATACCTGTGCCTGAGAGGTGAGGACATGGTTGATGACATCGACGTACTCCTCTGGAACACCGTGCTGAAGGTCTTCTAGGCGAATGACTGACTGAGGGGGACTGGGGGGAACCTGGTGCACGCCGTACACCGTCCAGCGCCCCTGGGTGCCGAAGTGCATCCGGCCAGCTCGTACTTCCACGGTGGCGTCGACCTCGTGCAGCCATGGGACCCCCAGAATCAGCCCCTCGCGGAGCTCGGGGACCACCCAGGCCTCGACGTGGCTAACGTGACCAACGATGCTCATTGTTACCTGAGTGATGCCCCCTGCTGCAACGACGGCATCCCTGGTGGCCAGCTGCACCAGCTCCCTCCGCGGTGTCACTGCCTCCGCTCCCACCAGGTGGGCCGCGATGTAGGTTCGGCTGGCGGCGGTGTCCACCAGGGCCAGCATCTCCCGCCCGTTAGCGCGGACAGGAATTCGCAGCAGCTCCGGCTCCTCGGGGCCGACCTGCCCCAGCTGTGCAGTCGTCTGTCCCCCACCGCCCCCG
The DNA here is from genome assembly GCF_032445375.1 of Bacillus rossius redtenbacheri. NCBI lineage: Eukaryota > Metazoa > Arthropoda > Insecta > Phasmatodea > Bacillidae > Bacillus > Bacillus rossius. Next base: position 43,685,273 of record NC_086338.1, on the reverse strand, counting down.
GCCACCTGGCCGTCCGGGCGTGGGGAACTCGCGGCGAGGTCCGCGGCTCGCTCCGGCGCCGACGTGTTGACGTTCCGGTGGTCCACCTCGTCGACGACAGGTCGACGAGGCGGCTGGTCCGGCCCTGGTATAACCGGCCTCAGGGCCGCGGCGGTGGCGCCGGCAGTCAGCTGTCCCTGCACGGAGATGGCCGGCGGGATGCCTGCGCTGACGCTCTGGTTGTCCACCCCGTCGACGGCGTGTCGACGAGGCGGCTGGTCCGGCCCTGGTATACCCGGCCTCAGGGCCGCGGTGGTGGCGCCGGCAGTCAGCTGTCCCCGCAGTTGCCTCGGCATGGGGACAGCTGATGAGGAGTAGTCCCGTTGTCCCCTGCTTCCCGGCGGCATACAGGACGTTAGTGCGGTAGGCGCCGGTGGTGGTCGACGTGTTCTGTCAGTTACTGGGACTGCCGGTGGCTGGCGGGCCGGGGAGCGGCACCCAGTTGTCCCTCCGCCCCCGGTCCTGCGTTTCCCGCCTGCGACGTGTTGCCTTCGCGCGCCTCCTCCCACGCGGCTCTGGTGGGGCAGAGGCGATGCCAATGGTACGCGTCCGGGCAAAAACGGCATCGCGGCGGACGTTCGTCCCTCTCTCTCGTATCTGTCCGCTCGTGACGTCCTCCTCCTGTCGCAGCTGGTTCCGGGCGTTCCCTGGTGCCACCGCGGTCTGTTGTCCTGCGCGGTCCCGCGCCGCCGGCGTAGCTCACCACGGCCAAGTCACTGTCCGTGACCTCTGTGACGGTGACCCCCCGCGGCCCCGAGCGAGCACGGGGAGCTCTCGCGCCCCTGAGTGCCGTCCTCCACTGCGACATGTCACGTTCGATCACGCGGGCGAGGGCCACGAACTCCTCCATGTCACGACCAGCAGCCGTCCTCATGAAGGGGCGAAACTCTGGCAGCAATTGTTCGACAATGGTTGGCAACGCCGCACTCACGTCCCCACTTGTCCCCAATCGGCGGAACATGCGTAACTTCTCGTAAATGAACTGCTCTGCACTCTCGTCCTCCTCCTGGTTTCTGCAATAAAATGTCCGCAAACACATTGCCCGCGCCTGATCGTTATCAAACCTAGTTTTGACTTGGCGTACAAAATGTCCCCACTCGGTATCAAAACTCCCGGCCATTGACCACCAGTTCCTTGCCTCACCGCGGAGCTGTCCCGCCACTCGCGGCGTCCACTCCGCCCGTCGCACTTCGTACAGTTTTAGGAGGTGTTCACACTCCCGCAAAAACTCCCGCGGGTCCTCGTTGTCTCTCCCCGCAAACTCTGGCAACTCAAACTGCGCGCTCACGTACCGCACTACCGGCCCATCTGCGTCCGCGTGCCTGTCCCCCTGTTCCCGATTACTGTCCTCAACTGTGCTGTCCGTGCTGTTCGCGCTCTCGGCCGCGCCGCCGGACCCGCACACCTCGTTTTTTACGTCCATTTTCGCGGAGTCTCCCTCCTCACACAAGTCCGTTTCGAAACTGATTAGATCGTATCTTTCTTGTCCCGCCTGTTTCCACGCCATCCTGTCCTCCTGTGCTACTGATCCGCGGATCGTGAACACAATCTCCCCCAGTAATACAATACGATCCTCCCCAGCACGTTATCTTCAGTCCGGGATACCGCTGCACCGCCGTCTTGTATTTCTGTCCCCCACGACGCGCTATCTCTCGCCGAAACGTCTCGTGTTCGCGCCGTTCCCGCGCTGCGTTATCTCCCGCCGGCGCGCCGGCGCGACGTCTCGAATTCGAGCCGCTCCCACGCCGCGCAGCCGCACCTGCTTCCGTTCTGTCCTGCACCTGCGCGCTTGCGTGCGCTTGCGTGCGCTTGCGTATGCTTACGGCCACACTAGTTGGGCGCCAAATGACGTCCCTCGGCTTCAGGTCCCCGTTTTCCCGTTGAAATAAATGTCCTGTTATGCCCGTACTGCCCTCGTCGGAGAGGTGTGGGTCCAGGCCAACGTGGCCGGGACCGGGAAAGGCGGGACCTGGAGGGAGAGTGAAGTGATTGCGAGGAATGTTGGTAGGTTGTCGCAAGCAGAACACGGCATTAACGAATTTCACGAGCCGTCTTTTATTAACGCTTATAAAGTCCTGCCGCAGCCTGGCGGAACCGTCGCGGAACAAGTGCCCTACCACGGCGACACGGACTCCCTGATGACGGGGCGGTTCTCAAATACGTTTCGGCGCGAATCGTAAAGTTTATTAATGCTAGGCTGACCCAGTGAGAAAGGGCCCGAAGACGGAACGCTGTACATACGCGGCCCGTTACGTAATGTTCCGTGGACGGCGAAAAGTTCAGAGACTCGTAGCACCACGTTCGCGTTGTAGAAACTGCCCGCTAGACACGTCTCCCGATGACTCGTAAGTTAACAATGCTAAGCTGATTCGCGGTGGCAGCTCAGCTGCCGTGACCGACTGCGGACTGAGCGAACGTTCAATCCCGAGCGCAACGTGCGCGGCTCGCGGAGCAACGAACACGTCTGTCTCCGCTCGAGACCAGGACGCGACTGCCTCTCTCCGCTCGCCCGCGGGCCGGCGCCCGCGGGTGGCGGGGAGGGAGGGGAAAATCGGCCGGCGTGGGAGAGAGCTCCGTCCCGCGGCGCGCCAGGCTGCAATTACATACTACGGCGAAACACTTCAGAAAAAGTTATTGAATTATTTACAAAGACATACACGAGACATTAATTACACAGCGAACTTGCACAATGAATAATAAATAAAATAAGTTAATTACACACATTCAAATCCCTTAATCGTTTACAAATATATACACACTGAAATAAAAGATAAAGTCACATAGAAAAAACACTCGTTGGCATGCTAGGGCGCACGCGGGTGCGTCCCTGGCCGTCGCACACACTGGGGTTCACTGGGGGGGAAAACAGGCCCCCTCAGGCCCGCGTCGGTGGCCAGGTACGGCCTCTGTATCTGGGAGGGTACGACGACTGTCGTCAGTATAATTAAGTATTCTAAAACTTAAATAAAAATTTAAGAAATTGTGTTGTCATGGAAATAACAGGTTCTGCCCATATATATATTAAAATCTTATTTCAGTTTTCAATCAATTTATCCAAATTCCTTTACTACACATTTCAGTTAAATTTAATTTTTTTTGTACTTTAAAGTAAAGCCAAGATAAATGTGTACAATAAGCTTCCTATGTATTACCATGTGAACCAGATACATTGGACAAAATAAATGTGGCACACTGCTATGAAAAAAAATGTATCAGACATTATGGTCGGACATGATCAAACAGATGCGACTGCTGGAATGTAGTAGGACCTTAAAACTACTACCCAAGTTCATCTTTGAGGATTCACTAACTCACATGACCTATAATTCCACCATCAGTTCGTGCTCTGCAAAGTCCAGTTGATGCACGAGATTGGCCAGGGGTGCACTGAGGAAATGCTCCTCCACTTGTGCACAGCATGAATTTGTGCAGACGAGCTGGCCAAGTGCAGTCTTTGCACGAGATTGGCCAGAGGTGCACTGAGGAAATGCTCCTCTACTTGTGCACAGCATGATTATGAGCTGGCCAAGTGCAGTCTTTGCACGAGATTGGCCAGAGGCGCACTGAAGAAATGCTCCTCTACCTGTGCAGACGTTCTGGCCAGCGCGAAGGCGAGGAACGTGACCCATCAGTCGGCGAACATCTGGTGGCTGGTGTCTGGTGCCAGGAACGTCTCATGCAGCTCCAGGAGGCTGAGGCTGTGCTACAAGGCGAGCGGCGGCCAGGCGTCCGCGGTCTGCAACAGCATCGACCTGGGCCAGACGAGCGCCAGCGGCTCCATGACCCTGCAGCGCCTCGACACCTGCACCGCGTACATCGCGGTGCTCAGGCTGGACACCAGGAGCGCGAACAACAACAGGACGGTGTCCTTCGTCACTCCGCTGACTGGTGAGCGGGACGACCCTTCCGAGGACCTTGTTCACATCCAAAGGCCGTGACGAAAAAAAAAAAAAGGGGGGGGGGGGTTATCTGTAAAGTCGGTTTACTGATGATAATTTCACATGATAACGTCATAAGAAAACATTGATGGAAAAAATTGCATACTTTTTTAATTTTCAAATATTATTTACAGTTTTTTTTGCAAATTTAATTTAAATAATTTGTTTAAATATAACCACGAACAATTAGTTTAAAAGCTCGCCTTAACCTGTTTTATTTTACAGAAGATTTTTCTCGCACGATGGTTGGCCGGTTCTTGCACGCTCGACTCAGGCGGAACGTGACAACGAGTCATGCTTTTTCCGTGCGTGCAGCCGGCGTTTATCAATTTATAATAAGTTATCACGTCAAAAACCAGAGCACATGTTTCTGGTCGGTTAGTCGGGTAGTAGTCAGTAGAAAGAAATTATTTACTTGGCCGAATGGTCGAGGAAATGACTGTCGATCATAATACTTCTCGGCTAAACGACTGTTGTTATACTGTCGGTTGGTCAACTAACTGTTCCCAAAGTCAAGAAATATTTCCCAGAATGATTAATATTCGGGTTTTCAATCAAATTACTGTCGGTGTACTTCTGCTGCCCCGGTTAACCGCAGCTGAGTGGTGACTATGGTCTGCGACTGATGGAGAACCTAGACAGTTGGGAAGAATTTGTTAGCGCTTAACTTTTCGTCAACATTGGAATCATTCATTAATGGTGAGGTATGGTTGGACGAGAATGGAGGATAAATTGAATGGATTTGATGGAAAATGAGGTAGTCCCGAAAGAAAAACAAAACACCAGCTCAAGGCAACATTCACCATATTTACCAGTTTGTGAAAAATCCGAAGTTCGATCGATACATCAGGAATCAATCCGAAAACATATCGGTTGGAAGCGAGTGATCTAACCACAAAACCACCGCGATATTTGCCGATTTTAAGACGCGAATCTAGCCACAAGGGTCTTCAGGTATTTTCAAAAAAAAAAAAAAATAGTCCCGATCAGTATGAGCGCGAAGTTGCTCGAAAGGTCGATTCTCGTTTTCTCTCGCCGAGTTGGTTATTTCATTTTCTTTCCATTACCTATAATTCAACCAAAACCATGTATTGTTTTTTTCAATAGAAACTTTAAAACCATGTGCCATGACAGAAACAGCTGGTGCATTTCTGAGGTTAGAAAATCAACTAAAACCATGTTATGTCCGATTTTAAATGTATTTATCACTTAATATTTCATTACTAATCCATTTCAATATGTTAATTCTGTTGGAAAATCGTAAGCAGATGTTGGCTCAATGCGCAGGTAAACAGATTTTGGCTCAATGCGCAGGTAAGCATATGTTGGCTCCATGCGCAGGTAAACAGATGTTGGCTCAATGCGCAGGTAAGCAGATGTTGGCTCAATGCGCAGGTAAGCAGATGTTGGCTCCATGCGCAGGTAAACAGATGTTGGCTCCATGCGCAGGTAAACAGATGTTGGCTCCATGCGCAGGTAAACAGATGTTGGCTCAATGCGCAGGTAAGCAGATGTTGGCTCAATGCGCAGGTAAGCAGATGTTGGCTCAATGCGCAGGTAAGCAGATAATGGTTCCATGCGCAGGTAAGCAGATGTTGGCTCAATGCGCAGGTAAGCAGATGTTGGCTCCATGCGCAGGTAAACAGATGTTGGCTCCATGCACAGGTAAACAGATGTTGGCTCAATGCGCAGGTAAGCAGATGTTGGCTCAATGCGCAGGTAAGCAGATAATGGTTCCATGCGCAGGTAAGCAGATGTTGGCTCAATGCGCAGGTAAGCAGATGTTGGCTCCATGCGCAGGTAAGCAGATGTTGGCTCCATGCGCAGGTAAGCAAATGTTGGCTCCATGCGCAGGTAAGCAAATGTTCGCTCCATGTGCAGAAGTCCAGGGTCGGTCTGACCAGCACGAGTCTATGGTTGTGCTGGGTGTGTTGCAGTGGGCTCGCTGCGCATGGCGGTGAGGGAGGTGACGAGCAGCAGCGCGCTGGTCGTTTGGTCGGTGCACGCCAACAGGACGGACTGCGGGCCGGCCAACGTGGTGCTGTGCCTGTCCAGGGCCGACAACAGCTCCTCGCCCAAGTGCGGCGGCAGGTGGCAAGGGCTCGCGGCCAGCTCAAGACTGGTGGGACTGCAGGCCTGCACGGACTACCGCGTGCACTTGGTCGTGATGACCCACACGCGCCCTTGGCCCATCAGGACTCAGCGGCTGGTGACGGCGAGTCAAGGTGAGCGTGTCCACCGGCACGTGAATTTGGAGGAGGAACCGGTCACAGCCTAGTCAATGTTTACATCCCAACATTTTTTCGGCAATGGCAATAATTTTTAATAATTCAAAGCAGTGGACGAGCTTACAAGTTGTTCAGTGTGTACCAGTGCAAGAGGTTCTGAGTTAAAGTCATGGGAAAGATATGAGGGTCTGATATATTGTGTGTGTGGTGTTTTTTTTTTCAGATGTAAGATTGTCTAGATTTGTTCAGTTTTCTTCCCATTAGCTTAGCTACTGGAATAATTGCAGAGGGATTGATAAGCGCAGTAAAGATAAAGCGGAGTTTAGATTTCAAACGATTAAATGCCCGAATTGGACTCCAAATCTCAACCCCCAGTATATTAAGTCAAGACCTTGCTAAAAAAAACTGGACCACTGAGGAACTAACTATCTGCTGCACTCGCAAGGATCGAAGAAAGCGTTGGCGTCCGTTAAGCTGTCGGCGACACGGGATCGCATCGACGTCACCTGGGTGGTGGCGAACTCGAGCGCCGGCTGCGTCCATGGGTTCAACGTGACCTGGAGCGCGGCAGGGGGCGGCGGGGGATGGAGCGCCGTGGACCAGCGGTGGGACAACTTCACCATCTCCCCCGTCACCGCAGGCCTCCTCTACAGCGTGGGCGTCGAGGCTCAGCTCGTCGGCGGCACGTCGTACAAGCTGTCCTCCTGGGTGACCACGTCCGGTGGGTCCGCGTTCTTAAACATCTTAGCCTTAATAATGCTCACAGGCTTTCACGGCCATTGTCTGAAGTAGCTTGGCTTCTGGTGAGGCCTTACTTAAGGCGCTCGAGTTTAAAGTCGGAGATCGCAGAAGGGAGTACCAACTAAATGCAGTGAGAAGTACGGTCCCTAGGCAAAAAGGAATGACCTGGATAATAATTGAAAACATCACTGCCTGTTTACTATTTAATATTTCCGCTTGGCATCGGCTTGGTACATTGAAATACAGAACCATTTACACAAATCTGCAGAAGATCTAGATCTCGCATTAAAGAAAAGGACATCTAAAGTAATCACATATTATAAACACTATATTACGGGTAATTATACAAATATTCAGAAAGCATTAGTTTTTCCCTAACAGGTCCGTTGATTACAATCCTGGATGACGTAATTGTCTATAACTGTTGTTTAGGCACAATTCCCAATGTTTTGGTCAAACCGGACTCTCGTTTCGACGTAATTATGCGAGTCTCACATCCCGCACCACAGCAATGTGTTAAGTCTGGCTTGCAGTTTACGTAAATTCTCACGTAGCGTAAAAAGGAGAAGTAGAGTTTATTTCGCCACATTACGATTCAAGAAACTAGCAAGATAATGAATTTGAGTTTATGATCAGTCAAGTCTCTCTGCTCATTGTTTTTCCTTGAAAAACCAACCCGGTGTCCGGCTGTTAATAGCGGTTGCGTCGAGGCTTACTTGTAGTTGCGCAGCATGGTGGACGATAACCCGGGCTGGGCACTCGTCGATGCGTAGGTGAATGGAACAGCCTTTCCATTTTAGCAGCGGCGCAACACGCCTGCACCCGCTAGCCGAAGTCGACTCCACCAGCCGCCAGCACCGTCTCTCCCTGCCGCTCGCCAGCCGCAGACCCGTCGCAGGTTGACGCGTCACCATGACGTCATAAGGCTCAGCGCCGCGCGGTGTTGGCTCGCGGAAACACACACAAGCGCAGCGCCGCGAATGTCCGTAATGCTTTTGTTTTAATCAATCTTCAGGACGAAAATGAACCAAGTGCCAAACAATCTATCATAACATATGATATAAATAATTACCAAATTAAAAGGACGTTAAAACAAACAAATAATAAAAGTGAAGTTAATGGAGGCGTGGCAAACGCCTCACTGGGTTGCAGCCGTGTCCTTGGCAAATAATTCACCGAAGTTTCGGTCGACATTGCAGTCGCCATCATCAGGGAGCAGTTACCATTAGGTATTTGCCAAGGACACGGCTACAACCAAGAAGCCAAGCTTCTTCATCTTAGCCTTAAATTTAGGGAGATTACCGGTTAAAAATTTATCCAGGGATCGTCATCGATTATTGGATATCTTGGTACAATTTTTGGAAAATTAGTATGACCTCTTTGCCCATTAACTTACAAGAATTATCTCGAATCATAAACCAAACATTCCAAAAACATGTTATGCCCAAACCATAAATACTCCTTTTACATTCGTGTGCCTATTTACAATATAACACAGACCTAATAAATCAGAATTCGATATAGTTTGATTATGATCCAGTTGTCTTGAACTACGAAGAAAAAATTTATTCTTTGTTGAAAATTCCATAAATTTACTGTGAATTCCAACAGCTTGCCTGCCTGTCTTTCGCCACTAGATGCGTGGGGCCCGAGAAAATATCTCCAAAGTGAAGAATCACAGCCCATGTTATCGGTGGATAATTCAGACAAAATAATGAGGGCAAATTAATTTTATTTTGTACTACTTCTCTGGGTTTGCTTGACCTGGTCAGTGTGACCAACTGACGGGAAAGATATTGCGCAAGTATAGCCAGGAATGCATTTGGTTCTCTGGAATATGGGTGGGAGAGAAAATTTCGAGCTTAGAGTTTGTAGACTTAATTATTAACTTTTTTTCTGTTGAGAGGGCATTTCGTTAGTTCCCTACACAGGGGGCTTTGTGTGGTTTTCAGTAAGTTCTAACCAACATTCAGAGCTTGATACGCCCTTTAGTGAGTTTGCTAATTTTATCGAGCACCACTACCATAGTTCCAAAATGTTTGAAAATGATACCATAAAAATCTGTAAAATACAATGATTTACTTGTTATTATATTAGCCAAGTATGCAATGTATAAAATCTCAAACTGGATGATGGAGTGGGAGAACTGATCCGATCAGATTTTGGGTGTTGGCCGGTAGGTAACGAGGCAGCACAGCACCCAGCATCAGCAAGGCGTTGTAATGGGCAAGTGTCGTTTTTCCTAAAGGCGTTTTGCCTAATTTTAGGCAAAACGCCGTTAGGAAAATCGCCATTGGCCAAATATATAGGAGTTAGGCAAAACGCATTTAGGAATAACGCCGTTAGGGAAAACGCCGCTAGGCAAAACACTTTTTCCTCTTTTTAGGCAAAACTCCATTAGGCAAATCGCCGTTAGGCAAACCGCTGATAGGCAAAACGCCAATAGGCAAAACGCCAATAGGCAAAACGCCAATAGGCAAAACGCCGTTAGGTTAGGTTAGGTAAGGTAAGGTAAGGTTAGGTTAGGCAAAACGCTGTTAGGAAAATCGCCATTAGGCAAAACGCCGTTGGCCAAATCGTAGTTAGGCAAAACGCCGTTAGGCAAAACGCCGTTAGGCAATTCGCCGTTAGGCAATTCGCCGTTAGGCAATTCGCCGTTAGGCAATTCGCCGTTAGGCAATTCGCCGTTAGGCAAAACGCAGTTAGGCAAAACGCCGTTAGGCAAAACGCCGTTAGGCAAAACGAGGTTTTGTCATCATAGTAACATTTTAGGCAAAATGCCGTTAGGCAAAACGCCGTTTGGCAAATCGGAGTTAGGCAGAACTATATATATGATATTACTATATATATTGGATATTACTCTATATAAATATATAGTAATACAAAAATTAAAAGACATTCATGGATAGTTTGCAACATTTTATAAAGATATTTGAATCCTAGTACATATTCAGAAGGAGCTGCCAATTTTGATTTTAGCTCACAAAACTTAATATTTTCCAAACAAAAACTAAATCCTAATATGTATAATTATAACTATGTAGTTTTTTTAAGACGCAAAATCTTGCTTCTTTTTTGTTCTCTGTAGCTGTTAATCTGACAGTTTTTCGATATGAAAATGTGCAGTCATTTTATTCTCTCGTCTTTATTTTTGTTTCAAATGTTTATTAAAGAGTCGTTTTTAATAAGTATTTTTTTCTTTTATGTTACAGGTTCAACGAGGAATTTTTCAACATCAATTAATGTTTTACCAATGCTAATAGTTATTGCATTTATTTTCAGTTCTGAAATAAAATAAAACATAGCATACATAAAACTAATAGTCAAACATACTGATAAATGACCTAATGCCCATTTAATTTTATCAATAGTCTAAATTTTTTAATTGTTCATAAAGTGGTTTGTAAAACTAATATTTATTTATTTAATAGTTTTTACAAATTTGAAAGTCAATTTTTATGTCAACCCTACAATAAACTAAGAGCATGTGTGTAATCGTGTTGTATAAAGTTTTAAATCAGTCGTTTGTGTGTAGCCTTTGAGATGTATTACTTAATTAAATTTTTGTTTATCATTCATAAATCGATAAAAAAATTGATTTCCCAAAACTCTGAAAAACTAAGACTTTTAGGATAGTAGGAAGAGCAATGTTTTATTGATATATTTCTGACATGCAAACAATTACGTAATACATGATAAAGGCTACAAGCAAAAGATTAATTTTAAATTGGATACATGATTACATTTTCTTAGTTCATAGGTAGACAAAAAAATTGGTCTTTAAGTTTCTAAAAAACAGTAAATAAATTTTTATTAAATTAAAAATAAAAATTAAAATATAACGATAGTTATATCATGAATATATTTAAAATAGTGAGCAAAATAATGAAATTATGTAAGCAACTACCTCCTTAAAATCTAAGTTAATGTTGTAAATTCACATGAATAATGTACCTACATACATGTTATCTTGAATAAACAAATTTACAAATAAAAAAAATTTCGTAATTTTTTCATTTATGAAATTTTGATCATTTAATGACGAACCCATTACACTGATTATACACACACCCTTCATGATTCTAGCAAGTCCATGCTACTTTTACCTAGGTAAACTTAATTTCTTCCATCTATGTATGTAGCTTGTAATACATCGTTGTTGTTCTTAAGAAGCTAGTATCCAATTTACCTTATAATTTTTCGTATTTAAATAAATATAATACAAAAAAAATTAAGTTTTCCCAAAACCACAGAATCTTGAGTTTTTCTGGGTTTTAATAAAACTTAATTTTTAATGATTTATGACTATTAAGATTTTCAAACCAGTTTTAAATTAATATGTTGTGTGTAGCCTTTATCACGTATTAAAAAATTTTTGCATATCACTAATAAATCGATAAAACATTGCTCTTCCCACTATCGAAAAACGAATGGCAAATTATTTCATGCTTTCATTGCTAGGACTGACATAAAACGAGCCTATAAGTTCTTTTAAAAAATTTAATTTTATATTGTTTAGTAAAAAAAAAAAGTAATACCTTATAAAGAAATGTGGTTTTATGATGCATTTATTTAAAATTGTGTACAAATATCACGAAATATTTGAAACAAAATTATTTAGGATACTACATTGACTATGTCTATAACGACAGCGGCGGGTGCTTTCAGCAATGTTCGGGATGACACCCACGGTACGTGTCACGTCATCAAGACTGATGACGTCACTCGCGGTCTGGCCGCTGTGCTCGGGGTGCATATCACCAGCTTCCCCCCCCCCCTTTTTTTTTTACCAAAAACAATCACGAAGAAATTTTTTCTTTGGTTTGTGCTCAGTCTGTGCTAGTCTGATTAATGAGATATTAATTATTAAAGCGGAGTGCTGGTGACATGATGCCGTCTCCCCCCCCCCCCCCCCCCCAACCACCCTGCCGATCACGATGGAGTTTCGTCTGTGGTTTGTGTTCAGTGTGTGCTAGTTTATGCCGCAAATATCAGAGTTAGTGATAGTCTGACCAGGGGCGCAACAACAGGGGGGGAAGGGTATTTTTCCCCCCCCCCCCCTCTGAAACCTTGAAGTGGGGGCAGACGGGGGCAAAGAAAGTGCTGTGTAATGAGTTTTTAGATAATAAAACTGCTTAAATAGCACAATTTTCCACCTTGAAATACACATCTTCCCGGGGGAGGACCCCCGGACCCCCCGCTTCAATAGGGGGGATCAATGATTCTTTATAAAAAGGTATATTGCCCCCCCCTTTGGAAATTTAGTTGTTGCGCCCCTGATTCTGACTAATGATATATTAATTAATATGTATGTGGGGCTGGCGACATGATAGCCCCCCTTTTTTTCCCCTTCACCGATCAAGATGAAATTTTGTGTGTGGAGTCTGGTTATTGAGATACTAATTAATGTGTGTGGGCTGGCGAAATGCCATCGATCACGATGTTGGCAACACGATTCTCTACTTGAAAAGTGCGTGTGCCTACTCAGAGAACTATTTTACCTGCAAACTAACTGCAAGCATATATACTTAGTACATGTTCGTTCACTGTAGTGGTGTCTGAGGCACCAGCCTCTGGAAAACAGGTGGAATAGGTTTTCAGGTAGGTCTCTCTTGGGGAAACTTTCATTTCACAGACGAGAGAGTCACACCCGAAGTTCCCCGAAGTTCATGCTCGCTTTTTTTTTCTCGTTCCATCTCATTGTATTACCCCAGAGTGGCATTAAATTTTGCGGTCGATTAGGATAGGTTAGCTACATTATAAATACTTTAAAACATTGTGTATGGTTGGTTATATCAGGTATGTATAGCTACATTAAAAATACTGTAAAATCATTTTATGGTTGCTTAGCAAATAACTTTTTAATATGTAGCTGTCCAGGGCTAGGAAACCGTTTACATGATTTCACAGTATCTTTTAATGTAGCTATCCTAACCAAATCAACCGTCCACAATGTTTTAAAGTATTTATAATGTAGCTAACCTAACATAATTGACCATTAGTTATCATGAGTTACAATGAACAAAAATAACACCCGAAGATGCACGATCGGACGTTTGGCTCTCTCGTGTGTGAAAAAAAGGCTTCCCGTGTCTCTTGCGTCACAGTCTGCCACTTTAGGCCAACCTGTCACCTTTTCTTTTAGCAAGATTCGTGAACTCCAGCCAATCGCCTTCCTTGAAAGGGAGAACACAGCGAATGGCAGAGTGTTTACAGCACAGAGCTGTGTGTGCGGTCGACTTACCACACGGGAAGCCTACGATTCACGCCGAGTATTCGAAATGCCCGAAGATTACCGAATACCTGCCTTCGGGTGACTTCGGAATTCTTTTGTTTTGGTGAAAAAAACGCATTTTTTTTTATTTTGCCGTGTGTTCGTGAATGCCTAATTAATTAAATTGGTCGATTAGGTCATGTTCAGCTACATTATAAATACTTTCAAAACTAAGTGGACATTAAAAATAATATGCTTATTTTTAATGGTTGTTTAGTTTTAAAGTATTTATAATGTAACTGACCTGACCTAACAAACCGGGACAAAGGATGAACAGTAGGAACTCACGTAATTTTTTTTTACTTATTACTTGCGCAACAATATCCAAACAACAAATAAATCTTAAGTTAATTACATCGCATTTTAATTTGATTAAATTGCAAGGCGAATGTAAAATATAAGAATGTTCGTATATTTACTCAAATATTAGTCTTGGTTTTAATGGCTTAATTTGTAATATTGTTATGAAACTTCCTACCTTTATTTGTTTATGTCAGGCATTTAAAACCGACGTTTTTCCACCTAAACAAAAGAATTCCGAAGACACCCGAAGGCAAGTATTCGGTAATGTTCGGGCATGTCGAATACTCGGCGTGAATCGTAGGCTTCCCCTTATCACAAACCCACGTCTTACAAGCAGAACGTGCCAAGCGGCAATTCAATAAACGAGAGAGGCGCTTAATTTAAACAAAGTTTATGTGTACCGCGTCGCCGATCGCGCATATAGCCAACACATTCACATGCAGTTCCCGCTGTGCAGAGAACAGAAGAATTGGCTGAACAGTTGCATCCTTCGCAGAATTAAAACCTCGTGAATAACTTCTTCACAAGCAACAGTCAGCTGCAACTCTGACATGATAATGGTGACTACACACTGGAAATGTGACCTACCCAGTAAATATTACAACAGACTATCTTTACAGATGTGGCATATTGTATTATATAGCTACGAACCCTTACATGTTTTGTTTTTCCAAGTGATTTGTTTGGAATAGTTTTTAGTGTTTTTTTTCTTACTTTATATTATTCATTAAGCTTCCTTAATTTATTGTATTCAATAGTGTGGTCACAATGTTCAGTGTAAAACTGTTTTATTTTTATAATGTTAGTTCTATAACACTAGTAAATTGCAAACCGGCCTAGTGCTGAATTTTGTTCGTGTATAAAATAAAATAAATAAATAAATGTTTTCCTGAGCATTGATGCAAGCGTTAACATTCACCGAAATATTATTAAGCCTCTCGAAAATTTTAATGTGATGCAATGTTCTAGGGAACATTATGTTAGTCGTATTGAAATCCAGAGATTAATAAAATTAAGTAGTTTTTTTTTACTCTGTCAAAATTACTTTTTTGTTGTAAAATAACACTTGCATGGCACCTCAGGCTGTACACCGTGTGCAAGAACATTAAGTAAATTGATACTAGAAGGCCCAAAACTTACATTTCGTGTTTCAAGACATACTAGTGTGTTTACTGTCGCCGTCTTGACATCAAAACCCACAGTCAAGGCCGACAATCAACATCCATTACGAAGAGGATGAAAATCCACAAAAATTGTATTGAGAAAAAAAAATTAAATCACTCAAACCTATCATTAAATAAATACACGATAGTGGTGTGTCAAACACACATCAATAGCAGTCAATAAAATGCAGATTGCAGAGTAAAAAAAAATTATTAGGAGACGAAATGAAAAAAAAAGTAAAATATTTACTTGTTTCAAAATAAGGGCACGTGTATTTCCCTTAGCAAGCTATAACACCACATCACTGCGATGGGCTGAAATGTAGCCTATTTATAAAAGTCCTCACAAACTATTAAAGGACTTAAAAATACCCTTTAAAATTATACTCAAAAATGGTTTTACTTAAAGGCAAAAAATAAATATGCATAGACAAAATATATATGCATAAGATATGTAAAAAAATTCAATTATTACTGCTTTAAAACTAAGTAGACTATTATATAAATATCATATGCACAATTTAAAATACTAAAAAAGGTTAAAAAAACAAACATTTAAAAAAATGCTTGTAACTTAACTGGATGAAAAATACTAAGAAAGTTTTTTTTAAGCGGTTAAATTAACTTGCGCAAGAGACACCAAAATATCGTTGTAGTTTTAACGTAACTTTCCCCGCGAATCGCTCAGTTACGAAAGCCTTGCCAACTCCGAAATGTCTTAAAAATAAATCCGTTGAAACACACTTTATGTTTATATTTCGGTAGTTCCACAATTTTTTTTTTCAATTAATGAGCTCGTTAAAAAAACATTGAAGACACGGGCATGCGTGGGCACAACCCTCAAATCCACGTTACAGCACTTCCTAATTCGACAACGGCCAGCATTTGACACACGTGACGTCGTTGCAACACTGTGCAACAATGTGCAACACTGTGCAACACTGTGCCCACTCGCGAAAGTTATTAAACTTTGCAAAATTACTCGCGCTTAAGGATAAATACTTTAAGCAGTTTTATATATATATATATATATATATATATATATATATATATATATATATATATAGTTTGAATAACGAAGAAAACGGAGTCTTTGTAGCAATATAACCTGAAAATTAAGAACATTATTTATTTTTTAATACCTAAAATTACTATGCAATGCGTATTTTATAGTAATTTAGGAGTTATTTGACTAACGAGATAAATCAAATTTGTTGTGTGATATGTTTTTCGTAAAAATTGCGAAAAAAGTCTCTGATTTTTATCAAAAATGTGCATATCCAAAAATAACAACTATTTGTTAATAGTTTTAAGTTTTCACTTCTGTCGGCAAGTCATCATGACTGTTTTGAAATTATTATTTCCCTCCCTCCCCCCCCCCCCTCATCGTGCAAGACGACTAGGTACGTTAAAATGTAAAGTTAACAAGCGACAGTCTAAGTTTCATGTAATATATCTACACATACATTCTACGCCCTTGGGAAGAAGGCTAAAAATATGATAATAAATAATTGGCAGGTCGGAGGCCTTACCTTGTGATGTGCAGCAGAAGTTCCCGTGGGAAAACGGGATGCTCCAGAGAGCAAGGCAACGTCTCGCCGTCGGCCCGTGCGTCCACTTCCTGCCCACGACACGCGGCGACTGCTCGCGAGTGCGCGGCGCGTTTGACGTCGAAACGCCTCGTTCCCCGGGCTTGACACGTGTCACGCGAGCCGCGCCCCGGGTGCTACTGGAGGCGGAGTGGGTGGCCCGATGTGGCCAGCCACCGCCAGGGGCGCTTGCGTCCCTGGTCAGAAGATCCAGAACTGCAGAACAACAAACAATGCGGACATGAAGTCCAAGCGCCCAAACCCCGCATGGTAGACTCTTTTGTGCCGGAAATTAGGCATTTCGTCACCTTTTTTTAATTTTTCCATAATTTAAAATTTTTTTTTGGGAAATCTTATTTTTTTAATTTTTCTGGTTGTTAAGGGGGTGATTTACTCTTTGTTAGGCCGGTGTACGCCACGTGTTTAAACTTGGTGCCAGTGGACCGAAGCCCCTTTCTCAGGGGGCCAATCTGATATTTTGCTGTCTAATGTGGACGTGGGCAGCCCGGGTTCAAATTTCACTCGCCTGCAGTCACGTCCCGAGTTTGTAATTTTATTTCACTTCATGACCAAAATTGCATAGAGCAGCTTGTGGGCTGCAAGCTGCTACTTCTGAGAGGCTTGCTGAGAATAGCAAGTCTCGTCACGAATGGGGCTCCAGTGGAGCTGTGTTCCCAGCGGAGTGGCGTTTTCTGACCCTCCTTTCCTCTACCCCCCCCCCTCCTTGTTAGTTCTGAGAAATAAAGCTAGGAGCAGTGACCTGACGGGAACTTAGCCAAGACGATGGCCTAATTCAAGGACATTCTCCCTGGTCTTACAGAGACGTCCCCGACATCTAGCGGCGAAAAAAGTAACCGCGGGCCTGGTCGCCAGCGTTCAGAGCTCACCCTCGTGACACCTAGTGGCAAGTCAGCTCACCGCCTCAGTTAGTTCCCGTTTACGCCGCTAGAGAGCAGCGCCGCCGTGCCATAAGGCACTATGCTTTCTTCTCGCGGCCTGTAGAAGTCGATTCTTTGTAGCTTCCTGTTACCGCCGGTAGAGAGCGCGCATGTCGTGTTGTTGTCACATCCGCCTCGGGCACCTCCGCATGTTTTCGGCCCTGAGCCGAACCTTCCCCCCCCCTTTTTTTTCTTAGGGCTGAGCGCCCGATTGAATTAGAAGCTTTGACCGCCATCGCCGGCACTTGTTCTCCGACCTCGGCTACTGACCATGTCTTCTCGGCGTCCTCTGTGCTAAGAGGCTTTTCGCGACAACGGCGAATTCGTGTGCACAAGAATGTAGTCAGCTTGCTTTAGGGATGTGATCTCAGTGGTACAGTAGCCAGTCAGATGTAGTATTTAGAATAAGTCATGTTTAGTTAAATTTTATTATTTTTTTTACTTTCCTAAAAATTTTAGTTTCTTCCGCGCATCCACGAATTCTCGGTACGCGCCATCCTGATGTCGGCGTGAGACACCTCGCGAGCCCTGATTTCACACACTGTTTGGTGAGTAATCTTTTTTTTTTGTCCCCAAATTCCCGTTGGTTGGCCTTTCGCGCCGATTGTGTATGACTGTCTGGACGCAGGTCTAATTCGTTTTGAATTTGGCTTGTGTTTCGGACAGGGTCAAAATTTCGGGGGAGAGAAATGGCTCCCGCGTGATCTTCGGCACCTCCAGCTGATTCCCCCCTTAGAAGAGTTTTCCTCTCGGTCCAACGTCATCCTGGGAAGACCCAGGTGATATGAGCTATATATATATATATATATTCCACTTGCATAGAAGAAACTAAATTCCTTAATAAGATACCAGCGAGCAGTGCTTTAAGAACGTAATCTTCAAGAATATGTAAAATCAAGGAAACTCATATATATATATGTAATCATTGGGAGAATCAAATTTTGGTGCTATACTTGAAATTTTGTTAATGTAATCATTTGTTTGTTAAGGTGTAATATGTATTGTTTTAAATAATGTAGGGGCGCCCCCCGTAACTTTGTTTATTGCTAAGATCTTTATTATCATGTCGAAATGATGCTAAAACTAAACCTCTTAATAATAAACAAGGAAAACCTATAGACCAAATTATTTATATAGTGTATTTATTTATCATTGTCCTTATGCATAACGATCCACGAACTCCCAAGTTACTAGTGTGCAGGGAGTGTAAATTTTGTCTTGTTCACCACCTCGTGTCCCCTCTGGTAATTAACTTTAATTTTCTTAATATTTTTTCCAGCAGTTTCCAAGGTGTTTTTAATTAATTAAAAATAATATAGTTTTTGGGCACGAAGGGCGTTACACTTTCTACTCTGACCAACTCTTCTTCCTGAACCATCCTTCTTTCTCCCGTATTTAACCTGCCTGAAATTAATGCACGAAATTTGGCATCCCGCGTGAAAGTGCCCAGGGTTTTCCCCTGTGTCTGTGCAGGTTTGACCTGGGCCCAACTTATTTAGTAGTTTATTCTAGAGTTAAGAGTGAGGGGAGTTAGTCATGGCGCCAATCGCTGCCATGGCTGGCCAATCCCCTCCTAAGCACACGATGCATGCGACCCTCTCCCTGCATGGCTAATCCCAGCATGACTAGGCGTATAGGCTTCGGCCTGAGACACACTTAGGTCCCTACCTAACCCGGACCCCTCCCAAATACATTTAGTTTTAGTTAGGTTATAAAAAAATCTCTTTCTCCACGTGACCAAATAAACAAAACAAAAAAGTTCCAAGTGTTGCATTGGCAAGCTCAACGACGTGAGCGAATGTTATTTTACAACAAAAGAATACATTTAACACAGAAAAAAAAACCTTAATTCCAGACGGTGGCCATGTCTGCATGATCACATGCTAAGTGCGTGAAGCCTTTTTATCCCCTCTTTTTTACTCCTTCAGTTCGTTGTTGCACCACATAGGTTATACGCCCAAAACATTGGCTGAAGTGTAGCGTTTGCATGTGGAAACATATTTAAACGACTTTTTTTTTCTTCTCGCGAAAGCGACTGTTTTTAACGAAGGAGGTTCTAATTCATACTTGCTAACCATCATCAGACGTGGTCAAGAAACATTTCCGCGATGTTTTGAGGCGTATACAATATGGCGACGACGAGGTTAATAAGTGGCTTCACCTACATCACAGCATGCCGTCTCCTGACAGTTCATAACTCCATGCTTAATTACCTTAATAATTTTAAAACTTTAAATAATTAAAAAGATTAAAACACATTTTATCATTCAAAATTTAAGATTTTTAAAAAAATTACTAAATTTGTGAGGAAAAATAATTACAGCTCTTGAAAGATTAACTACACGGGCTGGTAACATTAGAGTGTTAAATTTTGTGTTTAATAACGTACGTTCATTTTGGCATAATCTCGAGGGGAAATGTGTATGTTCTACTCCATTACTAATGTATGCCAGATAGTCATGGTGCGTTTTGCATAATAATTATGTTACGCAAGAGGTCGAAATTGAGATATGAAGGTTGGGATTTAATTTTCGTATCCCGTCGTAGTTTCTACGATGAAACTGTTTTTTTTAATATTTTTTATTTTTTTAACTATGTTTATTTCGGGCGCATCGCTGATTGGAAAGTCACACACTGACACACAGTGTGGCTTAACCTTACATTTAATGGGCAGATTTGTGGTTTTCACACTTGTCTAGAAACCAATGAATTTTTTTCTCAACTTTTCATTAATTTAGTTTTTAACATACGGGTAAAGAATTGCAGTTGGTTTTATTTTTTTACAACATTGCTTATTAGAGAGTGCCAGGAATTATATTTCAGTATTAACAAACAGAGTTGCGAATGGAAATAAAATTTTAAAAATTGTATATTTGATCAAGAACGTTCAAAGTCGCACGGCTGAGGAATCATGACAAGGAAAACACTTAAGTTACAACGTAAAACTCGTTACAACCACATAATAGTGGTTCGCAACGATAATCTCTTTATATCTTATTTTTTTATTTGTAAATGTTGAAATAACTGATGTTATTTTATGATAGCTTGTGCTGAACAATACTTATCAGAGTAACGATTTTCATGCAAAGATTAAAGTAATCTACAAATCTTTGACTCTCAGGATAGACAGGACTTACCTGATATCATAAAAGAGACGTGCCTATAAATGCAGCTATTTGCGAAATTTCATTATTCTGTGTGCCCCTGCCTCGCGCCGAAATGTGGAAACAGGTACCTATGTGCATGAGTTAAGAAGAGTTTGTCTGTTAATGATGTAATGCTTAAATTGTTGCCTTCTTTCAACCAAGCTCCTTACAAACATTTTATACGCGGTACCCGGCCAGAATTTACTTTTCAAAAAAATAGTTTCATAAAAAATTTAAATTATAAGTAGGCCTACTCAGCGTACTATTAATAATTCTGATACTAGGGGCTGAAACTTCTTCACTGGTGAATATTGTAACTTGGGTTCTCTAGTTTGTCAAAACGGAATGTGCTTTTTGAACAAGCATGTAGAAATATTCCTTCATCAGTATGCTAAAAATACAAGTTTTCTAGTATTCAGACGATTACAAGTAAGCTACATATGATATCGAACATTGTGTCTTGCGATACATTAAACCTAGCGTTCACGACTTCCAAGGAAGGTTCATAGGTATACTTTGCAAACGTTCTGAATAAAGTTGGTGGTCTGTGTACTTGTAGTATTTATTCATTCTTGTCACTTAACGGAAAACAAGGGATATTTCTCCTGGGAAACCTAAGATTCACCCCGAGTCCATTCCGAAACTGCATTCGTGCATGTTATGTTTTTTTTTCTCTCTCTCTCTCTGTGTTAACCTAACATCAACGCGTCTAGGTTTTGAATTTTAAATTTCATTAATAGTTGGTTAGAAGTTTTATTCTGAGTTGTTAAAACAGTGGTAATTCTGAACGTAAGACACACCTATGAAAAATAAAAATTTCCAAAATGTTAGTTTACCATATTAAGAGTTCGTTTCAATATTAAAAATTTAATAGAATAGTCGATTGAATTAGGTTAGCAACAAAATACTTTTGATATTGTGAGCTGTTGGTAAAATTAAGTTAATTACATCTAAAATACCTAGTTAAAAAGAGTGCCTTTTTGGTTAGCATAGTTTAACTACATTAAAAATACTTTAAAAGAGTGGTAAGTGGGTTAGGTAAGCTACATTAAAAATACTGTAAAATAATTTTAATGATTAGTTAGGAATGTCCAATTTAAGAAATAACTAATTTCCCTCATTATTTGATAGCGTTTGCAGTGTAGGTAACCTAACCTAACCAATTCACAAGAATTCACAGTATTTTTATTGTAGCTAACTAAAGTAATCACCCGTCCATACTGTTTTAAAGTATTTTTAATTTAGCTTGACAATTCTTTAATTTCTACGTCACTCAAGTCCACGAAAGACGATCTCGAAATCTTTCTCGCTCGTTTTAATCCTATAAAAGATTCTATCGAAATTGTAAGAGCGAGCGACGAACTTCGGTGAACTTCGGTGAACTTCGGTGATCTTCGAAACTGTTCTAGTTTCGGAATGGACTGATTTTGAGTAGCGCTCATCTTTTTTTAAAGTTAATTGACTGACAGCTGGGTGGGTTGACGAGTTAGAAAGTCGCCCGCCCCTGGTACTGCAACCCAGGATTTCGCAACAAATTTAAATGCGGGGCCGAAAGCCCCAAGTTCCCCTAACCCCGCATGGTTGATTTTTCTGCCGCGCCCAATTCTTTATTACCTGCACCTTCTTCCACTTGTCCAATAGTTACCTGCTTACTTTAATAATGTCTGTTAATTAATCTCCGCATGACCCGGTTCAGGGTTTTACCTGGGTCACATTAGCTAGCTTTGAGCTAGGGCGTACAATGGGTCGTCAGCCATGGTGAAAATCGCTGCCATGGCTGACCATTGAACCCCATTAGCACAAGATGCACGTGATCTTTTCCCGAATGGTTCAAACCCAGAGCATGATTAGAGTGTACAGGCTTTAAGCATGAGACACGCCTGGATCCTGACCTAACCGGGACGCTCCCCGCACACTTTATATTTAACTTAGGCTAGGGAATAAATAAAAATTAAAATGGACTGGTGTGATCCTTAGATTTCCCAATCCTCCCTGCCCTTTTGAATTCAATATTCGGCTATAGTTTAGGTTTATAATTATTAATTTGAATAAATTATCCCGACAAGACATATATGATATACTTTTGAAGTATACCAGGTTATGTGCAATGGGTGAGATTGCAAATGACGTTATCATTAGGTCACTAATGTGAGGTCCAAACTCACATAGTCTGGGTAGTGAAACCACACTGTGAAATAAAACATCTACAGATACCGCAAGCCGTCACAAAGTAGGTGAGTATCCGTCCCTCCACACATGAATGTGCTAGAAGATAATCAACGAACGAATTACTATCAACGCTTTAATTACAATAAATAAATTTAAAAAAAAAATCCCCAACCATTGTGATTTTTTTCCTTACAGGTGAATATATTCTTGCTGCAATTACTCGTCTTGCCGTCTCTGTGTCGAGCAATATGTGAAAATAGTAAGTACATAAAAAACTACTTTCCAGTGTTAGATTCAGAATATGAAACTATATGTTAAGTGTCCGTTAAAATGTTCAGAAAATCAAAATTAAAAAAAGCACTGCTTTTAACTTCCAGAGTGATGGAAGGCAACTCACTCACAAACACTTAAAAAAAAAAAGTTTCAGACGCTTTTATATTGAGAAGTATACGAGAAAAAAAACATTTGCGTTTGAATTTTATGGGTTCAGATCGAGAGAAATATGAAGCAAAAACACAAAGACATGTCAATAAGTAATCGAAAATTTTAATTTTTAAGTAAATAATTAATTCAATTTGAATTATTTAAAAAAAAAAGTGAACTAGAGGGCGCTACTGACTGCACCATGCAATGTCTCGCGATTCCACGTACCAATATTGATGAACTGGTAACCATTACGTATAATTATACCAGTACCTCTTCTTTGCGTGCTAACATTTGTATAAACATTGCAGTTTTATAAAAGCGGGATCTGTTTTAGAGTTAATTATTGTATGAAAATGGCTGTATAAAGTAATATAAATGTATTACCAAATACAAGTTTGGCTCTTTCTAGCAAAATCAATAACATATAATTTTTCTATTATTCATTATTTCCTTCTCTATAAATTTCAATAATATTTTTCCGACTTTTTTATTTTTATTTTTATAGACTTCTGAAGATGTTAAGAGTAAAAGAATTCAACAAACTGTAGAAAAGAGTAGAATGAATAATTTGTTCTTTCCGAAACCAACTGTCCACCATTTAATTATGTTTCCTGACAAATTTATTTACAGATGATTTTAATAATTCATTTTATTCGAAAAATATTATTTTATTTAAATTTCATACTATCGGAACAAAATATCGATATCAAAAAATATCAATACCAAATTATCGATAATTTTAACCTGAAATATCGATATATCGTTGCCATCCCTAGGTACAGGCTCTAAGCCTGAAACACGCATAGGTTCTCACCTCATCCGTCCGTCAGCCCGTCTGTCCGTCGATCACGTGGCATTTAGCCAATCAGGTGGCCCGAAGAATTCCTTCCCATCCGTCGGTCGAAACATGCCAAGCTTCAACTTTAGATTGACGGACGGATGAAATTATAACTTCGAAAATGTCTGAAACGAATTCTCTTTATTTTAAAATGTTTTTTAAAGTTATTTTTTGCCAAGCTTCTTCCGTATTGTGTTTTTAACTTTCTTGTGAACACGTTTTGAAGTTTATATTCGAATGAAAACGGTCTGAGAAACTGAAGTAAATTAATAATGCATGGTAACTAAAAATTATTTTTTTTTTTAAATATTTTAAGTTTGTTTAATCGTGTTTAATTTATATTTCCTGAGGGTGCATGATCGTTGAAATGGCAAACCTGCACAAAATAAGTTATCTCAGAGAAAATTATAAGCCTTGATAGTTAAGTTGGCAGCATCCAAGGAGGATAAATATTTGGAAGGCTGTGCTAAGGTTAATTCTACTACAGGTTGGGAAGATCAATGTTATAAGTTTGGCACACTATTTGGTTTCGCCGCCAGTTAGCAGTGGTGTTCGATGAGGCGGTCACTTTCATCTGTTTCAATGCATTTAAAGGGGCCGTTTGCATTTTTCAAAGTGAAATAACAATATGTGTAAAACTTCTCAGTTCGTTTTGAATTTAAAATTAGGATAGCTTAACTTTCATCTTTAAGTAGTTTTTAATTTAGTTTTTCAATATGCCTAAGTGTTGATTTGTGCCCGGTTGCAAAACTGGATGTAGTAGAAAGTACGACGCAAGCATTAAAGTATTTAAGGTTCCTGCAGACGAAAAAAAAAAAAAAAAAAAAAATTATGGAACAGAAAGATCCCAAGGAGTGATAGAGATTTGAGAAAAATTGATTATGTTTGTGAAATTCATTTCGAGGTTCGTGAAAATAAATTACATATCCTAACCAATTCCATCCCGACTTCCAGCTTGATAGTCATGTTAGGCTCTGTAGTAGGATGAGTTAGTTGGTATCAAACCAGATATAAAAATGGTATTACAACATGCATTATGATCTTTTTGTTTATGTTAAGGTTCGTGTTCGTTTCTGTATCATTACTAAAAAAACTTCAGGTTACATCTTTTGTATGCCAATAACCTCAAACTTAAAAAAAAATTGGCATTCATATGTTCAGTTACATTTTGGGCTGTTGATAATTGTAATAGGTATAGTTTTTATTTACGTATCCAAAACCCATAAAGTTGTGAAATTCACACATTCTTTTTTTTCGGAAGACGTGTTAAATATAATTCTTGCAAACAAAAAGCACATAACCAAATACCATACCGAGTATTTTATTTGACTTCAATGCGGTTCACCCTCATAAAATGGCAGTGTGTTAACCTTTCGCTACGCCAGCGCACCTTGCGGCAGAAATTTTCCCTGTGCCAAACTCGCCCATAAGAAAACCCGTTTTCTTCCTGACCTGTAGTAGAATTAACCTTAGCTGTGCCTTTGAATATATATACTGTATAGAAGTCGCGAGTGGATAGGATTTACTCTACGTTTTTCAGAAGCGTATGATGAGCAGCTTGGGAACTTCGCCGCTGCAGTGCGCTGCCGTAACGCCCTGTATCGTCTTAGTTGTTATTTACACGTTAGAGCGCAGCGCTGTCGCCCGCTGTCATTCCCCGCACCCCTCATCCATTATTCACTGCAGCTCAACGTCGTTCGACATGAGGGGGGGAAGGGGTGTTTGAAGAGTTCGACACTTGTCCGCTAGGGACCACCACAAGTCGATGCCCTAGAGATGGTGGCGATTGCGGCGGTGAATTAACCAACTACCTCAAAACCGTATTAGAAAATTTTAACCTGGGCTGGCGACTTCTATACAGTATATATATTCAAAGGCTGTGCGGATGGTTATGGATGAACTCTCAGGCCAGGGAGGACGACACCTGCGCGTTGTCGCAGACGCGAACGTGGAGTCGGTGCGCGTGGAGCGAGGCGTGGTGCGGTGGGCCGGCCGCTACGACCCGGCGTGCCTCGAGAGGCTGGAGGTGTGCTGGTGGGCCGCCTCCGACGGCCACGCCGTGTCCTGCGAGCTGGTGCCGTCCAACTCCACCAGCCTGGTGGTGAGAGCCGTGGAGCCGTGCACCGCCCTCCGAGCCAGGGTCACCGCCTCGTGGGCGGGGGTAGACGGCGACTCCTTCTCCGTCTCCGGCGACGGCCAGGGACACGCAGGTAAAGGCCCTTTTTACCCCAGCACACGATCTCTCTGCTGTTGCAGCTGGACGAATCATTTTATTGTAGAACATGGAAGAAAACTTTCGATGTTTCACCTACCAAGTTAGTATTGTGCCAGTACTTAGATACAGGGGCGCAAAAACTAAATTTCCAAAGGGGGGGGGGGGGCAATATACCTTTTTATAAATAATCATCGATCCCCCCTATTGAAGCGGGGGGTCCGGGGGTCCTCCCCCGGGAAGATGTGTATTTCAAGGTGGAAAATTGTGCTATTTAAGCAGTTTTATTATCTAAAAATTGATTACACAGCACTTTCTTTGCCCCCGTTTGCCCCCACTTCAAGGTTTCAGAGGGGGGGGGGGGGCAAAATACCCTTGCCCCCTCCCTGTTGTTGCGCCCCTGCAGATATGAATACTAACTATCAATGTGAAATTTCCAATTGTTTCAAATGCAAGTCATGCAATCTCTTTTTTTTCCAAATTTTATTTCAAGTCCTTAAGGGCCCCGCCTCGTCAGGGGTGTGTAAGTGTGTTGGTGAGGCGGGATGATAAGCGCGACGATCGTTGGTGCTTCTAGCGCGGTATAGCCTCTAAGCGCAAGGCCTTGAACTGCCGCGCAGTTGTCTCGTCGTCACAGGATAACTGTGAAATTTGAGCGGTGACCGTAACATTATATGGCTGAGAAATGATGATAAAGGCGTAATGCGAGTCCCTTAAATGCTTTCAAGAATCTGTACTGGTTGTTTTACGCCTAAAAACTACTCTGAAAACATGCGTTTTAGCCATTTTAACTCTTCTAAAACTACAATTTAAAAACTTAATCCGAAATCAAAAGTACTTTTCGGCCCTCAGCGAACTCTAAAATGCTTTTCGTAAACAGACCCCACTCGGATATCTTGAGTAGTTTTCAAATCGCGTTGTTTTTCCTGAAGCTCTGCACACCGTATGTGTGTCCGGGTAGGCGGAGCCCTTAAATCACATTCAGGCATTCTTAGCCAAGGGCTTATGCTTACTTGTTAGTTATCACGTGTTTTCTTAAATTAAGCGACCGTACTATATATATATATATGTTGCTTTAACGTTTCTCTGTTAAGAATATTTAACCACCCGAGCGAGCCAGGTTCGACATCTACCGCATACAAGTCTCAGTTTGTGTTTCGTTTATTATTTTCATTATTTGGACAGCTAATCAAGCTGAAAAGTGGGCTTATACACGTGCACGAAAAATGGGCACGCAAAATTGAAAAGGTGGTGCAGGCTGATTATGTAAGTTGTGCAGGCTGATTTGAATGATTTAGGAAGATGTTTTAAGTGGTGCAGGCTGATGTGAATGGTTTAGTAAGATGTTTCAAGTGGTGTAGGCATATGCAAGTGGTGTTGATAGATGCTGCTGTATGGTAAATGGGCCATCCTTCGCAGTCACAGAGACGCGGCACCAATTTTTAAGTACAAGCAAACCTCCTTGATTACTTGTCCTCTTTATGTATGTTACAGGTCTTCCAAAGGTGTCGGAGTTAAAGTTCACCGTGTACAGTCAAGACTCCGTCAGATTCAGTTGGCATTCACTGGATCGTTACACGTGCATCGACACTATTCATCTATGGGTGTGCGAGAACAAAACGCAAGACCTCAACACGTGCGTTTTCAAAGAATTGATGTCTTCCAGCGACGCGATTGATTTCTATGACTACAACTTCCCCGTGTGCCACTACTTCTACGCCTTCGCGCGCACAGCCAACGGATCGGCGATGTCTTCTCAGACTGACTTGCAACTCTACATCCCATCCAACAGTACGTACCACTTACATGTTATACATATTTTCCAACCTCTAAGCGATTATTTTATTAAAATATTTTACATTGTAGCTGCAACAACTAGTATATTATGTTGTAGTAAAAAAAAGGTTATATTACACAGCTTATATTTATTCTACTCCTCATGAACAGAATATAAATGTACCGGTTCCTCTACTTCACAAATCAATTTTAAAAAGATCTATATGATTTATTGCTTTCAGAAAAATAAAAACACAAAATCATTTTTGTAAAAACATTTGTGCATCTTTCTGTGGCTGGATTGTTAAACAATTAAATATATTTCTCCATTATTTATTTAGTAATTATTTTTGTATATAGACTTATTTATCTTTTAATTTTTGTTTGAGTCAAGAGTGTTAGTGTATGGAATAAAATCATTGCAATACTCTCACATAGAGCATTTACAATAAATATGAAGTTTTAGCTACTTTTTACCACACTTTTATTAGATTGACATTTATGTATAACTGGACTATGAAATGAAATATTTACATTCAATTTTTACCCATTTTTCGAAGTCCGAATGTGTTGAATATTTTGCATACCAATAAAGAACCTCTGACAATACAATATTTTGATAACTTTAGACCTTAGTGTTAAGGAGTAGTGGAGGAGGTGTCAGAGGGTAAAAAAAAAAAACATTAATTTCGAGCTATGGATAATAACTATGCCTTTTCTGTATCAACGTGAGAGCATGCAATAATTTCATCAATGTTTTGTTATGACGTTGTCACGTTAAACTATCGTCCGTAAACTAGGGTGACCAAACGTCCCGTAAAAACGGGATTGTCCCGTTATTTAACGATCGTAGACGGGGTCCCGAAAAAGTCTCCCGGGACGCCTAAATGTCCCGTATTTACGTTGGGTTGATGATACACTTTTGTCGCGCCTCTCCTCGGGCCGTCTTCCCCTCTTCTCGACAGATGAACTCGCCCATTTTAGTTACCTTGTTTAATTATGTTTTTAAGTATGTCACAATACTTATTTATTATAAGTATTCACTGCAAAATTGTTGTTTTTATTTATTATACGCCTCACAAATTAAATTAAATTACATACTCATAGGTAAATTGAAAAAGAGATTTATAGGTCTCAAATTAGCAAAAAAAAAAAAAAAAGCATGTTTCAATGATTACGTCTCGATGGAGGCCCCTTGGACCCCCCTTTAGCTGGAGGGTATCGCCCCCAAATCCTCCTTGGATGTGTCCCGTTTCTTCAATTTTATGATTTGGTCACCCTACCGTAAACCGACTTTACAGACAACCAATTTCCCCCCCCCCCCCCCCCTCCAGACAAGCTGACCGGCGTGTCCGTCGTGAACGTGACGGACGAGTCCGCGCTGGTGCGGTGCCACGTGAGCGTGTCGGACCGCGACTGCGAGCAGGACGTCTTCCAGGCGTGCCGGCGGGAGACCGCCTCGCCGTCGGCGCCCTGGGCGTGTCGCGACCTGTCCCTGGGCAGCCCAGACCCGGGGCTCGTCGGCTTGACCGGCCTGGACGCGTGCGACGAGTACAGCGCCCGGTGCTCGCTGCGCACCTCGCCCGGAGACTCCCGCGTGGAGACCGTGGACTTCGTCACGTCCAAGGGCGGTGAGATCTCGGGGGAACACCACATTACTTAGAAAGTCACAACTCAGAACTGTCATAACTTAGAAAACTTGGAAAAATCCACGTAACTTAGAAACACACAATTTAGAAACACACAACTTAGAAACACACAACTTAGAAACACACAACTTAGTAACACACAACTTAGAAACACAACTTAAACACACAACTTAAACACACAACTTAGAAACTCACAACTTAGAACTATCACAACTTAGAAACACACAACTTAGAACTGTCATAACTTAGAAACACGTAACTTAGAAACACGCAACGCAGAACCACACGACTTAGAAACGTCATAACGTAGAAAGTCACAACTTATAACTATCACAACTTAGAAACACACAACTTAGAAACGTCATAACGTAGAAACTCACAACTTAGAACTATCACAACTTAGAAACACACAACTTAGAACTGTCATAAATTAGAAACACGTAACTTAGAAATACGCAACGCAGAACCACACAACTTAGAAACGTCGTAACGTAGGAAGTCATAACTTAGAACTGTCACTGAACTAAGTTATGTGTTTCTAAGTTGTGTGTTTCTAAGTTATGACAGCACCCCAGATCTCGGCACTGAAGATCACGTCACATCACCTCCTCTCAGCACGACCTCGGTCGAGGACAGAAGGAACTGGATATTCCTGGGACCCGCGCGTTTCCTTAATACAATACAAATTGAATTATTTGTACCTAAATGTAATTAAATATATAAAATGAAGTAAAATTACATGATAAAGCATCGAAAGAAGCCATTTATAACGAAATAAATGTACTTTAATAGATACGAATTTAAATGATTAAATGCATGAATTGTAACGAAATAAATCAAAGGAAAGAACTGAAATGTGTGGTAATGTTTCCTAACTGTACATTTTAATGTGAAATAACGGAAATAATCTTAAACGATACAAATGGAAATGAAATAAATCCACATATACGGAAATGAGTCGGAAACCTAATCCATCAAACAAAATCACTCGATACAATAGAAATAAAATGATTTGTACCCAAATGTTATTTCATTAGATTTAGTGATCTGAATTCGATCATCTAAGTACTTCTTCACGTCATTCTATACTAATAAAATAAAACGAGAGTATGGATCCGGGTTGTTTGTAAAAAAAAAAAAAAAGGCACTCGAAAACTAGTAGACTTATTTACAAAATTATCTGTCATTGTTAGAAAGCTGCATTATCCCAAATGGACACGATGAATGTTTTTTTATAAATATTTTATAAAATAATTTTCAACAATATAAAAGCAATTTTTTGTAATCATACCGGGGAACAAATTTCGATAATTATTGCTTTCTTGGCTTAACGCCGTTTAAAAATTAAAAATATATTTTGACTAGCCATGCGAAACCCAACACAGGCGCTAGTAAAAATACAAAATACAAGCAATGAGTCTTCGCTTTTTTTTTCCTTCAGCCAGCAGCTCTGTTTTTTAAAACAGCGTGTATTTGTGTAATCTATTAAAAGGAAACTTTTGCTCATATCGCGGACACTTGTATAACCAGATTTAAATTAAGCTAACAATTGATTGTATTTATTTGTATCCTTCCACAAATTATTCAATATAGTAATAAGAATGTTTTAACAGTATTTAAAATACAGCATGTTCATAAGAGAATGCCCTATTTATACATTTTATTGGTATAAACTGTAAGCATTGTTGAGTGTTGGTTCAAGGTCACAATTAAAGAGTAACTGAAACATTTAGATAAACACATGCACGAGTAGGCCTATACTGCGTTGTTGTTTTCTCACTTGCAGCGCCACCTACACAAAATGGCGATTTCTAAACGTAATTTCCATATTTAGTAGAGGGTGAACCTGTAAACTTTATTTGACAACAGGATGGAGCCCCTTTCCATTGGAATCTCTTTGTGCGAGAGTGGTTACGTCCAAGTCCCTTACTGTTTGATTGGTCGTAATGGTCGAGACGACAGAACTATTTTCCGCTGGCCCCCACGTTCACCTGATATAACGCCATGCGATTTTATTTTTTCCCCTTTGGGGGTTTATAAACTTGTAATTCCAGGTGCTTATTTTCCTCAGTTGTAATTTACAGGACTTGTGTCTTTTTGAAATAGGGGCCCCAGGATTCATGGGGCCTTTGTGAAGGTGAATGTGGGCACTAGTTGGAGGGGGGGGGGGAAGAGGGTGTGACCTTGAAAGTGGTCCCGTATTTCTATTTTTCCCTGCTACAGTACACCCCCGATTATCCGCGAAATTAAGTGGCAGGCCCACCGCGGGTAGTGAAAATCGCGGATAATCCGCAAAAGAGCTAATGGGAAAGCTAAAGCCGAAAATGGGAAACAAAAAAGGAAACATTATTTTCAACTTAAAAATCTAAAAACTTATGTACAGATAAAGTTACAATTAACAGAAAAAAAATTTAAATGATGCTGAAATTTCAGTATTTTACTGAATAATTAACATACAATACATTTCAGTAATGTAAACATAAAAAAACTTAACCATATGACTAGAAAAAAAACGAGACAGAGACAAAAATAGCAATGCATGCCAGCCTACTGCGTGAGTTCCAAAAAGGCCTGTGGCGTTTTACTGTACACTGCACACAATTCACTCGTCAGTAGAGTTCAAAATTTGCTCAATTTTTAATAGAACACAGATTTACATACGTGCTGTATTTTTTTTTTTTTTTTTCGTAGCATGCGCGGATAATAGGTAGGGGCAGGAAAAATTCGCGGGTTCAACTACCTCTAGGATGAACTTTATAGTTCTACGTA
The DNA here is from genome assembly GCF_032445375.1 of Bacillus rossius redtenbacheri. Taxonomy (NCBI): domain Eukaryota; kingdom Metazoa; phylum Arthropoda; class Insecta; order Phasmatodea; family Bacillidae; genus Bacillus; species Bacillus rossius. The sequence continues at coordinate 43,653,075 of NC_086338.1, read as the reverse complement.
CACTCGGTAAAATGTCACCCTCTCATTGGCTGCTGTCTCGTGGAGGTGTCCCAACGTATAGCGGCCTGTGATTCGATTTCAGCTTCGGTCGAGTGTTTCTCACCGGCCCAGAGTCGTCCAGGTTGAGTTGCGAGCCAATAGAAAGAGGCTGCACTGATGGTATTAACTATTTGAATTTCAGGCCGTCGTGAAATGAATCCGCGAATTTTTCCGGTCTCTAATAATAGGTAGTTTTACTGTACTCTGACCTTGTTGGATTTTTTTTTTTTTACTCCGCGCCGCTTGACTGTGCTCCTCGCGGGGGCCGCGGGGTTTTAAAGACGACGTCGTCTCACGCGCTGTCCTGCCCCCCTGTTTCAGCGGGGGACTTCCTGAAGGTGAACGCCAGCTCAGGATACCGACGCCTGAGCGTGGCGTGGACCACGGCGACCCGCAAGGTGAAGTGCGTCGACCACTACACCGTCGCGTGGAGCTCCAACGCCACAGACCGGACGTACTCGGAGGACCGCTGGTCGGGCGCCACGTCCTTCGACGTCCCGGTGGCGTTGTTCTCCGAACCGCAGGTGTTCCTCGTCGAGGTGTCCGCGGTCTTCAAGGACGGCGGGAAAGAGTCGCACTCTCTGCAGCTCGACTACCACCCCGGAGGAACAAGCGCCGCTGCGCGAGCCATGGCGGGCGTGCGGAGCTCCCACCGGGATTTCGGTTCGGGAGGGGCTTGACCCAGCTGAGGCTATCACTGAGAGAAAGGTTTGTTTGCCTCGACAAAATATTTGTTGTGTACACGGCGAAATAAATATATTTTGTTAATTCAAACAAATATTTTGTTGTAGGAAAGATTCTGTTGACCCAACAAAATTATTTTGTCAACTCATATATATATATATATATATATATATATATATATATATATATATATATTTGGTTCGGTATAACAAATCGTTTTTGTTACGTACCGAGTTTGGTGAAGCTAACAAAATTATTTTGGTTACAGCAAGTAAATATTTGTCTCGCCACATATAAACAAATATTTGTTTGATTCAAACAAACCTTTTTCTCTGTGTAGGCTTTATCAAAGCAAACACTCAAAACAATAGTGGACCCAGATGCTTTTGGAGGGGGCTTGAGCCCCTTAGCCCCCCCCCCCCTCTGGATTCGCTATTTCCCCCCCCCCCCCTCCACCGGGGCCACTGGAGTCAGGCTACCCTCCTACCCAGGAACTTCCCTTTCCTTCGTCTCACGCGGTATTCAGCCACGTCTGCCCGATTACGTTCTGCGTTTCTGAAAGTGTTTCCTTCTAACTGACTACATCTGAATCCACCAGAGTTGGTGCTGAACTGAATGTTCGCCAATTATTATTTTTTGTGTGTGTGTTCCATGCCAGGATGAGCGTGGCAATTGTATGTAAACTGGCGCTTGCGTGCCTGTAGGCATTACGCGATTGTCCTTTGTACTTGTTTGTATCTTGTGCCCACCTTAAGACTCCCCCAACTGTTGGTGGGCATGTTAAAAATTTAAATTAAAAAAAAAAAAGTTTTAATTTGGAATACTTGAGCCTTATTAATCTTCTTAGTAATTTGACGAGGACTTTCAGTTTGTGACGACGAACAATTGCAAGAGAGGCCCAATTTACTTCGCGCTAATATCGATGTGCTTCTTGGACTTTTACCAGCTCACTTATCTGTAGTCGAGTGGCGTCGTGACTGGGCGATTTGTATTTTTATCACCTGTGACGAGGGACGCTGAGTGGTGCTTACTTGCACTTTTACATACTTGCATACTTCCACAATCGCACACTTGCGCAGTAGCATAATTTAGAGCTGTATACTCGCAAAATATTTTTTTTTGTTCTACGACCTCATCCAAAGAGAGTTATGTTTCCTATATCTAATAATATAACACGAAAGAAGTTTCACTTCTATCGCGAGTGGACTCCACACGCAAGCATTGTATCTACGCACCATGTTCATTGAAATTTCTACCATATTCAAGGTCATGTAAAACAACTGAAAACCATTAAAATGAATTTCCGCACACTCAAGTGTAGTCTTAGTCCATTAAAAACAATGTAAACACCTGTTAAAACCCAAAATTAGTAAAAAAAAATATGCATGAATATTTTTTTTTGCGATTAAAATAACTTACCTACTGTCAGGAACAATCCAAATATTAGTTTCAGACAGTCCAAAAATTTACTCGCCTGATGGCTTTAAACTTTTCGTAAATAAAAATATACTTTAGATCTTTAGTTCCCGTTTGTTCAGGGAAAGATAAAAAAAAAACAGCAAGTGCGTAGATTGTTCTGGCGTCCTGAGATTGCAACGCGGCGCTGTTTGATTGAACTGCAGTAAGTAGCCTATACTCCGCGGGAGGCAGAATGGCACTTAGTCTGCGAGTGTGCTTTCTGGGCGCGACACAACTCAGCTGAGTTGTTGCGCAACTCGCGACTCTGGCTAGAAATAGGTTCTAAAGTTACTCCCAAATACAGTCTCGCATTCTCTTTTCCATCCAGGGAACTTGAGGGCTTCAGCAGTTTCCTTACAGTCACCTACTGTCACTGCACCACCCATTTTGTATCAATAATTTGGAAATGTACTGGTAGTTATTAATTTTTTATATAAAAGCTGGCCACAAATGCCACGAAGTCGAACTAGGAGGGGTTCTTGCCTAGTAGCAACGGGTTAGACTCTCACCTCGTGCACGAGTGAATTTAGAATTAGCAGGCATTACGCATTATGCCCTATGGGATAAGATAAAAAAAATTATCAATAATCAGGGTGTCCACACAAATCTGTAATAAAAGTTACCTGATTTTTTCCCTGCTTCCCCTTGACAAAAACCAACAAAATTCCTAATTTTTGTTATAATTTACCTATTTTTCAATTTCCTCAGCCCACACATGTCCAACAGAACCTTGCATCTGCAGTTAAACAGTGTGTACGACTACGTTCTAAGACACAATCCGGAAAAAAAAAAGCGTTTTTAACTTCCCTGAATTTCCATAAAGTGGGCACACTGGTAATATTAATATATATTTTTTTTTTACAAAATTCAATTTTCTTGACAAAGAAATCAGAGAGAATAATTCAATATCAGCATCATGGATTCATAATTATGATAATAATGATGATCACATTTTCTGACCTTGGGGTCACAGATCACAGGTACAGATGCGGTACCTATGGAATAACTGGAAGGTATAAACAAAACAGTTCACATACCCAAACTGACACCTAAATAGCTACTAACATTTTAATGGCTCCCTGTGTATTCGACCTTGTAACCCATTGAGTTTAAAGGAGGTCGCCTGTGATTACAAATAATTTTTTTTATGACTTGATATTCTTTCTGTAATATGAACGTCATTGCGAAATCATTAACAAAAAATTATTATATACACGTATCCAAAATATAATTTTAGAGCAGGAGTTGAGGAATGGAAAGGGACAGTTTCCAACAGTAGGGTGGCTACGAAATAATTCCGTTGCGTCCAACATTTCAGTCCAGCGTGAACATGCTCCATTGGTGTGGCCCCATTCGATATGCTGTGTCACAGACGTCATCATTTTAGAATTCACAGAAATATGCATTTATCGAAACCGACATTCTAATGATAGCTTGAAAGTATAAACAAAATATAGGTATGTATAATTCGTTGGCAAAGGATAGGGAGAAAAAGTGATCAGCATCTCAAAACATAAGCCCTTGTTAAAAGACACCACGTGACTCAAATATATATAATAAAACTTTTAATGTGTTCTGTTTGCAGGTTTTACACAGCCATCTTCAAGCAGTTTAACATGACCCAGTGGCCCGTTATTGCTGGCTATAATTGCATGTGTCCCGTTATGTTTCTGCAGAATTTGAAGTTTGCATAATGCTACCAACACGTTAGAGACTTTTTTTATATCTTTACTTATAATGAACATGCATGGTGGGGGCTCAATTAATGTTTATTTATATGTGTAGGTTATAATGTATGGGGCTAAAGTGTTCAGTTGTTTTTACATTTTGTATAATGGTGTAACACAACTGAAATTGTGTGCTTGGTAAATCGTGCATGGCAGACAATGTGTAGCATGAAAATATAATAAGATGTAAATAAAAATACAACATGAAAAAAATTACTTGCATGGTTCATTTTCCCCATTTCTTTTTTTCATAAACGTAAGCAATATATATATTTATTTAAGAATTTGTACAATATTGGCCGTTTCTATTAATAAATTATTTAAGATTTCTAAATGGCTATTTTTTATTTTTTTAAATTCTCATCAACATGAAGGTCATTAGAGAAGATGACAGGGAGGTTGTGGAAGGAGTCAGTCATGGTCTGTAGTAAATAACATTCCCAACATCCGCCTGGCAAGACTTCGGGAAACTACGGCAAACATAAATCAGAAATGACCAGGCGAGAATTTGAACCCTGGCCCTGTGAAATGTAAGTCCAGTGCCTTCACTATCCACCTCTCGAAAATTTGTAAATAAAAAAGGCCCATTTTTTTTTAAATTTAGGTTTTGTCTCTTTCTCATTTCCTGTTTTATCAAATTTTGCCTTTACGCATAGTGTTAATTGAATAAAACTGTCCCCTTTTTCACCTCATTATGATTTTAGTTGTTAAAAACCTGCACATTATTTTAAAGTATGTTTATATGCATTGACATTAATTTATGGAGAAACAAACATTATAATTATTTAATACGATAATATATAATAATATTCAGAAACTTTTAATACCTTACCGCTTCCCAACATCTCCCCCCCCCCCCCCCAAAAAAAAAAAAAAGAAGTGGGACTGAAAAGAAACGTTTGCTTTGCAATAAGTTTAAATTCACAACTTTCCCTCCAACGGATTCAGTGGTATCCGTCTCCCTAATTAAAAAACTTTATTTGTTTACCACCTAAATTTTAAATTTTTAAAATTTTATAATTAAATTTGAATTTATTTAGTTTTCCTATTCGAAAGGTCAAATTAATCAATCGTATTGTAGCAATAAATTTTCGATATTTTACAATGCTGGGGTATTTTATGTTTAAAAAATAAACTAATGCAATAACTTAGAAAATGTCACTAGCGACAAATACAAATAAAACTAAAAACAGAAAAAAAAACGTTTCGTGGGTAGAATTGTTGGCTAAATACTTTACACAACAAAAATTAATTTAAATGTTGATAAATTATCCTCACAAACTGTTGATCAAATGAAACTAGATACTAATTGGTTAGTTAATATAACACTACCAACAGATGTTGAAAACATCGTGAAATTTCATTACCTGAAACAAATACTTGAAATCAACAGTAAGATTTCATTTTGTGAACCGATTGCGCACAGATAATGTACACAGGCCATATACATGGTCTGTTATGCACTCATTTAGGTTTTTTTTTTTTAAATTGTGAACTAGGCTTAACGTTGCGTTTATTGAGATTTAAAGCAAAGACAAACCCGCATTATTTTAGTAAAATTTGCAATTTTGTAAAAGCGATCACTACAAGAAAAAAAACGCGAAGATTCTATAGCATTGAAAGTCCACTTTGTTCTGGTGCCTACCTACCTTATTTGTTTATTCTATGACCGGAAGGACTAGCGGGACACGGCAGTGTGGACCGAGCCATGAACAACTGCCGACCTCAATCACCAGTAGAGACCTGAATATGAACTCGCAGGCAGAGGGCGTCTGGGCCCACTTGACATTCACGCTCCCGTACCCGCGCATGCGTTACGGGAAGCCTTCATTTCACAGACGAGAGAGCCACACCCGAAGTTCCACGAAGTTCATGCTAGCTTTTTTTTCCGTTCTATCTCATTGTATAAACCGGTGTGGCATTAAATTTTGCGGTCGATTAGGATAGGTTAGCTACATTATAAATACTTCAAAACATTGTGGATGGTTGGTTATATTAAGTACGTATAGCTACATTAAAAATACTGTAAAATCATTTTATGGTTGCTTATCAAATAACTTTTTAATAAGTAGCTATCCAGGGCTAGAAACCGTTTACATGATTTCACAGTATCTTTAATGTAGCTATCCTAACCAAATCAAACGTCCACAATGTTTTAAAGTATTTATAATGTAGCTAACCTAACATTTTACAATGAACAAAAAAAAAACTCGAAGATGCACGATCGGACGTTTGGCTCTCTCGTCTGTGAAAAGAAGGCTTCCCATGCGTTACGTTCTTCTATGGTCTGTCTCACTCTTGGATTGCAGTGCAAAGGAAATGGCGCACACTGTTGCCAGATTATTACTACCAGGCTTGTTATCGTAACAATTATTTTGAATATTAATTATAACTTAACAAGTTTCATTATTTTTCTAATTTTCACTCATTATTATTTTATTTAAGACCATTAAATCGTGTTGTTTATTTTATGAAAGTTTTTTTATTTTCTGAAAGAAAAAAAAACATGAATTAAACACAACTATTTTTATTTCACAGGAAAAAATAACTATTTGAACCAGTTTGTCACTGTTAATAACAATACATTTAATTAATTATGTAACGTGGTTAAATATAGCCAAATTTTTAAATATTAAATGACATTAAAAAATCCATGGCAAAAATGGTTGAAACCAAGATGACATCTTTCATTTACTTTTTTTTTTTTTTTTCAAAGTAAGAATTGAATGTAATCAGATGATGTTCTTTATTTAATACAACAAAGAAAATTTATTAAAGATAACTCGTTACAAATTTTATTATTTTTGAAATATTTTTTGTACTTTATAAAAACTTTTCATTGCATTATAAAGCCCTATAAAAAAAGGTTTGTTCTCTTAGGGTATTCCTGGCAACAGAACCCATTGAAACATTGACGGAGCTGCTACCAGATATATTGAATTGAGGAGAGACAGTAAATTTACATTAAAATCCACACTGCAATCTAAGGATTAGACACGCTATAAGCCACGCCAAAGCACACCGCCTGAACTGACGTGCAGTCCTCTCATTGGCCGCGCCATTTCCCGTGGACACGTGACCCTGTAAGCGTCATGTAGGGTGAATAGGGGACGCACCACAACGCCGAAATGTCAAAATGACCACAACGCTGACAGCTAGAAAACAGCGGTGTACCACAACGCTGAATTACCACAATGCCGAAATACACTAACGCCGAAAAATGTCATTGCAGGACTACCACAAACGTTATGTTAGGTTAGACTAGGTTAGGTTAGACTAGGTTAGGTTAGACTAGGTTAGGTTGGACTAGGTTAGGTTAGACTTGGTTAGGTTAGACTAGGTTAGGTTAGGCTAGGTTAGGTAAGCTAGGCTAGGTTAGGCTAGGTTAAGTTAGGTTAGGTTATATTACGCTAGGTTAGGTTAGGTAAGGTTAGGTTAGGTTTGATTGTGGTATTTCGGCGTTAAGGTACATTTAAGAAACACACACAAATTCATTCTGTTGTTATTTTGGCGTTGTAGTACACAGCAGTTTTCTAGCTGTCGGCGTTGTGGTCAATTTTGACATTCGGCGTTATGGTAACGACCCGGGTGAATATAGCCTAAGGCCGCTGTCACACGACGCGTTTCTGCCCTGCGACTGAAAATTCCGCAGCGTTTTTATGTCTGAATATTCTCCAACTGCTTATAACCGCACAATACATTGTCTCTCAAGAATTCACTAATGGCCAGTGGCACCACTGGAGTTCAGGCGTGATCTAAGGTCATAAGCTGGTTCGATCATCATTCGGGTCGGTTCCTAGCAATGATCTCGGATCGAAACGTCGCGAGCAGGCATAACCGGCATTTTCACGGACTTTATGCAAATTAATTTAATCAGATAAAATATTAGACTATTATTTACAAAATTCCATACTATCTTAATACTTTTTCTAGTGTATAAACCTCTTATAACAAGAAATACTAATGTTTGAAATGTTCGTTATATAGGTAAGCTTAATGTTTCATTATTATATTTCGTCACGGTTACTTAGCATATTAAATACAAGCGTTTTTTTAGTCAAAACCTATTCATATTTCCAACTGATTCGTTTTGTGTTAACTTTTAAATATCAGTATGTGTTTTCAAACGTTGTTAAAATTCAAAAGATGAGGCAGCGACTGTATGTGCTGCTGTCTTGTGGCAATCGCATCAACCATTTTCTCGCCGTGTCACAATCGATTGTAGCGACTTCATATCGTTCCAGCCCGCCTGTTGAAATGCAGCTTACATTTATTCGACACTGCTACTACCTGTTGTTGCAGATTGGAAATGTTTAAACTGTAGTTCACGTGTACAAAGGTCATATAGTCCCAGTATGTGTTGGCGCAAAGCTTAGAGGAATGATCCTTATATCATTCTTTGGGCCAAGATCATTGGATCACGGACCGAAGAGCAGAATGGTGCAACTGGCCATAAGTAAATTCAATAAAATCGAACATGTATATAGTTGATTTAGAAGAAATCATCAATTAATAATAGGCAACCGCTCCGGTTCACCCACATAATATAAATTTAATAAAAATTAAAACGAATCTTCGTATGTGAAATAAGTGACTGTGCTACTAATCAAAATTGTTATTTAATTTAGGAGTATAATAATTTAATCCAAAGGTAGGAAGTAACCTACGCTTATAAATCGCACGAAAGGGACAGTTACAAAACGTGACACGGACCCCGGGAACTTTAGCACCGAGGTTCAGGCACGCTGATCGTCGCACCAGAACAAAGAATATCGAAGCGTACAGAGGCGGAAACGTCGGTCGGGACCGCGAGAGCTCCGGAAGTGGCAGGCAACGCGGCGGAACTCAGCCGGCCGACCAGAGTTCCGGTACGCGCGGGCCAATCGGAAGACATCAGAGCGTCCGATTGACGACGTTTCCGCGAGTTAGCCCAGCTGGAATGCGACCGAGCACGCATGCGCATTATGATGCAGCATTCGTCGCGCCATTTCGCCAATGAGATGATGGCTAACCACCCGTGGCTTCGCCCCCGCGAATTTCAGTTTAGTGCCAAAATTATACTATTGTAAGAAAAGTATACGTCATGATATACGAACATCCTTAAGAAATGCAATAAAGCCAACCAAATTTCAGGTCTTCATAACATTTCATCACCTTAACATATTTTGAGTTTGGAATTTCGAAAGAAGTAATACCTACAAGAGACTTTACATTTTCAATAAATATATTGCATGTGACAATTATTTTTCTCTCATTAAAACCTTTATAAATTCACACTCACAAATTTTCACTCCACTAGAAAGTGGTTTGAAAAAAAAAATTAAACATGCGCTTCTTTTTCCTTTAGTATAGATTATGCCAAATGTTATACTTCCTGTTTAATGGATTTTGTTATATGCGCATTCACGCCTGCCGTGGTCGGAAGTTGTGCACTGGCGCGATTTTAATCAAACCACTTCCCGCCATATAGTCGTTTATTCGCTTATTGGCGGAGTCAAGTTTCCACACCGAACGGCTTATTTTAGTAGTGCTGGAGAGAATCGCAGTCTGGCTCATGCCTGCAAATAAATACTTGCAAAGTTAAAAATAATAATAATTGTTGGTTAGTAATAGTTGTTATATTGCTCAAAATAGAATTGAATAAATTCATTATCATAAATAAATAAATAAATAAATAAATAAATAAATAAATAAATATATATATATATATATATATACACGGCATTTCTTTCGCTGTATCACCAACACGAACAATGCACTAAGTTAACTTCCCCCTTGAAAATTTGAAAATAGGTCAGAACTGGTTGACAATGCAATATTAGCTCGCTTTCTTGCCTGTTGATTTGTTTGTTTTATTTTTTAATTTTTTTTTTTAATTTTTTTATTCTTAAGTAATGGCCCCGGATTCTTGGCGTTAGACTACAAGCAGAACACTACAGTGTTGCGGGATTCATAACGCAGCCATCCGCAGGCGGTGCCTAAATCACCGACTGCTCCAGGTTTTATTTTTCAATGAAATGGAGGTCAGAATAACTTCATAAATGTGATGTAACATTTAACCTAAATCTTTTGTAAATTATTCAGCTATGTTGTTTGATGCTTTTTACAAATTCATTAAAATATTTTACCCTAAATTTCACAGCCTGAGAAAATAAAAATCTATATATTTTCTCTGTGGTTAGACTATCTCTAAATGTGTGTGTGCGTGTGTGTGTGTATATATAATTATATATACACACGTATTTATATATATTTAAAATTGAAAATGAATTATTTGTAACTACTTCTTGGTATGGCCTTCAAAGAAAAATTTAAACAAACAAGGGTCGGGAATGCTTACAGTTCTTTTAAATACTTTTCATTAAAGAACTTACGTATTTAAGCTGTCATAAATATACGCTCCAAAATAAAACAATGAAAATATAATTTGGGCTTGGGAGGGGATATAACCCCTTGCGCCCCCCCCCCCCCCCCCCCCCCCCGGGCAATCCTCTGGAGACGCGCTTGGGTCGTTCTCATTTTGACTTCAAGTATCAACATGGCGAAGATTGTACACGCACACAAACTCCCTTTGTTCTTACCTCCATGCCCGGCGTAGTCCGGCGGGGACCGGAGGCGACTTGGCAACAGCGCGGCGGGAGCGGAGGCGACTTGGCGACAGCGCGGCGGGGACGACCAGCCGGCAGGAAGCGCGAGGCAGCATCAGGCGGCTCAGTCTGTCAGCCGCGTCAGTCGAACTCAACGGCGATGTGAAGTCTGGAGCGAAGCGCGCCGCGGCGATCTAAGGAACAGTCACACCGTGTGACACACGAGCAACACGATCCCTCCAGCTATTCTTGGTTGAGGTAGGGACGCCACTAAATAGAAACACCTATAAAGTAATTGAACCCCATTGCGTATCCAGTTTTAAATAAAAGTTTTATAATTATAATTCAAATGCTTACTCTACTTTAATATTTTGCGTTAAAATACAATCGGCTACATCAAGGCCCGTCTAAAATAGTCCGAACGACAACAATTGCACTGTCCGATGCCCGAATCTACTGATTTCTAAAGTAGTCACCAGAGCGCAGTAAATACAGAGCGCCAATAATCGTTTTTCGATTGTTTTTGTTTACCATTTTTATACTTTGTAAATGAGTACGAAGCCAAGATATAAATATTTAACTTGTGTAATTTTCTTAAGGTCAATTATATTTATTTATTCTGCAATGAAAAAATAAACTCTAATAAAAGTCCGTTATTTTCTGTTTACCTTTTGAAACGGGAACCAAAAACAGTGTTTATTCTTCCATGTTACCAAAGGACACTGGGACAAAACGTTGTGGGCCAATCAGTGATCAGTGTACGTCGGACACAGTAAGTCATTGCAATTGTAAACAGGCATTTACATGGGGAACAATGTACATATCGCGCATCCAGAAAATATCCCATATTTATAATGCGTGTATCTTCTAAATAAAATTATTTTGGTACGTATGTAATTCTACAGTTTCAAATTACAAACTCATTCAACTGCTAACTTTATTTTAATCTTTTACTATAAAATACAATTGGATATGTTGCACAGTACAATCGCTTCCGGCAACAATGTTCCTCCAAGTTTTATACATCTTTTAAAAATAAAAAAAATATATTTTAGTAATTTTACAGCTTTGTCTCACTAAACATAAAATTCCTTTCTTTATTTTAATAAATTATTTTTAAATGCAACTGGATACAATAAGGAATAATTACCGTGTATTCGAAACAAAACAATGAACCACGTAACGAACATATTATTGTTGGTGTAAATATAGACATTTAATTCACTAAATTAAGGTTGAACTTAGTAAAATTCATGATAAGTTGTGTTTTTAAAGTAAGTTATTGATTTAACAAATATAAATATTTATTTTAAACAAATTAATAACATTCTTGGTAAAATATAGAAATTCTTCAGTTCTTGCCATCAGCTGAATAACAATAATGTAACTAATATTTCTAGCAAAAACGTGCTCCAAAACATACTATTGACCACTTGGCATGCTGTAAAATAAATGCACACACAAAAAATACGACTACATATCGGTGGACTCAGTAAATAATATTTCCAATAAGTAACATATTTGTACATTTAATGTAAACCAAAAGCCTACTTTCTTTGAAAATTCAACTTTAGCTCAATGGTTGTTTTTAATTTATTAAGAATTATTTTATTTTTAAAAAAACTTAGTCCTACTATGTTAATATTCTTCAAAAAATTATTTTTGTTGAAAACAAAATACCAATTTTTTTTCAAAGCAGTAGTAGGTACGTGTTAGCTTATTCTACTTAAGTAGGTACTATGTGAGTTTATGAACCTAAATCACTTCAAATTTTACAAGTTACAGTCATAGAAAATTGGTAGTGAAGAACATTTTTGTTAGGTGAGATTCGAATTTTTTAAGTTCCGTAATGCAGATAATGTGGGCCTAACCACATTTAACGATTTGCTCAGTACATATTGAAAGAAACCAAACCAAAATAAAATTTCTTATAAAGAAATATTTTAATAAACTATTGTGACCAAAAAGTTCAAAATCTTCATTCATATTAATTTTTATTTAAAAAAAAGGACCTATTTCATTGTTAGCGATGTCGATTAGTGAAGTTAAAATTCATCAGTAAATAGAAAATATCTAAAATAACCATTACAATATTATATGACTTTTGGTTAGTTATTAGTAATGTGTTTGAATATAATATGTACATAAAATATAAATATACATAAATAAATCAGGGTGGATGGTTTGGATACTCGACGCGTGAATTGTTACAGGTTAAGAAAGTAATGTTTGTGTACCCACTTATCAACCAGTAGGGCGATAAGGTCACGTGTGCACTTGATGTTTACTGTTTACGTCTGGTGGCGTTGGTAGCGCAGAGACAGCCTCGTTCGAACAAACAGGAACGAAGTCGGTTCCGATAAGAAACGATGACACAGATATTTCAGTGACACATTCGTATGAAGGGGCAAAGGGGAGATCATGGTTTTTGTATCAATTCGAGGGATTAATTGTAGGAAAAAGTACTTCAAAGCCAATAAACGCCAATGTAAATAACTGCTAACATAATCCTACTGTATAATGTCGTTTGTGGAAGGGCTTATAAATACATACTAATTTGTAATTTTATAATCAGTGATTAGGGCAAAAATTTATAAATTTTTATTTTTGACATTTTATTTTTGTTTTTAAATGTTAGATATGTAAATATTATGTCCAAATGTATTAAACTGGTAAATAAGAAAATGGGTTTGAACCTTATTAGTGTTTTTCTACAACAGATTTTAGATATGGTATGTCTTCTTCCTAAATTTAGAGGGCCAGCATGCATTTAATATATATTTAGAATACACAGTTTAGTCAGAATGCAGAAACGTTTAATAGCTAAAGCTAAGTATTAGCTTAATGGCCAGAGAATATATATTTTTAATTTAAGATCGGTTTGGTTCTAAACATGTTAGCAAAGCAGTGAACCACAATATATTAGAGAAAACATTTTCGTTAAGAAATTACAAGTTAACGGAATCTATTTATACTTATTTTCTTCTATCATTATAATCATCCAAAGAAAGTTTATTTTAAAATGAAGTTTAATATTTAGGAAGAAAACCATCTGATTATTTTTATCATCATTTTTCTTACCACTTTATTACTATTTAGGTTTTATATCCAATAAGTATTATCGAAAAAAAAAATCGAATTATACCTATCACATCGAATGCCGGCGTAGAAGATGAAATAATAGTGAAAAAAAATTGTCTTGTGTAATCATTATAAAGGTATAAAAGTAGCTAAATTTTAATAAGAAACCACATAAGAATCTGTCTTGAAAAAGCAAGGTTATAACTAAAAGTAATTTCCATTAACAATGATTACTTTGTTCACAGGTTAAAATGAGATGGCTTGGCTTGTTCTTGATACTTCCCACAGCAGTCTTCGCCGAATGCAAAGGTAATAAATAAACAACATTGTGGTAAATTTACTAAAGGTTGAAACAGCTACTATTAATTATGTTACTAATATTTTTCGTGTATTTGACTGCCGCCAAACATTTGTAAATTGTTTTTTTTTTTATCATATAAACACCCATGTATTAGTCCCGTTTCAAATTTATATTTGAATTCTGACCAGATGAAGTCAGACTACCAAATGCAGATTTAGAAAATGCCAATGGAGTAAAGTGTGCATGTGATGGTATTCAATGGCGTACCCAGGAAGGATAATTATTCACCCTTCTCTCCCCCCCCCCCCCCCCCCCCCGAAATCCGAAGATACCTTAAAGAATTTGGAAGCAAACAGCAGACAAATAGGTCATTACAACCTTCCTTTTCCAAAATGAAATTTTGCGTACGCTCCTGCTGGTAGGCATTTCCTCTCTAAATAGATCCTCTGATGTTATCAGTTGCATGGCCCCCACAAGCGTGGGGGCCGGGTGGACCCGTGTGTCCATCACTCGGGCCCAACCATGCAAATTTTATTCTCAGTGTGTGAAATAAATATACATACTCGCCGTGGTTATCGTAAATTTAAAAATAATTTTTATAAATAAAGCTTAGTTTGGACTTAAAAAAAAAATTAGTAATAATAATTTTAGCCTGTATTTTCAGGTTAAGTTACATTCTAAAAAGAATGTGGGTAAGAAATATCCATGCAATTATAATGTAGCACGTGACTGTAAAATTGAGTGTTTGTTGAAGGGGGGGGGGGGGTGAAGTATCCGATCCTGGTTCCAGGGCCCGTAATCGAATGCGGGAGCCATGATCGGTTTCCCACTTTTTTTCCAGTGCAAAAATGCAGCATAGGACATGACACACCCTCCTCTCTGTTCGCCGCCACATCTCTATATCTCCACCAGGGGCGTAGGAACTGGGGGGGGGGGACAGGGGGGACGTGTCCCCCTGAACTTTTTGGGTGGAGGGAACTGTCCCCCCCTCCAACTTTCTAGACCGTGATATTTTTTTTTTAATAATATTATTCTGCCCAACTTTATTTGTAATTTCTTCACTCATGAAATTTTATCTAAAAGAAACAATAATAATTTTAACATCGATGTATCCAATGTTTAGATACGAAAACTGCTTAAAAAAAACGGTAGTTTGCACTTTTTAAAATCAAAATTTTCCGGTGGAGGACCGCCGGTCCAACCCCCCCCCCCCCCCCCCACCGTCTTAGTAAGAGGGGAATGGGTTTACATGACATGAAATTCATTATTTGTCCCTACACCCCCCCCCCCCCCCAAATTTATGAACACAGCTACGCCAATGATCTCCACATTAGTTAGTATTCAGGGTCTCTAGGGGAGAGGATGTCGCCGCTGTGCGAGCGGGTCCTCTTGCAGCGCCCAAGCTTGGGAAAGTGCGCGTGCTGGCGGGGAACGTGTCGTGGACGGGCAGCTGGGAGCCGGCCTGCCTGCGGGGCTTCGAGGTGTGCTGGACGTCGCCCCACAGCGACAAGGACTCGTGCGAGATGGTGCCCCCCGACGCCACGAGCGCAGCCGTCGACGGCTTCCAGCCGTGCGCGACGCTCGAGGTGCAGGTGACGGCCCTGGCGAGGGGCAACAACTACACGAGCGACGTGCTGTACGGTTACGGCGAGGCGGGTACGTGCTGCAACACTCGTGCCATCTACCGGTGCAGTGTGACCTGGTGCGGTCCCACCACTCGTACCATCACCGGTACAGTATGCTCTGGTGCGGTCCCAACACTCGTACCATCACCGGTACAGTATGCTCTAGTGCGGTCCCACCCACCACTTGTACCATCACTGGTACAGTATGACCTGGTGCGGTCCAACCACTTGTACCATCACCGGTGCATTATGCTCTGGTGCGGTCCCAACACTCGTTCCATCACCGGTACAGTATGCTCTGGTGCGGTTCCACCACTCGTACCATCACCGGTACAGTATGACCTGGTGCGGTCCCACCACTTGTAAGTCACCAGTGCAGTATGACCTGGTGCGGTCCCACCAAAGAAACTACTGAACATGTCATCAATCTGTTCTAGCAAGGAAAGGAAAAGCTTCGTTCTGTGTTAGGCATGTGATTCTCCTACACAAGAACATGTGCATACTGCATTCACAAAATACATTTACAGCCAAAAAGGTGATTCTATTTTGGGGAAATTTCAGAGTGGTAATTTCCCATTCAATATAAGTTCCAGCGAAATACTGCTATGGTACTGCTGAAAGGCGAATGTTACCATTAAGACTGGGTTGGAGATCTACCATGCTGCTCCACTCCCCCACCACTCAATTCTCCTACTACTCCACTCCTCCCATGCTCCACTCCTCCACTGCTCCACTCCTCCACTCCTCCACTTCTCCACTGCTACACTCCTCCAGTGCTCCACTCCTCCACTGCTCCACTCCTCCACTGCTCCACTCATCCACTGCTCCACTCATCCACTGCTCCACTCATCCACTGCTCCACTCATCCACTGCTCCACTCATCCACTGCTCCACTCATCCACACCACCACTCCTCCACATCCCACTTCAAACTCCCCCACTGCTATGGTATCCATTCATGAAAATATGGATTTCAGATTACTCATTTCCAAAATGGAAAGGGATTCATCTATGGAAGGACACCCACCAATGTTAGGTTTCACTGTGCGTGTCCTGTCTCCAGGTCCACCTGAGGTGACGGGGCTGAAAGCGACCCAGCACAGCCGCCACATGACGCTGCTGGAGTGGTCGCCACTGGGAAACTACTCGTGCGTGGAGCACGTGCGCCTGTGGGTGTGCGAGAACCGGACCCAGGACAGGAGCACCTGCCTCTACGCACAGCTGAGCAAGAACATGGACCAGTTCGCCGTGTACGAGCTGCGCCTGTGCCGCTACTACTATGCGTTCGCCAGCACCGAGGAGGACTACGAGGAGCCGCGCATGGCCACGCTGAAACTGTACCTCGACTCTGCCAGTGAGTTCGCGTAATCCGCCATTGAACTGGTGCCACAGCGATTGGCCCAAAGGGGTCTGCATAATTCTGAAACCAGACAAGACAGTGTCGAACCACGCCTCCATTTGATGATTCGGCATGCAAATACCATCTGTCCAGTGCAAACACACACAATTGACAACACTGACGAGGAATGCTAAGCCAAGCATTCAATATGTACAGTTGATCAGTTGTTTGTCTCTTTCTTAGTCACAATACCATATAAAAACCAAAACTGGTGTAAGTTATGATATTGATAGTTAATACTTCTCAGCAATTTGAAGCAATCCAAAAAAATTAACTTTTGCTTTTTTGGATGGTGCATGTGAAACTGGAAAATTGTACATATATTAACTTCTGCCTCCAGACGAGCTCACCCGAGTGGACGCGGTGAACGTGACGCGAGACTCGGCCGTGGTGAAGTGGTGGATATCGGACGTGAACCTCACGTGCCGCACGGAGAAGATGAGGATCTGCTACCAGGAGAAGGGCAACGAGACGTCCCCCGAGTGCTGGAGCTGGGCGATGGGGCAGACTGGGCCCAGCGACTCGCTCGCGCTGACCGACCTGTACGCGTGCACCACGTACTCGGCGGTGGTGAGCCTCAGGACCGCCGGCAGGTACAGCCACCAGGCGGTCACGTTCACCACTCCGCTGCACGGTGAGCGGGCGTCAAGAACCGTTCGATTACTCTATTTCAGGGGCGCAACAACAGGGGGGGGGGGGCATGGGTATTTTGCCCCCCCCCCCCCTCTGAAACCTTGAAGTGGGGGCAAACAGGGAAAAGATAGAGCTGTGTAATCAATTTTTAGATAATAAAACTGCTTAAATAGCACCATTTTCTACCTTGAAATACAAATTTTCCCGGGGGAGAGCCCCCGGACCCCCCCCCCCCCCCCCGCTTCAATAAGGGGGATCGATGATTCTTTATAAATAGGTATATTGCCCCCCCCCCCTTTGGAAATTTAGTTGTTGGGCCCCTGCTCTATTTACCTGATGTGACGTGCAGTTGTACCTCCGTGCCTTCCCACGCAAAACTATACTCTAGGAACATGGTACAAAGTGACTTAATGAAAGGTTAGTTTACATGACTATCCAGTTTTGTTTTCAAGCATCCAATCACACAAAAAGAGAAACCTACAAAATTTATGCTAGAATAATGACTGATGCAGTCAAAAATGTTTTAACCTAGAACATCGAAAACAGAACACTAATGCAAAGCTAGATTATGCAAATGTTTTATACAGACCAGACAAGGTTTTTAAAACATGAGAGATCACTATAAATTAAACAATAGAATACAGTTATGCAAAACACGAGATTACAAAGTTATTTCTAACATAAACAAAACAACAAATGCTTATGTAACAAATGTCCTTTGCTCCATGCCCACCATGGGTGTTAGCAGTAGCTGAACCAGAAGCTGGTTAAATTCCCAAGACGACCACACATATGTTTGAGCCATGTCAGTTGAAGAAGTTATATGCTCATCAACAAAAATTACGCATGCTTCAGAGAGTAATTTTGTTTTAATTATATGAATATAATTTGTAATAGATTCATAATATTTCACATGTTACATTAATTCATATGTTATGGTTATTTACAGTGTGTGTAGCCATTTGGGTATTAATTTAATGGATGGCAGGGAATGCCAAAATAGGCTATTTTTGTTTAGGGACATAAGTCCAGAAACTAAATCCCTGCAAAGTTAGGTGTGCTCAGTAGTAAGCAAGTTAGAAAATGGCGGGCTTCAGGGAATACTCCATTTGGCTGAGAGGATAGCTGAATGCAGCACAGCCCAGCACAAGCCTGGGCTCAGACATTTAAAGTTAGTCAAATGCACTAGCAACTAGCTGTCTGGTGTACAGCACAGCAGACCGTTTATTGTGGTATGTTCATATGTTTGGCATTGGGCGATTAGCACGGTGTTGGCTGTTAGTGAGTGCGTAGTAATTAGATATTTGGCAAAAATCAACAGCATGGCAGAATTATCACTCGCTTTAATGGTGTATGGGAAGACAAAACCATTTCTCAACCTTCGGTTTGGGGTTATAATTTGGTGTTTGGTTAACTCGTGCCGGTCAGTTTTCAAAATTAGATATCAATGTCATTGCTGCGATGTTTTTTTTTTTTCAGGTGATGTGATAGACGCCCAAGTTGCAAATGTCTCGGACACTGCAGCAATCGTCAACTGGTCCTTCGACGCCGACAGGACGGACTGCCGACCCGACAGCATGCAGGTGTGCTACTCGCCGGTCGGGGACAGCGACTCGAGGATCTGTCGCTCGCTGGGAACAGCTGCGCATTCTAGTGTGCACCTGCGCAACTTGGTGGTGTGCAGATCCTACCGAGTCGAGCTGACCTTGCTGACGACAGCTAGTCCGAAACCTACAATGACCTTGAGGCTGGCCACACTGAGCAAAGGCGAGTTTTATTGAATTGGTGTAAAACAAGTGGACATTCGACCCGACATAGGTAATAAACGACTATCCTGAAATACAAGCAAGTTAGCATGGGAGTGACAGGAAAGGAACATTTTATACGATACTTCAAATAAATAAAAACAAATCAATGCCTTCTAAAAAAAAAGTCTTCAGAGATGCTGTATCACTATAATAGACTTAAATCTGAGATTGAATAGTTTTTCTCATGCACTAAATTTGTTTTTCTAGTTGTATCTCGAAAAGTAAGCTCAAACATATTTATGAAGCTTATTTTATAATCGCTGAGAGATATCTTGCGCTAACTGCATGGAAATATTAAATTTAACAGCATCCCTCCCCCTTTCCAATGACAAATAGGAATCATCAACATGATAGGTATAGAAATGTTATTCAACCATGCCGATATACTAGTTTTTGTAAATATTTACTTAGAAAATTAACGTTGTTCTTATTCCTATAGTTAATTAAAGTGTTTTATGCTGTGGCATTCACTCTCATAACGTAGGAGATGGTATACACTTTCACCCATCAATTTGTCATATCATTTCCCCTTTCTGAATGTCACGTTTCCACTTTCTGTAATCCTGGGTAACGTCCAGCAATTTGTGATCTTGACATTCGTGATATCTCGAGTCTCTCCACTGCAATAGTAACCATTAGCTGTGACCAGGGGCGCAACAACTTAATTTCCAAAAGGGGGGGAAATATACCTTTTTATAAAGAATCATCGATCCCCCCTATTGAAGCGGGGGGGTCCGGGGGTCCTCCCCCGGGAAAATTTGTATTTCAAGGTGGGAAATGGTGTTATTTAAGCAGTTTTATTATCTAAAAATTGATTACACAGCACTTTCTTTGCCCCCGTTTGCCCCCACTTCAAGGTTTCAGAGGGGGGGGGGGGCAAAATACCCTTCCCCCCCCCTGTTGTTGCGCCCCTGGCTGTGACACATCTCGTTTTCAGGTCGCCCTGTTTTACAGTACATCAACGCAACGTCGGCGAACGCGTCGGTGAGGGTGAAGTGGATCCCGGTGGACGGCAGCGTGCAGTGCGTGCGGCTGTACAACGTGTCCTGGTACTCCTCGGGCGACCCCAGGAGGACCTGGCAGTCCTTGCCGACTGACACCACGTCCTACACCATCCACGCCGTGTCCAAAGGGCAGACGTACTACGTGCGGGTTTCCGCGGTGTTTGTGGACAACACCACGGAGTCTCTGTTCCAGCACGTGGACGTTCCTGCTCAGTCACGTATGTTGGTTAATTGGACATTACCACCAGGGGCGCAACAACAGGGGGGTATTTTGCCCCCCCCCCCTAAAACCTTGAAGTGGGGGCAAACGGGGGCAAATAAAGTGCTGTGTAATCAATTTTTAGATAATAAAACTGCTTAAATAGCACCATTTTCCACCTTCAAATACAAATTTTCCCGGGAGAGGACCCCTGGAACCCCCGCTTCAATAGGGGGGATCAATGATTCTTTGTAAAAAGGTATATTGCCCCCCTTCCCTTTGGAAATTTAGTTGTTGCGCCACTGATTACCACTGAGGTCCTTAATAAATACCAGCAGTAGTTCAAAAATAATTTCTTCTCTGTTGTTCCACATGGTAAATTTTTTATCTCTGTGGAAGACACGGTACGTTTTGGGTTGGATCACCATTTTATATTACAAAGCACTAATCCGCCTAGATTAATTATTATTTTTTATTTTTTATTATTTATTCCTGAATAATGAATTGCTCAAACCCACAGCATATACAATGAGCACATTATTGTAAATTCATCAAAGCTCATTGCATACCTCATTCACCTCATGGCAAAAAAACACTATTTTACACACTCTAGGGTTATTGAGGCATAACTAACAAACCGTGAAGACAAATCAAAGAAACAATAACGTTCTCTTAAGTTTGACTGATAATAGTTAATAAATTGTTAAAAAAATTATAAGAATAAACCTCTTTTTTATAACATTCCATTTTTCAGGCTGTTAAGCCCAATAGTTGTACGATAGTATATGTTACTTGGGTACCAGTGAGCCTACCAATAGCAAACACAAAAGAAAGGCTAGTTTTCAGGGGTAGAACATGCCACTTAACTCATACTTGGCCAGGAACACTTCTGGCAAGTGGAAATATCGTGACTGCAAAAACAAAAAAACACGACTAAAACTAGGTCTCCTCAGCACTAGTCGGATACAACAAAATTTCCCATACATAACATGCAGCAACTGCCCTGAGACAGTGTCAACCACCAAACTCTTAATCCCACCCAAATTCACCACCTTGGAATATGATTTCCATAAAAGAAACATACTTGCCAAACCACAAGTTTGTGTGTCTTATAGTTCCGGAGACCTGGTGATGAGTCAGAGTAATTGGTATTTTGCTTATATATAAATCTATATTATATATAGATGGTATCTAATTTTTTTAATTTAAGCACATATTTATTTTCCATAAATTTGTCATTAAATTATCCAATATTTTATTGCCTTGTTTTTTATTTCAAACTGGGATGATAAAACAGGGTACTATTCAAATAAAAATTAAAATGGTAACAACTGTTTGAATTCATGTAACAAACTCATTCCTTCATCATAATTGAATTATGATTATATACTTTAATTGTTAATAATAATCCAATATAGTAGAATTAATGTATTTAGAAATAATATTTGTATTGGGTTAAAAAGGTAAATTTCTGGAACAAATTTACATCAAAATAATCAGAATTAACTGTCTTACTGGTCATAAACTCTAGTCATATAAATACAAATGTTGGATATTCGAGGACATAAAATATAGTAATTATAATTTATAAACTGACTTAAGTTATAGACATTTACGCCTATTAACTAAGTACCCCAATTCTGTACAAGTCTTCCATACTCTTCCATACTGTGCTACTCTTTAATGCATGAATGAAACACACTAATTTTTTTTCGTAACAATTTTTTTTCAGGGTCATCAACACCATTTAAAAAAACACATCCACTAACTATATTGTTAATCTCACTCATATGCTATAGCTGGTGATAACAAATCAAGCCAGACAAAAGAACACTTTAAAAAAGTGATCAAAATTACAAAATAATTTGCACCAAACATAAGCCTGAAACCAAAATTGTTGAAACAAACCATTGCAAATTGGTGACTGAAAATCAGCAACAAATTCTGGCCTAGACCACTAACAAGTGGTTAAGGCCATCAACTGCTGGCTGATACTATCAACTACTGGCACAAATCAACAACTTTTGGCCCATACCACCAACAACAGCTGGCTAAGATCACCGAATGCTGGCTCTTACTGTAAACTGCTGGCTAAAATTTTACACTGCTGACCTATGCCACCAACAACTTCTGGCCCAGGCCATCATCTGTTGGCCCATTCCATCAAAAACTGCTGGCCCATGCCATCAACATCTGCTTGCCCGTGCCATCAACATCTGCTGGCCTGTGCCATCAACATCTGCTAGCCCGTGCCATCAACATCTGCTAGCCCGTGCCATCAAAATCTGCTGGCCCGTGCCATCAACATGTGCTAGCCCGTGCCATCAACATGTGCTGGCCCGTGCCATCAACATCTGCTGACCTGCGCCATCAACATCTGCTAGCCCGTGCCATCAACATCTGCTAGCCCGTGCCATCAAAATCTGCTGGCCCGTGCCATCAACATCTGCTAGCCCGTGCCATCAACATCTGCTGGCCCGTGCCATCAACATCTGCTGGCCCGTGCCATCAACATCTGCTGGCCCGTGTCATCAACATCTGCTGGCCCGTGCCATCAACATCTGCTAACCCGTGCCATCAACATCTGCTGGCCCGTGCCATCAACATCTGCTGGCCCGTGCCATCAACATCTGCTGGCCCGTGTCATCAACATCTGCTGGCCCGTGCCATCAACATGTGCTAGCCCGTGCCATCAACATGTGCTGGCCCGTGCCATCAACATCTGCTGACCTGCGCCATCAACATCTGCTAGCCCGTGCCATCAACATCTGCTAGCCCGTGCCATCAAAATCTGCTGGCCCGTGCCATCAACATCTGCTAGCCCGTGCCATCAACATCTGCTGGCCCGTGCCATCAACATCTGCTGGCCCGTGCCATCAACATCTGCTGGCCCGTGTCATCAACATCTGCTGGCCCGTGCCATCAACATGTGCTAGCCCGTGCCATCAACATGTGCTGGCCCGTGCCATCAACATCTGCTGACCTGCGCCATCAACATCTGCTAGCCCGTGCCATCAACATCTGCTAGCCCGTGCCATCAAAATCTGCTGGCCTGTGCCATCAACATCTGCTAGCCCGTGCCATCAACATCTGCTGGCCCGTGCCATCAACATCTGCTGGCCCGTGCCATCAACATCTGCTGGCCCGTGCCATCAACATGTGCTGGCCCGTGCCATCAACATCTGCTGGCCCGTGTCATCAACATCTGCTGGCCCGTGCCATCAACATCTGCTGACCCGTGCCATCAACATCTGCTGACCCGTGCTATCAACATATGCTGGCCCGTGCCATCAACATCTGCTGGCCCGTGCTATCAACATCTGCTGGCCCGTGCCATCAACATCTGCTGGCCCGTGCCATGAACAACTGTTTGCAACTACTGAATGTTGGACTAAAACATATTGCTGGTTTAAATTAATTTATTGCAATGTTAAAGTTTTTATATTTTTCTGTACTTTTAATTCCATAAATTTTTGTTTTAAAGGACTCTTTGAATTGAACAAAAAATATATATTTGTTTTCATTTTTAATTTTTTTTTCTCTTACTAAAATAGTATTTTGCTGTCATTAACCTCTCAACACACACACCACTAAACATACAATGTATTTATCAATCATGTGGCATTTCTGAGACATTTGGTATGAATGCAACCTTCGTCGTGATGCCACATCCCCTGCCAAACTACGAATGTGTTTACTTGCCTATGCTAAGTTTTGTAATGGCCCAACTGTACAACTTCCTTTACTTAAGTTTTCTATTTGTAGCTATTGTGTGTTGTATGGCAATTCCTTAAACAGAAAATTTTTAAATGTGCCATTAAAATCAGTTTTTGTCCTCTGTAAACACGGTTTAAAAAATCTCTAATTAAATGCTGGTGTTATAATTCAATTACTCCATGCTTGAAACTGCAACAATGCCAAAGTAAACCATTGTTTGTTTCATTTTTTTATGACCGATTACAATTTCTCATTGCAGCCCATGGTGGTGTTGCAGTCACTCGGTGGGCTAAATCAATAAGCTAAAACCTCGTTAAAATGATCTGGAGTTCTAGTTAATCCTAGATATTAAGGGAACGTGGGTCAAGCTGGGGTAGTTAAGATATTTTATCATTCATACAGAACAATTATTGAGTGAAAACTTAATATTGTGTATAATCTATTAACTTTTAAGATCTAATTAATTTTTTTCTTCAGAAAGTGACAAATTCCCCATCTTATCCTGACCCCTAGAATAAAATGGGGTGGTTGTTGTTGAAGAAGGATGGGTACAAGTAAAAGGTTCTTGTTCCAAGTTAATTTTGCATGTTATAAATAAACTTTAAATATAAGTTATTTTATGTGATTACATTTAAAGTATTATATATAATATATGAAGTATCGCTTGCTGACTTAAAAAGTATTAATTTTAAAACACTTGATAATTAAATTATTGAGGGAAAAAAACATTGCAACAAGTACTCAATACAAATCAAATAAAAGAACCATGGCTTATAATAAAAATTCTTATTTTCCTTTAAGTTAAGTTTAGTTTTCACAAGAGAGAGCCATTTAGTTTTGCTTAAAATGTTCACAAATAAAAATTATTTTATTATCTTCCGACTCCTTTCCAGCACAGAATCAGTGTGCCCATTTGTGACAACTTCTAAATGGCACCCATCCTGAATTATACTCTTAGTATAAAAGTAGCCGCATTATAAACATTCCATATCCTAGTTCCTTCACACTGAGCTATCCACTACCTCTTACCATGCAGTCTTATATTCGATTTTAATTCTCTTACACTTTGCTGTCAAATATGTCTTCAGTTTTCTTTGCAGTAATATTTTATTATGTGCTTTCTTCCTTTGTAATTTTTCCTTTCCCGAAAGTTTGTCTTCAAGTCCTGTGACCTTTCAAGGGTATGTGTCACTATACATTTCTAAAAATAATACGATAATCTGTTGCTTACACATCCAACTGTGGTATTCACCCTCTTATCTATAAATGTATCACTGCCAAATGTTTTAACTCGACATATATATTTATATATAAATTCTATATTTTGAGAAAAAGAATGAGAACAGTTTATAATTACCAAATACTAGATATAATACAGTATTACCTACGTCCAATAAAACTGTTTCCATCCTTTAGATATATTTTTATTCGTAACGCTAATACGTGTGATTTTTAACTGATAACGAAAAGAAAAAAACACAATCGAGCATAAGTTATTAGAAGTAACCCGGGGAAAAAATTTTGTTTCTTCCTGTTCCACAATTTGAAGTCGTGGGGTTGGCGATGTCTTACGATGTTCGCGCTTTATAAATTACTTGTAATTTTCTTACGTTGGTTGCTTCTTGCGTCACGTGCGTAGTTTATAAACCCGTCCGTGGTGTAATACCTTGTTTCGGCTAGCAGTCTATTGGTTTTCCATACGGGTGGAGATAAAGGCGCGTTGCGTGACCTCTGTGGCCATAATATTTTGTACATTTATTTCTAACTAAAAGAACCATTAAAGCCGCATAGGTACAATTTTAACAAAAAATGAGTCATAAAAAACGTGCGAAAAGAATACTAGATAGTATGCAGACAACAATTTTTATCCTACTCTTATTTTTTTGTTTTGTTTATGAAGCGCCTTTCGGAAACATGAGGACAATGCTTGCAAAGCTGAATGTTCGTTACTTCAAGAGTCAGGCCTCAAGTACTTGAATAATGGAAAAATCAGCGTCATAGAGTTGAAAACGTTAAAAGTCGGCATTGCTTGCGTTTGAATGAACAGCCGAGAAACCACAGGCTCACATTTAATTTTCGTGTCCCGGCATTAACAGGTCTAAACAATCTTTTGTGTTTAGGGAGCTGAGAGGTGATTTGGTTTTGGAAGTGAGTATACATAATCTGCTATCGAATTTATTTCAAAGTTACTGCGTGGGAGTTTCACCGATAATCAGACTCGCAAGATCAGTACTCATTGTGTTGCTGCAAAGTGAGGATAAGGTACGTGTTCGTGTTCGTAGAACCTTTAACCGATCTGAGCTACTTAAGAAGCCATCTTGTTTAGGATATCTAATTGATGCTAAATTTACCCTTAAAAATATGAGTTTCGTTTCTGAAGGTAGCTACACCTCCTTTACCAATAGGTCTCTATTGATAATGAACTCTCTACTTAGTTCAGTGACAAAGTTTTCATACACCGTTAAAATTAATTTCCATTTTCGTTTTCTAACAGGTTGAATATTGCATTCTTATTTCGAGTTCATCACATGCGTTAAAGTAAAGAATTTATGTATTTTATGTCACGGTAAAACACATTTTCCTGATGGGATTCATTGTCACTACAAAGGACTTAAGAAGCTCTAAATGAAAAGGTTTTCTTTTGTAAACAATTATAGACAACTCATTTATGTATTATTTTTTCATTCTGCTAACCTGAAATAATATAATATCATATTATATCAAAGGTACAGAATTTTTCAATACACTTATATTTTCGTACACACACAATTTAAAATGAGAAGATTGCAAAGTACATTTTACCAGTAAAAAGATTTGCTAAGTAAGCACATAAATCTTCAGCCTTTATTACGTAATTACTATCAACTTTAAAAATTAAGAATATTATTCGTCAACAAAAGAGAACGCAAACCGAATGCAAACGTCTGTAAATTCCAATGACCTACATCAATAATTGATTTATCGGACAAATCTTTAAGCAAAAGAAGTCGCAAATAAACTACCTGAAAATGCGGAACCTGGGTGTAACCAACAAGGACATATGTGGAAATGTGGCAGCAGCACATCAACAAATTACTCCCTTATTATTGTGGAGTTGGCACTAATTACAGTGTAGTCTGTAACAATTACTCCCTCATTATTGTGGAGTTTGCCCTGGTGCCAATGTAGTCTGTAACAACTACTTCATTAGTGTGGAGTTGGCCCTAATTACAGTGTAGTCTGTAACAATTACTCCCTCATTGTTTTGGAGTTTTCCCTGGTGCCAGTGTAGTCTGTAATAATTACGACATAAAATTGCAAGTCATTAGGAAGTATAAATTGCGCCACATTAAAATTATTTATTTCCAGAGGGCAGTGACGTCCGCTCCTTTAATCCTGGATAAGTTTGGCTTGGGAGGTGTGGAAAGAAATACTCGCATGGGACTAGAGTCCACGATCCTCAGGGTTGATAACAGGTGCATTGACGGTTACATCAACGAGGTGGAGGCTAGGCGTGAAAAAATAATCTCATTAAAGTTTAGTCAAGTGGTAAATGGTATCTAATCCCATTGGTTACTTTCATTTATGCCTAGATGTTTAAAATTGTTGCCGGTAGCCAGTCGTTGGCAGAAGACAGAAAAATATCAATTTTTGTTACAGTACTTTATTCACGCATTACTGACAACACGGGACCAGCTTCTTCATTAAGTGATTGTCGCGATTCAGCAACTGCATCAGGGGCTTGCTTCGCAAAAAGTTTTTTTATTAACAATCGTAAAAATTAAGCTCATGTAATCACAAGTTGTTACATGTAGAAGTTTCAGATGGATCTTATTTTGCAATTAACCAGTAAAATTTTCAGCTGTGTTTGACACTGTGTGGTACACAAGATAAAAACCATCCCAACATTTATTAAATATACTGGTAACATTAACCTTTAGTTGCTGCATTAATTTGTTTAAAACTGTACTTCATCTGTAATCTTTATTTTAACTCGTAAGTGGAAGAATTAGACCACAGCATTTTTTTTCTAGGAGAAATTTTGGTAAATTTGTAAATGTATCCTACGCACCTTTTTGAGGTAGGTGAATTTATTTTATTTAATAACAGGTGTCACAGATAACAAATGCCAATAGCCCAGTATTTACAAGATCACTTGTAAATCTTTGAAATTTCTCTTTTCGCTACAAGTTCACAGGCGTGACTTTGTGGAAAAATCTTGCCAGTGGATATATTCACAAACTATGAAAATTTCAGTAGCTTGGCTTCTGGGACGTAGCCGTGTCCTTGGCGAATAATTCACTGACGTTTCTGGTCGACATTGCAGTCACCATCATCAGTGAGCAGTTACCTACTTACCTATGTACTAGTAGGTAACTGCTCCCTGATGATGGCGACTGCAATGCCGACCAGAAACGTCGGTGAGTTATTCGCCAAAGGACACGGCTGCAACCCTTGAAGCCAAGCTACTTCAGACCAGTGGTCGTGAAAGCCTACGAACATTATGGAGGTTTCAGCTATCGGTCACGAATGTGTGGTTTGGTGAACTGCGCCCCAAGTTATCCTGACAAGAGGCCTGTGGTCGCAGGTCGAGATGGAGTGGCTGGCTGCTCTGCTGGTCCTCCCGAGCCTGGTCGCTGCGGAGTGCAAAGGTGCAGTGCTACACCATAGGTTAGAAACACCCCAGTCAGGCACTTCATCGCTTAGAAACACCATAACATAGAAAAAAATCAA
Organism: Bacillus rossius redtenbacheri; assembly: GCF_032445375.1. Classification (NCBI taxonomy): domain Eukaryota; kingdom Metazoa; phylum Arthropoda; class Insecta; order Phasmatodea; family Bacillidae; genus Bacillus; species Bacillus rossius. The sequence continues at coordinate 43,624,101 of NC_086338.1, read as the reverse complement.
ACTTCAAACTATCATATCTTGGACACACGTGACTTATAACACACACACAATGCAGAACTACACAAAATAGAAATGTCATAACTTTAGAAAAAAAACACACACACAAATTACAATCATCATAACTTAGAAATACAGAATGATAAAAAACATCATAACGTATAATCACAACCACTTATAACCATCATAGATTAGAAGCAAACAAATTGGTACTGTTATTACTTAGACTTGCACAACTTAGAAACACCAAATGCCGAACCCCGTAACTTATAAAATCACAACATAGTACTGTCAACACTTAGAAACACCACAACAACTTATCAACACGCAACTAGGAACTACCAAAAGCTAAAACGAGCATAACCTAGAAGAGGAATCACTCGGGGAATCCTACCTTGTTTGTATATGGGTGGCGTGTTTCTGGGTGGCGTGTTTCAAGGGTGGCGTGTTTCTGGGTGGCATGTTCGTAATGGTGATGTGTTTCTGGGTGGTGTGTTTCTGGGTGGCGTGTTTCTGGGTGGTGTGTTTCCGGGTGGCGTGTTTCTGGGTGGCGTGTTTCTGGGTGGTGTGTTCGTAAGGGTGGTGTGTTCGTAAGGGTGGCGTGTTTCTGGGAGGTGTGATTCTGGGTGGCGTGTTTCTGGGTGGCGTGTTTCAAGGGTGGCGTGTTTCTGGGTGGCATGTTCGTAATGGTGATGTGTTTCTGGGTGGTGTGTTTCTGGGTGGCGTGTTTCTGGGAGGTGTGTTTCTGGGTGGCGTGTTTCTGGGTGGCGTGTTTCTGGGTGGCATGTTCGTAATGGTGATGTGTTTCTGGGTGGTGTGTTTCTGGGTGGTGTGTTTCTGGGTGGCGTGTTTCTGGGTGGTGTGTTTCTGGGTGGCGTGTATGTGGGTGGTGTGTTCGTAAGGGTGGTGTGTCTGCAGACCCCCGGGTGACCCACGTGAGCGTGCAGCTGCCCAACGTGAGCTGGGAGGGCGCGCTGGACCCGGCCTGCCTGCAGGGCTTCCACGTGTGCTGGAGCCTGCACGGCGACCCGGCGGAGGCGTGCGAGTCGCTGCCGCCCGCCGCCTCCAGCCTGCTCGTCAACGAGGTGCGGCCGTGCGCGTACCTGTACGTGCGCGTGACGGCCGTGGGCAGGAGCGGCCTCAACAGCAGCACCGCCGTCAGCTCCGGGCTCGCAGGTAGCCGCCTCCGTCACGGTATCGGTCACGCCGGGCTTTGCTGGAGCTGTAGGGAGTGCTGACTGGCAGCGGAGTGAGTGGTCAGTGCAACCACTCACCACCAGGGGCGCTTGCGTCCCTGGTCACTAAAACCAGTACTGGAAAATTAGCAAAGCGGACCACGAGTCCAAGTGCCCAACCCCCCGCATCGTAGACTCTTTTCTACTCTGTCCAACACTTCATCCAGACCATCCTCTGTCTCCTGTAAATTCCTACACGTAATGCACGCCAATATGCAACACCCATGAATGTGCCCAGGGTTTTCCCTGTGTCTATGCAGGTTTTACCTGGGCCCAACCTATCTCTAGTTATGGTCTAGATTTAAGAGTGAGGGGAGTTAGTCATGGCGCCAATCGCTGTCATGGCTGGCCAATCCCCTCCTAGCACATGATGCATGCGACCCTCTGCCTGCATGGCTAATCCCAGCATGACTAGGCGTAAAGGCTTCGGCCTGAGACGCACCTAGGTCCCTCCCTAACCCGGACCCCTCCAAAATACACTTAGTTTTAGTTAGGTTAGGAAAAAAAATTCGGAGCTGTAGGACATGCAAGGGGGGTCCGCACTGCAGTCAGCGGCAGTGCCCGGCTTGGCGTGGCAAACGTCTTCTTTAGGACCACGGCGAGACTTTCAGTTGTACCTATCTCGAATTTTTTTTTTACGTGATAACGTCTTGTAAATCGATGAACGCAAGGCTGCACGCATGGAAAAAGCATGACAAATTATCACGTTCCGCCTGAGCCGAGCGTGCAAAAAACCGGCCAACCACCGTTGCGAGAAAAATCTTCTGTAGTATCAAACAGGTTAAGGCGGGCTTTTTAAAAGCAGAAATTTAAATTTTTTTATTTATTTGTCCAATTTCGTAATTTCAAATTAATAATTATTTGACATTGATTTGATTTCAGTTTATTTCTATAACTAATTGTTCCTGATTATATTTAAACTAATTATTTAAATTAAATTTGTAAATACTGTAAATAATATTTGAAAATTAAAAAAGTACGCAATTTTTCATCAATGTTTTCTTATAACATTATCACGTAAAATTATCGTCCGTAAACCGACTTTTCAGACAAATGACGAAATTGGAAAAATATATCAATTTTTTTTTTAATTTCTGCTTTTAAAAAGCCCGCCTTAACCTGTTTGATATTATAGAAGATATTTCTCGCAAGGTGGTTGTCCGGTTCTTGCACGCTCGGCTCAGGCGGATCGTGACAATGATTCATGCTTTTTCGTGCGTACAGCCAGCGTTCATCGATTTATAAGACATTATCACGTCAAAAAAAAATGTACCCGCGCTACTTGAAACAGTACTGGTCGATTACTCGCCGGCTGGCGGTAGCGGCCGCTGCTGAGTGTCCAACTAGACTATAGGGTGATTGGAACACTGATATAAATTACAACAAATTTACGGACTTTCCGACAAAATATTTACCTGAAATGAACTAGGTGTTCCTCGTAATCTCAGGTAACTGGGTCTTCGTAGACAAAAAAAAACACCTGATCCCGAATTAGAGTTGAGTGTTCCGTTGTAAACAAGGTAAACACTTGCGTGGAAGGAAAAAAAATATGGTCTTTGCTGTACATTCAACAAGATGTGTATATACTGAGATTGTTATAGTTGATTCATGTTAAAAAAAAAAAAAAAAAAAAAAAAAAAGCTAACACAATCCCATAAATGTTCGAAGATAAAAGTTAAACCAGCGTTCTTCGTAAATTTAAATTCTGATGTGGCCGATGCTTTAGAGGCCCTGTACAGGCACCGTTATGACCTTCCAATCGGCCTTAAAGCCTGGCCCGTGGATGACGCGTTTGGGGCTACCATCCGGCAGATCGTCGGGAGTGCCGGACTGTGGGAACTCCCGCAGCGCCGTCCGACGGACGAAACTGACGCGCGCGCGTGTGTGTTGGTTGGAAAGGGGGGGGGGGAGGGGTTACGTCCTATACCGCCGGCAGGGTCTTCATTCTGCTCACACACGTGCGAAGGAAAACATCGTGTTCTACAGCTATTTTTACGACGTCGTGGACATTCAAATTTGTCTAGTAAAGTAGTTTTAACATTGGCCTTAATTTTTCTCTCATACAAATAGCATGTTTTTGTTTTGTTTTACAAATTGTCTCTTCGCTATCTTCTCGGTGCTACAATTATCCCTTCGCCTTCCTATCTTGGTGTTATAATGGTCTCTGGCCCTTCCTCTCTTGGTGTTACAATTGTCTCTGGCCCTTCCCTTGGTGTTACAATTGTGTCTGGCCCTTCCTCTCTTGGTGTTACAATTGTCTCTGGCCCTTCCTCTCTTGGTGTTACAATTGTCTCTGGCCCTTCCTCTCTTGGTGTTACAATTGTCTCTGGCCCTTCCTCTCTTGGTGTTACAATTGTCTCTGGCCCTTCCTCTCTTGGTGTTACAATTGTCTCTGGCCCTTCCTCTCTTGGTGTTACAATTGTCTCTGGCCCTTCCTCTCTTGGTGTTACAATTGTCTCTGGCCCTTCCTCTCTTGGTGTTACAATTGTCTCTGGCCCTTCCTCTCTTGGTGTTACAATTGTCTCTGGTCCTTCCTCTCTTGGTGTTACAATTGTCTCTGGCCCTTCCTCTCTTGGTGTTACAATTGTCTCTGGCCCTTCCTCTCTTGGTGTTACAATTGTCTCTGGCCCTTCCTCTCTTGGTGTTACAATTGTCTCTGGCCCTTCCTCTCTTGGTGTTAAAATTGTCTCTGGCCCTTCCCCTCTTGGTGTTACAATTGTCTCTGGCCCTTCCTCTCTTGGTGTTACAATTGTCTCTGGCCCTTCCTCTCTTGGTGTTACAATTGTCTCTGGCCCTTCCTCTCTTGGTGTTACAATTGTCTCTGGCCCTTCCTCTCTTGGTGTTACAATTGTCTCTGGCCCTTCCTCTCTTGGTGTTACAATTGTCTCTGGCCCTTCCTCTCTTGGTGTTACAATTGTCTCTGGCCCTTCCTCTCTTGGTGTTACAATTGTCTCTGGCCCTTCCCCTCTTGGTGTTACAATTGTCTCTGGCCCTTCCTCTCTTGGTGTTACAATTGTCTCTGGCCCTTCCTCTCTTGGTGTTAAAATTGTCTCTGGCCCTTCCTCTCTTGGTGTTACAATTGTCTCTGGCCCTTCCCCTCTTGGTGTTAAAATTGTCTCTGGCCCTTCCTCTCTTGGTGTTAAAATTGTCTCTGGCCCTTCCCCTCTTGGTGTTAAAATTGTCTCTGGCCCTTCCCCTCTTGGTGTTACAATTGTCTCTGGCCCTTCCTCTCTTGGTGTTACAATTGTCTCTGGCCCTTCCTCTCTTGGTGTTACAATTGTCTCTGGCCCTTCCTCTCTTTTAATTAAAATTGTCTCTGGCCCTTCCCCTCTTGGTGTTAAAATTGTCTCTGGCCCTTCCCCTCTTGGTGTTACAATTGTCTCTGGCCCTTCCCCTCTTGGTGTTACAATTGTCTCTGGCCCTTCCCCTCTTGGTGTTACAATTGTCTCTGGCCCTTCCCCTCTTGGTGTTACAATTGTCTCTGGCCCTTCCTCTCTTGGTGTTAAAATTGTCTCTGGCCCTTCCTCTCTTGGTGTTACAATTGTCTCTGGCCCTTCCCCTCTTGGTGTTACAATTGTCTCTGGCCCTTCCTCTCTTGGTGTTACAATTGTCTCTGGCCCTTCCTCTCTTGGTGTTAAAATTGTCTCTGGCCCTTCCCCTCTTGGTGTTACAATTGTCTCTGGCCCTTCCTCTCTTGGTGTTACAATTGTCTCTGGCCCTTCCTCTCTTGGTGTTAAAATTGTCTCTGGCCCTTCCCCTCTTGGTGTTACAATTGTCTCTGGCCCTTCCCCTCTTGGTGTTACAATTGTCTCTGGCCCTTCCTCTCTTGGTGTTACAATTGTCTCTGGCCCTTCCTCTCTTGGTGTTAAAATTGTCTCAGGCCCTTCCCCTCTTGGTGTTACAATTGTCTCTGGCCCTTCCCCTCTTGGTGTTACAATTGTCTCTGGCCCTTCCCCTCTTGGTGTTACAATTGTCTCTGGCCCTTCCTCTCTTGGTGTTAAAATTGTCTCTGGCCCTTCCCCTCTTGGTGTTACAATTGTCTCTGGCCCTTCCCCTCTTGGTGTTACAATTGTCTCTGGCCCTTCCCCTCTTGGTGTTACAATTGTCTCTGGCCCTTCCTCTCTTGGTGTTAAAATTGTCTCTGGCCCTTCCCCTCTTGGTGTTACAATTGTCTCTGGCCCTTCCCCTCTTGGTGTTACAAATGTCTCTGGCCCTTCCCCTCTTGGTGTTACAATTGTCTCTGGCCCTTCTTCTCTTGGTGTTAAAATTGTCTCTGGCCCTTCCCTTGGTGTTACAATTGTCTCTGGCCCTTCCTCTCTTGGTGTTTAAAAGGTTTCTTTACCTTCCACGTGTGGTGTTGTACGGTTTCCCTCGCTCCTCTTGCTGCAGACCCGCCCAAGCTGCGGCAGCTGCGCAGCACCCAGCCCAGCCGGGACGCCCTGGTGCTGCAGTGGGCCTCGCTGGCCAACTACTCCTGCGTGGAGCACGTGAAGCTGTGGCTGTGCCCCAACAGGACCCAGGACCGCGGCTCCTGCTTCTTCACCCAGCTATACGAGGACGTCACCCAGCTCGAGCTGTACGACTTCCCCGCCTGCCGCCACTACCACGTGTACGCGTGCGCGCAGCACACGGAGGCGTGCCCTCTGACGGTGATGCGGGTGTACCTGGACTCTGCAAGTGAGTCCTGGTCAGGCCTAGTGAGTCCTAGTGGGTCGTGGTACTGAGTCCTGCTAGAGGGTCCTAGTGAGCTATGTTAGTGAGTCCTAGTTAGTCCTGCTCGTGAGTGCTTATGAGGTCTAGTGAGTCCTAGTGTGTCGTGGTATTGAGTCCTGCTGGAGGGTCCTAGTGAGCTATGCTAGTGAGTCCTAGTTAGTCCTGCTCGTGAGTGCTTATGATGGTCCAAGTGTCTGCCGCGTAAGTGTCCTTTGGGCACATGGTGGTGTATTTGCACAGCACTTGTTTGCATTTAAATGACATCTCCCTCTCCCATACCTAGAGACTGGAAAAATTCGCGGATTCACATCGTGATAGGCTAGAATCCAAAAATCGTTTGCCTTTTTACTGCATCATTGATTGGGCCACAGGTTCATCTGAATGATACTCGGCCAATGAAAAACCTTTAACAAAAGAAGTATCGGATCACTAGCGTCCCAGTTAACAGGTAACACGAGTCAGTAGCCAATCGCAGCAAATGTGATTTTCCCGCGTGCATAGAGGATCATGGAGAGTATATCCTAAAGGTCATTGAAATCGCGAATTCTTCCGGTCTGTACGCCACACCAAATTTCTCGCACGCACCTGTACGTTGTCTTTCACGTCGGCGATCCCGCCATGTCCCCAGACGAGCTGACCCGGGTTGAAGCGGCGAACGTGACCCAGGACTCGGCCGTCATCAAGTGGTGGGTCTCCGACGTGAACTTCACCTGCAGGACGGAGAAGGTGCAGCTGTGCTACCAGGAGAAGGGCAACGACACCTCGGCGGAGTGCTGGAGCTGGGTGCTGGACCAGGCCGAACCTGGAGACTCCACCCAGCTGACCGACCTCTACTCCTGCGCCGCGTACTCGGCGGTCGTCAGCCTCGCCACCGCGGTTAAGACCACCCGCAAGACCGTCACCTTCACCACCCCGATGGCGGGTGAGCGCAACCTGCGTCTTTCTCACACGCTTTTCTCTCGTTATTTCTTTTTTTAAGGGCTGTTCCTAAAATCTCAACTTGATACCTCCCTTGGGGGACGCACCATAACGCCGAAATTCCAAATTGACCACAACGCCGACAGCTAGAAAACTGCTGTGTACCACAACGCCGAAATACACTAACGCCGAAAAATTTCATTGCAGGACTGCCACAAAGGTTAGGTTAGGTTAGACTAGGTTAGGTTAAACTAGGTTAGGTTAGACTAGGTTAGGTTAGACTAGGTTAGGCTAGGCTAGGTTAAGTTAGGTGAGGTAAGGTTAGGTTTGATTGTGGTATTTCGGCGTTAAGGTACATTTAAGAAACACACACAAATTCATTCAGTTGTTATTTCGGCGTTGTGGTACAAAGCAGTTTTCTAGCTGTCGGCGTTGTGGTCAATTTTGACATTCGGCGTTGTGGTAACGACCCCTTCCCTTGCATTTGTTGTTCCGCCACTAATATTTTCAACGGATAATCATTCAGTGGGATAACATGGGTGTAGAACATCGCGCAAGTCTTCATATTAAAATATTGGCGCAAATTTTTACACCCGTGTAATTACACGGGTTGAAAAAATTTTTGTGGCATAACAAGAAATGCAAGGGAAGTATCAAGTTAATTTTTTTTTGCAAATAGACCTTAAATGAAAGTTAATGATGAAAAAAGGAAAAAAAAAATCACCCTTGCATGCGAGATCGAGCCTTAAGTTCGATCTTTTTTTTTACGTAGAAAACAGGAAAATCCTCTTTTTTTGTCTCTTGGATAAATTAGTTTACCATTACTATCAATAGTTTACCATTTAAATTTAGTAGTCAAATAAATTATTTCCATATCCAAGCGATTACCATTTTTAAGATGCCGCCAACTAAAGCCTTTGTCTTTTTGACGTGAATACGTCTTCAAAATTGCTTTCATAAGTAGGAGGGGATTAAAAAAAAAACGAATGATAACAAAATCGGGGGGGATACTGTTTGGTGTTGCAGCTACATATATCTATCATCTCCATCCAAAACTTAATCACACCACTGGATAGCTAAAGGATAAAAAAAAAAATTCCTTTACGCTAAAGTGAGGACTGTGACGCATCGCGCGCGGGGGAGGGGGAAGCACCGCCATTTTTAGGTCATTTTGCTGCCTTTCGAGATATACATTTAGTGTAACTTTTTACTCGGAGAAGCTACGACGTTCGTTTTGAGTTTCAATCGTCAGCTCTCGTCAAAATCTATTGATTGCATATATATAACGTTCGTTTAAAATTGTTACAGTAAATATATATGGTGTTAAAATTAAAAAAAAATTAAAAATATATAATTTTGGCCTACACGCGACTTCTTAATGTTCGAACATGATTATAACATACATAAGATAACGTATTTTATATTTTGTATAGAAAATATTACCTGTTACGTACACGTATGCACGTCCCAGGACGCGGCCACAACCCAGGGGCCGAGCTGCTGTGAACGGTTGCGACGTGGTGCGCAGGCGACGCGATAGACGCGGGGGTCGGGAACGTGTCCGACACGGCGGCGGTGATCGCGTGGTCCTTCGGCGCCGACAGGACGGACTGCCGACCCGACAGCATGCAGGTGTGCTACTGGCCCGTCGGGGACAGTGACTCGAGGTTGTGTCGCTCGCTGGGCACGGCGGCGCACTCCAGCGCGCGCCTTCACAACCTGGAGGCCTGCAGCTCCTACCGGGCGGAGCTGACCCTGCTGACGACCGCCAGTCCGCAGCCATCGACGGCCCTAGAGCTGACGACGACGAGCGCAGGTTGGTAACCACTGACGGGTCGAGGATCACCGGTTAAGACCGCGCTTGTTCGTGCCATGACTAGGGACTCCTGTATTTCGCGAATACATTTCGTGTCAAGGTATGTCACAAAACACTGTAGCTTTTTCTTAGAGTAATGGCTAGAGACCTGCAAAATTCGCGGATTCATTTCGTGATATGCTACAATTCAAATAATTATACCTTAGCGCTGCTTCTGCAATTGGTTCACTGTTAATCTGGAGTAATGAGGGCCAATTAGAGACCCTCACTCATAGAAGTGTCGAATCACAGACACTCGGTCGAGACGACTCACAAGTCAGCAGCCAATGAACAGGTGGCATTTGCCCGAGTGTGTAGAGTGTAGTAGAGTCTATCCTGGAGGTCATTGAATCCGCGAATTTTGCAGGTCTCTAGTAATGGCGAATCGTGTGCGTGCAGCAGTACGGTATCCACATTCCCATTGGCCGCGTCAAGTGCGGGAAAACACCTCTCGCCGACCACAGCCAATACCTACAAGAAAAAAAAACTACGGTGTTTTGCGATGTACCTAGACGCGAAATATATTTGCGAACTACATGTGTCCCTAGACATGAATAGAGACCGGAAAAAATTCGCGGGTTTCATTTCACGACAGCCTCAAATTCAAATAGTTATACCTCAGTGCTGCCTCTGCCATTGGCTCGCAACTCACCTGGACGACTCTGGGCCAGTGAGAAACACTCAACCGAAGCTGTATCGAATCACAGGCCGCTACACGTTGGGACACCTCCACAAGACAAGCAGCCAACGAGAGGGTGACATTTGACCGAGTGTACGTGGAACTATAAAGTTCATCCTAGAGGTTCATTGAACCCGACAATTTTTCCGGTCCCTAGCCCATGCGTTGGACAGCACGACTTCTCTTGGGACACCGTAACTCACGCGTTCTTTAAACGATTCATGCAACGGGGAATCTTGATTTATGTAAGCTTTTTTTGGACATACACCACTGCAGTTTTGCACTGTTTTTCATGGAAAAATTCCGAAAAAAAAATGTAGATAAAAAAATTCACAGAAAACAAATTCGGAATTTTTTCCATGAAAGACAGTGCAAAACAGCAATGGTGTATATCCGAATAGCTGTATTACACTATAACTGATATCCTGATCACACACACACACATACACGCATACTATAATTATATTAGTACCTACTGGTTTACATTCCCACTCCAACTTCACTGCGAGGCAGTTCAGTTACCCAACATGTGAGTTCCGAGACCTAAAGCATTTGAAATTAATAGATATTAATCTAAAAAAACAAACCACATTTCTGAAATAAAAAAAAATTAAATAAACAAAACCCAAGAAAATAGACCATAGCCAAGGCCATAACTACCATATATTTTTTGTATGATAGTTTAATGTAAATTTATTTTTGGTAAACGATATGTATGAGAAAGATCTTGGATCAGTGCGTAAACTTCAAATTTGTAATATCACATTTACTAATACGAAATTTTGAATCCTAAAACATGTATTCTAATAGTAAATACACATTATAATTTAGTCTCCAAGCTGGTTTCGACGTAAATATCCAGCTCATATCTTCTCATCTTGCCATTGCTAGGATTCCTACATTGGAATTATCTGCTTCCAGTTATGTTAGCCATGAGATACCCTGTTCCGATTTACATTATAATTTTGGACATAACGCCATTGCAAGTTTGGACTGCATATCACAGAGAAACCCCCGAAGAACAGACAGAGAAATATGAATACACAAACACACTAGCCAAACTCAGCCGATGTATATTTATCCATCTTTGTATGTTCTTCGGGGTTTTCTCTGCGACAATGGCGTGTGTTTCTGAAGTAATGATTTTAACTCAATATTTCCCAATTGCAATAATCATTCAAAGAACTTGCATCAACCATGTTACTATTGAGTTCCAAGCCTTGAAGAAATTATGATGTTTCTGTTTGGACTGGCAGTTCCAAAATACATTGTGCTTTAGATTTCCCGCTGGTGGTCAAGTTTCTCAATGTAGTGGTTTTTCCACTGGGGATTCCTTTAAATATATTTTTTTCCCTTCGTCACAGGTCACCCCGTGATGGTGGCCATGAGCGCTACGGCGACGAAGGACCTGGTGCGCGTGGAGTGGACGCCGGCCGACTCGAGCCTGCAGTGCGTGCGGCTGTACAACGTGTCCTGGTACTCCTCGGGCGACCCCAGGAGGACCTGGCAGTCCTTGCCGACTGACACCACGTCCTACACCATCCACGCCGTGTCCAGCGGGCAGACGTACTACGTGCAGGTTTCTGCGGTCTTCCTGGACGGCACCTCCGAGTCGCTGTCCCGGCACGTGGACGTCCCTGCTCACTCGGGTGAGTGCGCGCGCCGGTATTGTCGGCGCCGACACACGGTCTGCAGTATCCTTGTGCGAATTGACGCGATTCACAACTGAGGAGGTTGCTGCGATAACTGCCCGCGCTCCAAAAACAACGTCCTGATATATCAAGGTGCAAAATTTTCTTGGTGGTCAACCCACTTACGTTTAGCTCCTTCTTTTTTTCCTTCACTAAACCCATAGTTCTTCGTTCACTTAACATACTTTCACTCATTTCAAATACAACTATTAATACACTAACTCATAAAAATACTAGGTGATCTGAAAACTTTCAACAATTAAAATGGTTATCTTCAAAAAAAGGGCTCATAACATCATAATACCAACACAACATTTGGTGAACACAATATTTGGTGACCATAGAGATTAAGATATGTAGAATTCATTTATTGTATTCTCCTCAAAAAAGGACCCATGGGCTCATAGACCATAATTGCAGCAACCTCCTCAATTCTGACACTGTACATATGTATCTTTGCAAAATTTCGGTGCGTATTTCCAAAACCAGCAATTTTGTACTTGTAACATGTTAGCTCTCGGTACACGGCATTTGACAGAAGTAATTTTGTGAATGGAACGGAAGTCGTGCGGAAAGGAAATATGTAACAACGATCCTGTCATCTGTGGCAGATGGCGCGACGCCAAAAAGGAAACTTTATAGTATTAACTGATCAAAGAATTTTAACAAGATGGACAGTATTTTAATTCCTTGTCCAAAATCAGGTCCGAGACTGGAGGTTTATTATTTTTTTCAAGTCTTTTTTTCACTTTTATCGGTGCTATATCATTGAATATGTTTATATTTCGCTCCGCGAATTGAATGATTCGGTAGTCGACGTAGCTGCAGAGACGGAAAATTATAAAAATGGGTGCAGAAATCACGTGCGATTCGCGTCCAGAAATTTAGTTTGAAAACACAATTTGCGTGTATTTATCACGCTCGACATTTTTCTAAAGAGTTCTGAAAGTTTAAAATTAATGTCTGAGTTTCGTTTAATAAGTGTATTTACAACACCAGAACACGAGAATTTGCTCTTTACCAAGGTTATATGTTACACGTCTTTATAAAACAACAATAAAGGCGTGAACAGTTGGATGCAAATTATAGTTTAACGGGCATCTAATGGGTACTCCACTGGCTGAGAAGACACGTGATCGCATCGCAGTGACATGAAAAACGTCTATGGAAAGCAGGCGACGAGTTAGTCAAATGCACTAGCAACCTTCAGCCGTACAGCACAGTGGATGCTTTTACACATTTCGCTATTAGCATCGTGTTGACTGTTAGTGAGTATGGTGCCGCGATTACAGATTGAACAAAACATCACTAGCACGGTGTCATCCGCAGAAATGGTCGATATGTTAACGGTGTTAAGGCCAGGCGAAAAAAAAAAAAACTGCACGTTGAGCAGTGCGCATTTACAAAGAACGCTTTTGGTAACCTAAGTGTAACTAGTAGGAAAACCTTTGTACGGATTAACCAGTGACTTTCTGAAAATTGGGTGTTTCACACCACCAAGGGTGATGTTCACCTAAACTGCGTATGGCTTGAATCTAAACGTCGAAATTAACTACTCATGGGGCTTGAATGTTAGTGCCGGTACGGTAAAGTTACGTGTTATGTATAAGTTACGTGTTTCCAAATGTATATGAACCTTGAATTTCAGTTTCTTATGGTGAAGAGGCTTCGGAATAAATCGAGTAAGGCGCATCTGACGTATCGCAGGCACGTCTCGTGGTTTCGCCACGACCAGTTGCTTGGTGTCGTCAAATAAGTGTTAAGTAAAACGAATAAAGCGCCAAATATTAAAGTAGCTACGCCACTGGATCATCACCTACTTCATGCGGATCATTTTCACGTCACTGCATTTCGATCGCGCGATCCTCTCAGCTACTGGAGTTGCCCCACTGAAGTACAACAGTTCACACCTGTAGTGTTTTAGGGTTGCGCTTACAGAAATAGCTTCCTTAAAAAATATATACCTATATATTCTTATTTTCGACATTCCCTGCCGCCCATTAAATCTATGCCCCACAATTTGCGAACACTGTGTATTATGATTTTCTGTGCATTGCCAATTATTCACTACCTATCAAACATTGTCGTTAAATCACGGAAGCTAATAACTCTGCTTTGATTTTATTTTTCAGGTTGTTCGTCTTCGTACGATACAGTTTCATGCGTGCAATTGGTCACGACTATACTTTCTTTGAGGTATTTCCTATGTAAATAATAAAATCACAGAAATTAAAAAGAAATACTGGCATGTTTTACTCATATTCTTAATATTAGGCATCATAGCTATTGTGCAAATAACCATATTAAAAATTTACATGTTTTATTTTGTTATATGTATGCTATGTTAGCCCTATAGATAATTAAACCGAAACTAAGTATTTGTTAAAGTAGAATTTTTTTATAAGAAATCCAATATCAACAATTCCTAAACATAACCATATGTATAATACTTGTTATTCATACAGCTAAATAATACTGCCTCGGCTTCACCACTTACATTGGCATGGCCACTCTCTATCATTCACGATATGCCTCCTTGGCCGCAGGGCTCCGTTATGTCTCTGGATGTTGTCATTGCATCGAAGGCAGGGGCGCAACAACCGGGGGGGGGGGGGGGGTGCAAGGGTATTTTGCCCCCCCTCTGTGAAACCTTGAAGTGGGGGCAAACGGGGGCAAATAAAGTGCTGTGTAATCAATTTTTAGATAGTAAAACTGCTTAAATAGCACCATTTTCCACCTTGAAATACAAAGCTTCAATAGGGGGGATCGATGATTCTTTATAAAAAGGTATATTGCCCCCCCCCCTCCTTTGGAAATTTAGTTGTTGCGCCCCTGATCGAGGCGATGGGGTGGGGAGCGAACTCGGAGCCCCTTATCTGGCCACTCCCAGATCAAGGGAATCAGTTTGCAAACACGATTAGAAACTATTGAGATCATTCCGTGGGCATGGCCAGTTAGCGGCAGTCCTTCAGGTAGCCCGGAGGGTCAGTTGGGACGATGTCTTCGAGGCGAGGAACGACTGCCGAAGATGTCTCTGTGTCCGAATAGTGGGAGATCCAGGGGCTGCCATGTTCGGAAAGCACGGCTCCCATGCGTACGCTCGCGATAACATCCTCGGCAGAATTGCTCTGCTGCAACGAAAATTTTCTTCGTGCAATGCCACCAGTCATGTTCGAGAAGATGTCACATGTAACTTACTCGCGGTCGCCACAGAAATGTGTTTTTCATGCTGTGGTTTACCTATTTTTCAGCGAGGTGATAAAATAAAAATTTACAAGGGTATTTTTTTTCCCCCGCATGTTTCTCTTTGATGTTCCTGAATGCAAAGTCTTGCATGCTGATTTTTTACCACGATCTTCATTTAAAGATTCTGTGAATGTAACCATATTAATCACCGGCAAAAATAAAATAAAATTGTTCATGCTGATGAAGTTAGCGTGGCCAGATATATCAGACATTTTAAGAAGCGCGAAGTTCTATGTAGTGACAATGAGCATTAACGCTTCTAGCTTCATTTCCATTTCATACTTTGGAAGTTGGATTAAAAGTACATTAAAGAATGCTGAGGGAATGTAATATATTAATTTACTAAGGTGTCTGCATAATTTTGCAAATGGGCATTTACTTCAAAATGCAAATAAAACTCTCAGTCGAGTAATGTGTGACTTTACCAAAATATCGTGAAAAAGTATTTATCTTGTATGACTATGTAAAAACACATAAGGAATAAATAATACGTTCATGGCATAGAATTTTTAATACCGCGGCTCAAGCAGTCATTTACGTAGCTGACTTAACCTAACCACCGTGATAGTGGATTACAGACAACTGCAAATGTAACGAATTATTCCCTGAAAAAGTGAAAAAATGAATACATCAATCGATCCAGACTAAAATTAAGGGATTGCTATACTGCTTTGCAGAATATTAAATTATAATAATTGAAAGTCCTAAAAAAATAACATTTTCATAATGTTACAATTTTTTTTCACACAGAAGACTCGTCTCAACAGTATTACTATACATTTCATATTATGTATTCAAAATAAAGAATATGATATATGTATCGCATATGGTGAATATAATAATTTACACACAACATAACAGGCCAGAATGTTGTTAGTGCAATAATAAAACGGTATTAAGGGTTAAACTTGCAAATCGCAATGCCTGTGCCGGTTCTATCATAACCGTGTATTGGATCGTAGGTAACATTCATAGCAGAATGATTACTTACGCTAAATAATTTTACGAAATAAGTCACATTAATAAATGGCGCGATTTTGTATCTTGGATTTTTCTCATTAATCTGACGTGCATTTATGTTATTTATATCTGTTTAATTGGAACACCCATCTCTATTGGGCAGCGTTTTTTCACAATTTCGCTCGCAAGATAGCCAACTCTAATTAGGGTGAGGATCAATCGCCTGCTGTTACGAACGCTTTATCCGCACACGACCAAACCATCCTCCAATCACAGCCGCCGACACGACTGACTCCAGCGCCGCCAGCGGAGATCTCGGCAACCAGAGTTCTAGTTTCGCGCCGTTTCGTTTGGAACGGTTCGCAAGGTAAGTACGTACCTGTAAATACAAGATTTTATGTTTTTTTTTATTTTTAGTCCAATTACGTTTTTAAAGCAGAAGATTTCGGTGTTATCATTTTTATAAATAATGTATTTTAATACTTAATCCAAAAAAACAGTGGTAACATTTTGTGTTGCATTTTTTACGATCGAATAATTCGTAATAAATTGGTCTAAAACATATACATTCTGGTAATAAAAATAAATAGGCGTAATTTGTGGTTTAAAAGTGATTCAATAAGATACGCACAACAAAACAAAATTAATTAATTTTTCTAATGTATGTTGGTAGACTACAATCGTTTTGTCCGGTAATAACGACATTCCTTGAATCTAAAACATTAAGAGATTTTTTTTTTATGATTTGAATTAAGTTTTGGTTAACTGCTGCTTAAATCCATGATATAACTTCCATTTCGGTGTCGTATGTTGTATTGTGTTTGTTTCGTCTTTTCGTTTTGTCGTGTTTTTGTCTCGTTTCAACCGTTGTACTGAATTGATTTGGGTTCAATATTTTTGTGCTGTCATTTGTGGTTTTTTTTTTCGTTCTCTTAGTACATTTTTCTTTGTTTTTCTTTGTTTGTTGACCATATTCCTGTTACGGAATATTTTGTGGTGTTTATATCCTGTTGACAACAGCAGTTCTTTGCTTAATTTGTGTTTTTTGTCTTTTGGGTATTTTTATTTATTTATTTATATTTTATTTTTTAGTTTTCTTCAACAGAAAAAGTTCTTAGTAATGGCGTATGTCCAAAAACTTACATCAAGTCATGCACTCCCATTGCACAAATCTTTCAAAGATAATATGTTGTATTAACTTGCATTTCGGTGTTTTGCGGTTTATTGATAATCTTGTCCCTGAATATAGGTTATAGGTACAAATAAATCTCAAATAAGTGCACCGATTTCTGTAGCGCAGTTAGATTCAAGCTGGCCTTTCGGTGTAAGGGGTCCTGTGTTCGAATCCCGGGCGTGTATTTGCATCCGTTAAAATAAGCCTCGAGCACTGTCAAAAATATATTTAAATTTTCAAAAAGAAAACGAGGATTTTTTTGGCGCGTTGATAATGAATAATTTAAAAATAAATATTTGCTGCGGCATGGCATGTTGGACATTTAAAACATTTAAGGTTCTAACCACCGTCCATCCAGAATGGATATCGGTTTCCCGTGGTTTCCCTAAATCACTCTAGTCAAATGATCGTATGATTCGATACCTACTATAGCCGCGGCCGACTTATTCTCTGAATTAATTCGATTGTATTGTGACTACAAGTTTCTAATGATCTTATGTTGAAGAGAAGTAAGAATCAAATATATAAATACATTTAACCCCAATCATAGCTAACCAAAATTAAAACAATATAACACATTTCAAAACTAATTTACAAAAATGAGTTATCCTAAATAACACATGACAAACCAAAATTTATTTATAAATGTAGTCTTTCCAATTCCAACTGATGAAAATAATCACTAGAAAAAATTAACACAGTGTACTGAAAACAGTAGCGTTCTTTAATTTACGGACAAAAATGTTCAAAGCCTGTGCCAAGAAAAAATTTTGGGGCCAGTAATGAAAAATCCTTAAATAATCTTATGTAAAATGAGTGCGTGTAAAGGTTTCTGGCAATTGGTAATCATTTAAAGCTATATTTTGTAATTCGTAATTGCTAGTTTGCACTGTATGTCGTAGATAGGAAAACCCGAAGAACGGACATAGATAGAATCGATGAACGCCGGCTGCACGCACGAAAAAGTGTCCCGTTGCGCCCATTGTTCCGTTATGCTGTGTCCCGTTAAGCTCATTGTACGCTTGCGCCGCATCTATCTCTCTTCCACTCGATTGGCCTATGCGTTCGAGGAGAAGAAAGACAGCGGCTGCACACAACTTACATCTACACGTGAACTGTTTCGTCAACTGGTTATAAAGTGAAGTGAATTGTTAATGTGGTTTTCATTGCTTATAACAACAACAATTTCGGCAATAAAGGTTAATTATTCTTCCATTTTAAAAATTTGATTACTAGTATAATTTCAAGTATTTATTCTTTTATTAATAAAATAAAAATAATTCAATTTTATTCATAAAAGTATGCAATCATTTCATCAATGTTTTGTTATGACGTTGTCACGTTAAACTATCGTCTGTAAACCGACTTTACAGACAACCATTTTTTTTTTTGTTTTCTCTATGACATACAGTGCAGGTTAGCTAGCAATAGCGTACGTCGAAAATAATTTTTTTTTAAAATCATTCTTCACCTTTGCAAGAATCATTCAAAGAACGGATTATTAACAAATTTTTGTATCGGAGTGTACGTAAAGATTAACAAGTTGCTCTGACAATGCTGCGTGGGCGCTCGTCATTCGCGAGTGGATTCGAGAGTGACAGCTGATTGTTTGTGCAAGTCCGCGTGGCAATCAGACAGGGCACTATCTGACGTACGTGGCCCAAACAGCCCGCTAATCTACATTATGTCTTGCACGGCTGAGGATGTTTTTTGAGGTAGGTGGCTGTCACATTTTGGTCTCTGTTTTGTAAAATCACGTTTTTTGACGTGACAACGTCTAATAAATCGATGAACGCCGGCTGCACGCACGAAACAGTGTCCCGTTACGCACATTGTCCCGTTTTGCTGTGTCCCGTTACGCTCATTTTATACTGCTCTTTGCTAACCTGAACCTCCTAGCATTGCGACCGAGTTTGTTGCGTAATTCTGTTTTCATGCATTTCAATGTAACATTTTCATTGCTCTTTGCTAACCCGTTCCTCCTAGCATTGCTGCAGAGTCCGTGGCGCAAATATATTATCTTTGACTGCATCTTGGTGTTGGGTAAGCCATTTTTCTTCACATCATCCTTGAAACACTCCCATTCTTTTCCTACTTTTCCTATCATCGTCCTATCCTTAACAGAATAACACAGATTGGAATAAGTTAAATAGCAAACATGTATAAAAGTTATAGTTAAAATAATCTCTTCGTTAAAGTAATAAACATATTTGAATTAATGAGTGCAATTAAAAGTAAATTTATCAATTAAATTGTAGATTTCATTTCACTCCTTCTTTGTATCCATACAAAATAGTGATAATTCAATAAAAATGATTCAATTTTATTCATAAAAGTATGCAATCATTTCATCAATGTTTTGTTATGACGTTGTCACGTTTAACTATTGTCCTTTAACCTACTTTACAGACAACCAATTTTTTTTATATCTTGCACATAATATTATTTTTAAATTTCATAATATTTATTATTAACATTTTAATGATCATAAATTAAACATTTTTGAAGAATCATTTAAGTTTCTTCCTTATTGCAGCTGGTGTGTTATTCCGCTGCATATGAGATTCAATCTTAATTTTTTTTTCAATTTAATACCGATTTTCACTTATATTCCTGTAAATACTTTTAATGTCTCACTTTGGGTCATAATACTTCGCAAGTTCTTCACAATGGCACCAGAATCAATGTCCTAGCTAAAAGCGTTTCCACTTCACACCAACTTATAACTTTACACAAAGATAATTCGTAACCATCACGCGCATGCGCCTACGCTGGTACGATGACGTCACAGGCGAAACAAATACTACGCGACAAAACATCGTACAGACAAGATCTATCCATTGTTGACGCATTATTAATCTCGTAGCTATTAGCGATTCAAACCTGACGGTATTTTCTCACACAAGAAAGTTACACCGACTAGCTAGGGCCACAACAAAACAGGGGCCAATGATGAAACCATCCAGAATTGGTGTTGACGAATACAGAGTCAATCAAAACGTTTGCCGTATCGCATGTAAAGTGAGTCGGTAAAAGGCTTGTGGAGATTGTAACTTAATTTTGTAGCGGAGTAGTCAAGCACTAACAGGCGTATAAATTTCGCTAATTGGTTTTTATATTTCAGACGAGGGTTTCGTATTGATAGTAATTGATATTTTAAAATAATATCTAACGAATACGTCGTAAATCAAACATTCCAAACATATTTTTGTCACGTGTATTCAGCTTGTAAAATGTGTCGGGAATAAACCAGAGCTTCAAATGTGAAGGGGTTTACACGGACCTGCGCAAGGAATAAAGGTAGTGACTATGAAGTCCCGTCCGCTGACACCAGAGTGTGCTGCGTGCGTCCTGTGGCCTGGCGTTTGGCGGAATAGACGCCATGATTTGTCGAGGCCAAAGTTTTAAATTTTAGCCAACTTGGGTTTTTGAAGTAAAAACTTCTATAGGAAGGTTTGGATAGGGATTAAATTCATGTAAGTCGTCATCGGCATGGTCACGTGACGTCAGCTGTGAATATATATATATATATATATATATATATATATATATATATATATATATATATATATATATATATATATACACACACACACACACACTCAGTGGTGCGCGCGCAGCCAGTACACATAACACAGGTCGACAAGTAATGCACACGACATATACCAATATACATATCTTATTAATACGCGTCTTCAGTCCCTGTACATCAGTGCTGTGCATATGTGAATCTAATGTGTGTATGCAGTAAAAAGTGAGTATAAAATATATTAGTATTCTCATATAGATATATAGTTTGAATAATGAAAAAACGGAGTCTTTGTAGCAATATCACCTAAAAATTAAGAACATCATTATTTATTTTTTTAATACCTACAATTACTATGCAATGCGTATTTTATATTAATTTAAGAGTTATTTTACTAACGTGATAAAACAAATTTGGTGTGTAATAATATTTTTTCTTAAAAATTGCGAAAAAGTATCTGATTTTTATCAAAACTTAATTTGGATATCCAAAAATAAAAGCTGTTTGTTTATAGTTTTAAGTTTTCACTTCTGTTGGCAGTCCTCATGACTGCTTTGAAATTTGGGGGTAAGGGGGTGTATAACCCAATGTCCAATGAAATAATTAAGTGCCCTACGTGGAGTTTAGCTTTCAGCCATCCCTTGATTAGCCTACTGGTACCAAAAACGGGGTATCTAGTAATTCCAATAGAATTAAAATTATACCCTCCGTTACTTCGAAAATTGCATTTTATAAACTCTTTCTTGGCCTGTGATCTAGAAGGAAAAAAAGTGCAGAAATCCCTATTTTACCATGAAATACAAAATCTGCACGTGAAAATAAAAGGTAAACATCGCTCAGATGAACTGCTAAGTCGAAGGATGTGCTACTTTATTTCAGGACCTTTTGCCACGATTTGCATTAACAAACACACCAATCACGGAGCAAATACTTGAATTAGAATATCAGGTGGCTAAAAGATCACTCAAGATTCACTTTAGTAACGATTCAGTAACGAAACTAATGAAGAGTCCAGATTCATAATTATATGCAAGGAAATTATTAAAAAAAAAGGGGTTTTCTGTAAAGTCGGTTTACGGACGATAATTTTACGTGATAACGTCATAAGAAAACATTGATGAAAAACTGCATACTTTTTAATTTTCAGATATTATTTACAGTTTTTGCAAATTTAATTTAAATAATTTGTTTAAATATAATCAGGAACAATTAGTTAAAAAGCCCGCCTTAACCTGTTTGATATTATAGAGATTTTCTCGCACGGGTGGTTGACCGGTTCCTTGCACGTTCGGCTCAGGCAGAACATGACAATGAGTCATGCTTTTTTCGTGCGTGCAGCCGGCGTTCATCGATTTATAAGACGTTATCACGTCAAAAATAATGTATCGCAAAAGTATTCTGTGAATTTCAGGTGCATTTAGGATGGCTTCTGGTGTTGGCCATTGTTCCGTCTGGACTCTTGGAGGATTGTAGAGGTGAGTGGAGATTTGTTGTTATAAAGCCACAGGCAAACAACTACCACAGAGAGAGAGGCCGTGTTCACAGTGAAGGGAAGCCTAAGATGTACATCAAGTTCTGTCCCTGGCCCGAACACGCCCGAATATTATTCACCTTCGGCCAACCTCGGGTTTATTTATTAATATATATATATATATATATTTCTCTGTTTATTTTAATGTAGCTACACTAACCTAACTAACCGTCCATGGTGTTTTAAAAGTGTTTCAATGTAGCTTACCTAACCGACAACTTTTAATATTTGAATTCATTTTTCCTGCGCAAAAAATAAAACAAATCCCGAGGTTGGCGCAGGCCCCCCACATCATTCTGTGGGCCCCGTTGCTAATCTCCTCCTCCTCCCCCCCCCTTTTTTTATACTAAAAAGATTTTAAAATTTTTTGGCATCAATGTATATTGTTTTAGTTATATTAATTCTTAACCATAATCACAATTATTTTTGAAACACACATTGAAACTAGTTTTAAGTCAGTTGTTTTAGATTGTCAACGTAAAATTTATGTTGAATAATGGCAAATAAATGAGTGTAACATGGTGTCACGTCAGATGTCGGTGGTTTTTGTTACTCACAGTCGTAGAAGATTCAGACACGTTCTGTACGCACAGCACACATTCCGAATCATATTACTCTGGCGCAGGGGCGCAACAAATAAATTTTCAAAGGGGGGGGGGGGAAATATACCTTTTTATAAAGAATCATCGATCCCCCCTATTGAAGCGGGGGGCCCGCGGGTCCTCCCCCGGGAAAAATTTGTATTTCAAGGTGGAAAATGGTACTATTTAAGCAGTTTTATTATCTAAAAATTGATTACACAGCACTTTATTTGCCCCTGTTTGCCCCCACTTCAAGGTTTCAGAAGGGGGGGCGAAATACCCTTGCCGCCCCCCCCCCCCCCCCCCTGTTGTTGCGCCCCTGCTCTGGCGTGATATTTCGTCGGTAACTATAAAATTAGGCCAGATTTTTTTAAATTTGTTTTCTATGATTTATTTTAAAATCATCTACTTTTTTTTTGTTTGTTTTAATTTGTTTCTTCTTTCCTTCTCGGGCCCCGTTGCCGTAGCAACGGTAGCACCGGCCATGTGGGGGCCCTGGGTTGGCCGAAGGTGAATTATTCGGGCGTGTTCGGGCAGCAACAGAACTCACGGCGAGACTTAATTTAATAACTTGAAAATTATGTAATTTTTGAAAAATGACCTTTATCTACCTTCACATATACGGTCAAAGTAAGATATGTACAGATAACTGAAAGGAATTCACTAAATTACAGCTGTTAATAATAAATTATAGTCTTGGAGTGGAAGAAGTGAGTTTTTGGGGTCACACTACACCAATTATCAACTAGCGCTTGAGCCCAAACGGTTAGTCGGAGAGAAAAAAAAACATAAATAAACAAATTGTAGGAAATTTGAGATACTTTCATTTTGAATAGAAAGGTTATTTACAAAAAGTTGATAGTTTTCGAGTCATAAGCAATGAACTGCCAAAAATTGAGGTTTTTTTTTACTTTTTTTTTTAAATGTTGCGTCACAAAATTTTGTTAGCAAACCTGAAATTCGGATTCAGCACCCCATAAAACATAAGAATTGAAAAAAAAAAATCAAAACTACCTCAATACTTTCCCGGTAAAAAACACAATTTAACTGGACTAGAACTCGCGGCGAACAGGCCCCGCTAGCGCGCGCGCGTGTGTGTTGCAGTGTACGACAGCCTGAGCAGAGTGACGGTCGCGGGAGACGTGGTGAGCTGGGAGGGCAGCTACAACGCCTCCTGCCTGCGGAGGCTGGAGGTGTGCTGGACCTACCCGGAGCTCGGCGTGTCCGGGTGCGGCGAGGCGCCCTTGGACTCCGGCAGCCTCCGGATCAAGGGCTCCCGCCCCTGCCGGCGCTTCACCGTCAGCGTGAGGGCCGTCGGCTTGGACCCGGGTGACGACTACACCTACCCGGGCAACGGATACACGGGTGACTCAGCGACGGAGCTCCCGAACACTCGCGCGAAACCCTCCTCCAACCGGACAGCCAATCAGTGGCGTAGCCAGGATTTGTGTATGGGGGGTGTTAAGAAGCATGGCTCCCCCCCCCTCGTATTAAAGCGGGGGGTCCGGGGTTCCTCCCCCGGGAAAATTTGGATTTTAAGGTGTAAAATAGTGTTTTTTTTTTTTTTTTTAGCAGTTTTCGGTACTTAAATTTAAATATTGTAATGGTAAATTTTTTATTAATTTTAATATGAAATTTGTTTGAGTGATGAATAAGAAATGAATTAAAGATTTGGTGCTAAGGGGGGGGGGGGGGTGGGTTGAACCCCTAAAAACCCCCCGTGGCTACGCCCCTGCAGCCAATTACACTTCAGCTTACACTGAGAAAAATGTTTGTATGCCTCAACAAAATATTATGTTTGTATGCGGCGAAATAAATATATATTTTTGTTAATTCAAACAAATATTTTGCAGTAGGAAAGATTTCCGTCTACCCGACAAAATGATGTTGTCGACTCAAATACGTATATTTGGTTGTTAGGCGTAACAAATAATATTTGTTTCTTACCGAGTTTGGTTAAGCTAACAAAATATTCTGTTCCCCCAAGTAAATATTAGTTTCGCCATATATAAACAAATATTTGTTTGATTCAAACAAACCTTTTTCTCAGTGCACTGTAAACCTCACGACTAACTTCTATATCTGTGCTTGTTGCATAAAAGGGGTTAAATCCTAAAATCATACTTTTGAGAAAAAAAATCGGTTTTGTCTAGAGACGTACGAGACTGTAAAATCCAGATAAAAACGACACAATTAATGATGATGCAGTTGCCAACAACTCGATTGGCAGCAAGATTGCGCGGTAGCACAACTGACCGCCATGACGGTTGAACAACAACTGTTGCTTCGTTTGCCGGAAGCTGCAGGGCTACCCACCTCGGCAGGCAGCCAACTTGAAAAAACTTGGCGCTGCTGTCAAGCAGCGCGGGAAGTTCAAAATTCAAATGTTTCAAACACTATACACTATATTACACACAATATTTACAAGTCCAAACAATCGCGATTGAAAATTATCAGGTTTCTTGAAGTCACCGGTTGTTTTTTTTTAGCTCTATTAACTGCTTTAGAATTTTTGGAAACTCATAAATTGTATTAAAATAATGTCTCTTAATCTCCCTTATCAAATTTAAAAGTAATTAATTCAAAGTCACAATTTTTGACTTTTGAATTTCTGACTTTACACAACAAGCACAGAATATAGTATGTTTCACGCTTACATTGCAGTACAGAGTAAATGATGAACACTGTTGCCAGATTGCTTGGAGGCCCGTCCACGATGACGGGACTGAACGTGACGTGGTGTTGTTGTTGTTGTGCTTGGAGCCCCGTCCACGGTGACGGGACTGGAGGTGACGTGGTGTTGTGCTTGGAGGTCCGTCCACGGTGACGGGACTGAACGTGACGTGGTGTTGTTGTGTTTGGAGGTCCGTCCACGGTGACGATACTGAACGTGACGTGGTGTTGTGCTTGGAGGTCCGTCCACGGTGACGGGACTGAACGTGACGTGGTGTTGTTGTGCTTGGAGACCCGTCCACGGTGACGGGACTGAACGTGACGTGTTGTTGTTGTTGTTGTTGTGCTTGGAGACCCGTCCACGGTGACGGGACTGGAGGTGACGTGGTGTTGTGTTTGGAGCCCCGTCCACGGTGACGGGACTGGAGGTGACGTGGTGTTGTTGTGTTTGGAGCCCCGTCCACGGTGACGGTACTGAATGTAACGTGGTGTTGTTGTGCTTGGAGCCCCGTCCACGGTGACGGTACTGAACGTGACGTGGTGTTGTTGTGCTTGGAGCCCCGTCCACGGTGACGGTACTGAACGTGACGTGGTGTTGTTGTGTTTGGAGGTCCGTCCACGGTGACGGTACTGAACGTGACGTGGTGTTGTTGTGTTTGGAGCCCCGTCCACGGTGACGGTACTGAACGTGACGTGGTGTTGTTGTGCTTGGAGCCCCGTCCACGGTGACGGTACTGAACGTGACGTGGTGTTGTTGTGCTTGGAGCCCCGTCCACGGTGACGGTACTGAACGTGACGTGGTGTTGTTGTGTTTGGAGCCCCGTCCACGGTGACGGGACTGGAGGTGACGTGGTGTTGTGTTTGGAGCCCCGTCCACGGTGACGGGACTGGAGGTGACGTGGTGTTGTTGTGGTTGGAGGCCCGTCCACGGTGACGGGACTGAATGTAACGTGGTGTTGTTGTGTTTGGAGGCCCGTCCACGGTGACGGGAATGAATGTGACGTGGTGTATTTGTGCCTGGAGCCCCGTCCACGGTGACGGGACTGAACGTGACGTGGTGTTGTTGTGTTTGGAGGCCCGTCCACGGTGACGGGACTGAAGGTGACGCAGAAGGGCAGCGACGTGGCCGCTCTGACGTGGTCGCCCTTCGGCAAGGACTCGTGCGTCACGGGCGTGCAGCTGTGGATCTGCGACAACCGGACCGCCAACCTGAGCACCTGCATGTACGAGGCCGTGGCGCGGGACGCCAGCTCCTTCGAGCTGCACGGCGTGGAGCCCTGCCGCCGCCTGTTCGCCGTCATGAGGACCGAGGACAAGTACCGCGGCCAGGTCTCCTCGCTCGCCTCGCTGCCCGTGTACCTCGACTCCTCCGGTGAGACTCTTTGGCTTGCACCTTCCTTTACGAGAAGCCTAAGATGTACATCAAGTTCTGTCCCTGCCCGAACACGCCCGAATATTCACCTTCGGCCAACCTCGGGATTTGTTTTATTTTTGACGCAGGAAAAATGAATTCAAATATAAAAGTGGTCGGTGAGGTTAGCTACATTAAAACACTTTGAAACACTAAGCATGGTTAGTTAGGTTAGTATAGCTACATTAAAATAAACAGATATATATATGTATATGTATATATATGTATATATATATATATGTATATAAACCCGAAGTTGGCCGAAGGTGAAAATTCGGGCGTGTTCGGGCAGGGACAGAACTTGATGTACATCTTAAGACTTCCCATCCTTTACGAGGGGCGATCTCTTACCTTCCCACCCTTCAATAACACCTAGAACACACAAATATGTAGAGATAAAAAATCTATACTCTAGTGCATAGTGCATTATTATATTATACTTTATTATGCTCTATTATTATTTTATCTATTATATTATCTATTATCTCTATTATTATATAATCTATTATATTGATTATTATATTATATTTTATTATATGATGTAGTATACTCTATTATTATGATTATTATACTATACTGCATGCAATGGTTATAATACATTCTTAGTGTTTCCATACAAGTACGTCCCAGTTATTAATTTTATTAACACTAACTATAAGCTGGTAACTGGTAAAGGGCTGAGTGTTGTCCCAGCAGCGGTGAAGTGTTTCTAGCCCAGTATAGGAGTGAATGTTCTCGCAGTTACAATCCTGGTAATGGGCTGAGTGTTGTCCCAGCAGCGGTGAAGTGTTTCTAGCCCAGTATAGGAGTGAATGTTCTCGCAGTTACAATCCTGGTAATGGGCTGAGTGTTGTCCCAGCAGCGGTGAAGTGTTTCTAGCCCAGTGACGGAGCGAGTGTTCCCGCAGCGGCGGTGACGCGGGCGAGGGCGACGAACGTGACCCACGACTCCGCGGCGGTGGAGTGGCGGCTGTCCACCCCGGGCCGGGCCTGCGGCTCGCAGCGGGTGCAGCTGTGCCTGCGGCGAGCCGATGAGGGGGAGGAGGCCGCCTCCAGGGACTGCTGGAGCTGGAGCCTGGGGCAGCAGCCGGGGGACTCCTTGCAGCTCGCCGACCTCGCCGCCTGCACCGCCTACGAGGCCGCCGTCAGCCTGAGCTCCGCGCTGGGCGAGACCAGCAGGACCGCCGCCTTCACCACGCCCATGCACGGTGGGTCCCCGTTCTTCGCGCTGCGCTCTCTCACTAGCGAACCACTCTTTTCTGAAAGAAATGGGGTAGGCATTTTTTTTGTGACGTGATAACAATCTTATAAATCGATGAACGCCGGCTGCACGCACGGAAAAAGCATGACTAATTGTCACGTTCCGCGTGAGCCGAGCGTGCAATAACCGGCGCCAACCACCCGTGCGAGAAAATCTTCTATAATATCAAACAGGTTAAGGCGGTTTTTTTAAACTAATTGTTCGTGATTATATTTTAAAAAAAATTATTTAAATTATATATTTGCAAAAACTGTAAATAATATTTGAAAATTAAAAAGTAATGCAATTTTTCATCGATGTTTTCTTATGACGTTATCACGTAAAATTATCCGTCCGTAAACCGACTTTACAGACAAAATCCCTTTTTTTTTTTTTTTTTTACGAAAAAAATTTTTTATACTCCCTTAGACTGCAATTCGATATGCCTGCGTCAGCAGCTTCGTTCTTGTAATTGGCGGTCGTCTGAAAGATAAGATACTACTGCCTTTGTTTGACCAGGCAATTTTAGACACGTTTGTTTCCGCACTGAATTATTGTGAATGTAGTGCTGACAAAAAACATGTTCCTGAGGGGAACTCGACCATATTTAACGCGAAAATAAATGCCTTTTTTAAAAAACATCTTGTACTTGCTAAAGAAAATTATTTTAAAAATTTATGTTTCTAGAAAAAGGTTTATCTTCAATTTATACTTAATGGCTACACTCGTAGAAATAGAAGAGGATTCATCACCACAGTTTTTAATTTAATTAAATTTTTTTTATGTTCATTAGGCTGATAAAATGACTATAGTATTAATGAACTCGATAATCAATAGTTATGTTTAGTTTAATGTGCTATTGCTATTGCCTTGTCAGTTGTAAGTCTATTTTAAATTTGAGTTTCAGAAAAAAAAATCCTTAAAGAATAATTAAGAAAAAAAATTATTATTTATAGTATTTTTGTTTGTTTTATAACTCCATAAATAATTTAATTTTTTTACTACTTTGTCTAAACATTTATTAAATATGTGACCAAGGTTAAAACCGCATATTTAAAAGTAATAAAGACATTAATTTAAAAGATTAGTATATTTAATTCTTTGATATACTTATAAAAGATTTGTATATATTTAGTATAATTGGATGTACTCCTTTGACTTATTTTGCTTAGTACACGACTAAAATAAAAAACAGTGGCATTACAATTTAAAAAAAAAAAAAAAACCTTTATAGACATCCAGACCAATTTGGTTTTGTGCCATGCCCTGTCCTGATTTCAACCGCGCCATCTCCAGGAGAGGTGATTGACGCCGCAGTTGCTGACGTCACCGACACCACAGCCGTGGTCACGTGGTCCTTGGACGCAGACGGCACAGACTGCCACCCCGACAGCATGCAGGTACTGTGTGGCGAGCAAACAGACATTTCAGCATATTGGTACACAGGTATTTGTAGGGGATCCGACACGTATAATTATGGAATCAGACAATACGTGTTTTCAGATAATTATGATCCACAAGCAGTGACGTAGCTAAGGTCACTGGCGTCACTGGCCAGAATTGAAAAATGGCGCCCCCTCTTGGATTTAAAAAAAGGGGGGGGGGAGGGGTTCAGTAACGCGAAGCCGTCGCCATCCCTGCCACCCGCTTGCTACGTCACTGTCTACAAGCAGCACGGACGAAACAGGAGGGCAGAGTGCAACGCTAATGCAACGTGCCTTGCAAACAGCAACAAGATGCAGGGCGTTATATTAAACTGTCAGTAATCATCCTCATGCAGTTGGCCTCTGTGCACGTAAGCCGCTGGCGTGTGTCCCAGTAACAACAGAGCACAGCACAGCCCTTAGAAACTGGGCAGAGGAAACATTGTGGATCCATTCTGTTCTCCGATGAGTCGCGATACAATGCGGAACCTGATGATCGATGAGTTCTCATTCTTGAGGGAACGTGGAACACTAAATAGCCTATAAAGGATTTGATTTTAATTCTCTAATTATTTGTATCTGATCCCCTGCTAATTTTTTTTGTTCAATTCCCTCATTATTTCGAACCAGTTTAGGATTTAAAGAAAGTTGAACTTTCATTACATATTGTTTATTTTTAAACAACGCATTTTTCTGAAAATTTTTTAACTCATAGTGAATCGATAGGATGAAAATTGTACTGATTAATGCATAAAAATGAAATAAAAATATTTATAATAGTGTTTACGTTTGAAAAGTTGTGTTGTATTGGGTGCATTAAAAAAAATACAGATAATGCTTACCAAGCAGAGTACAGTACAGTATAGTTCCATAGGGTTTGGCCACTGGTTCTTCTTTGTTAACCCGGCTCTCTTAGGCATAGGTAAGCCCCTTCCCGTCCCGGGGGCCTCCTCCGCGGGCGTGGATACGGGATACTCCGTGTACGCGAAACAAGAGATAGCCCAGTCATATTAGGTGAAAAAAGGGATCAACCTCGGAATGAAAGATAATAAGCTATAACTTGGTACAAACCTTTGTTCTGTCGTTCTAAATTTTGTCTCAAAAGTCACAAATGTTATAGTGTCCGCGTCTTAAGATATTGAAGGTGAAAGGTCATAAACATCTGTTTTTTGCGAATATCTCGCTTTCTATTGCTTAAATGAGATTTGCACCTATTATAAAAGTTGTAGAGTATAAAATTCTCTACAACTTTTGTTTGAACTTTTGTTTCATACGATCAACCGTTTTTGCGGTAGACCGCCGCATACAGTCATATATGGCCTAATGCAAGGTCAAGCGTGAGTTACGGTTATACAGTATAATTATTAAACAATGCCCATTATTTATGTACTAGTTATTTATTATTTATATTTAATTAAAATAAGTGACTTAATTATTTATATTTAGTCATTTATATTTAACTATATTATATTAATAATTCTGGAATGTATATTTTAGTTATATTTTAAGTTAAAACGACATTATATACGTTTTCTTTAAAACGTGTACATTTTTTAATACTTATATACCTGGAAATACTTGTTCCTACCCTATGACCTTTTATATTTATAGCCGGGACAGATGTTCTATTGTATTCAAGGCCACTTTCTCTTTTAAGGGACCACTTTGTATTAGTCAAGATTATTCGTTAGTTTGAAATTGTATCTTCGCAACGACGGACGTATGGTTTTAAGAGCTATGGCTGATTTGTGTTTTATATGTGATAAGTCACTTTCAGAAAGTGTTTCTGTGAATGTCGTGTGTGGCCATATATGACTGTACGCGGCGCACTATTCGCGGTCTACCGCAAAAACGGTTGATCGTATGAAACAAAAGTTCAAACAAAAGTTGTAGAGAATTTTATACTCTAAAACTTTTATAATAGGTGCAAATCTCATTTAAGCAATAGAAAGCGAGATATTCGCGGAAAAAAAAACGATTTTTATGACCTTTGACCTTCAATATCTTAAGAAGCGGACACGATAACATTTGTGACTTCTGAGACAACATTTAATTCGACAAAACAAAGGTTTATACAAATTTACAGCTTATTATCTTTCATTCCGAGGTGAAACCGCTAATATGACTGGGCTAAGAGGTGTTGGGGATCCAGCCATGACCAGAGGCTGAGGCCCCTGCCTTGCCTAGCGTAGTGAGACGAGACGCCACCGGTGCGCGCAGGTGTGCTACACGCCGGCCGGGCGGGTCGGCGGCGCGCTGTGCCACTCCCTGCGCACCGCCGCCTCCAGGGTGCGGCTGCAAGGCCTGGCGAGCTGCGCCGAGCACCTGGTGCTGCTGACTCTGGCGACGAGCGTCGAGCCCAGACCCTCCCGCGAGCTCCGCATCACCACCACCAGCCAGGGTGAGCAACCCCCAACCACCCCCACACGGCAAAAAACCCCACGTGAGCTCGGAGCTCATGGGCAGAGATCCGAAGATTCCCCGGATTCATTTGGGGTCGGGATAAAATCAGCAGTCCAATGTCGTCTCTGCCAACATATACCTTCCCATTGGTAGAGACAGAAAAAATGCATATACTTGTACCTTTTTGCGATCCTTCTGCTGATGGCACACGGGTTTTATCTGGAAGACTCTGGGCCGTTGAGAGACCCTGGGCGAAAGAAGAGTCGAATCCAGGGGAACACAGTCCAGACAACTCTCAAGTAAACAGCCAATGAGCAGATCTTTGCCCGATTACGTAGAGGACTGTTGAGTTCAACCTAGATGTCACTGGTTGATTTCTTACTGTAGTACCTCATCTTATATTGGGTGGGGCTACGTGATTTGGTCACTCTTATGGTAGCTGGTGTTTTATTGACACCGAGGGGAGTCATCGAGGGAAGCGAAGAAACAGTTTTGATTGAGATGTATTCATCAAAGCAATGCAAAGGTAAAAATTGTTTTACTCTACCATGCGACCAAAATTTCCGGGTTTCTACCCGTGGACTTTGCCCATGCAGCTGTCCCCACTGTCGATGTGTCGATGTCGAGGTACTGACAAAAGGTTGCCAAGCCATTGAACACATTCTATCGTGCATTTGTCATTTGTGCCCTTAATGATCCGATACCCAACCAATTAAAAAGGCCAATGAATCATCAAATCTTGTTTCTTGACTCGCCACCATTACCTTTTTATGTTGGAATACTGTTCGTGAGGTGCTTGAATTTACCAACAATCAGAATGGCTTTTATTTTGGAGTTTTAAATAATTTTATGTTTGTAGTTGATGTGGTGGAAAGTCTTCATTACCTTCACCATGTATTTGCAGACTCTCCAGAAGCCAAAGGCCTGCAAGTATCACTTAAAGCGATGGTAGTTTAGTTACCACCAACATTTTTTTTGGACTGTTAAACAAAATAGTTTATTCTGGAGTGACCATTGTTTAGCATTAGCCATATTACAATAATTGAGTTCTAAGCCTTGAAGAAAGCCTGATGTTCTGTTTGGACTGGCAGTTCCAAAATAAATTATGCTTTAGATTTCCCGCTGGTAGTCAAGTTGCTCAATGCAGTTGTTTTCCACTGAGCATCCCTTCTATTTTAAGTTTTCCTTCGTCGCAGGTCACCCCGTGCTGGCGGCCATGAGCGCTACGGCGGGGAAGGACCTGGTGCGCGTGGAGTGGATGCCGGCCGAATCGAGCCTGCAGTGCGTGCGGCTGTACAACGTGTCCTGGTACTCCTCGGGCGACCCCAGGAGGACCTGGCAGTCCTTGCCGACTGACACCACGTCCTACACCATCCACGCCGTGTCCAGCGGGCAGACGTACTATGTGCAGGTTTCTGCGGTCTTCCTGGACAGCACCGCCGAGTCGCTCTCCCGACACGTGGACGTCCCTGCTCGCTCGGGTGAGTGCGCGTGCCGGTTATTGTCGGCACCAACACATCACTTCCTAGTTGCATAAAATCACATTCTTCTCTATCTTCCACAAGAATTTTGTTTCTTTCTTCAGCATTATGACAGTTGCAAAAACTTTGGATATATTTCACACATCTCTTCCACAATGTTTTAATGATTTACCTTTGAGATGATTGCAGCCACATGGGCACCGAGTAGTGGCGCCTGGTGTTTCGAAGCCCAGGCGACGATATTATAAACACTCTACTCATCCTGTTGTCTGACGGATGGAACTCCACAATCGAGCACATCCACCAGATGGCTTGTTTAGGTTTTCAGCCGGTCTTTGGAACTTAAGTCCCTGCGCCTCTCCCATGAGCTTATGTCTGGGGGATTCAGTTCATCTGGTCTTTGCCTGGCTGCAGTACCAGCTGGACCCTTATGATTTTAGCATTCGTCATACCAGGCGCCATTATAAACTGTGCTACACCAAGAAGCTATTCGTTGATTGTCTATATATCTTAGTAGTCTTTCTCTATATTATTATGTGCTTGTAGGCAACAGTGTATTTCAGTTGTTCCTGTAATGAGAGAGAAAAAGTTTTAAAACTAAGTTTTATGGTCAAATTTAAACAAATAATTGACTGGACCATTGGTCGCAATGAACGCCTAACACTCACCGGTTACTCTTTCTGTAGGTAGTTACTTGAAATATGCGTGATTAAAAAAAGAAGATTTGTTTCAAAAAATTACAGACATATTTTGCACAGCGTATCTTTGAAGTTTTATATTTTACTTGATATTTTAAATATAACTATTATTTTATTTTTAAACGTCTTCCTCTTGTGTTTAGAATGGTTGCCATATTCTTCTAGAACAATATACGAATTTTTAACGACTGCGTGCAGTGTTGGTGTTGACATGTTGAAGGCCACGGATTAAAGAAACTTTAAAGCAATACAGTCTAAACGACATTGCTTGGCTTCTGGGTTGTAGCCGCGTCGAGGACAACGATTTCACCGTAATTCAGGTCAATGTTTTAGTCACCAGTAGGTAACTGCCACAGTGATGATGGCGACTGCAACATCGACCGAAACATCGGTGAAATCTTCGCCTTCGATGTGGCTACAACCCATTAGCTAAGCAACTCTAGACGATGGCCGTGATAACCTTCGATATTTATTAATCTAAACGATAGTTGAGTGCAATGATTATATAATAAAAATATGTGTGAAACAAAAATAAACTGCGATTATTGTCAGGTTCAAGATATCCGTTCAAAGCGTAAGTGGTTGATAATCTCCTGAGCTGTTTACTCCTTCATTCCCAGTCAAACTAAATGGTATTTAATCGTACACGCATTCTGTTTATCTGCTGATAATTTTGATAGGTGTTGCTGCATCCCAATATTTTTTTTCTGCTGTAGTCGAAAAATGTTTGATATTTTTATCAGGAGACATATACATAGTCTCGTGTCTCGATGTCAGCTTGGTAGTGTTAATCATACGGGCGGCTTAATTGGTAAGATCTGCCTAAAATTTGTTGTATTCAATGTATAATCAGGTGAAGCGGTACTGATACAATAACATTTTTTCCCCTTTATCAATTAATTTCTAACATAAATTTAGCTTTTTAGATAAGAAATTGAAGCATTTTTTCTTTTAACTTTGTCATGAAATGCCTAGATTCAGTAAATGGTTAAAAAAAAAAAAGATAATCTTTGTTTTCAGGTTCTTCAAAACAAGTTGGAAGAGTCTTCCTCGTGTTTTGTGCACTGTCCGTGTTTGTGGTCTGACTGTACCAAAGCTACACACGAGACATCTCTCCACAGTTATTCCAAGAGGAAATGTTAGCTACCAGAGTGATGTACACCGGGATTGACAACACTAATATCACACTCGGCCCAGCAAACACAATGAAGAAAATAATTCCAAATTATTATCAACGGGCCTTTTGGTAACAGCTATTTATAGACAGGGTGTTCGGGAACATCGGGATATACATTTATCGGGTGTCAGGGAATGTGCCTGAATGAGCAAAATTTTGTTAATGGACATGTCCGGAAATAACAACCCTGCAAAATTGCAGGCGTGAACACTAGGACGCAGATTTGAATTTCGCGCCCAACTGGGCACCATCCCGTTGGCTGAGAGGTCGCGCAATCACAAGCGCCGTGATTCATCGTGTTCAGGCGCTCCACGGTGAGAAGGTGACGAGTTGGTCAAATGCAATGGCAACCTGCTGTTTGTCTTACGGCACAGTTGGTAGTAGTGTTGCTATTCCGTGTTTGGCCTTTAGCGATCAGCGCAGTGTTGCCAGTTGCTGGGATCGAGCGGCCTCTCAGCCATTGGAGTGGAGCCTACTGCGCGGGAAATTCAAAATTTGCGCGCTGCTGATCGAGCATGTGACTTTGCACCGTTTCTTTTCCGAACCCACTTTCATTAAAAAAAAATTGCATGTTTTGGCATTCCCTGTCAACCATAATATTTATGCCCCCTTGTACGCGAGCACTCTGTACATAAAGAAGTTTAAGTGTGGGTTTGATTTTATGCAAATCTACACTTTACTCCGTTATTGATGAAATTTCGCACACTTGACCTTCCAAACAAGAGGAAAGTAGTAGATTTATACATATTTTGAAGGAAAAAAATCACACTCATCCAACTTCAACTTCCCTTAAAACATAACTTATGGTACTTATTAATGAAATTGTTCACTTTTGTCGTTCCAAATAGAAGGAAAATTACTGTCTACATCACCGAATGCTCCAGACGGACAAGCGAAAAAACACTATGTATTCTCAATCTTTGAAATAATATGTTCTAAATATATATAAGGAATGATTGATTGTTTACTATAAAAATTAGATCTATAGTTTTTATTTGAGCTTGGTAAAATTTTACACAGTTGGCCTTGGACCAAAACTTAAAAATAAAAAAAAATCTTAAATGAACTTTTTTCTCTCTCCCGTAAAGCTTGGGCAACGTTGGGTACATCAACTAGTTGACATGTATAAAAAGTAATAACGAATTTACTTTGTATTTTTTAACATTATTAATTATTTACAGTCTCTCAGATTGAAGTTTTGACCTCAAATCATCTTCCCTACATTGCTTCTATCCTAAATTTTCAGTAGTTTTTTACACGAGTGTGAGACTCGCACCTGAGATGATATTATACAATGTAGATTGACATAAAGTTTGTATTTACTATGTTTTTTAAAAATATTAGTTAGTTTCATGTATTGGCAACTATTTTATAGAAGAAAACAAGCCAACTAAATGGAGTTATGAAACATCATGCAAATTATTTAGACTGTTTTTGTTTTTTTGTTTTAATGTGTTGATTTTTGTTCGTTTTTATAGTAAAAAGATGAGCTTCGGTATTATTCTTTTTTCTACACTGGACAATAAAAAGTTGTGCTTGATTTGCTGCTCAGTAAAACTTCTAAAATTCTTTCATCAGGATGGATAAAAAGTTATTATAGCAAAAGAATATTATTAAAACATATTGGTGTCATTTTCCCGGTAACTTTTCTATTACCAAAATGTTTTCCAGGAACTTTATGATCACTGTGCCCAATGCAAACTTCGTGGCTCGGGTCATCTTTGAATAAAGTGGTTTTAGTTTGAAGTAAGGTATGGATTATTGCGTTGCTTTGGAATGCAAACTTGGATTGGTTTTGTTGAGTTAATCACGCTCTTATCAACCAACCAGAACTCAGTGCGGTGATCGGTACTCAGGGATGAGATGATGCAAAGAACTTTTAAAATTACAGCCAAGGCCCCACTATAACCCAACAGATACACAATTTAGATGCTTGGCAAAAAAAAAAAAAAAACAGATACTTATAAATTTCACCTTCAAATTAACTTTATTTTGTGACTTCAAATGCTCCCGTCAATGTTTCATGGAAGTCGGTAACAATGAGACATTAAAAACCAGTTTGTGTTCGAATCTGGCTGCTGACTACGCAGTAAGGCCTCCTAGATGCTGCAAGAGTGCTCAGTCGGCACGCTTCGTGTTTCATTCGCGAGATAACACGAGGTTGGTAGTGTACTTCTTGCAGAATGTGTTGACCCAACGTGCATCTAACTCTTGCAGCTGTTGCTAAGTATTCTCTAGTAGTCTACAATCATATAGTCTCCGCTTGCCGAGCGTCTGACCTGTGGAGGCTTCAGTCGGGGATGTCTTGCTCTTACCCTGAAACTGGAAAGACATCTACAAAGCCGAGGAGAGGATGTCGGTGTTCTTCAGTTATAAAAGGCCACCTTCGCCTGAGAAAAATCAAACATTTTGAGGTTGACGTTGACTCCAAAGTACTACTTTTTTTATATACTAACAAAACGCAGATATCTGCATGTTTAAACGGCATTCAGTAGAGTTTTTGCTGATGTCTTGAATCACAGTCCTTAAAATAATCATTAAGCTGAAAGACGAACCCACTACAGTAAATGCTTTCTTTTACAATACACAATCTTAAAACAAAGTTAACTGCACGGAACGGTGGAACAGGTTCCATGTGGTACAATCTCTCAATAAAGCTAAAAAATAAGTAAAATATTTATTTTTGTCTGCCTTACACTTAAAATGTAAAAGCACATATCACATTCAAGTAGTATGCTTGTAAAAGGTAATCCTTTATTTCATTTATTTATCTATACTAGGCACTTTTGTTCTTATTAACAAAAAATATGGTTAGAATGCTCTACCACAGTATTTTAGTAAAATATTAGACTATTTATACACACATTTTAAATGTAAATTAACAAAAGTTAATAATATTAATTAGATAAATTATTACACAGAGAATCTTTCTACAAAAACAGGTACTCAACATATCATGTGTATGAAATTGAATTTCAAG
This sequence comes from Bacillus rossius redtenbacheri, assembly GCF_032445375.1. Lineage (NCBI taxonomy): Eukaryota > Metazoa > Arthropoda > Insecta > Phasmatodea > Bacillidae > Bacillus > Bacillus rossius. The sequence continues at coordinate 43,586,506 of NC_086338.1, read as the reverse complement.
CAATCGCTAGCATAAATCCGAAACCCAGGAAAATACGTGTGTCCTTTTTCATTGTTGAAACAGAGTGAGTAAAACAATTATCAAGGGCATCATTTCCAAATGAAGCGAAAATTTTGCGAACATACTTGCAGAATCTGAAAACAAAAATGAAAATTTTGGATTTAAATTTGTAAAAAAAAAGTAATGTCTTTTAAACAGTGTTTAGATACAAAAATTAATGTAGGTCAATCAATTAAAATAAATAACTTAACAACAAACATGCAAATTTCATAATCTACCTAATGTACCTTCAGCAAGTAAAATCATAAAATTTCATATCTATAGTCTCAGTTTTGGTGTATTAATGTGCAACAATCGTTAGTAATAAAATAGACAGTTTTTTGTCATTATGTCTGTATGGCGTTCACGTATTCCCGTTAACCCTTTCCTGCCTAGAAATGTAAAAAAATTGAATTTTGTAATTTTTATTTCATTTTTATATTTAAGTAGACATAAAAGGAGGCCATAATTTTTTTCAAATTTTTTTATTTATATTTAATATATTTTTTAATGATGGGACTTTTAAGTCCTGACAGGCATTTATCATATGTCCAGCTCAACAAACAAAAAAAAGGGCGCTCCAGACTGGTGCAGTGCTGCCGTTTTAGTGCTGCAACCTCTTGGCTGTCAATCGAACTTCTTCGACAACTGGCAGAGCGGAGCTATACAGGGACCCAGAGGTCCCGACAGTCAGCATGTGGTTTCAAACATGCACACACTATTTCTATGGGGCTTCAAACATTGTGGGACTCACAAGTACCGCCAGGCAGGAAAGGGTTTTAAATGATATCATTTAGCATTTATTCATCGTTGAAAATTCAAAGCGTTTTATATTTAAACTTTCGAAACTCCAACCCCGAGAATTTTCAGTGAAAAAAAAATATTTTAAAGATTCAGCTTTTATTTAATTTCATGAATTACTTAATGATTTTTTTTTAAATTTATGATAAACTTTAATATAACCAACTGCCTGGAGAATGAATTGCATAGCAGGATATCTAGCATACAAGTTTTTTGAAACGAACTATTAACATATCCACTTAATGTGTCCATACAAAGAAAAAACACACTTTTCAAAAAATGGCAGCAGACACATTAAAAAAATATATATTGTGTTGGTGTTGGTGTTACACAACGTAAAAGAAACAGTAATTTCAGTCTGCTACATCTGAAAGAAATACTAATGGGTGTACATGTGACCTATGGAGATTCGTTAACTGGGAATGGCTATGAACTGAAAGACACATTAGGGGTGCCTCTAGCACTGACAATGCGTAAAGGTGGCATACCTGCAGTAGAGAAGTTGCCGGGCAGCGCCTGTGAGCTGCCGTCGGTCAGAACAGCCGTCACCTCCACGTGGTAGGCGGCGCGCCGGAGCGGCCCAGGGATGGCGAGCGAGGTGACGCCCGCCTCCAGAGTCCTGTGTGCGCGGCCGAACCCTGGCACCGACCACCACGACACGTTGTAGTGCCGCACGCAGTGGAGATCCGCGCCCATCGGGGTCCACCGCACCGTCACGTTCCTGCCGGCCGCCGTGACGTCCAGGGACCTCAGCACCGGCACTCCTGCAAACAGCCTTCGCCAGTCATTGCAACCTGTCATTCCTGCCAACCCTCTCCCAATCACTTCCAGCACCCTGAACACCAGCGTTCCTGAAACCCACTCCCACCAGTCTCAGCACGATCACGTTCTTACCGGTCGCCATCACGTCCAGGGTCCTCAGCACAGGTACTCCTGCAATCAGCTGTCACCTGTCATTGCAACCTGCCATTACTGCCAATCCTCTCCCAATCACTTCCAGCACCCTGAACACCAGTGTTCCTGAAACCCACTCCCACCAGTCTCAGCACGATCACGTTCTTACCGGTCGCCATCACATCCAGGGACCTCAGCACCGGCACTCCTGCAATCAGCCCTCGCCTGTCATTGCAACCTCTCATTCCTGCCAATCCTCTCCCAATCACTTCCAGCACCCTGAACACCAGTGTTCCTGAAACCCACTCCCACCAGTCTCAGCACGATCACATTCTTACCGGTCGCCATCACGTCCAGGGACCTCAGCACCGGCACTCTTGCAATTAGCCCTCGCCTGTCATTGCAACCTCTCATTCCTGCCAATCCTCTCCCAATCACTTCCAGCACCCTGAACACCAGCGTTCCTGAAACCCACTCCCACCAGTCTCAGCACGATCACATTCTTACCGGTCGCCATCACGTCCAGCGACCTGAGCACCGGCACTCTTGCAATTAGCCTTCGCCTGTCATTGCAACCTGTCATTCCTGCCAATCCTCTCCCAATCACTTCCAGCACCCTGAACACCAGTGTTCCTGAAACCCACTCCCACCAGTCTCAGCACGATCATGTTCTTACCGGTCGCCATCACGTCCCGGTCCCTCCACACCGGGGCACCTTTGCAACCAGATCTGACCAGTAACCGACCCTTTTTTGTGCTACCATTTAGTACACCACTATCAGAGGGAGGAAGGCCTGCCATGATGGACTATTCTAGTTTATGGCATGACAGGGTTCAAAATATAATTTTCATCTTTATTACACTTTGTAATATTACGATGTTAAAAAAATTGGAATGTAATTAAATGGGAAGCTATAACTTCCTGTTTCAAGTGAACATCCTCAAGTCACTTAACTGTTTCTGGATCTTGCGAACAATGATATCAACCATTGTTTAAGCCTGGTTATAAGCTTTGTCGAGCCATAATTGTAATACGGAAGTTGTCGGCAGACTGTGGCTCAATATTTAAACATATTCAAGATGTGGGGGACTCATAGAGCTCCCGAACCTGCTTTCCACTAGACTAAGTGCATTTGAATCATAACTTAAGAAGTAAATTAATGAAATGACCTAGGGAGTGCAGCCAGTGTACCACAGAGTATTAAAAGAGAAAATATTTTAATACTTTAAAATATGGCAAGATATCTTTATAGTATTTGCTTCACTTTGTATATTTATTCACATACAAGATATATCAAAGCACTGCCAAGACAATAGTGGAGTTCTTATCACTTGGGCTCACTTAGAACTCATTTATGTGGATATAATAACCTGTATATTTTTAACATGAGTATTATTGAAAACTTTTTTGCCACCCATATCTGATGTGTAGGTTCAAGTCATTTGAATTATTTGGATGGTTTGCTTTTTTTCACAGTTGTGTGTTTATATTGTTATGTAAATATATGTGAGAACCAGTTAAAACAAATATAGTTTAAAGTATTAACTTTAACATAACCATCAAATGAATGATTCTCATCCGACCAAGATGAGATAATTTCTTATATTGTATATTTTTGTTTTTGTGTTATCCAGACATGAACAATCTATGAAACTGAATGAACGTCACGACATTCCTGCATCAATGTGTTACTGTCTTGGTATAATGCATTACTTGTACTTACACATTAACGCCACCACAGCTACCTTTAAATATTGTGGACGGTTTTTTGGGTTAGTATAGCAACATTAAAAATACTATGAAAAACATGACACTTTTGGTTGGATCAGGATAGCCACATCTTAAATTGGTAATTCCTCAGCAACCATAATGAATATTTTATAGTTTTTTAATGTAGCTCTACTAACCCAACCAACCATCCACAATATTTCCCATTTTTTCCCCACATTTTTACACTTTGTTAACAATATTCACTTAATTAACCAGGAAATTTAGCACTCACGAAAGCAAGCTTGTATGTAAGTGCATCTAGTCACTTCAAATAACATGCTGTATTTTGACGATTGTAAACATTTGTAAATGTATAATAAGTCAGAAATAAATATACTATAAAATATAACCTAAGTAAATTTACATTAATTATATAGATGAAAGTTAAAAAAACAATTTATTAAAATAAATTCAATATTATGTTTAATCCTACAATGCATTAATTTTTTTCTATCTCAGTGAAATGATTTCTCTGGAATTAAACATACTCCTGAAAATGAAATTAATTAATTAAAATAACACTGGAAAATAAAACTTGTTATGAACAGCTCAGATAATGGTAGCAGAGCGGTTCATAAATGCATCACTGCAGCCCGTTGGCCACACAGAAAAATAGATTTAGCAGAGAAGCACGAAAAAGTCTAATTCATATTCGAATCACCATGCACTGCAGGGTTTTAGACAAAAAAACGCATAAATTATAACATTGTTACATGAATAAATGAATATATAATTAAATATAAATATCAGTATTTAAGTAAAGTACAGATAGAAAGTTATAACAATATATAGAACTTACTTAAGTACTAGAGCCATCTCTTTAGTTTTTAGTTTAATTTAAAGGTAGCTGCAGTGGTTTGTTGATACGTGAGTGCCGCACTACCACCGAGTTCGTCACGTGTACCTTGACTTGTGGTAACCAGAGGCAGCGTGCAGTTGGGCCGTGGGCCGACGGACGTTATCAGCACCAGCGAGACGTTGTAGGACGAGCAGGGAAGCAGGTCGGCGAGGTGCATGCTGGACCGGGAGGCTGTGCCCGAGGTGCGGCACATCTTCCTGTGGTCGCCGGAGCCCAGCTTGGAGTAGCACACCCGCACGACAGAGGGGCGGCAGTCGCTGCTGGAGACGTCGTAGGACCACCTGATCTCCGCCGCCGTGTTGGTCACGTGCTCCGTGGTCGCGGACAGAGCCTCGGCTGTCGGGAAGCAAACAAAATAACGCAAACTGAATACAGTAAACTCCCTATTATCCGCGCATGCTACGAAAAAAAATACAGCACATATGTAATTCTGTATTTTTTTTTACAAGTGAGCAAAATTTTGATCTCTACTGACGAGCGTATTGTGTGCAGTATACAGTAAAACGCCACAGGCCTTCTCGGAACTAGCGCAGTAGGCTGGCATGCATTGCTATTTTTGTCTCTGTCGCACTTTGTTTCTATTCTTATGGTTGAGAACTTTTATGTTTACATCACTGAAATGTATTGTATGTTAATTATTCAGTAAAATACTAAAATTTTTAGCATCATTTAAACATTTTTTTTTTGCTGTTAATTGTAACTTTTACTGTGCATAAATGTCTATATTTTTAAGTTAAAATTAATGTTTCCTTTTTTCCCCCCCATTTTCGGCTCTTTTGCGGTGGCCACTTAATTTCGCGGATGATTGGGAGTGTACTGTAGTACATCGGCGTACCCGGGGGGGGGGGGGGGGGGGTTCAACCCCCCCCCTCCTCCCGAAAAGTCTTGGCTACCCTTCCCGGCTCAACGGCAACTCCGGAGAGGACATTTTCTTGCTTAAGAAGAATAAAATCCTATCTGCGGAACACCATATCTCAAGACAGACTGAATGGATTGGCCTTACTGAATGTCCATTACAACATCCACATCGACCCGGAGAATGTAGTTACTGAATTTGCAAAAAAAAAAAAAATAGAAGAATTCTTCTGTAAAAAGTTTGTAAGCTTAAAAAAGTTTATTATAAACAATTATTTTTTAGTGTTTACGGAGTTTTTCTTAAAAAAATTAGAAGCGCCCTCCCCAACCCCCCCCCCCCCCGAAAAATAACTGGAAGGACCCCCCCCCCACCACCCCCCCCCGCCCGAAAAAAAATCCTGGGTTCGCCTATGCTGTAGTATATCCTGATGACTGCGATGGTACATGCAAGAAATAATTTATTTTTTCCTCCCTGCAGAGGTTTAATGGTTGGAAAAAAAAAACACAACTCATAAAAAAAATCTAAGTTATTTTGAATAACTGATACAGACTCAAAACATTTTACTAATGTGATGATGACATGTACCGATATAATTATGCTCATAAAACAGCTTCATTCTCGAAGAACTCAGAGACCGAGGGACAAAAACTCAAAATTAGGACGTATATGGAGGGAATTAGTCATGGCCTCCCTCTATGGCATTCACCCAGAGTGATTTTGGAAAAAAAACTAACAAACATGGGTAATAGGATGTCTGTACCAGGCTTCTAATATGGATACTTGAAAATGCAAGTTTCAGCTGAATGCTTGACACCTCTCATCTCATCCACACTTTTCCTATTTCAGGCAGGAAATTTAAGTAAGTTTTATATATTGTTATAACTTTGTACCTGTACTTTACTTTAAATTCTAAATTTTATTTAATTATATTTTCATTTATTCATGTAACAATGTTGTAATTTATAAGTTTTTTGTTTGAAAATAACAATGAATTTATTTTAATAAATAGTTTTTTTTTTTACTTTCATCTTTATACAACTAAACTAAAGTTTCTTAGATTATATTTTATATATTTATTTCACAGTTATTATACATTTATAAATGTTTACGTTTGCCAAACTACCGCATGTGATTTGAAGTGACTAGATGCACTCGCATACAATCTTGCTTTTGTTAGTGCTAAATTTTTGGTGAATTAAGTGAGTTTTGTTAACGAAGTGTAAAAAAGGTAAATAATAAAAAAAACAGTGTGTGGAGTCCCTCCGCGTGGAAGAAGTGAAACTTCGTAATGTGGAAATGAAAATAGGAAGGAGTAGAAATTGATATTTAGTGCAATCATATTGTATCAAATCAAACTAAAATAAATCATGAAATCATTCAACGATACAAGCTGTTTAATTAATTAAGCGGACGGGTTCGCCCCAAGGAGAAAATTGACGTGGTGAGACATCGTGGACATAGAGAAATGACACACTCTCACTATTTATGTGTCTATGAAACATGATCTTTTTCTGCAATTTAAATTGTAATATACAAAAAAGGGTATTGAAAATTGAAACAAATATGGCGACACTACAAACTGTCAGGATCTTTATTTTTTCTTATTCTCTACTTAGTTCCTTACAACAGCGCGTTCGAGTGCCACGCATTCACTCTCCCTCTGTCTCTTTCTATTCCCCTCCCCAATTGCGTTAAACGTTTAACGCAACCTTGTTGGAAGTCGCATTAGAAGTTTCACTTCAAAAATTTGATGGTTCATTTGTTTGTTTGTTTATTCTTCGCAAGCATGGTAAAAACCACTCTCGCACCACACTGGTTCAAAAGCACTCTCCTGGGCATGTCGGGGGTTAGCGCTGTTAGCACGCACCGGTCATGGGAGTGGTGAAGGCGACGGTCTTGTTGCTGTGCCTCCCCGCCGCGATGAGGCTGACCGTCGCGGCGTAGGCGGCGCACGGCTCGAGGTCGCCCACGGCGAGGGAGTCCCTGGGCCCGTCCTGGTCCAGGGTCCACTCCCAGCAGTCGGGCGGCGTCTCTCCTACCCCCTCCTCCTGCACGCACACCCTCATGGTCTCCTCCTGGCACCTGGACTTCACGTCGGACACCCACCACTCGATCACCGCCGAGTCGTGCGTGACGTAACGGACCTCAGCTCGCGCCACCGCGTCTGCAACATGACGGACACATGTGGTGCAATCAACTGAACTCTCACCTTTCCCCAGTGGCCAGTTGCACCAGTAGGGTTCAGGAGATAACTAGTCATAAGCTGGTTCGATAATAGTTTACCACACTTTCTGTCGCACCAATTTATTATGATAACTGCGCGAATTTCACTGAAAAGTGATCCAAAAGGTTGGGTTCGGTTCGGTTGGGTTGGGTTGGGTTTAGTTAGGTTTAGTTAGGTTTTCTTAGTTTTGGTTAGGTTTGGTTGGGTTAGGTTGGTTTAAGTTGGGTTAGGGTTGGTTAGTTTTGGTTAGTTTTGGTTAGGTTAGTTTTGTTTAGTTTGGGTTAGGTTTGGTTAGGTTAGGTTTGGTTAGGTTTGGTTAGGTTAGGTTAGGTTAGGTTAGGTTAGGTTGGGCTGGGTTGGGGTTGGTTAGGTTATGTTGGGTTATAATGTGTTGTGTTGGGTTATATTGAGTTATAGTGTGTTATGTTGTGTTATGTTGGGTTATGTTTGGTTAGGTTTTGTTAATACCCGTATTTATAATTTCTAAATTGTTTTAATATTTATTTTCGTTATGATTACTTTCTATATTATATTCAAACTTTTTTAATAATAAACCTATTTACAAGTCTGATGGCTTCCTTTATGTATAAACTTTGAAATACCAGCATGAGTATTATGTCTTGCACCACTTGGTGGTGTGGAAGCGAGTTTATGGTAATACCATTTTGGAGGATACTTTGTGGCAATCGATAACTGATGCCATTGATTTTAACAATCGTAAAAAAATTTCCGTAGTTCCATCGTGAGTGGCTAAGATACGAGGTGGCAAAATGAAAACTCGCGGTAAACTTTCCAAACGACTGTACCAGCAGACAATTCTCGGGCTGAGGTCGTTGTATCGCGGATCGAGGCGGCAAAATGGAAACTCCCGGAAAACTTTCCAAACGACTGTACCAGCAGACAATTCTCGGGCCGAGGTCATTGTATCGCGGATCAAGGTGGCAAAATGAAAACTTTCCAGGTAAAACTTTCCAAAAGATTGTACAAGCAGACAATTCTTGGGCTGAGGTCGTTGTATCGCGGATCGAGGTGGCAAAATGGAAACTCCCGGAAAACTTTCCAAACGACTGTACCAGCAGACAATTCTCGGGCTGAGGTCATTGTATCGCGGATCAAGGTGGCAAAATGAAAACTTTCCAGGTAAAACTTTCCGAACGACTGTACCAGCAGACAATTCTCGGGCTGAGGTCGTTGTATTGCGGGTCGAGGTGGTAAAATGGAAACTCCCGGAAAACTTTCCAAACAACTGTACCAGGAGACAATTCTCGGGCTGAGGTCGTTGTATCGCGAGTCGAGGTGGCAAAATGGAAACTCCCGGAAAACTGTCCAAACGACTGTACCAGCAGACAATTCTCGGGCCGAGGTCATTGTATCGCGGATCTTGGTGGCAAAATGAAAACTTTCCACGTAAAACTTTCCAAACGACTGTACCAGCAGACAATTCTCGGGCTGAGGTCGTTGTATTGCGGGTCGAGGTGGTAAAATGGAAACTCCCGGAAAACTTTCCAAACGACTGTACCAGGAGACAATTCTCGGGCTGAGGTCGTTGTATTGCGGGTCGAGGTGGTAAAATGGAAACTCCCGGAAAACTTTCCAAACGACTGTACCAGCAGACAATTCTCGGGCTGAGGTCGTTGTATTGCGGGTCGAGGTGGTAAAATGGAAACTCCCGGAAAACTGTCCAAACGACTGTACCAGCAGACAATTCTCGGGCCGAGGTCATTGTATCGCGGGTCGAGGTGGCAAAATGAAAACTTTCCACGTAAAACTTTCCGAACGACTGTACCAGCAGACAATTCTCGGGCTGAGGTCGTTGTATTGCGGGTCGAGGTGGTAAAATGGAAACTCCCGGAAAACTTTCCAAACGACTGTACCAGCAGACAATTCTCGGGCTGAGGTCGTTGTATTGCGGGTCGAGGTGGTAAAATGGAAACTCCCGGAAAACTTTCCAAACGACTGTACCAGCAGACAATTCTCGGGCTGAGGTCGTTGTATTGCGGGTCGAGGTGGTAAAATGGAAACTCCCGGAAAACTTTTCAAACGACTGTACCAGCAGACAATTCTCGGGCTGAGGTCGTTGTATTGCGGGTCGAGGTGGTAAAATGGAAACTCTCGGAAAACTTTCCAAACGACTGTACCAGGAGACAATTCTCGGGCTGAGGTCGTTGTATTGCGGGTCGAGGTGGTAAAATGGAAACTCCCGGAAAACTTTCCAAACGACTGTACCAGCAGACAATTCTCGGGCTGAGGTCGTTGTATTGCGGGTCGAGGTGGTAAAATGGAAACTCCCGGAAAACTGTCCAAACGACTGTACCAGCAGACAATTCTCGGGCCGAGGTCATTGTATCGCGGGTCGAGGTGGCAAAATGAAAACTTTCCACGTAAAACTTTCCGAACGACTGTACCAGCAGACAATTCTCGGGCTGAGGTCGTTGTATTGCGGGTCGAGGTGGTAAAATGGAAACTCCCGGAAAACTTTCCAAACGACTGTACCAGCAGACAATTCTCGGGCTGAGGTCATTGTATTGCGGGTCGAGGTGGTAAAATGGAAACTCCCGGAAAACTTTCCAAACGACTGTACCAGCAGACAATTCTCGGGCTGAGGTCGTTGTATTGCGGGTCGAGGTGGTAAAATGGAAACTCCCGGAAAACTTTCCAAACGACTGTTCCAGGAGACAATTCTCGGGCTGAGGTCGTTGTATTGCGGGTCGAGGTGGTAAAATGGAAACTCCCGGAAAACTTTCCAAACGACTGTACCAGCAGACAATTCTCGGGCTGAGGTCGTTGTATTGCGGGTCGAGGTGGTAAAATGGAAACTCCCGGAAAACTGTCCAAACGACTGTACCAGGAGACAATTCTCGGGCCGAGGTCATTGTATCGCGGGTCGAGGTGGCAAAATGGAAACTTTCCACGTAAAACTTTCCGAACGACTGTACCAGCAGACAATTCTCGGGCCGAGGTCATTGTATCGCGGGTCGAGGTGGCAAAATGGAAACTTTCCACGTAAAACTTTCCGAACGACTGTACCAGCAGACAATTCTCGGGCCGAGGTCATTGTATCGCGGGTCGAGGTGGCAAAATGGAAACTTTCCACGTAAAACTTTCCGAACGACTGTACCAGCAGACAATTCTCGGGCTGAGGTCGTTGTATTGCGGGTCGAGGTGGTAAAATGGAAACTCCCGGAAAACTTTCCAAACGACTGTACCAGGAGACAATTCTCGGGCTGAGGTCGTTGTATTGCGGGTCGAGGTTGTAAAATGGAAACTCCCGGAAAACTTTCCAAACGACTGTACCAGGAGACAATTCTCGGGCTGAGGTCGTTGTATTGCGGGTCGAGGTGGTAAAATGGAAACTCCCGGAAAACTTTCCAAACGACTGTACCAGCAGACAATTCTCGGGCTGAGGTCGTTGTATTGCGGGTCGAGGTGGTAAAATGGAAACTCCCGGAAAACTGTCCAAACGTCTGTACCAGCAGACAATTCTCGGGCTGAGGTCGTTGTATTGCGGGTCGAGGTGGTAAAATGGAAACTCCCGGAAAACTTTCCAAACGACTGTACCAGCAGACAATTCTCGGGCCGAGGTCATTGTATCGCGGGTCGAGGTGGCAAAATGAAAACTTTCCACGTAAAACTTTCCGAACGACTGTACCAGCAGACAATTCTCGGGCTGAGGTCGTTGCATTGCGGGTCGAGGTGGTAAAATGGAAACTCCCGGAAAACTTTCCAAACGACTGTACCAGGAGACAATTCTCGGGCTGAGGTCGTTGTATCGCGGGTCGAGGTGGCAAAATGGAAACTCCCGGAAAACTGTCCAAACGACTGTACCAGCAGACAATTCTCGGGCCGAGGTCATTGTATCGCGGATCTTGGTGGCAAAATGAAAACTTTCCACGTAAAACTTTCCAAACGACTGTACCAGCAGACTATTCTCGGGCTGAGGTGATTGTATCGCGGATTGAGGTGGCAAAATGGAACCTTCTAGAAAACTTCCAAACGACTGTACCAGGAGACATTTCTCGGGCTGAGGTCGTTTGTATCTTGGATCGAGGTGGCAGGAGGCGGCAGGGGGCGGCAGAAGGCGGCAGGAGGCGGCAGAAGGCGGCAGGAGGTGGCAGGAGGTGGCAGAAGGAAGCAGGAGGCGGCATGAGGTGGCAGGAGGCGGGAGAAGGCGGCAGGAGGCGGCAGAAGGCGGCAGGAGGTGGCAGGAGGCGGCAGGAGGTGACAGAAGGAAGCAGGAGGTGGCAGGAGAAAGCAGGAGGCGGCAGGAGGCGGCAGGAGGTGGCAGGAGGTGGCAGGAGGCTGTAGGAGGCGGCAGGAGGCGGCAGGCTTACTGGCGGTGTCGAGGTAGACCTCCAGGGTGGCCGGGGGAGACAGCCTGAAGCCGCTGGTGGCGCGCACCGTGGCGTGGTAGCGGCGGCACACCTCGAAGCCGTGGAACTCGAACCTGGAGCTGCCGGCTAGCAGGGTCTTGTGCACGCAGGCGGCCGGGTCCTGGGTGCTGTTGTCGCACAGCCACAGCTCCACGCCCGAGGCGCAGGACCCCTCCGGCCTCGGGGTCCACTCCAGCGCCGCCAGCTCGCGGCTGCTCTGCGCCAGCCTCAGCCCCGTCACGGGCGGCGGGCCTGCCGACATTAACAGTCGCGCGCTTGCCACACACCCTCTGCCGGCACGGCCGACCAGTCACCATCCATTCCAGGTCGTTCCACGCGGTTATACTCGCCGACTTATTAATTTTTGAGCGGCAGAACTGTCACACAATGAAATAAATCTACACATCGCATACTTATCGCATAATTAGCTGGGAGAGTTGTATTTTCAACGTAATTTTTTGTGTGGAGTGGACTATAAGAATGAAATAGAATGTAAAACTAGAAATTTTAAAATACGATTTTACTTGCTACTACGCACGTTGATATGGTTTAAATTAATTTCAGGAAAAAAAATAATCTTATCTGGACTTTTAAATTCATTTAGAACTTTTTTTGTATTTAAAAAGGTTAAAAAAAAATTAAATAATTTTTTTTTTCTGAAATAGTTTTAAACCATACCTCCATGTCGCGGCGACACATCGGCGGCCAGCTGGTCGCGCGTGTGCAGCTGCGACCTCCTTGATGTCACGGCGACACATCGGCGACCAGCCGGTCGCGCCGTGCGCAGCAGCTGCGACCTCCTCCAGGTCGCGGCAACCAGACGTGTCGCCGCGACCTGGCCGCCTGGCGCGCGGGAGCTGCTAGACAAAGACAAGCAAGGATGCGCTGCGGTGGCTACGCACCTGCCACGCCGTGGGCGTAGCGCGAGTCGCCCCCTCTGCCCTTGGGGTCGCGGCTGAGCGCCGTCACCTCGACGCTGAAGCGCTCGCAGGGCCGGAGGCCGCGCGCGGGCAGGCGCAGGCTGGTGGCGTCGGGCGGCGCCAGGGCGCACGACACCCCCTTGTCGTCCATGGAGGTGCGGCACACCTGGAAGCCCTTCAGGCAGCCCGGCTCCCCGCTCGCCCGCCAGCTCACGTTCATGCTCGCCTCGTCCACCTCCACGTGCTGCATCGTCGGGTCTGCGCAGGTATCACAACACACAACCATTAGGGTTTACAGGAGACGCACCACAACGCCGAAATGCCAAATTGACCACAACGCCGACAGCTAGAAAACTGCTGTGTAACACAACGCCGAATTACCACAACGCCGAAATACACTAACGCCGAAAAATAATGTCATTGCAGGACTGCCACAAAGGTTAGGTTAGGTTATACTAGGTTAGGTTAGACTAGGTTAGGTTAGGCTAGGTTAGGTTAGTCTAGGTTAGGTTAGGCTAGGTTAGGTTAGGCTAGGCTAGGATAGGGTAGGTTAAGTTAGGTTAGGTTATATTACGCTAGGTTAGGTTAGGCTATACTAGGTTAGGTTAGACTAGGTTAGGTTAGGCTAGGTTAGGTTAGGCTAGGCTAGGATTGGCTAGGTTAAGTTAGGTTAGGTTATATTACGCTAGGTTAGGTAAGGTTAGGTTTTATCGTGGTATTTCGGCGTTAAGTTACATTTAAGAAACAGCAGTCCGAGGGCCGGGATTTCACCGGGGTGTGGTGCCCTCCATCGCCGAGTCATTTTTCTTGTGCATGGATGTAATATTCAAAATATTTAATTTTCCCCTCGGGACATTCGGCGTTATGGTATTTCGGCGTTGTGGTAACGACCCGGGTTTACACCTGTACCCTGACCGTATTCCAAATGAAACTTTATGATGGAGGAACCATCCTGGAATATGTTTAGCACGCTTAAATGGTCCATAGAAAAGAAATAATCTCAACTTTAAAAAAAAAGGTACTTGAGAAGATTTAGAAAGGCGATTCTATTTGCGTGCGATGGTGCTGTTACATCCAATTATTATTTTTTGCCGCGACAGTTGTATCGATCGTTGCGAAACGTCCGCTAGAATACGTTGAAACCAGTTTCTAGCCTCGCGCATGGCACCGTTAGTTAAAACGGTTTCCGATTTGTTTCTTTTCTGGGATTCAGTTTGGACACGGTTCCGTAATACGGTTACGGTTGTGTCCCCACAAGGCAGTGTTTATCCGCTACCTTAACCCGAACGTCTTGGAATACTGCTCTCATATCTCTATGTATCTCCACTAGTGATGGGTCGTTCGTGAACGATTCGTTCAAAAAGAACGAATCTTTGAGAGAACGAAATCTTGCGATTCGTTCGCGATGTAAAGAACCGGCTCTTTGAGAGCCGGTACCTTGAAAGATTCGGAAGAATGAAAACGCGGAGAGAACGAGAGAACGAGAGAACCGGCCACGCGCCCGGTCTGATTCGTTCGTGAAATGATTCATGACGTCAGGAGTCTGAAGAATTAGTAATCACAGCGTGCGCATGTTCACAAGAGCAAACGATAACTGATCAAATAAAATAGTGTAACATGAAAAGTATCTATACCTGAAAATGTCAACTGTTAAGTAGTGGTTTAAAATTGCTTTTTCACATTCACATACACAAATTTGGAAATAAAAAACTAAAAAAAAAACCGTATGAATTAAAAATAACAGGGAAAGTAACTACAAATGTTCACACTTACCATTTTTGGGTTAATTAATGTACTTCATTTGTTTCTCTTCATACTGAATCGCAGTAGTAGTATTAAATTTTTGTCTTTTTTTTTCTAAATGTGTTGGTCCACATGTAAATACTTTACTGTCACTAGAGTGTAAGTAACCTATATATTAATATTTGTAACTTAAAAAGTAATAAAATATAAATAATCTTGTTTCATATACGCAACTGTGATTCACTGCTACGGAAAGCAATGTTCAAATTCAAATACAAAAACACGTACCTAATACTCTAAAGGATGAACGAGTTACGACACCTGATAAAAGAGCCAGATCCCATACACAGAAAAGAACGAATTGACCGAGATGAACGAATCGTTCTGAACGAATCATTTCAAGGAAATGATCCAAAAGAACCGATTCAGTCAAAAGAACCGTTCTGCCCATCACTAATCTCCACTACTGCCACCACCACTGATACATTGGCGTGTGTCTGCTAACCACGTCATTACAGGTACCTTGACAAATATTTACCACTGTTAACAGACATTCTGTAAGATGAAGGTAACAATCGCACATTGCATGGGATACCGATATTTTACACCGGTTTTTTATACTTCATAGTAGCCTATACAAGCATTGGTCTCACACGCAAAGCTGAATTTTTATCTTCATTTTCTCGTTATTAATATTATTAAAGGATTATTTCTTAAAACTTTAACACGATACCTCAGTTGCATTTGTGTTGTATAGCACAAGTTTTAACCAGATTTTCACCAATTGTAATATGATGGCTGCTGAGAGTCACTCAAGTGATAATAATTACAACAATTTTGTGCGTTCTTTTATGCCCATTTTATTACACTAAGTGATTATCTGTTGAAAATGTTTGTTAGAGATTAACAAAGGCGAGGGAGGTGTAGTGTTAGAATTGCAGTTTTAGTCTTTAAATTGTAGCAATGAACATAAAATGAAAATTTCAACATTGAGTGTGAGACATAGCCAGGGGCGAAGCCAGGGGGGGGGGGTTAGGTGTACAACCCCCCCCCCCCCCCTTAGCACCAAATCTTTTTTAATTTCTTATTCATCACTCAAACAAATTTCATATTAAAATTAATACAAATTTGACCATTACAATATTTAAATTTAAGTACCGAAAACTGCTAAAATAGCACTATTTTACACCTTGAAATCCAAATTTTCCAAATTTTCCCGGGGAAGGACCCCCGGACCCCACGCTTTAATCCGGGGGGGGGGAGGTGCATGCTTCTTAACACCCCCCATATACAAATCCTGGCTACGCCACTGGACATAGCCCTTAGTAACCTGCTGAGAATGAGCCGTTTGCTTGTAAAAATATTTTGCCTTTACAAAAGCATGTGTCACCTTTCAAAGCAAGGCCCTCTACATCAAACACGTTTATTGTATGATTATATTTACTTGATGAACAAATTTGGTCAGTTTAATGCCGCTTCAATAGCACGATGTAAAGGCCCCATCACAGAAATGAAGCGAGGCCATCAGACGGAACGGGGTACAGATTCACAAAGGTGCAAGACTTGTGAGTAATAGTTGTGAGAAAACAATACTTATAATCGCAAGTTGTTATGAAAATGCATTTTACATCGATTTTACGCGGGATTACGTCTATCGTTCTCTTTTCACAGTTGCGATTTTGCAAGCGCAATCGGGCGCCCCTCAGAGTGGGACTTTTTGATTCCAGGGGGTCCCTCCCCTTCCAAGATATACGCCCGTGGTAGTAACTAACAATATTTGGCAACACAAAATTATTAATTAATGTACTTGTAACAGTAACTACTATTTACTTTGCAGCATAAGATTATTTTATTATTATCGTTAATAGGCTTTTTTTTTAATATATTTGAACTCAATACGAGAAAAAAAACTAGACCACAACATTTTCTTGGGAGAATTATTAGTTAAACTGTAATCGTAAACTACCAACCTAAAAGAAAATTAGAAGTTGAAAAATAAGTTTCAGCTATAATTTTTTTCTACTATAAGTACCAAAGATTTTAGATAACCTACAAGTAGGTATTTGTAAAGATGTGAATTTCACTTGTCATTCATTACAAGTTTGCGAGAGTTTTTTTTTGTGTGAACGAGTAGCTCGCGGGAAAAGTTGAGAAACCTAAGATGTACATCAAGTTCTGTCCCTGCCCGAACACGCCCGAATATTCACCTTCGGCCAACCTCGGGATTTGATTTAATTTTGCGCAGGAAAAATGAATTCAAATATTGTCGGTTAGGTTAGGTTAGGTACATTAAAACACTTTAAAACACTATGGATATATATATATATATATATATATATATATATATATATATATATATATAAAAATAAACCGGAGGTTGGCCGAAGGTGAATATTCGGGCGTGTTCGGGCAGGCACAGAGCTTGATGTACATCTTAGGCTTCCCGGGAAAATTGCGTGGCGCGCGGTGAACGTGCGTGATTAGTGAGTGACGCTTCCCGTGAAAATGGCTCGCCCCGCGACCGGAAGACCTGCTTGCGGCGACATTTACGCACAAAGCGGCGGGTGGAAGCGGATGCGACAGCCATCGCTAGACGCACGACTGCCCGTGTGCGTGACGTGTGAATGAGTCGTGGAAAAAGGGGGGGGGGGGGGGTGTGTAGAAGAGAACCACCATCACCTCCCCGCACGACGGCCGATCTGTCTGGAGGGGAGCTCTTCTGCCCCGCCGACGACAGGCACACGTGACTTTCTTTAACGGTAAGGTGGGTCTACACTATATAACAAAAACATGTTATATTTGTAACATGTTATATAAAAGTTACACAACTTGTTTTATAACATGTTACATAACAAGTTAAATATAAAGTTATATAACAAGTAATACAACTTGTTTCATAACATGTTACATGTTTTTAAACATGCATACCAGTGTGGACAAACGACCAACATGTTATACAAGTTATTTAACTTCCTTTGATCTTTACCGACACTGCATGGGAAACATATAACTTGTTTTATAACACTTATTTTGTTATAAAACATGGTGTTATATGACATTTTTCTTCACGTTTTCATAACAAGTTATATAACTTTGTTGTATAACTTGTAATATAATTATCATTCTTTTCATTTTGTAACATGTTGTATAACTTTGTAATATAACATTTTATAACTTGTTTTGTTATACAGTGTAGACCCACCTTTACAACAACCAAGCCAGCGCGCACACAGGCCCGTGTGCCAGACCCTATCCCACGAGATACGCACTCCCGCCCGTTGATCCAGGTGATTCTAACTGAAGTGTGGGAGGTGCACATCTTGATTCACTGAGCACTGAGAGAGTCGTGGAAACCTCTGTTCCTGGCCTGGAGCACACTGAATGCCTCGGGTGGCAGCGTGATGGATCGGCCGATCGCCGGCACACACGTTGTTTCACAGTGACGTCAGGAGCTCACCTCACAACAAGTACGGGAAGCCTAAGATGTACATCAAGTTCTGTCCCTGCCCGAACACGCCCGAATATTCACCTTCGGCCAACCTCGGGTTCATTTATATATATATATTTATATTTCTCTGTTTATTTTAATGTAGCTATACTAACCTAACTAACCGTCCAATAGTGTTTTAATGTAGCTAACTTAACCGACCACTTTTAATATTTGATTTCAAATTTCCTGCGCAAAAATGAAACAAATCCCGAGGTTGGTCGAAGGTGGATATTCGGGCGTGTTCGGGCAGGGACAGAACTTGATGTACATCTTAGGCTTCTCAAAAAGTACAAACCTTAGTTACTATTGTTACCGACGCACGTTGCACGCGGATCTGCTCAAATCGTCACCGACTGGCACAAGCTTCAGCGGTGTGAATTCAACACGTGTAGAAGTTAGTAATCTTTCAACCAACAATATTTAGCAACTTAACCCACACTTGAAACAAACAATTTTTTTTTTTGTCAATATAACCTAATTTACCCATTTAATTAATTTTGTGGTAACAGTTTATTTAGATTTAAGATTTTGAACAATCTAACGTTTTTATCATCATGTTTACAATAAAACTACGTTTTTTCAGGAAAGTAAACACTGACAAAAAAAAGCTTGTGCGTGAGTGTTGTTGGTATTTTTTTATGCTACATGCGGTTTTTTAAATATATTATTCATATGATAAAAATAAAAATATAAATATTACAAGACATTCAAAACATGCATATTACATCAGCGTTTTTTTATAAAGTTTTCGGAACACGTCACTTTAGATATGGAACGTGGAAACACGCGACAAAACCAAAGAAATTGAAAACTGGCCGATTATTGCGTTTTGTATTTTGCATCCTGCGTAGTATATACCCGTGGACTTTTTAAAAAAAACGAGGTTAGTGAAATTGTTTGCGTCTTGCCTTTCTCGCGTTCTTTCGTTCACTTGTGTAGTTTTATAAACCCGCTCACGAGTCGAGGAGAGGTCGGATGATCGATCCCAACGAAGGGCACGAGTTAAATCGATTCACGAGCACCTGGTCGATACTCGAGTAGTTCCCGGCCCACCGTCAAATGGAAGTCCCTCTCTCCCATGACTTTCCCTTGTGTTAGCTGTACTTAATCCTTTCGTGATTTGGATTTGCAGTGATCAGTCAGCGAGCAAAGTAAGTGGGTTTTGGATATCTTGGTTAGTATCTTATCTTAAACCATATCTCTACATCAGATCCCATTTATCAGTTTTACCCTACAAAAATACAGTTGTGAATCAGAGGAACTTTTTTTTTCGGCTTAACCCAAAAAAATTAACTATGGCTCGGTCATAGTCATAATGTTAATTTTTTTTTTCGTTGTATCGCCATTACTTTTATATAAGGGCTATTTCTAAAATACTAGCACCATACCTCCTTTGGATTTTGTTCTTCTGCTTTAAATACATGGGAGGTATCGCGTTAATATATTATAAACAACCCTAAAAAAAAGTAATGACGCAAAGACGAAATAATCAACAAGGCTTGTGAGACCAAACTTTAAGAGACAAACAAATTTAAAAATATATATATATATTTATATTGGTACGAATTCTAAGATAAACCTATTCACAAAATTTCTGCTTTTTAAGCCTTTTGGATATGGAAATGTGAAGAAAAAAAAGTGTGTTTCAGCGTATGTTTTGTGAAGTACAAAACAAATGGTTAGTACAAAGCAAACCGAATGTTTTCAACACTTCGTTCTCATTTTCTTCCGTTTCTCATTCAAAAATCAAATATATTATTAATATAATTTGACCATTCTTATTTCAAACAAAAGTCGTATGTAAATTCTATGTTCTGTGAAATTTTCAAGACGTGCTGATTGTAAGATTTCCAGATGCGCTTAAACACATAGAATCAAATGGTGGAAAGTAAAAACAAAAATTTAACTCAACAAAAGTCCGCAAATAAAGTTTGAAGTTCCGAACCAACTTGATTTTACTCGCGTCTCTGGGATGTACATACTGACGTAAGGATCCTTATTCGAAGATGGCTAGAAGTGGAATTAATGGGGAGAATGTGGTCTTAAACCACGACAACCCAAAACTCAAGAAGTATATCGATTTTTGAAAAAAGAAAAAAAAAAGAAATAATTTAGAGGATCACACTAGCAAACCCCTGTAGAGTTACTGTAACAAATTTCATTCCCTAGACATTTACGTCTTTGCACTACGTGAATGATGGACTCACAGACAAACATACAAACTATTTCTTATAATATTTTGATATGACTTCTGCACACTAACTGTACGGATACAAGCGTGTTCAGCTACTTACATTTGCAGAGAGCCAGGACGAGGGGCGGGAAAAAGACGACGGCGGGAAGCCAGAACATGTCCACCTATAAATACAACAACATGGCATGATAATACACTGCCACGTCCCACACGAAGGCAGACAGACACTGGGTGAAGAAGAGCTGTCATGTAACAGGACACTAAGAGTTGGAAAAAGGGCTGTCATGAACCAGGACACAAAGATGTGAAGGAGGACTGGCAGGATCAGGATACTATGAGATGGAGGAGGGCCGTTAGGATCAGGACACGAGGTGCACGAGGGTTGTCACGAACCAGAACGCGATGGGGTGGATGAATGTTAGAAGCATCAAGACACTATGAAGTGGAGGAGGGCTGTCAGGTCACAGGATAGTATTAAGTGGAGGAAGGTTGCCAGGATCAGGAAACTATGAGGTAGATTATGACAGTCATTAACTAGAACACTAAGAGGTGGAGGAAACTGTCATGAATCAGGACACTATGAGGTGGAGGAAGGCTCTCATGAACTAGGACAATATGAGGTGGAGGAGGGCTGCAATGAACTAGGACAATGTGAGGTGGAGGATGGCTGTCATAACTAGGATAATATGAGGTCGAGGAGGGCTGTAATGAACTAGGACGCTATGAGGTGGTGGAAGGCTGTCATGAACTAGGATACTATGGGGTGGAGGAAGGATGTCATGAACTAGGATACTATGAGGCGGAGGACAGTCATGAACTAGGGTACTATGAGGTGGAGGAGGGCTGTAATGAACTAGGACACTATGAGGTGGAGGGGGCAGTCATGAAACAAATCACTAGAAGTTAGAAGAGGAGAAAGGGGTTGAGAATGCGCAGAGGCGAAGGAATGCAAGTTGGTGGGGGAAAAGGTACCGGGAGAACATTAATTTGCTCGCAGCAACGTTCTTCACGTTTCACACTTGCAAAATTATTCTATAACTGGTTCAGTAAGTAGTGTATCATCTGTTTACCACGAGTACTCATTAAATATTTCTGCCATAATATTAAGGGACGAATTTAAAATTAAGTACCCTTTAAGTGTATAGCTAACCGCGAGATTAATATTACTTTTATAAAATATGGCTTGAGAAATTTTATTGATTACGATTTTATACAGACTTGTATAATTCTGAAGAGTGATCGTTTTGTAATGTTTGTGACATTTTTCATTTCCTTTTATTTTAATTACGTATAAATGATATGATGTTATTTATAATATTTGTTTTTGCCACAGTCATTAATAAATTGGTGTGCCTGCTAAATATTGATTGCTACCAAGAAGAGTTGAAACTAAAAAAAGTGCCAAAACTCAAATTCTCACGACTATGCCAACAGAATATAACTAGTAATGAGAATTAATTCGTTTTGATGGCTGCAAGTACAATAAAAACAAAGGTATGGCGTAAGCTTTGAAGATCATTAAGATACAATATTTTTATAGTATAATCATGAACATTTAATAACCCAGAGTATTTAGTTACCCTATAAGTTAATTACTTGAAAATTATGGAAAATTCTCTTGATATGACAAGTTTATAAGATTGCGTTTGTGAAGCATTTGTAACTGAACTAGTAGAATTTTTACTTGGTAGTTACAAACCTGCAATATTTTGGAATAATCTCCTAGGGCGGTATTCCAAGACGTTCGGGTAATGGACCGAATAAGCACTGTCTTGCTGTGATACAGCCGTAACCTAACTCGCGGACCGTATTCTAGAACGTGTGTCCAAACCGAATTACAGTAAGGAACCAAATCGACAACAGTTTTAATAAACTGTTCCCCGTGCGAGGCTATAAACTGGTTACAATGCATTCTAGCGGCCGTTCACAACCATCGATACAGTTGTTACTGCAAAAAAAAAATACTAGAGATAGCAGCACCATCGCACAAAAAT
This sequence comes from Bacillus rossius redtenbacheri, assembly GCF_032445375.1. Taxonomy (NCBI): domain Eukaryota; kingdom Metazoa; phylum Arthropoda; class Insecta; order Phasmatodea; family Bacillidae; genus Bacillus; species Bacillus rossius. Next base: position 43,564,352 of record NC_086338.1, on the reverse strand, counting down.
AGAACCGTTTTCCTCATTTTCTCAAGTACTTTTTAAGTTGTGATTATTTCTAAGTTATGACCATTAAAGTGTACCAAAATTGTATTCCAGGATAGTTTCGATATCATAAAGTTTCATTTGGCATCCAACGCGCTTGGTACGTCCCCCTGAAGATCACAAAAAAATGACTATATACGAGTTCATGCTGCCAGATGCGGGTCCGCCATATGGACGAAATCAAAGAAAAACGTGAGCTCTGCGCATGAGCGGATTTTTGTCCCAACAGATTGGCAAACGGACAGGACAACAAAAATTCGTTCCCTGAAAACAAGGGACTGGCCGTGTTCCTTCGTGCACCAGGAATACGGTTAGGGTAGAGGCGTAGCACATTCAGCACCCAAAACTTTAGTTTTGTGTGTTGGAATACCGGCCCCAGAGCAGTTGGCGACACTGCCTCGGCGAGACGCCCCAAGGGGAAGCCTTCATTTCACAGACGAGAGAGCCACACCCGAAGTTCCCCGAAGTTCATGCTCGCTTTTATTTCCGTACCACAACAGATGTATTTATTTGGGATATAGCTTACTCATACGTCATACGCCGTTCTATCTCATTGTATAAACCGGTGTGGCATTACATTTTGCGGTCGATTAGGATAGGTTAGGTACATGGTTGGTTATATTAGGTAAGTATAGCTACATTAAAAATACTGTAAAAACATTTTATGGTTGCTTAGCAAATAACTTTTTAATATGTAGCTATCCAGCGCTAGGAAACCGTTTACATGATTTCACAGTATCTTTAATGTAGCTATCCTAACCAAATCAACCGTCCACAATGTTTCCAAGTATTTATAATGTAGCTAACCTAACCTAATTGACCATTAGTTATCATGAGTTGTCCAAAATAACAAAAAACCCGAAGATGCACGATCGGGCGTTTGGCTCTCTCGTCTGTGAAAAGAAGACTTCCCCCCCCCCCCCCCCCCCCCCCAAGAGAGTGGGACTTACCACGCCTCTGATCGCTTTGCGATGTCTCCGGGTCTCCGCAGTCGACAGTAGCCGCAGTCGCCCTATGCTGCGGTCGGTGGTTGGATGTTGTATATGGTCGATGAAGGAAAGGGGGGAGGGAAGGATGCAGGGGGGGGGGGCGTGCATGTAACCCCCCATCACCACTTTCCCCTCTCCCAGGTGGAAACAAGTGACAATCGTAAACAAAGCTACAGGATATTCCGTCCTGCGTCCTGCGTGTTCGGCCAACGCCGATTGCCAACCACATTACGTATTCCGCGATAGTCCGATGCCTTGCAGCTACGGCCAACTTTGAAATACCATTACGAAGAAAACTGTGGCAATAAAGAGTTGATTACAGGATTTCGTGATCATTTTTTTCGTTCACGAAGCGTTGGCAGTAGCGGCCCCAGACTGTTTACTTTTTTTTTTGGGAGGCCCACCAACCAAATACATATATGATGAGAATGAATTTTTACGATTGTGTTTGCATACTTTTCCACGTATATTTTTTAAGTATATTTAAGTTAGATTATGTTCCCGTATGTATTTCAGGTTGCTTGTAAGCTTCCATTGTCGCTGGCAGGGAGTTTCTCTGGAAGGTTTAGTAGTCTTCTGGCCGTTTTCATGAGAGTGTTTTTATGAGATTATTTGCCCGTAGGCATAATTTATTTGCATTATAAATGATTATAAACATTCGGTATGTTTATTGTTTTTTTATTATTAATTAAAACTGATCTTAATTGTTTTACTAAATTAGATAATTAATTTTAATTCAAACGTTTATTCTTTTTTAATTTGATTATATTTATACTTCAACTTTATCTGTTATATCACTCAAGTCCTTTTATTATTTTTTTTCTATTGATTATTTGCAGGGAAAATTAAGGTTGGTGTTTTATTACGCCAAGTAAGCATAACTTCTAACGCAGTAACGTGCGTAAATAAGTATATTCGCAACAATCTTTTTTTTTAGTTTCTGGAATCAATGGCAACGTGTCTAAAGCGGGGGAAATAATAAATTCTCTGCCACACCTCCAGCCCACTATTTGTTCTCATATGTTAAACAAAGTAAACGTTGAAATTTACATCGCATGGTTGTGCGTGGAGGCTTAGATGTGACGTCACCACTCAATGAAAGACATGGCGCTCGTGAATATAGCTATACCAGAGACTGGGGCTCGAACCAGCGACCACATTTGCTCAAGACCACCCGGGACCGGTTCTCTGCAACGGCGATTTTTTTGTGCCCGTCCGTGCGACCGTTTATGGCTTTGAAAATAAAATAAAAATTTATTGAGTAGGATTTATTTCCCTTCTTTTTTTTTATCTCTCTCTCTCTCCGACGAGCGACGGGCAAATACTGTGGTTGCTTTGTATTTCCCTGGCAGGAAGACGTAATGAGATAACCTTTTCATTTTATTTCTTTCAAACCCCATTTCCGAAACGAAGCGTTCGCATCCGTGCCGGAAGAAGGCCAATGTAAAAATTTGCCGCCATCGTAATTCGCTCCCCCGTGATTTCATAGTCTCGCTCGAGCGGCGCTGCTGCGGCTTGCTTCCGTCCTCCGCCACCGGGCGGCATGGCGGCGCATACGAGTCCTTGGAGACCACCCCACAAACATGAGAAGCCTAAGATGTACATCAAGTTCTGTCCCTGCCCGAACACGCCCGAATATTCACCTTCGGCCAACCTCGGGATTTGTTTTATTTTTGCTCAGGAAAAATTAATTCAACTATTAAAAGTGGTCGGTTAGGCTAGCTACATTAAAACACTTTAAAACACTATGGACGGTTAGTTAGGTTAGTATAGCTACATTAAAATAAACAGAGAAATATAAATATATCTAAATAAACCCGAGGTTGGCCGAAGGTGAATATTCGGCCGTGTTCGGGCAGGGACAGAACTTGATGTACATCTTAGGCTTCCCCACAAACATAGGCACACGTCTTGTGACGACTGCTAAGGAATAAACACTTGGCAATCACAAGTTGTCGCGGAACGGGCATTACACGTTGGTTGTCCAGGCAACAACTGAAAAGTTTTGGAAGCGTGTGGCAAGTGAAGTTAGTAGTTGTCAAACTTGTAATTAACAAGATATGGCAACGTAACATAATTTAATAATATTATTCTTTAGTTAGAGCATAAGATGGTTTATGATTTGCATTCATCTGTGTGTTTATTTTTTTTAAAATTTCAACTCAAGTAGTAATATAAAGTAGCTTGGCTTCTGGGTTGTAGCCGTGTCCTTGGCGATAAATTCACCGACGTTTCGGTCGACATTGCAGTCGCCATCATCAAGGAGACGTTACCTATCTCAGTAGGATATGAATGACATTAGATAGTCGAAATATATTACAAATTTGTGGTCTCAAATACTGAACTTTAGAACTTTCGTACAACTTTTGATTAAAGAAATATTAAACTCATAAATTTGAAGTATTCAATTAAACATAAATGTTTCCGAAACCAAAAAAAATAAATATAATTTCAGCTCTTAAGGGTCTCCCGTGGCGTGTTTGGTCAGTAGTAGCCTTTTGCACGGAAATCAGCTTGGGTTGACCAGTAGAGAAGATAAAGAGTTGATAACGGTCCCCGATGTCGAACACTCTAAAGATCTATATTAATGATGATCATATAGCCTCTTTCTAAATACGTTTTGACGTGACAACGTCTAATAAATCGATGAACGCCAGCTGCACACACGAAAAAGTGTCCCGTTACGCACATTGTTCCGTTACGCTCAATGTACGCTTGCGCCGCATCTATCTCTCTTCCACTCGAATGGAACAACCATCGATTTGACTTTTTCGAGGCACATTAAACTTGAAACACTCCCATTCGTTTCCTACTTTTCCTATCATCGTCCTATCCTTAACAGAATAACACAGATTGGAAGAAGTTAAATAGCAAACACGTATAGAAGTTATAGTTAAAATAATCTCTTCGTTAAAGTAATAGACATACGTATTTGAATTAATGAGTGCAAATAAAAGTAAATTTATCAATAAAATTTTAGATTTCATTTCACTCCTTCTTTCTATCCATACAAAATAGTGATAATTCAATAAAGATGATTCAATTTTATTCATAAACGTATGCAATCGTTTCATCAATGTTTTGTTATGACGTTGTCACGTTAAACTATCGTCCGTAAACCGACTTTACAGACAACCAATTAATTTTTTAATATAAATAAAAAAGCATATCCGTTTGTCCGCCATTGTCATGGCCGACAGAGGCACTGCACGCGCGCTTCTAGAACGTGATGGACTAGCGCAGAGTTTGCCGTGCTCATTGACGGGTGAATCACGACTTCTTATCGGAAGGGAAGATAACGAAGATTCCAGTCCCCACGTTCGAGCTGTCACGTCCTTGGCAGACGGAAAACAAAAAATTGGTTGTCTGTAAAGTCGGTTTACGGACGATAGTTTAACGTGACAACGTCATAACAAAACATTGATGAAACGATTGCATATTTTTATGAATAAAATTGAATCATTTTTATTGAATTATCACTATTTTGTACGGATACAAAGAAGGAGTGAAATGAAATCTACAATTTAATTGATAAATTTACTTTTGTTTGCACTCATTAATTCAAATATGTTCATTACTTTAACGAAGAGATTATTTTAACTATAACTTTTATACATGTTTGCTATTTAACTTCTTCCAATCTGTGTTATTCTGTTAAGGATAGGACGATGATAGGAAAAGTAGCAAACGAATGGGAGTGTTTCAAGTTGAATGTGCCTCGAAAAAGTCAAATCGATGGTTGTTCCAATCGAGTGGAAGAGAGATAGATGCGGCGCAAGCGTACAATGAGTGTAACGGGACACCGCGTAACGGGACAATGTGCGTAATGGGACACTTTTTCGTCTGTGCAGCCGGCGTTCATAGATTTATTAGACGTTGTCACGTCAAAAAACGGAGACTTGCTTCGATGCAGGCAGGAAGGCGGTTTGCCAACCTCTCCTGGATCTAAAGTCAAAGGCACCCAGAGATCAGAGAAACATACAGGTGGAGCGTAGGGTCCGAATATAGGCGAGAGGGGTGAAGCCAAAAGCGGAGGGGGATCCCAGTACACCACGTACCAATATGGCGGCAGTTCATCTACAAATGTGTCACTTGTACCTGTATTGAAGGTTAAATTGGGGACAAATGTCAACTCATAGCATTACATTTACATTATGATGATTCGTTTTTGGACTTTTGATATCTATATAAACATATTAACCAGTACTACATATTTTGATCTAATTTTCTTCCGAACAGCTTAACTACAGTCGTTGATAAAAGCAAGCTATAACAGCTGACACAAATATAAACAAACGTCTGCCATATTGGTGTGTGAAAATCAGAAATAAAAGGGGGGTGAAAACGCCTTCACGTCTGACGGCTAATGCTCCATCTGTATACTTGCCCAATCTCTGAAGACATATCGCGCATGCTTGCACCGTCAGTGTTGCCAATTTATACCCTCAACCAATCCAAGGGACGCCTTAAAACACATGGCATAGTAGAAGTCAAATGTTGATGAGCCCTGAAACCTGATTTCTTTTGATAAAACTCTCTCTGCAGTGAGAACAAACGGATGTTAGGATGAAACCGAAGTTTTTTTTTTTTAACGGTTTCGCGAGTTTACTGCGATGATCGCAATGATACAAGTGCCAGATGCTAATTTTTTTAAACGTTATGCAATCACGTAAAAAGGGCTCAAAAGAATATCCCCAACAGAGTATATAAAAGTGGTATTTACAATTTCAAAATAAAATAAAAATATTTTTTTGCAATCAAATAAAAATCCCAAAAAAACGGAATATTAGAACATACATTAAGATTTCTTGGGGGGGGGGAGGGGGGAAGAGAGAGACTCTTCTCCTCGATAAACAATTTAACACATTTTTTTCAAACAATGTAGTCCACTAATAATTATTTCATTACAATATCCTACTTTGAAGTTATTTTTATTTTCAGAAGTACCTATATTTGATGCGTATTTTTATAGTATCTTAGTGGTTTTATTCTAACCTTAGTTCTTTTCGACTTTCGGTTTCGTATTAAGCGGACTAAGGTTTACAGAAGTTCGGACGATCGGGACTCCACTATTATTATTATTATTATAATCATTAGAGTTGTAGCCATCCTAGTGAGGCGAGGATGTTAATCCTCAGTGCGTGATCACTTGCGGATATTAAAAGCAGTCTATCACCTCAATAGAAGAAATGGGTTTAGCGAATTGACTGTAAATTATAAATAGTAATGAATTCTGTCTTCCGTCGAAGTTTCAACCGTTACCAGCCCAAGGGAGTTCCTTCCTTTGGAAGTGTCATTCATCTCTTTCGCTTCTTTGGAGGAACAGCTCATCACTAGGGCCATGCATATTTCGCGAAAAGATTCCGAGGCTAGTTGAAATTAAAACACTGTAGCATCGTCTGTGTCTCGTGATTGGGTGAGTTTCTTTCAGGTCAATATCGATTGTTACAACACCAATCACAGTGAGTCAGTGCGGAAGCAAACACGTCCTGAGTGGCTCGGTCAAATAAGGCAACAACTTCCCTCGCAGACGTCCGCCAATCATTTCATTTAATTTTCATTTAATTTTATTTTGTCCAGTGAATACAGTTTATGTGTTTTGCACATCACCGTATTGGACATGTCCATATTATTGGATAGACATGTCCGCCAATCACGAGGAAGAAACCGCTGCGCTGGTGCGAGTATAACGTGTTGCAGTCTAATAGAAGTTCAGATTTATTCGCGAAAAATGCCTGCCCATACTCATCACTAACAGGTAGGAACCGGAAAAATTCGCGGGTTCAGTGACCTCTAGGATGAACTTTGTAGTTTTACGTGCACTCGGTCAAATGTCACCCCTCTCATCGGCTGCTGTCTTGTGAAGGTGTCCCAACGTAGCGGCCTGTGATTCGATACAGCTTCGGTTGAGTGTTTTCTCACTGGCCCAGAGTCGTCCAGGTGAGTTATTAGCCAATAGCAGAGGCAGCACTGAGGCATAACTATTTGAATTTCAGGCTGTCGTGAAATGAATCCGCGAATTTTTCCGGGTCTCTACTGAAAGGGCGTTGCGACACAGCGGCGAGATGAGATCCCGTCTCGGGTGGAGCGCAGAGGAAGGTAGTGTCACAGTGACGTCACTATCCGCTGATCCCCGGCTGTCGCGGGGCTTAGCGGGGAGATAACACTCGGGGCCCACCGGTAGCTGGCGGTCAGACCTCCGCCAGACTGCGCTCACCCTCGTTTCAGGCATGGCGGGACCACGGAACAGGCTACTCCAGGTAAGGGACAATCTGCCGCGGGAAGCTGGTCGTGACAAGCAACTTCAGGCCAACACTTCCGAGGTCAACCCATCGGAATCATCAATATATAGAGACCGGAAAAATTCGCGGATTCATTCCACGATATCCTAGAATCCAAACAACTGTACCTTTATATTGCCTCTGTGATTGACTCACAGTTTATATGAAAGACTTTGAGCCAATGGAAAACCTTCAACCAAAAAAGTATCGAATCGCAAGTGTCCCGGTTGGCAGGTGTCACTAGTCAATAGCCAATGAGCAGGTGGCATTTGCCTGAGTATGTAGGGGGTTGTGGAGTCTATCCTGGAGGTCATCGAAAGCGCGAATTTTTCCGGTCTCTATCAATATATTTACATGAACGTGATTATTAGGGGCCGGAAAAATTCGCGGGTTCGATGGCCTTCAGGATAGACTGCACATTCCGCTGTACACTCGGGCAAATAACGCCAGTTCATTAGGCTGCCGACTTGTGAGTCGTCGCAGCTGGTTTGTCCGTGATTCGATCCTTCTTTGATTGAGGTTTTATAATTGGTTGAGATTCGTCAAGATGAACAGTAAGCCAACAGCAAAATCGTTATAAAGATATATGTATTTGAATTATAGCCTACCGCCGAATGAATTCGCGAATTTTTCCGGTCCCTTGTGATTATTTGTTATAAAAATATTACCTGCGCAGTATTTGCCATCTACATAATTCCTTAAAGTGAAGATAATATACGTACATGCATAACCAAATATATGCATGTATTTATATTTTACTGAGAGGGTTAAAAAAAATCGGTGGCAGTAAATTAATGCCAAGAGTGCTAATGTTAGTAGAAGTCAAAATAACCACAAGCAAACCCAACGAAAGACAATTTCAGTCTGCTTTTTTTTAAACTAAATATAACACAGAACTTTATTAGTTAACCAACATTTGTCGCTATTCTCTCGGGCTCAGAACAATTGGGGGAGGGAGAAATAGGTGTAATTTCCCCCCCCCCCCCCCCCCCCACGAGCTTCGGCAGAAGTTCTTCAGTTTACAGAAAAAGTCCTAATATTTTTAATTTTCTTAAGTTCTGAAGGACAAGTACTGAATAGAATAAATTTTTAGAAAATTTAAAATACAAATTTTCTAATTCGGATTTACTTCATATAAAAATTTGTGAGTGTGGAGTCCATGCACGGCAGAAGTGAAACTTCTTGCTTTTTAAGTATAGATAGAGATAAACTATTTTCATTTTCGATCAAACTATCCACCTAAAAATTAATGATAATTATAAACTCAATAGCACGAATCAATAACTCTTTTCCACACGAATAAATTGTAGGTTCTTTAAATAAAAGAAAAGAGATATGGCAGCGTCAATCGTCAGCCGTTACGAAAACTGGGGAGTAGACAAACACAAGCAGAGTTTTACGAGGATTCCGTAGCATCACTGCAGCGTCATTTCTACCTCTCCCCTGCCGTCTCCAATTCCGGCCGTTACAACTAGCGTATAGCATGTTCCGCTACGTAACTATCCCCCCCCCCACCTTTCCCTCTTCCTATTCGACCGCTAGTGCATGCGTTGGAGTGAAGTCGCCGCTGACGCACTCTCCTCCTCTACCGGTTACTCCACCACGTACTTAACTATTCCCCTCATGCGATCGGAATTTTCGTTACGCTCGAAAATTGTTGCCCCCTCAGTAACTCCACTCCAACGCATACGCTAGCGGTCGAATGGGAAGATAGCAAGAGGGGGGATAGGCATGCTATATGCTAGTTGTAACGGCCGGAAGGGGAGACGGCAGGGAGAGAGGTAGAAATGACGCTGCAGTGATGCTACGGAATCCTCGTAATCTCTGCTTGTGTTTGTCTACTCCTCAGTTTTCGTAACGACAGACGATTGATGCTGCCACATTTCTCTTCTTTTTCTTTAAAGAAACAACAATTTATTTATTCGTGTGGAAAAGAGTTTTTTATTTGTGCAATTGAGTTATAATTACCGTTAATTTTTTAAGTGGATACTTTGATCGAAAATTAAAATAATTTATCACTATCTTTACCTAAAAAGCAAAAAGTTTCACATCTGTCGTGTGTGGACTTCACGCGTACAATTCTTTATTTGCTGTCCTATTTTAGTTTCTTCGACAATGGAAAGAAAGAAAGCACTATTAACTTCCAAAATTTAGTTACAACTATAAAAAAAATATCTAATTTTTCGGTCCCACACACACTAATCTTAAAATCTGGGAGATAGAACATGTTTATGAAATTGGGCTTTCCCCACACCCTTCCCTCATCCCTTCAACCAAGCGAAAGTCTTTAACCACGCCTGTCTTCTCTTGGTTGTAAGTTACACTTTCAAAATGTGTGACTTCTTACAGATGAGAAAAAAACTACAGGAGGGGGAAGGTATAAAATCAATCGGTTTTTTAAGTTAAATTATTGATTTTTATTCTTTGTCGATAAATTACTTGAGCTCTTAGAATGATTATTCATATTCACCCATTGCATTAGCAATTATAACGTGTTTCCCCGACAGTTCATTGTCATGCAATACATATTCCGCATACTGATATACATGATTGATTTCCTTATTTATTTATAAGAAAATGGCTGAAAATTTCTCAAAGGCCTTAGTTTCTCGTATGGTATATTGTTTATCCTTTCATCTGTTGCTTTTTATCATTCGCCTAGTTACTACCGATCACGTGATGGTGTGAAATTGTAATATACATGAATATAAAAGTTATTTTTATATATTTTGTTAGTCTGATGCTCATGAAACGGAGAAGGGGGGGGGGGGGGGGGTGGAGAGAAACTGTTTCAGTAGTCATTTGTTTTGAAATTAAATACTCCTAAGTAAGTGAAACTTCTCGTAATTTGCTGACTTTTCACATTTGGTAAGAAAATGTATTCATTCAAAATCATATGCAGTTACGGGTGAGGTCAAATTTAAAACTGATATCAAAGGTTTACAGTCAATCTTGAGTCAACTATAAGTAAACATTACAATTTACAAAATGGTTGAATTTTATATTAAAAAAATAAGACTTCCGCTCAAGAAATTAAAACAAACAAAGATCATGAAATATTTAAGCAAAAATTTACTATAATTTATTTCTCTTTATTACAGCTCGGATTATGCTTTGCATTATCTGCAGCCCTCTACTCTCAAGTCAGCGGCCAAGCTGTTATTAATTGTGTCGGTAAGTAAAAAAAGAAATCTTACTTTCCCAAACGTAATTTTGACCTTTGTTCCTGAAGAGACAATTTTTCTAGGCATCAGAGCAAGTTATCAGACCACAGATTATTTCCGTGACAAAGTGATTTACAATGATTTTCCATAGAGCGTCACGAGCTTTGATTGAAGTACACATTAAATGGCACTCACTGATGTCAGAATTATACTAACCGGCTTGTTTACATTAAAAACCTTATTTTGTACTCCATCGTGAATTTATAAGTTTTATATTTTTATGCGTATATGGCATTTGGTAAGAGTAATTTCGTGAATGAATTTGAAGTCGAATGGAACGGAAATGTATAAACACTGTGCTGCTATCCGTGGCGGATGACTCAAATATAGAATATCCGTATGCATTTCTTTCGTAAACATCACAGAAGTTACAATGCGAACATGTATAAAAACTAAAACTTTATAATAGTACAACGACCCTTAATACTTTATGCCATAATTTAAAATCAGTAAAAGAAGTAATGACCACTTAAAAAAGCATTACAATTTGGACAAACCTTAGTTAACAATGAAATTAATGTAGAGATAGTGCAGCGTTCATCATACTGTAAATATACAATAAATTGTTAGTCTACATATATTCGATGCAATTTTGAATAAAATAATATCGTGGTTAAATTTTTAATGTTAAATCTTAAATGTTTTAATCAGATCAATAAGGTTCAGGCGTGTTTACATTCTGATTTCTGTCACTTAAGAAAAAAATAGACATAGGTACATATAGTTAGTGTTATGATATGTGTTTTTTTTAATGTTTCAGGTTGATTTTGTTTTAATGTATATATTGGACTGCAACTTTATGTTCGTAATGCTTTAGAGAACGAAACAAATGGTAATAATTTTGACGCCATTTTCGTTCCAAAAACTTTCTTGACTAATAGATTATATAGGTATTTTTAAAGTTGAGTTTGTATCTCGTTATGACTGTTCAAGTTTACAAAATGTATTCCACGATAGTTTCACTACCGTTAAGTTTTTCTTTGGCACGCTAATTCGCTAAGTACTGTACATTCCCCGCGCGTGCACTCAGGAACTTCTACAGCCGGGAAACCTTATTTTCACAGACAAGAGAGCCAAACGCCCGATCGTGCATCTTCGGTTTTTGTTTGTTCATTGTAAATGTGTTGATAAAAGGATACTAATGGTCAATTAGGTTATGTTAGCTACATTATAAATACTTTAAAACATTGTGGTCGGTTGATTTGGTTAGTATAGCTACATTAAAGATACGGGGGAAAGAAAGCGTGCATGAACTTCGGGGAACTTTCGGGCATGGCTCTCTCGTCTGTGAAATGAAGGCTTCCCTTCTACAGCCACGAGCCGAAGAAGTCGTCAAGATGGCGGCTCCACGTGCGGCAACATGCTTGCCGGTCGCGTGATAGTTCCGCACTCGCCACCAGGTTTCCCACCGTCGTTCCTCGTGACGACATCCCACACGTTGCCTCTCACGCGGTTCGTTTCGTGCCAAATAAAAATAAACCTTTTTACCCCAGAGGCAGACGTGCACCCATGCAGGGCCGGATTTAGAGGTCTGGAGGCCTCGGGGCAACAGAGGAGCGGAGGCCCCCTGGCCCCAAATTATTTTCCAAATAAAATGAACAATTTTTTGTTTAGTCGAGTTTTCCAATAACTATTTTAGTGTGAAATCAAGTAGATTCTCTTAGTATTTAAAAACATACATAAATATAATCTGAGACAAGAATTATATGAAATTAAATTTTAGTGTTAATGAACGGAACCTTCCGAGCTTTTTTCGCCGAAAAATCGTTGATGATTTCGCTGAAATCCAATTCCCGGAGTAAATCGCTTTCAATGCTCAGGAGAGAAAGCTTCGATAAACGGTTTTGTCCCGTCGTGGTTCGGAGCCTATTTTTTATCATTTTAATTTTTGAAAATGAGCGCTCTCCAGTGCAATTTGAAACCATCAAAACCAAATACATTCTCAATGCAATTTCAAGGTTTGGAAATGTAGCTCTGAAATTTTGGTCTGCGAGAATTTGGTAGTAAAATAGTTCCGGAGATTGGTCTTTTCCATAGTCCTTTTTGTATGAGTCCGTTTGTGGGGGCCCTCCGTTTGTGGAGGCCCCGGGGCTTTCACCCCGGTTGCCCTCCCCTAAATCCGGCCCTGCACCCATGTATATTTCAATGGTATATTACCACCACTTTTCACGTACATACCTACAGTGAATCAGTTTCTTTGAGTGGATGTGAGGTTCGATAGTTTCATAACAACAGAGAGATATCCGCCTAGCTGGACATGTAAAGCGTCACTGTATCGCTAGTTCGCGCATCACCTTTTCTTCACCTCCTCTGTGTAAGGCACTAAACAAGCACATGGTTATAGACCTACTCTGAAATACTCTGTTGCGAATGCAGAGACCAAACTATGTTTGAAACGCGCGGTTCCTAAGTAACCAACCACAGCGCGAGGAGCTGGCACGACTCGATAAGCTATCCTTGTCGCACTTTTGGCGACGCTTAAGACTTTTTTGTCGTATAAATTTGTATGTATAAAGTATGCAATTTTTCCATAAACGTTTTATTATGACGTTATCACGTGGAATTATCGTCCGTAAAACCGACTTTATTTCCTCCGGGGGAAGGATCATCCACGGTTCTTCCGCAGCGAGACAAATGAACACGGAGGACGGGGAGGAAGCGGTGGGCCGAGGCGTGATGTCATCGTCGCGATGGCGTGGTTGTTTGCAGACGTGCAGAACGTGACGAATGCAGTGTTCTCGATGAGGACCGCGACCAGCATGGTGCTGCAGTGGGGCCTTCACCCGCTGTTCCCCAGCAGCTGCGTGCAGCAGTTCGCGGTCTGCTGGCAAGCCGAGGAGGACGCGGGGGGTTCCTCCGCCTGCCAGGCGCTCCTCCCCACCGCCACCTCGGTGGCCATGTCCGGGCTGCAGCCCTGCACGACCTACATCGTCAGGGTCACCGTCAAGACGCTGCTGGGGGCCTCCAGCACCGCCGTGTTCGGCAACACCACAGGTCACTCCCAACTTCCCGCCTCGCCCCCACACCCGACGGACCTCAAACGCTTCTCACACGGGTCGTTACCACAACGCCGAAATACCACAACGCCGAATGTACAATAACGCCGAATGTTAAAATTGACCACAACGCCGACAGCTAGAAAACTGCTGTGTACCACAATGCCGAATTACCACAACGCCGTAAATGATTTTGCAGGGAAGGGGGGCGCGCGCACAGGAGCAAAAAGAAAAAAAAACAACTGAATGAATTTGTGTGCTAACCTTACCTAACGTAACCTTTGTGACAGTCCTGCAATGACATTTTTCGGCGTTAGTGTATTTCGGCGTTGTGGTACACAGCAGTTTTCTAGCTGTCGGCGTTGTGGTCAATTTTGACATTCGGCGTTATGGTATTCGACGTTATTGTACGTTCGGCGTTGTGGTATTTCGGCGTTGTGGTGCGTCCCCATCTCACACTTGCGGAATGAAAAAGGGAAACTGTATTTTGTACTGTCGCGTGCGGTGGGATCGTGCCACCCGCGCGAAGTTTGACCCTCCTTGGGGCAAGAGTGTGGGGACAGACTGCGGTGTTGCAGGAGTAAATCAACATTCCGTGACCCTGATAGCTTCATTACTATGCAAAACAAACAATATCAATAGAATCAATTAATGAATTTAAATTTGTTCCCTAAAGGAGAACGACTCTCTTGAATTGTGGCGACACCAAAAGGGCGAGTGGAAGTGCGGTTGCGGTGCCAGTGACCTCCTGGGGGTATAACTGCTGCAGGGGCGGACGGCGCGACCAACGTGACCGTGTCGCGGCTTAGCTCCTCCTCGCTGAACTTCACCTGGCGGTACGACTCCCGGAGGCTCGCCTGCGTGTCGCGGTTCGTCGCGCTGGTGTGCGACTCGAGCGGCCAGGCAGCGACCGCGTGTCGCTGCTACCCGGCGCCGCCGGCCAACGACAGCTACAGCGTCGCCGTCCTGGACCTGCAGCCGTGTCGGGTGTTCCACCTCAGGGTCCTGGCCGAGGTCACCGGCCCGGCAACCGCGGCCGTCAGCTCCCCCGAGACGGCATTCTACCTGGACGGCGTGGGTGGGTAGCCTCTTCTGGGCCGGAGAGCTAACTCGTCACTCATCCAGTAACTGCTCCTTGTAGTTCTTATTGATGATGTCACATGTCCAAGTGCTATGGAGTACACACATGGCAAGGGTGGGTAGCCTCCTCTGGGCCGGAGAGCTAGCTCGTCGCTCATCCAGTAACTGCTCCTTGTAGTTCTTATTGATGATGTCACATGTCCAAGTGCTATGGAGTACACACACGGCAAGGGTGGGTAGCCTCCTCTGGGCCGGAGAGCTAGCTCGTCGCTCATCCAGTAACTGCTCCTTGTAGTTCTTATTGATGATGTCACATGTCCAAGTGCTATGGAGTACACACACGGCAAGGGTGGGTAGCCTCCTCTGGGGTGGAGAGCTAGCTCGTCGCTCGTCCAGTAACTGCTCCTTGTAGTTCTTATAGATAATGTGCTTTGGAGTACACACACGGCGTGGGTGGGTAGCCTCCTCTGGGGCAGAGAGCTAGCTCGTCACTCATCCAATAACTGTTCCTTGTAGTTCTTATAGATGATGTGCTTTGGAGTACACACACGGCGTGGGTGGGTAACCTCCTCTGGGGTGGACAGCTAGCTCGTCACTGATCCAGTAACTGCTCCTTGTAGTTCTTATGATGATGTGCTTTGGAGTACACACATGGCTTGGGTGGGTAGCCTCCTCTGGGGCGGAGAGCTAGCTCGTCTCTCATCCAGTAACTGCTCCTTGTAGTTCTTATGATGATGTGCTTTGGAGTACACACATGGCTTGGGTGGGTAGCCTCCTCTGGGGCGGAGAGCTAGCTCGTCTCTCATCCAATAACTGTTCCTTGTAGTTCTTATAGATGATGTGCTTTGGAGTACACACACGGCGTGGGTGGGTAGCCTCCTCTGGGGTGGACAGCTAGCTCGTCACTGATCCAGTAACTGCTCCTTGTAGTTCTTATAGATGATGTGCTTTGGAGTACACACACGGCGTTGGTGGGTAGCCTCCTCTGGGGCAGAGGGCTAGCTCGTCTCTCATCCAGTAACTGCTCCTTGTAGTTCTTATGATGATGTGCTTTGGAGTACACACACTGCGGGGGTGGGTAGCCTCCTCTGGGGCGGAGAGCTAGCTCGTCACTGATACAGTAACTGCTCCTTGTAGTTCTTATAGATGATGTGCTTTGGAGTACATACACGGTGTGGGTGGGTAGCCTCCTCTGGGGCGGAGAGCTAGCTCGTCACTGATCCAGTAACTGCTCCTTGTAGTTCTTATAGATGATGTGCTTTGGAGTACACACACGGCGTTGGTGGGTAGCCTCCTCTGGGGCAGAGGGCTAGCTCGTCTCTCATCCAGTAACTGCTCCTTGTAGTTCTTATGATGATGTGCTTTGGTGTACACACATGGCGTGGGTGGGTAGCCTCCTCTGGGGCGAAGAATTAGCTCGTCACTCATCCAGTAACTGCTCCTTGTAGTTCTTATGATGATGTGCTTTGGAGTACACACATGGCTTGGGTGGGTAGCCTCCTCTGGGGCGGAGAGCTAGCTCGTCTCTCATCCAATAACTGTTCCTTGTAGTTCTTATAGATGATGTGCTTTGGAGTACACACACGGCGTGGGTGGGTAGCCTCCTCTGGGGTGGACAGCTAGCTCGTCACTGATCCAGTAACTGCTCCTTGTAGTTCTTATAGATGATGTGCTTTGGAGTACACACACGGCGTGGGTGGGTAGCCTCCTCTGGGGCGGAGAGCAAGCTCATCACTCATCCAGTAACTGCTCCTTGTATTTATTATGATGATGTCACCGGTCATAGTGCTCCTCAAAATAATTGGTGTTCACATAATTTATACTGATACACTTCTAGGATCTTTTGGATACTACAAGATGGACATTGGGCACTAATATGCACTCTTTTCTAATCGTGCTGCCTCCGAGGGATTTTCCCTGTGCCTATGCAGGATTTACCTGGGTCACTTTAGTTAGCTTTTAGGCTAGGTGACCTAAGGGGCGCCAGTCATGGTGCCAATCGTAGCCGTGACTGGCCAATAAACCCCAAATAGCACACAGATTCTAGCGCCTTGTGCTGCGTGGTTGAAACCCCGCAGTGGTGGAGTGTATAGGCTTCGGCCTGAGGCACACTTAGGTCCTCCCCTAACCTTGACCCTCCCCTTACACACTTAGATTAATTAGGCTAGGAAAAAAAATATTCTTGGTGGTCTTGTGGGAAAAAACCTAGAACATATCATTTCTTGATCCTTCGAATCCGCGATGATATTATTAAAGGCATGTAATTTAGGTGGTGTGCGTTTACAAAGGTGCAGCCACACAGGAATTTCTTTACTAACCTGAATCTGATATGGTATATGTACAGAGATCAGTGCAATTTTAAGCAATTCTGTTATTTATCTCACCACCATCCTTGCTCATCCCTAGATCATTAAACAACTTCATTCTGAAAGTACTCATAGAACGCGACCAAATGAGGTGGTTTGAGGATTGGAATTGGTCATGGCCTCCCTCTATGGCATTCGCTCGCGGTGATCCGGAAAACCAACAACTATGGCAAACGAAATGTCTCAGCCAGGATTCTAATTTGAATCTTTGAGAATGCAAGGTTCATTTAGATGTCTGACACCTCTCATCTCAACGATACTGCTCCTCTTTCAAGCAGGGACATTTTTTGACGGTTGGAATGTTTGTTTGTTTATTCTTCCCAAGCATGGTCTAAACTCATTCATGCAATCAAACTAATTTTATTCAGAAGCACACTCCAGGCTGCCCTGGACATGTCGGGGTTAGTCTGCCGCTACCCATTGGTCATGCAAGTGGTGAAGGTAACAACAGCGGTGTAGCAAGCGGGTGGCAGGGATGGCCCCCACCAGGGGCGCCTGAACAGGGGGGGGGGGGGTCACTGCCGCGACGGTTTCGCGGTTACTGAACCCTCCCCCTCTCTTTTAATCCAAGAGGGGGTGCCATTTTCAAATTCGGCCAGGGGCGAAAGTCACCTGAGCTACACCACTGGGTAACAATGTCGATGCTGTGCCTCCCCGTTGCGATACAAATTTTCAGGTTTAAAAGAAACTTGGTAGTATGGGAGAAGTAAACCTCGGTGCACAATTGAAAAAAAAAATAACACTAACAGAACGACTCAATTACAAATATTTGACCATCCAAATTTTCGAAACTACTGATTCAAAATTTCACATAGTACGATCGCGTTCATGGAAGAGAGGTCGTGTGCACAGGAGGGAAATTAATATAATTTATTCCTGTTATGGCCGCATGATGCAACAGCCAATGACAGTAGATAAGGATGCAGTTTTGGCTTCAATTAAGAACTGTCTATAACTAATCAGTGATATTTTGGCAAGAAATTGCCGAGATATTAACAAAGCTCAGGTGTATGTAATTTCAGTTTTAAAAATTTAATTATTGCTATTATTTATAGAACTTCACTATCAATTAATGTAAATAAAAAGTAAACTGTTTCGTGAGTAGTAAAGTAAACCAAAACTTTTTTCCATAACCCAAATTTATTCGTATGTTGAACAAAACTGCGTTCACGAATTTGTTTGTCAGATGTAGTGGGATAATTATTTGGTAGTTAATATAGTTATTTACTTACATATGTCGCATGCATCGCAAAATTTCATTGGCCGAAATTTCAGTTGTGAACCGAATTCGCACGGGTCGTGTGATTGACATGCTGAAGGGTTCTGAAGTTGGAAGCTTTACCTCGGCAGCGGTGACCGCGTTCAACGCCACGGAGGTGGGTTCCTCGTCGCTGACGGTGGGCTGGACGCTGGCCCAGGACCCCCCTGCCCCGGCCACCTGCCAGCACACCCTCGTGGCGTGTGCCGAGCCGCTGGCCGAGGGTCGCCGGCGCTGCGCCGCCAACGTCACCAGTCCCGCCAACACCACTGCCACGATCACCAACCTGAGGCCGTGCGCGCCCTACCAGCTGCGGCTCGGCCTGACCACGCCCGGCGGCGAGAGCACCACTCTGGGACCTGTGCAGCACACCTACAGCACCGGTGAGCTCTCTCCGGCCTCGAGACTGCCCCGTTCCACCACTCTGCCCATAACTACAGCACCGGTGAGCTCTCTCCGGCCTCGAGACTGCCCCGTTCCACCACTCTGCCCATAACTACAGCACCGGTGAGCTCTCTCCGGCCTCGAGACTGCCCCGTTCCACCACTCTGCCCATAACTACAGCACCGGTGAGCTCTCTCCGGCCTCGAGACTGCCCCGTTCCTCCACTCTGCCCTGAACTACAGCACCGGTGAGCTCTCTCCGGCCTCGAGACTGCCCCGTTCCACAACTCTGCCCATAACTACAGCACCGGTGAGCTCTCTCCGGCCTCGAGACTGCCCCGTTCCACCACTCTGCCCATAACTACAGCACCGGTGAGCTCTCTCCGGCCTCGAGACTGCCCCGTTCCACCACTCTGCCCATAACTACAGCACCGGTGAGCTCTCTCCGGCCTCGAGACTGCCCCGTTCCACAACTCTGCCCATAACTACAGCACCGGTGAGCTCTCTCCGGCCTCGAGACTGCCCCGTTCCACCACTCTGCCCATAACTACAGCACCGGTGAGCTCTCTCCGGCCTCGAGACTGCCCCGTTCCACCTTTCTGCCCATAACTACAGCACCGGTGAGCTCTCTCCGGCCTCGAGACTGCCCCGTTCCTCCACTCTGCCCTGAACTACAGCACCGGTGAGCTCTCTCCGGCCTCGAGACTGCCCCGTTCCACCACTCTGCCCATAACTACAGCACCGGTGAGCTCTCTCCGGCCTCGAGACTGCCCCGTTCCTCCACTCTGCCCTGAACTACAGCACCGGTGAGCTCTCTCCGGCCTCGAGACTGCCCCGTTCCACAACTCTGCCCATAACTACAGCACCGGTGAGCTCTCTCCGGCCTCGTGACTGCCCCGTTCCATCTTCGTTGCTATGGCATCATACTCACAAAAATGCGTGAAGACTTTGATCGGAGTTGGATGAGCCAAACGAAATAAATTCATTTAGAATCGTGATAATTGACTCGTTTAAATTGTGCAGAGGTCGTATCTCAGAGACTCGGTATTTTGAACCCTTCACGTGTTGTGGCTTTATCCCGAGTTTATAAACTACGCGAGACGCAACATTTTCAACAATCACATTTTCAAATACTCGTTTATGAGATAAGCATCACGCAAAAACGCAACACACGCGTATTCAAAAACTTTCAACTTCTTACGTTTCTGCTTACATTCCCGCCTCCCTTGTTTGAAGTGTGTTTAGAATACTTTAAAAGATGCAGATGTTAAGTACACAGAAAGCCATAATGTTGTTTTTGTTATACCAATTTACCTATGACTTTTCACTTGTTAAAATTGGGCAGAATGAAATAAAAAGTCACTTTTAAACCAAAGTATTGATTAATTTTTTTATATTGTCACATAATAAACGTGAATTAACACAATATAGGTCAAAAAAAAATTCGTTTTCTACTGTTTCCCAAATTAAGGATGTAGGGTTGGTGACGTCTTGCGACTCCCGTGCTTTCTAAACGAACGTGATTTTGTTGCACTGGTAGCATGTTGCGTTCATTGCGTAGTTTATAAACCCGGTCTCAGGGGTCAGGCGAGTGACCGCGTGGTGTTTGCAGACCGACAGCTGGTTCAGGCGTGTGACCTTGGGGTCGTTGCAGACCGGCGGCTCGTTCAGGCGGGTGACCTTGTGGTCGTTGTAGACAGGCGGCTGGTTCAGGTGGGTAACCTTGTGGTCCTTGTAGACCGGCAGCTGGTTCAGGCGGGTGACCATGTGGTCGTTGTAGACCGACGGCTGGTTCAGGCGGGTTTACCGTGTGGTCGTTGTAGACCGGCAGCTGGTTCAGGCGGGTGACCGTGTGGTCCTTGTAGACCAGCGGCTGGTTCAGGCGTGTGACCTTGGGGTCGTTGCAGACCGGCGGCTGGTTCAGGCGGGTGACCTTGTGGTCGTTGTAGACAGGCGGCTGGTTCAGGTGAGTGACCTTGTGGTCCTTGTAGACCGGCAGCTGGTTCAGGCGGGCGCACCGTGTGGTCGTTGCAGACCGACGGCTGGTTCAGGCGTGTGACCTTGGGGTCGTTGCAGACCGGCGGCTGGTTCAGGCGGGTGACCTTGTGGTCGTTGTAGACAGGCGGCTGGTTCAGGCGGGTGACCTTGTGGTCATTGTAGACAGGCGGCTGGTTCAGGTGGGTGACCTTGTGGTCCTTGTAGACCGGCAGCTGGTTCAGGCGGGCGCACCGTGTGGTCGTTGCAGACCGACGGCTGGTTCAGGCGTGTGACCTTGGGATCGTTGCAGACCGGCGGCTGGTTCAGGCGGGTGACCTTGTGGTCGTTGTAGACAGGCGGCTGGTTCAGGCGGGTGACCTTGTGGTCGTTGTAGACAGGCGGCTGGTTCAGGTGGGTGACCTTGTGGTCCTTGTAGACCGGCAGCTGGTTCAGGCGGGTGACCGTGTGGTCGTTGCAAACCGGCAGCTGGTTCAGGTGTGTGACCTTGTGTTCGTTGCAGACCAGCGGCTAGTTCAGGCGGGTGACCGTGTGTTCGTTGCAGACCAGCGGCTGGTTCAGGCGGGTGACCGTGTGTTCGTTGCAGACCGGCGGCTGGTTCAGGCGGGTGACCGTGTGTTCGTTGCAGACCGGCGGCTGGTTCAGGCGGGTGACCGTGTGTTCGTTGCAGACCGGCGGCTGGTTCAGGCGGGTGACCGTGTGTTCGTTGCAGACCGGCGGCTGGTTCAGGCGGGTGACCGTGTGTTCGTTGCATACCAGCGGCTAGTTCAGGCGGGTGACCGTGTGTTCGTTGCAGACCGGCGGCTGGTTCAGGCGGGTGACCGTGTGTTCGTTGCAGACCGGCGGCTGGTTCAGGCGGGTGACCGTGTGTTCGTTGCAGACCGGCGGCTGGTTCAGGCGGGTGACCGTGTGTTCGTTGCAGACCGGCGGCTGGTTCAGGCGGGTGACCGTGTGTTCGTTGCAGACCGGCGGCTGGTTCAGGCGGGTGACCGTGTGTTCGTTGCAGACCGGCGGCTGGTTCAGGCGGGTGACCGTGTGTTCGTTGCAGACCGGCGGCTGGTTCAGGCGGGTGACCGTGTGTTCGTTGCAGACCGGCGGCTGGTTCAGGCGGGTGACCGTGTGTTCGTTGCAGACCAGCGGCTAGTTCAGGCGGGTGACCGTGTGTTCGTTGCAGACCGGCGGCTGGTTCAGGCGGGTGACCGTGTGTTCGTTGCAGACCGGCGGCTGGTTCAGGCGGGTGACCGTGTGTTCGTTGCAGACCAGCGGCTAGTTCAGGCGGGTGACCGTGTGTTCGTTGCAGACCGGCGGCTGGTTCAGGCGGGTGACCGTGTGTTCGTTGCAGACCGGCGGCTGGTTCAGGCGGGTGACCGTGTGTTCGTTGCAGACCGGCGGCTGGTTCAGGCGGGTGACCGTGTGTTCGTTGCAGACCGGCGGCTGGTTCAGGCGGGTGACCGTGTGTTCGTTGCAGACCGGCGGCTGGTTCAGGCGGGTGACCGTGTGTTCGTTGCAGACCGGCGGCTGGTTCAGGCGGGTGACCGTGTGTTCGTTGCAGACCGGCGGCTGGTTCAGGCGGGTGACCGTGTGTTCGTTGCAGATCGGTGGCTGGTTCAGGCGGGTGACCGTGTGTTCGTTGTAGACTGGCGGCTGGTTCAGGCGGGTGACCATGTGTTCGTTGCAGACCGACGGCTGGTTCAGGTGGGTGACCGTGCGTTCGTTGCAGACTGGCGGCTGGTTCAGGCGGGTGACCGTGTGTTCGTTGCAGACCGGCGGCTGGTGGCCTCGCTGCAGCTGAACCGCTCCCGAGACCAGCTGCATGTGCGCTGGACTCCCCTGCTCGCCAGCCCCGCCTGCGCCAAGGGCTACAGAGTGTGCTGGAACGAGACCGCCGGCGCCGAGTGCGTGTTCGTCAACTCCACCACCACCTCCTTCACCATCCTGGACCTGGACATCGGTGCTTACGTCGTCGAGGTGGCGGGCGTCTTCTTCGACGACTCGCTGTCCAACAACGTCACCCGGACCGCGAGGATATCTGGTAGGGCCTTCGTCGCCGGCCTCCGTGTCATGTTGATGTGAACCTGAGTAAGTCCTCGTATCCCAGACTGGGCTGGTGAAACTTTGTCACTTGATGTTTGCACCTCTGCAGGTCCAATCTACACTCTGTACTGAACTGATATCATAATCATCATAATTTCATACCATAATACTTCTCGTGTTCCCTGGAACTTATAACTTGAGACCGGAAAAATTCGTGGATTCATTTCACGACAGCCTGAAATAAAAATTGTTACATCTCAGTGCTGCCTCTGCTATTGGCTCACAACTCACCTGGACGACTCTGGGCCAGTGAGAAACACTCAACCGAAGCTGTATCGAATCACAGCCCGCTATGTTCGACACCTCCACAAGACAGCAGCCAATGAGAGGGTGACATTTGACCGAGTGTACGTAGAACTATATTCATCCTAGAGGTCATTGAACCTGCGAATTTTTCCGGTCCCTACTTATAACCAACGTGGACATGCTCTGTAATGTCTGCGCAACGTATGAATGTCTATATTTTGCACCCGGCCCGAGATATATTTTAGCTCTCTGGTAGAGTAGATTCGCGAATATGGACAATACACGTCATTGAGCAGTAGTTAAAAATCCATTGTTTTACTTTATACCAAACTCGAGCGCGACCATCTTGAACGAAGTGTTTATAACTGAAGTACTGGCGGATAAGCATGTCCGCGGTTACTATTTATTGGCTATGTTTCACCCATTTTACTTTTACATCTGTGTGCTTTACTCTCGGATGTTCGTGAAAATAAAAATTCCTTTAAACAAATAAAAATATTATAAGTATACCTTTCACACTCTAAGAGTAACTTTTTCTTATCATAATTTTCTTCTATTTTCCAAACACCTTTTTTTCCCCCTACTTTAAAGAAAGATTTTGAAATTAATGTATATCCAAGCACTTATATGCATATATTTACCAACTAATACATGCTTTTAAAATATTTGCACATAATAGGTGTTTCTGTTCACAAATGAATATAGTTATATATACTGGCGTAGGAATTTCACTTTTCGTCTCATCCATGCAAGTTTATATACCAAATACTATATAATAAATAGTTCTAACTTCATAACTCATAAGTAAAATATTAAAATACACAATAAAATTAAGATTTAATTTATCTAATATAGGTTTGATTATCAAGTTTAAAAATAATTTGAAATTTTGTCTCATTTTATTTTTTTCGCCTGGTAATGGGAAGTTGAGTTCCAGTTACAAGTCTGACTCTGAAACTCTGCTAAATAATTGTCTTACAATCGTTTATTCTACTTTATAACTAAATTTTAGTTGTATGCATTAATTACCACACACATTTTGGGCTTCTGGAACAGGATATGTCACTCATATCCCCTCCCATATTTAAACCACTGTCAACTGCATTAATGAAAAAAAATTAGTTGTCAAATTGTATTTTCTGGTTTTGTATAACTCCTAATATATGCAGTAGATGAGTATAACAAATAATTGAGATTTGTTTCCCTAGGCACAGCAAGACACTTCGTCTCTCCAATCATCCTTGCGTTAGCAATTGCAAGTGGAAAAGCACTGCAGCTGACATAGTTTACCGTGAAGAAACTACAACTCAAATTGTAATACCGTTATGTTGTAAAACAAGGTAAAATATAGTCGAAACTAATTGTAATTTAAGTAAAATTAGGGTTGATTTTTTAACATATACCAAATAATGTAAGTATTTACAGGATTTTTAAATGTAAAGAGTAGCTGGGAAAAAAATAACACTATTTAATATAACTTTCTTTTACTCCTGTTATAAAATCACTTAAACTATATACAATTTTGTAGCATTAAAAATTTAATCTTTGCTAATTTTGCTAGGTAGTAAAGAAATGTTTTAGTTACAAGTTCTGTTTTTATACATGCATTTCAAAGTTAACAAATTAATAGTGGTTTTTATCTGCGAGGCATAGGTTTGTAGGTAATCATTCATAGTAATTCAAAACTAAATTGCGAAATACTCAACAGCTTCATATAATAACGGAAGACAAAATTCTAATTTTTCTAAATGAAAATTATCACAAAAAAAAGAAGATACATATCTGAAACCCGTACCTACGTCTGCAAAAAAAGTATTTATAATAAAATTACATATTTTTTTCGTAATAATCTCAAAATATCAAGTGTAGTATGTATGGAGTATTAAATATCATAGCGAAATTATTATATCTAGGCTACTTAAGTTTTTAAACTTAAGGAAAGGTTCGAACATAATAATTTAAAACAACAAAATTATAAGAAAAGTGAAATCTCTTGTTGAAGAATAATTTACTTTGTACAAAAAAATTTTTGGACGGAAATAAACATAAGTACACAACCAATAAATGAACTTTTGATACTGTAAAATTTTATACATAATACATGTTTTATACTATTACTTTTCAATCCATTAAAATTACAAATAATTAAATAGCGATGTAACTGCGATATGCACAAATATAAAACAAACTTTCTGTATTTATGTACTCAAATACGTTCATGTTTAATAACCCCGATGAGTTAATTAAGTTTCTGAGGGTGTCATTGTATGAAATAAAACATTTATGCTCCTGTTAAACTTTTATTAATGCTCCTGCTTAACCCTGAGGTAAGCTTTTACCGAAAATTCTGTACTCAGCAGTACTGCAAGTTCTAATAAAATATATATGTATTCAAATAATGTGCATATTTCTAAATAAGTAAGCAAATTTCACAAAACTAGTGTCATCAAATTCTTAGTCTTCACAAACTGTTAGATTTAAGGTCAGTACTATCAATACCTGCAATTCCAGGGATGTCAGTATGAAAATGTATCTTTTAATTTGAAATCTCCAACACTATCATAGATTTAATACTTAATTTAAGATTTTGAAAACGCCTATTTTAAAACAGTTGTTTGAATAGCTTTCCAGTATTAGCTGCGCATATTAGTAAGCACGGTAAAACAAAAGACAGCCAAAAGTGATAGATATAAAAAAGTTAACTTTTCTATGGCTTTAAAACCTAATAAATAAAATGTTTATGCAATAACTTCATGCTTGTAATCACACACCTATTTTAACAAAACACACTCTTTTAATATTTATTTCAAAATAACTTTACCATCGACAGTGCAAGCTTACATACCTATTTTATTACTAGTCTATATAACTATTGTACAGCGGGACTGTAAGTTTGTTTGCAGGAAATCAACTAAAACATTGCCAGACTATTTACACAAATGATATATTTCTGTTATGAAATTACATAATTCATGTTGAACGAACAACATAAGAACACATCAATTTGTTTGTTACCGAGGTTAGATGTTACTGCACGTGTTAATGACACACGAAACTACAGTAAACTCGTGGAATAACATCATATCAGTGTCAAGAAGACTGCCAGTATCCGCTCTACCGCTCTGGTTCTGGTGGTAGAGCGCCTGCCTTGTGACTTGTAGGACCCGGGTTCGCGCCCCGGCTCCTCCAAGGCGGATTGCCCAGATAAAATGGCGGCATTTTTTCTGGTAGGAATACAATCCCTTGTAACAAGTCAGGCTACCAAAAGAAACGGTGGGTGGAACAGAAAAAAACCTTCCAGGTGGCTTCCAAATGGGGAGCCCGTTTCTTTTCTTGGGCTCCCCATGCGGTGGCCATTCCGGGGGTTTCTCCGGGGGAACGGAGTTTTGCAAAAATATTTCTTGTAGTTTAGTAGCGTTTTAGTTTTTAGTGACTGTAGCATTAACATTCCACCAAGTTATAAACAAAGCTCAAACATTTAATTTTTTTTTGCTTTTGTACATAAAATATTTTAATTGTGTATCAGTCAGTGTGTGGTTCTATACAGAAGTTGTGTGTTTAGTATATATTTTCTTGAAGTATTATTGACAGTTAAATTTTAGTCACAAACTATTAACCAATACCTTTGTCATGTAGTACCTAATTTAGAAGTTTTCGAAGAAAAAATATTTATAGGCAAATGAATTTTATTTCTTAAAAACCACTTCGTTTTCAGTCAGGAAGATCGTCTTTAAGATACACGCGAATTCTATTTATTTCAACATGAGTAAAGCCTTTTATACTTTCCAACACAATCTTATGTTTAAAAAATCATCAATTTTAGGCCTCGTCACGCAATGTGTTTTAATTATCTTACAAATAAACGCTTTGCAGTCAAATTTGCAAATTCAATTTCATGGTATTAGGTGTTCCGCAAAGTAGTAGTTTATCTCAACTACTGTTTAATATTTAATAAATGATATTCCAACTGTAGGCCTAATCAGAATTTATCAAGAAAAGATGTTGATGAAAAAAATATATATAATTGGAAATATGTTTGTGAAACTATATTCAGCAAGATATTTAAGCTGTCCAGATCTTTTTGAACAATCTAGAAACATTCATTGGTAAAAAAAATTAAGCAAAAAGTTATTTTTATTTTTTGTAACCTACATATTTATTTTATGTACACAGTTTTAGTTTCTTTTTAAGATTTTTGTGAAAAACCAAAGTTACCAATTAGTTAACATTAACTTTATCTTTTAATCTTTTAATTTAATCTGACAGTTTTAATGAAGCTATGCTATGCATAGTAATAATTTTTATTTAATAATATAAAAAATTCTTAATTTATTTGTGAAAGATTGCAAGCCTGTGCAAAGCCCACGTGTGTCTCCCCTAGAGAGCCTGTGCTGTTGACCTGTGCCTTATACACTACACAAAAATGTTTTACTCACATTTTAGCATCTTAAAAATACATTTTGTAGACTTTAAATAATTTAATATGGATATTAAAAACCTTAATATCTGAGTTTTTTTTTTTTTTGTGTTCTATCACCCTATTAATGAAAAGAAAACTCTTGAATATTTGCGTTGGATTTGCACTTATGAAATAATGATCTACAATTGTTTAAATTATTCCAGAGTGGAAAAATGTAAATTCTATGAAGCTAGTTACATTACGACTTTACGAGTAAGGCCGTTTTCCTCATTCCGTAGAAGAGGAAAAGTGTCAAATGAATCTTCAATTTTTTTTTTTTTTTACAAATCGTCGTATTAAGAATACAGTGCTGCTCCTTATAATTAATTTGTTTCTACTAGTGCACGAACTATGCGGTTTATTTGTGATTGCAACTATGACTGTTATCTGTCCTGAGAAACAGCTAGAGGCTTGTCAGTGATACCTACCGAGTATTCTATTCACTACTTCGAGAGCAATGCTGGTGTACTTATTCCATGAAGTGTATAAGAAAATATAGCAGAATTTCTTTTATGGCAGTGTTCCATTATGGTACTTTTACGCCTTTTTTTTTGACGAGGCTAGGCGGCGAAAATTTTTCAATATGGCAGCCCCCTTTTTATGCTGTTTACATGCAATTTCGAATGTAGCCTAGGCTCACCTAGGCTTAAATTACAATTGTGTTAGTTGGGGCTCATATTTTCTCAGCAATACTGTATACATTTTTAACTTGTCATTTATGCTTGGGTGTTTTACATTATTAAATAAGAATGTGTATATAATATGTAGTTGAAAAGTTAAAACGGCGTTTTCGACGAGTCAGACTGCTCTCGAATTTGCGGTACATTAGGTGCACTCTATTATTTTTAAAGTTAACTAATCGCTGCGTCCTACCGACTCGTGCTGCGACCTAGCGGTGAAAATATGAATTACGTGTTGCCGCGCTTGGTGACTAGCGAGGAGCAAGTACGTATCGACATTTCATTGCACTGCTGCACAGGGGGGGGGGGGGGGGGGGGGGACACTTCATAGGGCATAGCAATCGCATTTTTCTAGTTGCTATACAACTTTATCCAACATCTGAGCACAAAAATTATAATCAAAATACCACGATGAATAAATAATTATTACATTTATTTTAACATTTTATCAAATTTATGGCATAAATTGGTATTGTTGAAATGAAAATAATATATTTACTTAAAATAAAATAAACAAGTTTTCGTTGGCATGTTGAATCACTTGTTTATCCAACAACACCATAATTAATGGCGTCGGCGTTGAATTAAGCAATATTAGGTTTAATAAAAAATTTCTAAGGAAATTTTGTTTCAATCATGTTGAAATAGTAATCTCGTTAAATAATATCAATGTTTTCATGAACTAATTTATAAATCACTGTTATGAAACATGCCTGATTCGGCTACGTGTTGTGTTATCTACTGGTACAAGAGAAGATATAATAATAATTAACTTTACTTTAAGTTTCCGCTTGACGAAACTAGGTATGTGTAAATTATTAAAACGAAACAAAATAAAAGTTTTGTGTAATTAAAATAGTGATGAACGTTTTGTTTTCATGCCCTACAGAATTTCCTCTTTTTAGGTAGTGTGTAGTCGCACATTGAGGACAAGCACACAATACATTAATATTTAGGTACTGTTCTAAATGTCAATGAGTCTCAAATTCTGCTCAAACTTGCTGCTTATGTACTTTAATTAGTCTAAATGTTTTGTATGAATTTTATTTTTAGGTCGAGAGGGAGGTGTGGGTAAAAATTTTGTATTGTGTATCCAAGTCTATCCCTTGATACTAATCGGCATGATCCTGTGGTAATGATGCTTGCTGTTTTAACATTAATTAAAACAGCAAGCATCATGTGCCACCGGATAAATCATACATGATCATGCCAACAGGGTCAAGGAATAAACTTGGATACGTGATATGGAACAATTACCCAGGTGAGGGTTGCAATAAAATGAAGTGTCTTTTTAATTTTTATGTTGAAATTAAAGTGTTTTTTTCCCTTAACAATTGATATACACCTGTCTTCAAGAAGTGAAGATACGAGAAAGATTTGTACTTTCACCTAATCCATAAAGAATTAGATGCCATTGGTAACAGCTTTATTTCAGTTTTTGTGGGAAAATTGTACATCTTAGGCAGTTAAATTTTACCAGAAATACACATTGCCTGTGTTAATGATTAAATATTTCTGCACGTTTTTTTATGCATTAGTTTTGTTTGCAATTTGTAATGCAATTCGGTAGGTACCTACGAAAATCCTAACCTTAACTTCAATCAACGTGATTCTACTAGAACAGAAATTGTTTCTTGGACATAAAAAAAAAAGGCAGCAATTTAATATAATCCGAAAATATGTTACATGTTATGCATTTTAACAAATGTTATGATACGTAAACAAAACATTTTTAACCAAAATGAGGTTAAGGCAAACACTGTCCCGAAGGTAAGAAATTTACTTATTGTTTTAAAAATATTGTTCTCCTAAATCATTATATGTTACGTTTACCGATATTTAGTTAAAT
Organism: Bacillus rossius redtenbacheri; assembly: GCF_032445375.1. Taxonomy (NCBI): domain Eukaryota; kingdom Metazoa; phylum Arthropoda; class Insecta; order Phasmatodea; family Bacillidae; genus Bacillus; species Bacillus rossius. The sequence goes on along the minus strand of NC_086338.1, from coordinate 43,534,416 downwards.
GATTTGCATATAAGGGAAAAATAAATAAAATCAATATTTTAATAAATATTAATGCGTGCACGAAAAAAGTCACAAGCTCGCCAACATTCAGTTGAAGCTGAAAATTTCCCTACCATTCAAATTAGTGTTTTAAGCGTATTAACTGCAAATTGTACTTTCTACGATCAATGTTGTATTTAAATTAAAATTTATTTATAATTTTAAACGTAAGTCTTAGTCCAGAAGGTATTTTATCTCGGTTTTAAGCCACTTCAACTTCGTTTTAATGTTTGTCAAGTTTGCGTTTTTGTATAGCAACTAGAGCATTTCTGAATAAAAAAAAACGTAGAACTGCAATAGCATTGAGTGTCCACTCTGTACTAGTACTTTATTTACTCTATGCTGCAGCAGTCATCCGGAATATACAGTTATTGGGCTATGTTAGGTTGAAAAACAAAAACTGTTATTATAATGCGACTAAATTCCAGACGTGTGAGATTGCCTGGAGGTTTCGGAAATGTTTCTCTTTTTAACAAAGTAAGTTATTTTTATTAATATAATCTTCTTCGGTATTCTAGCAGTCGCAGGCTCTAACTCAGGCATTAAAAAATAGAAGTGTTTTTTAAAATTATTTTGTAAATCATCATTACCTAACGCCGTTTAAGATTTGGCCAATTCGCAAAATTGTCAGTTCGGATGCATTCATCATTCACTTGTTTCCTAAGTACCTACAATGTTAATTTTTTAATATATGTATATATAAATTTAAATTTTGAGTCAAAATCTCTTTATATCATTCAAAAAAACTGCGTTAAAACTCGAAACGCAACAATCCTAAGATCATAAAAAATGATTTAAGTCGCGTGTTGAGATTCACTGAAATAATTTATGGTATTTATTTGCATCGCTTTACCTTACACACATATTTTATTAATTAATTTATAATCTCACAACACATTTTTTCAAAAGGTTAAAAAAAAAAAAAAAGGTGAATTTTATTTTATACGGGAAAATTGTGAATGCATAGGTACAGAATTGGGTCACGTGAGAATTTTTTTCGATACAATCTATCAATTCGAACACAATCTAAGTCTCTCAGCGCAAACAGTGAAACATTATTAGCCTTTAATAAAACTTAAAAATCAAATTCTAAACCAGTTTTCAGTAACTAAAAATACTGCTATTTACATACAAAACCTTTATTAGAAAATTTTTTTAGTTTAATTCCAAATAAAAATAAGCTACCATGTGATTAAACTTATTGTCACATTTGCTTCATACTGATTTGGTAAACTTCTTCCACGACCTCGTTCGAAAAATAAATTACATTCCCACGAACCTGCCTGGAATCACGCAGTATTCACTGAGGGATGATGGTTTGTTGGTTAGGGAGGGCGCTAATGGACAGGGCCGTCCAAAGCAAAACCAAGGATCAAGGGGTAAACAATTTAAATTTGTAACCAGCATTCTTCGTAAAATTAAAGGTGAAAAATTTTAACAGTCTACAGACAGTCGACATTGACCAACCATCTTCCAAGGTATACACATATATGAAGGGGAAGCGGTGTGAGAGAAAGAGAGAAACGGACACCTTTAATCACGTGAACATAACATAAATTCAAAGTAATAATTAGACCCCTCTTGGCCAAATGCCTTACCGGGGTTAAACATATCTTTCTATTCGTTAACTTATAATTGTAAATATGTAAAATATTTGCTTAAAAAAATTAAAATTAAAATTGTGCGTTTAATATTACGTTTCCTACTTTAAGTCTTTAATGGGCTAGGAAATCTCGGTAGAGGTCCTCCTGGGGCTGATAGCCAAAAGGTTACCAGCCCCAAGAGGAAGCGGTAATTTGCCTGTGTCTTCTAAAATTGATCACAGTTCCCGCGGGCAGCCACGCGGAGGCTACCGCCCGGTGACCCAAACCGCCTCTGTTACATACATACCAGCAGATTTATTAAGATATAAACATAGTTATTTATTGAGATATAAACATAGTTATTATAAATTTTTATCTTTATACAATATCATGTTGGAAAGAGATCAAGAGATTTTAAGAAAAAGATGTTAACAATATTTAAACTTTGTATTGAATTTGTATTGTATTTATTCATACATTATTAAAGCATTAAAATCAGGAACATAACAGTAGCAACACAGCGTAACATGAAAATTAAAACTTATTTAAATATCCTGTTAATTTATAGTCGCGTTCGAATTAAAAGTTCCACATGCCGTTAAACCTATGTTGTGTTTTGAACAAATGTGTATGCCAATAATTTACCTTTTGGTTTAGATATTTTTAAGTTATGAATGTTTTTTTTTTTTTAATATATATTTCCTTAGAGCTTGGATTGGTTTTTCGAGAATATCCTCTATTTTATGGGTAAACTCTGGCAATGTTGTGTTTAAATTGTTAATTTTGGATAACTAATTTAAGCCAGAAGTGTATTTGTGCTGGTGAGGTGGGTCGATAAGTGCGACGGTCTCTAGTGCTTCTAGCGCGGTGTCGCCTCTAAAAGCGCAAGGCTCTGGACTGGCGCGCAGTCTTCTTGTCGTGCACAGGACAACTGTGAGATTGTACTGGTGACAAACATTATATGACGTAAGAATGGAATGCACGTACCTTAAGTGCTTCCATGTTAATTAAAAGTTATTCTAAAATAAAGGGATTTAGCCAATTACTCTCTCCTAAAAATTCAGTTTAAAAACTAAATCGAGATACATGACTACTATTCCAGCATCCGCGTGTTTCCTAAATACTTTACGCAAACAAATGGCACTCGGTAATCTTGTAAAATTTTCAAATTATATAGTTAAAAAAAAAAATCTGCTCACCTTGTGAGTCCAGGTAGGCGTATTCCTTAACTTCGCCACCTGCCGAAAACGTGAAATACCCATTCAAACAAATAAGAAGGTAACTGGAAAAAAAATTCGCGGGTTCAATGACCTCCAGGAAGGACTTCACGCGCCTCTTGCAAACTTAAGCAAACGACGCCTTTTCAATTGGCTGCTGACTTGTGAGGCGTCTCATAACGGGGTAACTTGTGACTGGCTCGGACCAATCGCTTAATGAAGCAACCCCCCAGCAGTCATCGCTGATTGGCTAACAGGGACATCATCATCGCCAGTAGCGGACCCCAGGGGCCTAGTAGGTGCCCGAACTCGGCATCGAACCCCGAGGCCCGTGTAGGAGTCCCAGGTCGCGGGATTCGACCCCTAACCCCCCTGTGTTGCACCTATAAAAAAAAATGTTTTGACGGTATTTTGTAAACAACAGAGACTTTGAAATTTTGGCTGCGAAGGAATTGATGACTGAGGTCTCTAACCGGCCGAGATTTAACAGTGGACGAATAGCAGAAGCGGCGCAGGTAGGTAATTATTTAAATTCCGTCGTATCGCGAGATGATCCGTGGAATGTGTCCGGTCTCCGCGGGTGGCGACGTGACTGAAGCTCATCGCCCACTACAGCGCGCCGCGCAGCCCTGCGGAAGTTTCCGAAGGTTCCGCTCGTGGGGGGTCGCACACTACAGACGCCGTTTTATGATTCCGATCGCTCAGTTTCCTCAGTGTCGACCAGGGGCGTAGCCAGGGGGGGGGGGTTTAGGGGTTCAACCCCCCCTCCCCCCCTTAGCACCAAATCTTTAATTAATTTCTTATTCATCACTCAAACAAATTTCATATTAAAATTAATAAAAATTTTACCATTACAATGTTTAAATTTAAGAACCGAAAACTGCTAAAATAGCACTATTTTACACCTTAAAAACCAAATTTTCCCGGGGGAGGACCCCCGGACCCCCCGCTTTAATACGGGGAGGGGGGGCCATGCTTCTTAACACCCCCCATACACAAATCCTGGCTACGCCACTGGTGTCGACCTAGTGTACAGGTGTATCGCGTGACTGGTTTCGTTTTAGTTTAGTTTTGTCATTTGTTTGCATGTTAGGTTTGTTAATTTTAACGTCATGAGCAGCTCTGACGAGGAAGATTTGTTTTTCATATATTGTTTACTGGAATCGGAAGAGGAGGCGAAGAGACAAAGGCAGATTAATATAGACACATTAAAGATATTAAATAAAGTAAAAAATTCTCAAACTTTACCTGAACTAATATTTTTTTACTCTAGATAAGTATGTACGGCCGCGTGCGCAGATCTCATAAACAGACTCAACAAAGATACCGATCATGACCGAGTGGCACAGAAAAGGCACCCGAAGGTGGTGTCAGCCCAAATTTCCCTCCGTCATGCCACCGCACACTGCAGCAAGCCGCCGCGACGCGCAGAAATATTCCGCTCCGAATTCTCCCGAGAGTTCCGGCGCCGGAACAATTCCGCGGCGGACAGGGCCATAGTGGGCGCATCCTGGTTTAAATACATAAAAACTGTTGAGCCGGAATTCTTTCCAGGGCTGCGCGGCGCGGCGTAGTGCGCGACGTGTCTGAGCCTGCGAGGCGGTGCGCAGAAGGAAGCCTCCACGTCGCGCACAGGTGCCCTTCGGCGCGCCAGTCGCGGCGCCAGGCCGGCTCCAGCCGCGCGCCTATTGGCGGTGGGGAGGCGCCATTGTCTGGCTGCGCGCGCAACACCCCCATTGTCTGTGCGCGCGCAACCGCCCCATTGTTGCCGGGCCTCGCTCCGTGCGCCGGGGGGGGGGGGGGGGGCAGGACAATGGGCGGCGCGCATAGACGTCGCGGCGCCGGGGCGTCCCTTTGTCTGGGCGCCTCCCATTCCCCCTCCCCCCCTCTCTCTCTCTCCTCGCCACGCCCCACACCCTAACGTATCGGCACCGAGCTTTCACGTAATTTTTTTTCTATGTGTAATTTCCGAGAGGAAATGTAACGGAAGTTTTGAAGAACTAGAATGCCGACGCAAAGATGGCGGACAGGCGTGTAGCAACAATAAACACCCCCTTACGCAGTCGCTTGTCTCGAACATTAGGGTCACATGTCGAACGTATTTATGTATGTGCCGGATGAAACTTTACGAAAGTGAAACTCTACCCCGGAATGTATTTGGAAAACTAAAAATATTCGTTAGTAAAAATGAATCTCACGTTTTGAAATACTGAGATATCTAACATTACAAAATTCTCCTTCCAAATTCTCAAGAGGCCTAAGTTGCGCACGCATGTACACTCATGGGTCGTGGTTCAAATCTCGCAACTGGATTTAAAAAAATAATATTATAAAACAATAATTTTGAATCAGCTCTATCAGGTTGAGGTTTGTTTGCAGTTATTATTTACAGACGGTACCAGCCGTCGTTTCTACGAAGATCCAGTTATGTGAAAGAAATAACGTTGTAATTTTTTTCTTTTTATTAGGAAAATATTGGAAACCCAGTTGACAATGATATCACTTGTAAGATTGCAAGGCAGAGCAAAATTGCAAATTGTACAAAGCCTTGCCTCGCAATGGAATAAGTGATATTGTAGGCAACTGATTTTACAAAGACTTTCCTTGTAAAGATTCAATTTTTTTTACAGTGTGCGACGTTTAAGAGTCCGTAATTTTACTGTATTTTCTAACATAGTATTTTTCTTAATTAAATCAGTAATTACCTAGGAATTTGCATCGCACAGTTGTACAAGATAGAGTTAAGGCGAGCGTGTTTCCAAGATTGTGAGAGTCTCCGCCTACCTATCATTGTGTCATGCTGGAGGTTGTTGTTGTTGCAGAACTCATGACTGGGGGCCCGTGTGTTCTTCGCGAAAATATTTACAGACCAGCTGAGTTTTGAAAACTTGTGTAGCATTGTCGTTGTTTCGTAATTCGTTTGGCTGATTTCAGGTACATGTCCACCAGCACACAATCAAAACGCTGTTCCGAATTTTCCCGCCAAACAGGGCGATGGCTTCTCTCTCAGATGACCGCCAATCGCTAGCGCAGGATTACCTTACTGCAGTCTAATGAGCTGTCAGATTCTGACGTGTATTCGATGAGCGTCTTACAAACATTTCGTACGTGAGGGTCATGACAAAATCATGGCTACACTAAAAATGATACTTTGGAACGTCCACTACGGCGTAAACTACGAACTCGAGGCTGCTAATAACTACGCCATCGTGAAGCCCCGCTCTGACGGTGACGGGAAAGGCATGCGCCAACGGTTCTCCCCCCCCCCCCCCCCCGCACGCATTGACGTCACCGCGCGTCTACCGCTCAGTCGCAAGCGAACTAGCAACGAAAGTACTCGGTAGTTTTGCTCCAAACAACATTTTTAGTCTTAACGTTAGAGTGCAATCTGTATTTTGTAAATAGTTCGTGAACAATTTTTTTTTTTTTTTTTTTTACCCAAGCAGCCAGGATCAATGTGCTGAAACCAAAAGTGAAGAAATCGAAGAACGAACGAGTGGCATGCAATCCTAACAGGCCACCTAGACTTTTCGATGCAGATAAATTTAAGCTATGTCGACTAAGAAAGAAAGAAGCCCATGGAAATGCAACGAAGAAGTTAGCCGCCAATGAATATAGATACAGGGCCAGCACCTGGGTATGCCTCGCCCGCACGATGACTCTGTGAGGCGGGTGGACTAATAGTGCGGCGCAGTCTGCCCCACTATGCGCAAATATTGCGATAATTCTTGACGCGGGGACCAGTGCGCCGCGTGATTAGGCCACCCGCCTCACAGTAGCGTCGTGAGGGAGGAGGGAGACCCAGGCGCTGGCCCTGTATCTCTATTCACTGGCGGCTAACTTCTTGGAAGATAGCATCGAGAAGCTTGTGTTACGATATGACAAACGCCTCGATCGTTTTGGCGATTGTGTAAAAAAAAAACGTACATAAGATCCTGCTGAACTTTTCGTGATAAAATTATTTTGTTGTGAGAATTTTTCTACTTTTTTAATAGCAGATCGGAGGTTTAAAAAAAAATCGCCATCGTATATTCAAAAGCAGTCCACGCGACACTGAATTCACCCGCGAGAGACATAGATATTAAAACAAATCTGCAAGAGCACACGAATGAAGACATTTCTCGCAGGAGCTCGTGGAAATGCTGTGTGCGGGAACGAGAGTTTCAGGATTTGCCTCTGGCAGTGCAGTGCGAACTGTTATGATTCAGGGACTGGCAACATTTTGGCTGGGTCAGTGATCCTCCAGGAAGGACTACACGATTCTCCGCATACCTGAGTGGAACGGGGACATACCACAACGCCGTAATGCCAAATTGACCACAACACCGACAGATATAAAACTGCTGTGTACCACAACGCCGAATTACCACAACGCCGAAATACACTAACGCCGAAAAATGTCATTGCAGGACTGCCACAACGGTTAGAATAGGTTAGTTTAGACTAGGTTAGGTTAGACTAGGTTAGGTTAGACTAGGTTAGGTTAGGCTAGGTTAAGTTAGGTAAGATACATTTAAGAAACACACACAAATATATTCAGTGTTATTTCGACGTTGTGGTACACAGCAGTTTTCTAGCTGTCTGCGTTGTGGTCAATTTTGACATTCGGCGTTATGGTATTTCGGCGTTGTGGTAACGACCCGAGTGGAACGATACCTGTTCATTGGCTGCTGACATGTGAGGGCGTCTCTTCTGGGTAACATGTGGTTCGATACTTCTCTAAATGACCAAGATCCCTCCAGATTAGCAGTGGACGAATAGCACAGTTGGCACAAGTGTATAAATAATCAAATTTCATCATAGTGCGAAATGAATCCGTGAATTTATTTTCCGGTTTCTAGTTACGAAGCTTGGAAACCGTCGTTCCGAGTGTCTTGTGCGCGAACAAAACCCGGTGAGACGAACTTGCCTCAGTGTGTGTTGGAGCCGGGAGGTTGGTAGCAGTGAATGCTGGACGAGAAACGAAAACACGTGTAGCCTGCACGCATCGATCTTAGTCAACTAACTACTATTTCGAACGTTTAAAACGGTTAAACAGCTGGTTTAGACGATTAAAAAAACGCGTAGTTTGCATTCTAACTCATTACTTATTGCATGTTATTTCTGGACATTTCATTATAATTATATTTTTCAAACAAAGCAAGCGAGTCTTTCAGTTATACTCGCCGGTGGCTGTGTGAACATCTAACCTTGACAACGAGCAAATTAAAGTATTTTCATGTTGCAAATGAACTTTTAATAACGAAACTCCGACACGAAATTTAACGCAGGATTCTTTCAAAAATAATGCCGAGCTTGACAAATATAAGAAAATTGTGCATTCAACTGCATTTCTTGAGGCGAAACACGCGAATTTTCCGCACGCGCCGCTGGAATTCACCGTCGAATGTTTAAACTATATAACGAAACTGTTAAAAAAAAGAGCGATTTATTATTTTAATTTTTTGAAAAATTACTAAACACTGACATTTAATAAGTACTATAAAGTTTTGCCTTTGGCTTTTGAGGACTTTCGTTTACGCCATCCTCCACATGCGTCTGCACCGTTGTCACACATTTCCGTTCCGTTCACGAAGGTACACCATCCCCCCCCCCCCCTCCCTCGCCGAATGCCGTGCGCCGAGAATCAAAGATGTTGCAGATCGAAACGAATGCGGGGGCAATCGACAGAGTTTTCGTCGCGTTCGATTTGGTTTCCCAGCGAGAAGAAGCAGCAGCGGCGGCGTTTTTCAGACGCGACAACCAAAGAGTGCTGGGTTTGAAGCAGGGTGTCCACAAGGGGAAAAAAAAAAAAAAAACATTTTGTACCAACTTAGACGAGAAAAAAAAGTACTATATTTGAAAAAAAAAGTACTAAATTATAATTTTTTTACGGTTTTAACAATTTAGGAAGTTATTATGACATTGCAATGCTCTAACTTAAATATCACACCACACACACATACATCCCATAGTTTTTAAAAATAATCACGCTTGATAATAAAACATATTGGAGTTACTGTAATATTATTATATTAAAGAAAAAAGTACTAGATCCGAGCGTAATTGTACTAGACCACTAAAAAAAACTAATGAAAGTAGGTACTAGATCTAGCACGAAAGTACTAACTGTGGACACCCTGGTTTGAAGGCGCTCTCATCCAGAGCCCGACAGCTGCTGGATGCAGAACCCAGTGGAGGGGGGGGGGGAAGGAACGGTCGTGTCTCCACGTCGTCCCAGGCGACCAGCGCGGGAACAGGCGAGCCGACACTCGCTACGCGGACGGCTCGGAGAAGGGGAAGAATGGCCCGGAGGGGTGGGGAGTGGAGGGGATAAAGGCTGCCGACCTCGCGGCCCCAGGGAACCAGATTAGTTCCGACACGTCTGATTAAGTCATCGGTCTCGGAGCGACAATGGCGGCCGCGGCATTGTGTCGGTCGAGACGAATCTCTCTCGCGAGGGGCGACGGCATCGGAGCCCGGCCCAGCGTCTACGCAGTAAAAATATTTAAAAAAAAAAAATTGGTTGTCTGTGAAGTCGGTTCACGGACGATAGTTTAACGTGACAACGTCATAACAAAACATTGATGAAATGATTGCATGCTTTTATGAATAAAATTGAATCATTTTTATTTTAATAATAAAAGAATAAATACTTGTAATTATACTTGTAATCAGATTTTTAAAATTCAAGAATAATTGACCTTTATTGCCGAAATTGTTGTTGTAATAAGCAATGAAAATCATATTAACTTTTCACTTCACTTTATAAACAGTCGAGTGGAAGAGAGATAGATGCGGCGCAAGCGTACAATGAGCGTAACGGGACACAGCGTAACGGAAAAATGTGCGGAACGGGACATTTTATCGTGCGTGCAGCCGGCGTTCATCGATTTATTAGACGTTGTCACGTCAAAAAATTGCAGTTTAAACTGAAATAATTATTCGTGAAATAACATTTTTTTGCTAAGTTACAAAAACATATAAATTTTTTTCTGAATATTCACCTTCTTTTACAACGTGATCAAATACCCTTCGCCACAGCCTACAGGCGTAGGTAGAATTCGAAGTACCTTTTTTATTCCGGAAATATTTTGGAAACTTCTATGAACTTCTGGAACATTTTCAGAACTTAATGTAGACAATGTATCTGTGTTCTCCGATATTGCAAAATCACCGAATAAACATTTTTTTCTCATTTTCCATGCAGCAAAAATATAATTAAGGTTTTCAACTTTATGCAACCAGCATTAAATACTTAGATTATAACGAAAGTCATATTATGCCAACTAAGAAAATTATTCCATTTTTTTCACCTTCTAACACTATTTTTCATCCCTTTAACTAATAAATAAGTCGTATAAAAATTACTTTCCAACAAGGTTTAAGATAAAATTAATATGTTTTAAAATAAATTTCAACAAATTTTTTACGAAAAAGGTTTGAATTTTCTTTTTAAAATTTAAATACCTGTTGTTTCAGCCAATCTTAATATATATAAATCCAGTGTCCTGATGTTTGTTTCCAGTGAACTCTTCACCAAGTCAACCGATTTCGATGAAAATTGGCATTTAGGTATGTGTAATTTTTTCCAACTTGAGAGATAGGATAATTTTTATTTTTATTAATGGTCTTAATAATTTATAATTAATAGTAAACTGATTATCAATGTTGATTGGTGTTTAAGCCCGGGAAACAGTGGGTACTTCGTCTCCATGACAACGTGGCGTGCTCCGGGAAACCATATCGGTGCTATTCGTTTTTTCTTCTGTACATTACAAAGCATTGTATTATGTTTTTGTCAAAGTAAATTATTTTTCATTTTATTTCATTTATTATAACTGTAAATAAGAGATTTAGTCTCATTCCCCCCCCCCCCCCCCCCCCATATAATACAACCGTGCGAAGCCGGGTCGGGCAGCTAGTGTTATATATAAAGTTTAGGATGTATACAGTAAATTGTAAAGGATTTGGTAGTTTATTTATTTTAAAAAGTAATGATTTTATTTATTTTTTATTTTCCTTCTTTGTTATTTCAATTCTTTTAAGTAATGGTTGGTTAAATAATTATATTAACAAAAGATTCAGAGAATTGTGAATTTTTGTTTTTTATATTCCACTCCTGTGGTTTTCAATACCCTGCAGCAATGGTTCTTCTTATCAAAAAATTGCTTCAGACAAAAGTTTTGATAAAAATTATAAGATTTACAAACAAATTGAACGGATATGGTAGTGTGCTTACAAAGGAAGTTACATATACATTATTTTTTTGTTTTTCTATCCCTGTTTATTCCTCCCCCCCCCCCTTTTTTTTGCAGTAACGGTAGGTAAAAACAAATTATTTCAGACGCATTTATTAGTTAATAATTTATTGTTTTACAATAAATTAAAACGATTTAATAGTGTATATGGTGTGGGAATAATGACATTTTTCAAATTCTACCCTTGTTTATTTCAAAACGAAAAACCTTATAAAATGTTCCGGAAGTCTAATAAATACATTAATTAACATATTTAAAATAGTGTTATTTGTTAATTGATTTGGTAAATAACTTAAATTGACTTTTTTAAATAACATAAGAACTTTATGTCCGTGATAAAAACTCAGGTGGGTGGCTCATAGGAACATTGTATTGGTAGTTAATAATGCAAAACTGGTTTTGTTCGCGAATAAGTTTTCACCAGTAAAACTGTACTTAGTAGTTCATTTTAATCAATAGAACGTCGAGATTTGAAAGTAATTAGCGTTTATGAGCTATAATGGGATGGTGCCAGTTAATATTTCAAATTTTACAGATTTTAAAGCGGAGGAGAGAGAATTAAAATTTTGAACTTACAAAATATTCCCAAAAAAATTTATTTTTACGCTAATGTAAGATAATTATCCTTCGTTAATGATCAGGGCACATTAAAGCAGATCTTATGAAATTTTTGGAAAGCGATTAATGATAATGTTATCAGAATTGTTTTCCAAGAGTTAAAATTAATGTCTATTTTCTGTTGAAACAATGCTTTGTAATGTAATATTTCTAGTTTCTTCATTTTTCTGTTTAAAAAAGGTTTTGCTTTAAAAACTCAGTAAATATAATTACAAACATTAAAAAAGGAGACAACTATTTCTATTTTGCTGTCCAAAAGACAAGATTTTATCTTAATTCACAATGTTGAGTACTGGTTCAGGAGAATCTCAAATACTACATTATTGTACATAATTTGATTGAATATTCAGAATTTTGGATATTTTACAATTTTACAAATGTCCTCTTATTGTGTTTTGATACGTTGCGCAATTTTCCAGTTATTGTGAAATTCTGAGCTTAGTGCCTAGTTGAAATGGTGGTTGTTGAAAACAAATTTTTATAAAGAGCACAAAGACGAAAGTAAACAATTTGTAGCACTGCATTACCCATTTTGTGAATTTTAAAAAGATGACCAGTATTTTAATAAATTTCATTGTCGAAAATCAGGCCCAAGGCCGGGGGTTTAGTAAATTGTTTCAATGCTTTTTCGCTTTCATCGGAGCCGTTTCATTATAAAGTTTTAAAATTTCGCTCTGCAAATCGAATGATTTAATAGTCAGCGTAGCTGCTCCGGCAGCGTATTCTAGCGGCGGGTGCGGTAACTACGTGTGATTCGTGTCCAGAAATGAAGTTGAAACCAAATTTAAGTATATTTATCAAGCTCGGCATTATTTTAAAGTTTTCTACATTTAATTTCGTGTCTGAGTTTCGTATTTAAGTGTATTAGCAACATGAGGGCACATGAATTTTGGAAGTAATACCGAATATTTTTGGCCACGCTTACAAAAGTTGGCGCATAATTATAAATTTTTATTGATGTTTTTTAAAAGCATATATTTTTAAATCTTAGAGTTAAAGACAATCGAATATTCAACAATTTTGTTTTCTTAGGGTTATAATATTAACAGTTAAAACTGAAATCTATTCAGGAACGGTTTAGAAACATCTTTAACTAATGTAGGTACTGGGACCACCCAAATCAAAATTTCTCAGGCAAAAATCCGAATCCTGTATATCTGCTAACTTTTTTTATTTTAGTGGAACAGTTGCTTTCATGTAAATAAACAAATTTGTAAATATTTGTAATTTAGTACTATTTTTTCAGTTAAATAAAAAAAAAATGTGAGTGAGCCTTTCAGTACTTGCCAGTGATGTGTTTCATCTAACCTCGGTAACGAACGAATACGCATTTCAAATATGCAGAAATAACCACAGCAATGTGTTGTACAAACGTACAATGTCTTTCTTGTAGCATTACAAAAATATTTCTTGGGAACTGTTTTTCAGGGTAAGCTCATGTAAAGGTGTGAACTTTGGTTCGCGCCACCCACCACAGATGGCAGCACCCGTGGTTGTTACACATTTCCGTTCCTCGACTTCCGTTGCATTCACAGAAATTACATCCTGCCAGAAAGCTTTTTTTTTGACGCGAAAACGTCTTATAAATCGATGAACGCCGGCTGCACGCACGAAAAATTGTCACGTTCCGCCTGAGCCGAGCGTGCAAGAACCGGAAAAACCACCGTGCGAGAAAAATCTTCTATAATATCAAACAGGTTAAGGCGAGCTTTTTAAACTAATCGTTCGTGATTATATTTAAAAAAATTATTTAAATTAAATTTGCAAAAAAAACTGTAAATAATATTTGAAAATAAAAAAAAAGTACGCAATTTTTTATCAAAGTTTTTCTTATGACGTTTATCACGTAAAATTATTGTCCGTAAACCGACTTTACAGACAACCCAACTTTTTTTTTTGTTTTACAAAGAGCTAAGATGTTACACACATAAAAAAATGAATAATAATCACGCGTGCGTTGTTATACGGTAACTTGCAGTTGGTGCGGCCGAATGCCATGCCACTCCGACGTCAAAGAATGCCGCCGCCGGGGGGTAATTAATCTACCCCCCCCCTTCCTTTTTTTTTTTGTGTGTGTAGTCTTGGGAGGACGCCATTGTCGTCCGTTGTTCGGAGAGAAGCCAGCGGTGCCTTCTCGTCTTGCAACGTCCGTCGTGCGCGCCTGCGCGTGTGTTTGTTCAGAAAATAATAAAAAAATAAAAAAGAAGCTACGCGCAAGAATGGGAAAATAAGCGGACAAAAGACGAGCTCTTCTCGCGACTTGATTTATGGTCCAGGGGCGCGCCATTGTGCCCGCTCCGTGCGTGCGTGCGTGCGTGCGTGCGTGGCGCAAGGTCGCGCCGCTCGGCGCACAATGGCGTCTCGGAGGAGACGACCAACGCGCAGCTTTTGAGGACCGGGATCCTCAAATCTTTGTTCCTCTGCGCCCTCGCATCACAAGCCGCCGACCACACTTGCCGCCCCGTGAACCCACAAAGTTTAAGCAACATTCTGTAACCGCCCTGTTGCTTTACTCCAGCAACACCGCAGTCAACAATCCGTCCTCACACTCTCTTGCCCCAAGGAGGGTCAAACTTCGGGCGGGTCGCACGATCCCACCGCACGTCAAAAATAAGAAAGTTGCCGAAACCGGTAACAATTCTTTCAAAGTACGTGACGATATCATGCACGGGCGCGCTTGCAAAGATCGTGAACTGTGAAACGGGAGGTTGATAAGGTTAAACGTCGAAAAAACTATGTTTTATGAAGAAAAAAAAATATTTCTTTACGTTTTAATGTTTTCTGCTTATTGCATGCATATAAACAAAAAAAAATACGTACGTAACATAACAAACTGTATGTAACATGCAAGCACCCTTAAAACCTAAGCCCAAAAGTTTCGGGGCCGCGTTTCACCCTACCCCCACCCACCCTGCGGTTTTTTCGGTGGGGCCCTTGAAGAATCCTACATATTTGCGCCCCTTGATATAATGTATCGGCAAAAAAAAAAAAGGCGATAGTTTCGAGCTGAAACGTAGGCACTGGATGGAATCGGTATCACGTAAAATCATAAAAATTGCAAAATTTTTAATTTTTACAGGTGTGTGATGTGGCACTCACGGTATTATTGTTTCCTTCCGAGAACATGGATGATTGCTGTCGCACCCAGGCCGCCGGTGTAGGCAGCCCGCACTACCTCCGCGCCGGGCAGTCAGGCAACCCGCACCGCTTCTGACCCCTGCCGGTTGCCTGCGCTCAGGCATAGCATACTTGACGAGGCCTTTCGTGGGCACAGGGTTGTACTATATATATATTGCAAAAACTGTGTTACAACAGCCACCTGGCTCGCCAGATTCTGTGACTCGCGTCGGTGCAACATGTTTCACTTACATCATTTGATTATTCTTGCAAACACACCATTTGCACACACGCCATTACTAGTTTGAACTGTATATCATAGAAAAAAAATTCGAAAAACACACAAAAAAACACACAGATACCGCACCAAAATCAGCCGATGTCATATGTTTGATGTGAAGACAGCACAGAGAAATCAATGGAAGGAATTAGAACAATTAAACGGCAACAGCTCTCCGTTTCCCAAAACGTTGCAACTGTTTTGCCCTAGGAAGATTACTGTGTTCGTCTGTACAGCATTCGTTGTGTTATCCAGAAGTTCTGTTTCACACATCGCAGGGTTCACCTATGCATCTCTGTGTTGTCGCTGTGTTGTCCGCATTATCTGTTTAGTTTCATCGCTGGGTTCGTCTGTTTATCGCCGTGTTGCCCACTAGGTCTTTATGACGTGACAACGTCTAAGAAATCGATGAGCGCCGGCTGCACGCACGAAAACGGATGTCTCATTGTCCCGTTACGCACATTGTACCGTTACGAACATTGTCCCGTTACGCTCACTGTACGCTTGCGCCTCATTTATCTCTCTTCCACTCGATTGGAACAACCATCGATTTGACTTTTTCGAGGCACATTAAACTTGAAACACTCCCATTCGTTTCCTACTTTTCCTATCATCGTCCTATCCTTAACAGAATAACACAGATTGGAAAATGTTAAATAGCAAACATGTATAAAAGTTATAGTTAAAATAATCTCTTCGTTAAAGTAATAAACATATTTCAATAAATGAGTGCAAATAAAAGTAAATTTATCAATTAAATTGTAGATTTGATTTCACTCCTTCTTTGTATCCATACAAAATAGTGATAATTCAATAAAAATGATTCAATTCTATTCATAAAAGGATGCAATCATTTCATCAATGTTTTGTTATGACGTTGTCACGTTAAACTATCGTCCGTATACCGACTTTACAGACAACCAATTTTTTTTTGTGTTATTTGGTATTATTAGGGACAGGAAAAATTCGCGGGTTCAATGACCTCTAGGATGAACTTTATAGTTCTACGTACACTCGGTCAAATGTCACCCTCTCATTGGCTGCTGTCTTGTGGAGGTGTCCCAACGTAGCGGCCTGTGATTCTATACAGCTTCGTTTGAATGTTTCTCACCGGCCCAGAGTCGTCCAGGTGAGTTGTGAGGCCAATAGCAGAGGCAGAACTGAGGTATAACTATTTGAATTTCAGGCTGTCGTGAAATGAATCCGCGAATTTTTCCGGTGTCTAGTTATTATTGATGCAATTGTCTCGTGTAGTCAACCCACTGTGTTTGTCCATGCTGTAATATTTTACTGAGTAATTCCATCTTCGGAAATTCTGCGCTGTTCTGTTTTTTTAACTATTAACTTAGGGCAGAGGTGGATACAAGTAGTAGAGCAGTCACTCATCGACTGATCGCAGTATGTCTAAACAAGAAAGATTCAAATAGCTAACACATGTACACAGAGTCACAGTTGTAGGAATATGGATATTTCGAA
Source organism: Bacillus rossius redtenbacheri (assembly GCF_032445375.1). Lineage (NCBI taxonomy): Eukaryota > Metazoa > Arthropoda > Insecta > Phasmatodea > Bacillidae > Bacillus > Bacillus rossius. Next base: position 43,517,846 of record NC_086338.1, on the reverse strand, counting down.
ACCATTCATGCAAGAGTGTTTTCTAACTACAGTCTTCGGCAGTGAAGCACGGATACAGTAACATAAAATAGGGGTGTGGCTGTGTCATGGACACGGCCATGTGTTGTACGTGAATACGTGAACGTAACAGATAATATTTTCTATACAAAATATAACATACGCTATTTTTTTATTTTAACACCATACATACTCACTGTAACTATTTTACACTAATGTTTTGTATATGCAATCTATAGATTTTGACTAGAGCTGACGATTGAAACACAAACGAACGTCTTAGCTTCTCCGAGTCAAAAGTCATACAAAATGGAAATCTCGAAAAGCAGCAAAAAGACCTCAAAATGGCGGCGCTTCCCCCCTCCACTACACGGCGATGAGTCACAGTCCTCAGCGTAACGGATTCTTTGATGCTTTAGCTATCCAGTGGTGTGATTAAATTTTGGACGGAGATGATAAAATATGTAGCTGCAACACCAAACTGTATCCCCCGATTTTGTTATCAGTCGTTTTCTGAAATGCCTACCACTATGGAAGCAATTTTAAAGACGTATTCACGTCAAAAAAATCTGTTGCTACACAAGTGTTTCGTTAGAACACCAATAAAAATAATTCAGTGCGGAAGCAAACGCGTCCTGATTGGCGCGGTCAAATGAGGCATCTGCCTCTCCATCAGACGACCGCCAATCACAGTGAATAAACTGCTGCCCCTACCAATCAGTCATGTGCACTGTAACAGGCGCAACATAAAATGTTGAGGTAAACAGTCCCACATGCAGGCTTTAGGGTTTGGATACTAAACTAATTTTCTCGTAATATTTCGAGTTTTTACAAATGTATGTAGCTGATATGTAAATGATATGTAGCTGCAACACCAAACTGTATCCCCCGATTTTTTTATCATTCGTTTTTTTTTTTTTTAATTGCCTCCCGCTACGGAAGCAATTTTGAAGACGTGTTCGCGTCAGAAAAGCAGAAGCGCCTCGGCAACAGGAACGCTCGCTCCAGGGCCGCCGTGGACAGCCCTGCGGGGAGGAGCAGCCCAAACAGGTCCGAAGGGTTGCTCGCTGCTACGGACAAAAGGCGAACCTCCCGCTGTTATCGCGCACAAAGATGGCTTCTGGAGACCCGCGCGAGTTGTTGTCTGAGTGCGCGCCCTATGTACCGTCAACATCGGTTACCAAGCACAAAGATAAAAAAAAAACTGTATCCATCCGAGGCCTGCAGTCTCCTACCTGTCCCCCCCCCCCCTCCTCCTGCTACTAAGGTTTGCGGTTAGCGCCCCTGGTGACACAGCAACCACGCTCGACGGGGCAAAAATATTTTAAGGGGCCCGCCTCGTCAGGGGTGTATCTGTGTTAGTGAGGCGGGATGATAAGCGCGACGCTCGCTGGTGCTTCTAGCGCTGTGTCGCCTCTAAGCGCAAGGCTCTGAACTGGCGCGCAGTCTTCTCGTCGTCACAGGATAACTGTGAAATTTGAACGGTGTCCGTAACATTATATTGCGAAGAAATGAAGATAAAGGTGTAATGCAAGTCTCTTAAGTGCTTTCAAGAATCTGTACCGTTGGTTTTACGCCTAAAAATTACTCTGAAAACACGCATTTTAGCCTTTTAAACTCTTCTAAAAATATAGTTTAAAAACTTAATCCAAAATCAAAAGTACTTTTCGGCCCTCAGCGAACTCTTAAATGCTTTTCGTAAGTAGACCCCACTCGGATATCTAGAGTAGTTATGAAATCGCGTTGTTTTTCCTGAAGCTGTGTGCACCGTATGTGTGCCCGGGTAGGCGAGCAGCTGCGGCCAACCGCCCAGATAACACGTGAACAACCACCCCCCCCCCCCCCCCTACCCGCAATTAGTTACCAAGTTTACACTCCCAAGAAATTAATTTTGACTTCCAAACCCCATCACAAAACATTTTAAATTTCAATCATTGGCATTATTTTAGTGATTCATGAAAATGGAGAATTTTTGATTTAATACAATTTTTTATTTTGTTCAAACGCCATTGAGGTTTTGCAATGTTTTTGTCACGGAAAGAAAATATTTTTTCTGAAAATGAAAATAAGAAATAAAAAGGAACAAAATTATACCCACAGCTGATGTTGAGCACATGGACCCAATGACGAAACCAAACAGGTATTACGGACAGCACAACGACAGCGCAGGCGAACACATTCAAACTTAATATAATCAGACAGCACAAGAATTAAGTGGGTGTATATTTTTCCATGATTAAATTCCTTCCACAGAATTCTTTTGCTGGCTGATATTTTAAATTTTGAATTCCATGATAACTTATATCGTGTGATAGGGGCTTAAGCAGTGATTCACTTCACAGTTTTTTTTTATGTGTAACATTTTAGCTTTCGGTCAACTCCGTTTGGTGGAGTAACTTGAGGACTGGAACGGAAGTCGCATGGAACGGAATTGTGTAAACACGGTGCTGCCATCTGTGGTGGACGGTGCTAACCAATGTTCAAAAACCAAAGGGAAACTTTGTAATATAAACATTTTAATGAATTTTAAAAATATAGCCATTATTTTAATAAAATTCTTTGTCAGAAATAAGATCTAAAGCTAGGGATTAATATTTTTTTTTTTTTCCAAATCGTTTTCGCTTTTATCGGAGTTCGGAATCACGTAGTTTCAGTGCTCTGAAATCGCGAAGAACTTCTCGTTCATTTGGTCAATTCTTGTGTTAAAAATATAATTATTTCTAAGAGTGCAAAACACTTTTACACAATGGAGTTTGTCATTGGTTCCTTCGTTCGGGAGAAGACTGTGTTTCGAAAAAAAAAAAAAAGTGGGAAATTTTTTTCACACGCGTCATTATTTAGCCCGGCGGAGGATAAAGGGGAACGGTGTGTGTGCGTGTGTGTGTGTGTTGCCTGTTAACAATAGTTTCTGGCGGATTTCCTTCAGCACTCGGTCCCCCGCGGGTTTTTCGGGGGTTTCGTAGTAGCTGAAGTTGCGAAGCGAGCGTTGCAACAACCCCTTCCTTGTCGTCGGACCCGCGTTTAGCGACGCATGAGCGCGCGGATCTCGACGACAAAGACATCTTTGGCCCGCGAGGGTCACGGGGAGAGAAAGAGAGAGAGACAGACACACACACACGAATTCATTCTCGCAGGATGGATAATATAAAGAAAAAAAGGAGAGAGAGAGAGAGAAAAAGGGTTAAAGAAGCGGTGCAGGTTCGCGATGACGAATAATTGCGCGTCTCCCGCCGACAATGAAACACGGAGAATCTGCTAACCCACGTACCCCCCCCCCCACCCCCCCTTTCCCTTTCCGTTTGCACGACTCCCATCTTCTCGGGTCGTGACGTAATCCGCCTTGTCGCCGCACAATGGGGTCCCACTCTCCAAGAGTTCAGAAAGAAAGAGAGAGAGAGAGATAGAGGAATTAGGGAAGGAGGGGAGGGGAGTGCCGCGGAAGATAGAATCCCTCGGCGACAAAAGACAACTTTCATGTCAGAGTAACCCTTTCGCTCCAAGAAGCTGCCTCGGTAATGACATCTATATATTCAGCCGGTAGCTGCTGTTAGAGCTCTGGAGGACACTTGGCTGTCACTCCTGAGAATGCGGTCGTGTTTCCCCCACTCCCCCTCCTCATCCCCTGACCCATGAGAGGCAGCTGTTGGGTGCCCAACCCCGGTGCGGCTCACAAACCACAACGGTAGCCTTCGGAGGACCGGTCCAAGGGCGAACGCGCGAGGACAGGTCATTTTTCAAGCGGCTCTTCATCAATATGCAACCGCGCAACAAAGGAATCCTCGCATTCCCGCTCCCGCGAGGCGCGAGAAGTCCCACGTTTGCAAACAGACGGACATCATTTATCCGCCTTTTGCTGATGGTGACAGGAGAAACACATCAAAGTCGCTATCGTCTCTTCTTCTTCTTTTTTTTAACCCTGAGAAAACGTTCATATCGTTACGTTGCAGTGATAGTTGGTCGAACTTTCTTGTGGGACGTGGTTTTGGCTCTGGAACTGTTAGTATTTTGGGCAGAGCAATTTTTCTGCATTTAGATAAAAAATTTTTATTCACGTTAGTACCCAGCTGGGGGCGGGTATTGTGCCCTTTGGCTGAAAGTGATGAGCAAAGGTTACAATTACTGTCAGATTTGAATCGATGATAACTACGAGACTAATGCAGTTTCTACCGGAAGTTTAAGACCGCCATCACTTTTCACATAGTACGACTTTGGTCAGATACTTTTGATGCAATTAGCATCTTAATTTTGTATTTAGTTTTCTATGTGTAAAAGTACATATTTTGATGGGGAAAAAAATTGAAAAATTACGATTATTTATTTAATTTCAATTTTTGTAAGAAATAAGAATAAAGAAAATACAGAACTTTTTCTACCTAATAAGTACAATATTCTACAACTAATTGTAATGGCTGCACACAGTTATTGATTTTAACAACATGCATAACACTCTAACGAAACTATAGATTAATTGGTGACAATGAGACAACCGCGAAAGTTACTATTTTTTAAGCTGATTTATCACTCATGTCCAAAGAAAAAAAATATAACAACCTGATCAGGTAAGAAAATGCATACTGTTACGAAGTTTTTCTACATTGATACCACTGTAATTATAAAATAAGGAAGTATTTATAACACTATTTTTATTAAATTTTTAGTAATCTGACACCTCCTGCAACTTTAAGGCAAACTCCTCAATATTTATCGCGGCGATATACGTTTTTAAGCCTACGTCACAGTGTTGGGACCCGATCAAAATCAAATCGTGTATTTTTAATACCCAAGTAGAAAACCAAATAATGTCAAAATCCTTCACAGTCACTGCACACCGCCTCTGGAACAGCCGCGACCAGTATGCTACACACCAAGGTTTACCAACATATTCTAAAAAATACTATTGAAAAAAAAATTGACTCTCTAAATTCACAGACACGTAACTTAGGGAACACTGAATACATGTGTGTGAGAGAACGAATATTAATTATATTTATTATTTTTCTATTAAAAAAAATTTAATATTTTTTAGGTTAGCATTTGATCATGTTTTAATATTTAATGTAATATTTAATGTGGTTTTGGTTTGTTCTAACCTTTAATGTTATATTGGTAGATGATTCATCAGAAATTCCTGCAATTATCTGTTAGTATGTATATTCGTGTTTTATTTATAGATATAACTTATCATACCTTTCTGGGTTTAAGCCGCGTCCTTGGCAAACAATTCACCGACGTTTCGGTCGACATTGCAGTCGCCATCATCAACTCAGCTGATGATGGCGACTGCAATGTCGACCGGAACGTCGGTGAACTATTCGCCAAGGACGCGGCTACAACCCAGAAGCCAAGCTACATACTTCAGACAATGGCCGTGAAAGCCTGCGAACATTATTATCACACGTTGTTTACGTCTCATGGTACAGCTGATAACGGCTTCAGCTGCGCAAAAAAAAGGGGGGGGGGTTATCTGTAAAGTCGGTTTACGGACGATAATTTTACGCGATAACGTCATAAGAAAACATTGATGAAAAATTGCATACTTTTTTAATTTTCAAATATTATTTACAGTTTTTGCAAATTTAATTTTAATAATTTTGTTTAAATAATATAATCACGAACAATATTTGAAATGCCCGCCTTAACCTGTTTGATATTATAGACGATTTTCTCACACGGTGGTTGGCAGGTTCTTGCACGCTCGGCTTAGGCGGAACGTGACAATGAGTCATGCTTTTTCGTGCGTGGAGCCGACGTCCATCGATTTTTAAGTAAGGACCGGAAAAATTCGCGGGTTCAATGACATCTAGGCTGAACTTGATAGTTCTACGTACACTCGGTCAAATGTCACCCTCTCATTGGCTGCTGTCTTGTGGAGGTGTCCCAACGTAGCGGCCTGTGATTCGATACAGCTTCGGTTGAGTGTTTCTCACTAGCCCAGAGTTGTGAGCCAATAGCAGAGGCAGCACTGAAGGTAGGTATAACTATTTGAATTTCAGGCTGTCGTGAAATGAATCCGCGAATATTTCCGGTCTTTATTTATAAGCAGAGACCGGAAAAATTCGCGGATTCATTTCTTGATAGGCTGAAATTCAAACATGTGTATAATTCTGCTAGTTCTACTATTGGCTCGCGATTTAACTGGAGCTCTCTGGGCCAATGAGAGACTATCGACCAAAGAAGCGTCGAATCAGAAGCTATCCAGTGGAGACGACTCACAATTTAGTAACCAATGAACAGGCATGTTTACTTGAGAAGTGCAGAGGATAATGGAGGCTATCCTAGAGGTCATTGAATTCGCGAATTTTTCCGGTCCCTATTTATAAGACGTTATCACGTCAAAAAAGTCTAATAAATTGCACAGGTGATTATTTGTGAAGATATCGTAGAGACAACAGTTGCTGTGTGCGAATAGCTCCCGGGTGAGAACAGCATGTGACACAGGATGTGTGTTGCGTGTGCGCAGAGCCACATTCCTGCGGGAAACACTCGCGGCACTTTGCTGTCCGGATGGGACAGCAATAACTGCGTCTCATTTGCATGAACACGGCGTCGCGCAGAAAGTTAATCCCAGCAGAACAAACTCTGCGAGTGTGTTTGAGAGTGGAGACTTATCTGCGATCTAAATACGCGTATGTATGTATGTGTGTGTGTAAATGTCTAAGGGGTCTACGTGTTTTTTTCATAGTTTTTTTCTTTTTGTAAAATATAAACATCTATTTCTACTCAACTAACAATAATTTCTAATCAAATAAATAATTAATAATTAATTTTTTTTCGAATGGAATTTTATTGCTTTCCAAGTGGTGGACTTATTTTTTAACCATACTTGGTAAAGCCTATTAGGTCCTATTGACCGTCAGAGGGGAGTGTTTCTTATTTTTAAACTCGTTTAATTTAAGTTACAATCGGTGGTGTAATTACATTTAATTATAAAAAAAAATATTTTATAATTGTGTGCATGCGAATTGCTAGTGCGTGTTTAAAAATAAAATTTAATCAAAATTTCAAGTAGGTTCATTTGAATTCTTACGGAATACTAAATATTATTTAAATGTTGTTGCGACATGCGTAATACTTACTAAAAAAGGCAAAAGAAAACTGCTTATTTAGGTGTAACATGGAACATATTACAATTAAAAACCATTTAAATTAATATTTTTTAATGATAATCGAAAGCTTAGTAATAAATGTAAGAAAAAATTCTGTCAAAAGTATTTATTTAAACAAGCTTAAATTTCTGTAGCTGAAAGATAAAAAAAATAATAATGGGGTGTGGCTGTGTCATGGACACGGCCGTGTGTTGTACGTGAATACGTGTACATAACATATAATATTTTATATACAAAAAATAAAATACGCTATTTATTTATTTTAACAACATATAGCCTATATTCACTGTAACTATTTTACACAAAAGTTTCATATTTGCAATCGATAGATTTTGACGAGATCTGACGATTGAAACTCAAACAAACGTCGTAGCTTCTCCGAGTCAAAAGTCATGCTAAATGGAAATCTCGAAACGCAGCAAAATGACCTCAAAATGGCGGCGCTTCCCCCTCCACCGCGCGTGATGCGTCACAGTCCTCACTTAGCGTAACGGAATTCTTTGATACTTTAGCTATACAGTGGTGTGATTAAATTTTGGACAGAGATTATAGATATGTAGCTACAACACCAAACTGTATCCCCCGATTTTGTTATCAGTCGTTTTTTGAAATGCCTCCCACTATGGAAGCAATTTTAAAGACGTAGTATTCACGTAAAAAAAAACTGTTGCTTCACATGTGTTTCGTAATTGGATTAGTTTCTTTCAAGTGCATGTCTACTTATAGAACACCAATAACAATGATTCAGTGCGGAAGCAAACGTGTCCTGATTGGCGCATTGAAATGAGGCAACTGCCTCTCCATCAGACGACCGCCAATCACAATGAATAAACTGCTGCCCCTACCAATCAGTCATGTGCACTGTAACAGGCGCACAACATAAAAGGTTAAGGTAAACAGTCACACATGCAGGCTTTAGGAGTTGGATACTAAACTAATTTTCTCGTAATATTTCGAGTTTTTACAAATGTTTTAAAATAAATTCATAAAATAACAATATTTTTATTGTTTATACTAGGTACTTTACCAAACAAAACCTTATTTAACGATTTTTATGTCAATTGTAGCAGGCGGGCAAATCTGAAGTACTCATAAAAGGGGGAGGGGGAGGGCAGCGGGAATTCGCATTGCTGAGGGAGGGGGGGGGGGGGGGTGGCGGCTTTATAACTCACCCTTATCTGGTTATAACCACTCATACCTTCACGCACCGTTACATTTAAAATCATATTCCAAGAAAAAAAAACACGAGGAACATTACGTTATGAAATAAAATCGAAATGCATGAATAACTTACTTTCTTTGCACATGTTGAACATTAAGTTTTCAAGGGCTACTCATTGACAGAAAAATAAAATCTCAAAAACTTAAAAACATTTACTCGAGACCGCAGGAACATAACTCTTTTGCATACAAGCACCAAACAACACACCGTGCTGCAACTGTCGACATGTGACAAGAGAACCCGATCAGTTCTACTATATGTGAAATAACGGACGCACTACTGCCGATGGTGTGTTTGGAATGGTAAAGTAACTACTTGCCCCAGTTTCATACAAGTCTGAAGGGAGTGCCTCGCAATTAAATTTTCATTAATCACAAATAAACTTGTAGACTTTTTTAATGGTTTATTTTTTACGAAATGAAAAACAAATATTCATTTTATACATTTTTGCTTGATTATCTGCCAAAGTTACAATTTTGTGGTTCATTTGGGAATACGAACAAATAACAAGAATTAAACATATAAACAAAACTCGAACTTTTAAAGTTTAACATTAATGTTACTGGCCACTTCATATTATGGTTGGCATGTCCAGCACAAAAAAACTTAATTTATTTTGTTAGTCTGTCAAAATTCACGCAAATTTGAGAATTCTGAAAGGCCAGGTAAAATTAAATAAAACTCTCCCAAAATAAATTCCTACCATATCTTGAAGTAGCCAGTAGTATTACCGTTAAATCTTAAAAAGTTTTAACCTCTTTTCCAGTTAAAATTGGTAACAGACTATACAAAAAGTATGAAATGTTAATATTTTTTATTTGGTGGAAGTTAAACCATTGAAGAAGTATACATGTTTGCCAGCGTTTAACTTAAATATGAAATAGGTAACTAGCTGAAGAACCAGGCGTTGCCCGGGCTAAATCTCAGTATAATACATGAAACATCACAATATAAGAAGCATCCCTACCGAGTTTCTAGTCTGTAGGGCATACACATGAAAAACGGGAAATTTTGATTTTTAAGTCCAATTGATTGCATCATCTCGGTGCATTAAGGCTACGCATCAGCAAAATCCGGGACACCAATATTCAGCTTCATTTTTTTGGGGAGGCAGGTAACCCTCTAGGGCATGACTTGACGGACGCAACAAAATATAGCGCGTTACAAATTTCAAAGCAAACGCCCTCTACTGATGAAGTCCTAAACTAAACTGTTATTAGCGCCCTTACAGTAGTTCGCTAGGAGCTACGAGATCCACCAAGCATATGGGGTTTCTCAAATGATAAGCATGTAAAGTTGTCAGACCATACTATATGACCGTGTGTGCGGACATGGAAAATTGACACACGCTCACTGTTTTGTGTGTGCAAGACCTACCGCCTATGATTTTCTATTATAAAAAAAATTAATTTACCACTTTTTTCCCACTCCCTTGGGGATTTAATTTCATAATTATATGTTGTCTATATCGCTCTATCCGACCCATAAACTATCTATATGCAAAAAAAAATTGGTTGTCTGTAAAGTCGGTTTACGGACGATAGTTTAACGTGACAACGTCGTAACAAATTATTGATGAAATGATTGCATACTTTAATGAATAAAATTGAATCATTTTTATTGAATTATCACTATTTTGCATGGATAGAAAGAAGGAGTGAAATGAAATATACAATTTAATTGATAAATTTACTTTTATTTGCACTCATTAATTCAAATATGTTTATTACTTTAACGAACAGATTATTTTAACTATAACTCTTATACATGTTTGCTATTTAACTTCTTCCAATCTGTGTTATTCTGTTGAGGATAGGACGATGATAGGAAAAGTAGGAAACGAATGGGAGTGTTTCAAGTATTTAATGTGCCTCGAAAAAGTCAAATCGATGGTTGTTCCAATCGAGTGGAAGAAAGAGATGGATGCGGCGCAAGCGTACAATGATCGTAACGGGACACAGCGTAACGGGACAATGCGCGTAACGGGACACTTTTTCGTGCGTGAAGCCGGCGTTCATCGATTTATTAGACGTTGTCACGTCAAAAAAAAAAAAATCATGTCGATCCGTTGTTCCGTTGCTGCGCGAGAGAAGGACAAACAAACGGACAAACACACGCTTTCGCATTTATATTAGCAGGGCCTGCGTAAGACGGGACGCAACGCCTTAAAGGTCCAGGCCTGAGGCCTCGCTGCAGCAAGGGGATTATACCTCCTCCGGCGTCTGGAAGCCGAGCAGTCCCTCTCCTGGTCACGTGCTTGTCTCTTGTGTCGCGAGGAGCAGTTGTTCGCGCCGACAAAAGGTTCTCTTCAGCCCTCGCTGTGTGATGGCGAGATCTGAATTGGACCCCCCCCCCCCCCCCCCCTCATTGTTACTCGGTGATCAGGGAGACCCGTCTGTCGCTGGGTCCAGATCCGGGTCCCGCCGGTAGGGATGGCAAAACTCTTCTCAACACGTATGTAGACGTGCCGGGTTTTTCGATACATCGCTTGAATTATATCGATATCGATATAATATCGACCTGAATAACATCTATTTTTTTTTTCTTCGATATATCTGTCTGTTATAATATACAAACATTTAAAGCATGCTTTATACATTATAAAATTATCATTTAGGTACATGTTAGTACCTGGATGACCGAGCTTTGCTCGGTATTTTTTTTTTTGTTGGTAAATTATGTTGTTTTTTTTAATTATATTTAAATACGAATTACATATTAATGAAATGATGAAATATGAATAATATATTTTTTTCAGCGGCCACACGCTGTGATACACGCTCTCGGGAAACATCTAAATGATAAGCCCTTTCTGCTCGTATAGGTACCTAATGTTAGTCAAGTTTTGCAAGCATCTTACTTTAGCAGCACGTGTGGGACGAGTGGAAACATGATTATTTTCATGAAGGTTTTCTTGAAATGAGTCTTCACTTTCTAAAAATGAATCCCAGCTAGATCGATTTATCGCCCCCGAAACCCCCTGCATACAAAATTTCATGAAAATCGTTGGAGCATTTTCAGAGATTCAGGATATATATTATATAATTGAAAACATGGATAAAACGACATTTTATGAAAATGAATCCTAGCTATATCGATTTATCGCCCCCCCCCCCCCCCCAGAAACCCCCTGCATACTAAATTTCATGAAAATCGTTGGAGCCGTTTCCGAGATTCAGATTATATACATATAGGTATATATAATTGAAAACACGGATAAAACGACATTTTCTGAAAATGAATCCTAGCTAGATCGATTTATCGCCCCCCCCTCCCCCAGAAACCCCCTGCATACTAAATTTCCTGAAAATCGTTGTAGCCGTTTCCGAGATTCAGAAAATATATATGCAAGAATTGCTCGTTTAAAGATATAAGATATTGAGTTTTTGATAAACATAAGCTAATATAAAGGTATTACCTAGTAAACGCTTTACTCTTTTCCAGCAAATATGAATAAAACTAAATTTTTTATTTTATTTAATTTCTATTATTTAATGATACATTCTTAAAATGTTTCGATTGTTTTTTCTCAAACTTGTGCAAATATTTTAATAAATTTATTATTATTATTTTTGTTGTAGACTTTTGAAGATTTTAAGCGAAAAAGAAGCCAACAAACAATTAGAAAAGAGAATAAGGAATAATAAAATATTGGAAAATTTTTGATTGTATTTGATTTTACCTGTTATAGATAATTTAATTACAATTAACTGAAAATAGCATAAATAGCTATATTCATATTTTCTGTATATCTTAGAAGCATTTATTTTTCAGTTAGCTTGGCTTCTATTCTTTTATTATTTTTTCTGCCACATTTATTTAAAGATAATTTTTTTTAGTTTACTTTATAAACATTATATTATTAAAATTTGATACACTCTGAACAAAATATCGATATCAAAAAATATTGACACTAAAATATCGATTCCAAACTATCGATATTTTAAACCTGAAATATCGATATTTCCGACATCGATACATCTATTTTCTACCCTACTTAGACGGCCGTAGTCACCAAGCCGAGGTGACTGTTGACGCCGTATGCGAAACGTCGCAACTGTTTTGTCTTGGAGATCTTACTGTGTTGTTCGTCTGTGCTGACGTCATTGTCAGATTATCTGTTTGGTTTTATCGTTGGGTTCAAATGTTCTTCGCTGTATTGTCGGTGTTTCGTCCAGACCAACTGTTTTTTTAACATCGTTGGTTGTCCGTCCACTGAGTTCGTCGTTGCTGTGACATTGTTCCGACTATTTTCATCCACGGAATTCTCTGTGTTGTCTTCCACATTTAACTTTTGAACTTTGTTTGTTTTGGTTTGTTTAGTGTGTTTGTGTATTCATCATTCAGTGTCCGTTCTTCGGGTTTTTTTATCTATGAAAAACTGTGAAAACTAGCAATGGCGTAGGCTATGTCCAAAATAATGATTCAAATCAATCTTCTCCATTGCAAGAATATTTCAAAGAACGGACTGTTTACGGGTCCTAGACTCTCACAGACTGTAGAGTACCTTCAACATTAACCTTCTTTCCGAAACTCGTGCATTTATTTTTAAACTTACAACGCTGGGACGGAAAAAATGCGGCACACCTGTACCACAAAACATAAAACAATCTGGGTGACCAACAATCTGGAAAGTCAGGAAAAAAGAAGTCTGGATAGCTGGAATAGGTGAGGGAAAGTCAGGGAAATCATCTGAAATCCTGGAAATGTAATGGAAAATCCCCAGTGATATTATTTTGAGGTTAAAATGTCTTTCTTTAGTCTGCCATCACCCAGACTGTGAAAGTATTATTTTTTTTCCAGCTAGTGTTTGAACTCATAGTCGGATACACACTTTAGGCCCGTTCTACAAGGACACGGAAACGGAAACGGATCACGTAAACGGAGACGGATCTCACGGAACCGAGTTTCTACAAAAGCACGCAGATTGGCTAGCAAATGCTGAGTTCTTTCGTTTACTTTGCTCCCTGCGACCAATTTGAAACCGAGTACTTGCCAGCGGTGTTAGCCATGTTTGTTTATGTTCTAAATACGTTTAAAAATTGTTTGAACTAGAAGATTATCTAAAGTTCTATTATTACTTTGTCTCGTTATTTTATTTGTAAATTCAACATTATGATTTTTAAAAGTTAAATCAATATTTCGTAAACTTGAAATGCAGTCTCATTGGTTGCCATTTGTTACGTTTCTGTGGATCGTGGAAGCAGCATCCGTCTCCGTTTCCGTGTCATTGTAGAACGTGTCTGAGTATAGACGGTTACGTTAGAAATAAAGATAGATAACTAGGTCAGCTATGAGGATGATGGCGGGTGGTAGTTTCTGCATTTATTTCATAAATTTGCAATATATGTAAACTATTTAAAAAAAAATAGTAAAAATTGTGAAGATTTGGTCAGTAAAAGTCAGGGAAAATTCAAGGAAATTTTCTTTCAGATTAGTGTGGACAGCTTGACATATTAATTCGTAGAGACCGGCAAAATTCGCGGATTCATTCGGTGATAGGCTAGAATTCAAACACATATATCTCTTAGATAATTTTGCTATTGGCTTACTGTTCATCTGGACGAATCTCAACCAGTTATAAACCCTCAACCAAAGAAGGATCGAATCACAGACAAAACAGTTGAGACGACTTACAAGTCGGCAGCCAATGAACTTGTGTTATTTGCCCGAGTGTACATGGGTATGTGCAGTCTATCCTGAAGGCCATCGAAACCGCGAATTTTGCAGGTCTCTATTAATTCGTGATATGAATAAAAGGATTGACAACTCTAGTGGTTATACACGCCTGGATTCACGCCACCCGGTGCCTTTGCTGTCCGAGGGGTGGCGTACACACCAGGCGCTTACAGTGCATTTTGGACTGTCATTCCTACGTGTTTGGACATTTGTCGATTCCGATCACGAATTCACATCCAAAATAATGTCCTAGCCTTCCTCCTTCCCCCTAAATCACAATTCCCCCTACGTTAGCCAACTGTACCAAATAAATTATTTCGCAGTTTAAATACAAAAACACCTATACAGAGGGCTAATCATGCCTAAAATACATACAACTGTTTGTTCAATAATCATGTCTAAAACGATGTAATGAAGTGGAGATGAAGGACTGTCACGTAAAGACTGCTTGTTCAAAGTTGACTGCGTGATAGTCCGCGCGAAACATGCAAAACTATCATGTTTTTTTATACTAAGAGACATGTAGTGAGGGGGCGAAAATCTGTAAAAAATAAAAATCTGCAGAGGTACCGTAAGATTACTTTTATAATTTCCGTTTCACAGTTACGATTTTGCATGTTCCAGTGCAGAAATTTTCCCTCTCACCCTTCATGACCAGGCAGATAGTTATACTTGTAGTTTCATTATTGTTATGAACATACAGTAGATATATTTAATTCCTTTTCATTAATATTTACACAATTATTATTTATTTTTTAGGAAAATCATAAGTCACAAAATCAAACTTGTGCTTGACTGCAACAAGTATCCTTTTGTTATTTGTGGTTTATTTGCTATACTGTACATATTATAAAATAGAAAAAGAAATATCGTGAACATTACAAAAATACCATTATAATACAAAAATTAACAAAATAAAAAATCTCAATTATTTTTAATATTTTTTTTTAAAAAATTCAAGTCATTTTTAGGGAATAAATTATTTCATTCATTAAAAATATATAAACTTTTAAATTACAGTAAAAACAAAAATACATGTACATATGTATGTTTCCAGAGAAAAGAAAAACCTAATTGACTATTATATAAATGTCACCATCAGTTTAATTATCCAGCCAAATATAAATATTTTTTTATTTGAAAATTAATTTCAATTTTTATTTTATCTGGAAGCAATAATTCCATAATCTCTGAGAAAAGGTTTTATGAAGAAGAGGAATATGTACATTTATGTTCTGTTAATGCGGTGTAGGATAGTTAAGTGCCACATAATATAAATTATGTTTAATTTTATACAAACAATTTGTTGCTGCTCTAATGTACAATCTTTGTAATATCATGTATACTTATTTTGTTTATGTACATAAGAACATGTATTATTATTGTAAATATACATATTAACTAAATTCTCAAATAAATTTAAATCCAGCCCGAATGCAACGACCGGATAATTCTAGGACGGACACAATGCCACAACGCGTATTTTAAAAATAGATAAGTTTTGCATTGGTGTCGAGAGAGGCTTAAATATATATACCGCCTCGTGTTTACGGTTAGTTCCAAAATGGCTCAGCTCGACACCGCAAGGGATAACCACCTGGCGTCAACTTACGCCCGCGATCCAGACAATGGTCGCGAAAGATGAAGCACGAAGTTCATGACACAATCGCCGGTAATTGTATGTGAAACGCGCAATCTTCATTTCCAACGAGGAGAAAGTTGTCTTTTTTTTTTTTTTTGCTGAGATTCTTCTTTTAGCGACGTTACCGCAACGGCGAAATGGGACTTAAAAAAAAACAACAACATTAAAGCCAACCCATTCCACGAGAGAGTAGTGGGAAGGAAAGACCAGTTGAAGAGTCGTACAGAAGAGGGAGGGTGGAGGGGGGAAGGAGGGAAGATTTTTCATTAGCGTTTTGCCCGAGCGGTAGCCCGATAATTTTCTGGTGGATTTTGAGACGGGAGACGAGGCCTGCTTAGATATGGCGCAGCAGGTATGAAACCACCTTTAATTCATCACCCCCCCCCCTCCAACCCACTCAGCGAGGTCTGGGTGCATTATGTTGCCAACCGTAATGGCCGTGATTACATTTCGTACCCCGAGAGAGGAGCTACCCAGCTAAGTTTTTCCCGTCGCAAGACTTTTTTTTTTAAGTGAACGTGTAATTTGCCTGGTAATAGGTTCCAACCAGAGGATGGACTCTGTCGGCACGGAGGGTTCACCCCCCCCCCCCCCCCCCCCAACAAGGCGCTGGTACCGGCTGCGGTTTAGCGCGCTCGTCCTCCGAGGCCGCGGGGGTCGTGGGTTCGACCCCTCCTTCCGCGGAGGGATAACTACATAAATAGTTCCACTTCCGCATAGCGCGGCGGTTGTGAACTATCTCCCCGCGGCGCTTAGCGAGGGTTACCCCGGCCCACGTCCTGCACCTTGCTAGATTTTTAAAAAAAAAAAGCTCAACTAGTGCGTGAAAAAATATTCGCGTTATTAATGCAATGGGTTTTAAATTTTTTAATTTCAAACAAATATAGTTTCGTCTTAGAGAGAAAACAATAATATTTATATATATATAATAAATGCAAAAGTCTGATTGTTGAATTGTTGGTTTGTCCTTCTTTCACGCAGCAACGCGGATGAACGGATCGACATTATCTCTTTGCACAGAGATAGTTTATGGGTCGGAGAGTAGTGAAGTAGGCTATTTTTTATCCCGGAAAAAATGCACGGTGCCTGTGGGATAGATCTGGAGTCTGGTTTTATTCAGCAGCGACGCAGCCAGGGGGAGGGGGTTGGGGGGGGGGGGGGTGCGATGTTTACGGCCCCTCCCTTCCAGGATTTTTTCAACAAAAAAAAAGCTGAGACACAATATTACAATTCTAGCAACCTAGCTACATAACGTTACAGAGGTGTTATTTTTAAAGGATTTTCTTAATCCTTAGCGGGCTACAATTATTAAATATTAAATATCCTCACACAAAAGCGGTAGGGATTGTGTTTCCAAATACTCTATATTTAATTCCTCTGTGCTCACGTGCCTTTGCAAGCATTTCTTTCATACAAACTTGACATGAGTGTTTCACGTAAAATTAATATACATGTATTTATGACCTGTTATAACGACTTCTTTAAACAATTTACTTAAAAAAAATTAAATCAATTAAATGAAAACCTAAATTTAACATGTTTAGTTTTCTTGTCTCAAGCCGAATCATTGCTTAAATTTCTATGTGTAAACGTAGGAGTTCTAAAAGTCCGCTATTTTCCGGGATTTTCTTTCAAAATTCAAATTTGAATTTAATTTGACAGCAGATATTGGACACACACACGTTACCCGATTTAAATCAAATGAAATTAATTTTGCGCAGAAAATGGTGGACTACATATTTAAATCACGTTTTAAGTCTTCAAATAAATTTTACTATGTAACAACTGTGAGACAAAATCACTAAGAATAAATAGCGTGAACGAATTTTAAATTTCGACACTTACGGTGAATTCACACAATTGCAATTGCAAGTAAAAAAAAAATCGGAATAAAGAACAGCTTGATACGAATTCAAAAATTTTCCGCTCACCGGCGCCAGATGGACCTGACTGCAAGCTAAGATGGCGGACGTCACCAGGGCCTAGTACGAGTGAAGGCATCATATATGAATCAATACTGATCCTGTAACAGAGATAACATTTGTATTTAAATTATAAACAGTTTATTTTGGAATTTACCATTTAGACGACGTATTTTTGTTTAAAAAATAAATAAAAAAAAACACGTGGTCGTGTGGCGACACAGCCTTCCCCTTTTTTTTCTTTCCTTTCAGTTGATTGATATTTGAAGATATCAGAAACGAGCGCAACTAAATAAATTACGTTAGCGTAGTGAAAGTAGGGTTTAAAATTTATGGACAGTACGAAGAATAAATAAAAATAGATTTATATGTGAGCGAGTCGTTCAGTATTCGCCAATCATTTTTAAACATCTAACCTTGGTAACGAGCAAATTGATGTGTTCTCATGTTGCAAAAAAAAAACTTAAATGCGAAACTTGGACATGAAACTAAAAGTAAAATTATTTAAAATATTGCTAAGCGTGATAAATATACTGATAAATAAAATATTCACTTTTAAAATACCTACACACCAAAATATCGAGACGCGAATAACACACCTACTTTCTGCGCTCGCCAATTTTAATAGAATTATCTGCCTGAATCACAAACAATGCTTGCCGCCATCATGCAAAGATAGAAGTGCGGCACCGATAATAGGCTTTAAAAAAATTACTAAATCCTGGGTTTGGACCTGATTTTCGACAAGCAGTTTTATTAAAACACTGCGCAATTTGTTAAAATTCCATAAAATTTAATACTATGAAGTTTCCGCACACAATATAATTTATTATTCTATGGCATTACTAGTTTATTAACCTGAAACATTTTTAAACATTTATGTTTCTACATTTCTTTTTCTTTAACGACTGAAATGTGTCTGTAAATACTTCCTACAAACAAACCTTAATATTAGTAAGCTGATACAACATTTTTTTACATTATATTATATTATATTATATTATTATGTTATTTTAAAAAAAAATAAAAAAACCCCACGCCCCTTGAGGTTATCAAATCAAATTCAAATTCAAAAGTTTTTATTTTACTTTGTTACACATTTGCATTTACATGAAAATGTAGCATGCCAGCACCAGGTGCTCTTTTGCCAAAATTACAGTTATTAGTTAAGGTTACACTTTACAAACAAAACAATGTTTACAGAGAATTACATAAGTTTTACAGGTATAGGTTATCCAGCACGCATTAAGCCGCTGCGCTACCGAGACTATTGGCTTGTAACAATGAGAATATGTATCATTTTCATTGTAATATCATTGTTCTCAGGTATTCCAAAACTCAATTTTATTTTTTAAAGTGAATTTTTTAGTTTATCAAATATATTCCAGGATTGTTTCACTGTCATTAAAATTTCATTTAGCACACCGATACGTTTGGTATGTACCATGATGTCTACGAAAGTTGATAGGCTATGCACGAAGTTTATGTTGCCACACGTGGGTCCGCCATCTTTGTGTCACATTTCCGTTTTCGAACTTCTGTTCCATTTTTAACTAAATCACTACACCGAAAGCTAAGATGGTTAGGTACACATAAAATAAAATTTTTTCGTTTAAGATGCAGTCTTTGTGTTTTATTTAATAAATATTATTAAAATCATTAAGCGAGGTTCAAAAATATGTGTACCGTCTCTTAGCAACCAGTCATGCAGGCTGAGCCACTCAGCAATCTCATTCCGCAAGACGTTAAATTAAATCCGCGCGAAAACTATGTCCAAATTGCCTAATAATTGGGACTTATTCCGCCGAGGTAACGAACCAACCATTTAGGGGCTATTTATTTTAGCGGTGAGAGGGAAGGGGGGTGGGGGAGAGGGGTAGAAAATGCAACAGCAGCACTTCAAGAATATGGCATGCAATCTCGCGGGTGGTTATTCAGGTTTTCAAGAGCAAGACAATCACCGGCAGTAATCGCAGTAATGACACGGAGCACGCAAAAAAATGACAAACAGCTTTGATGTTGTGGTTCGGGATGATACTCGGAGACCGAGGGTTCAACAGGCCACAGTTAATGCACAAGACACACAGAGAGGTTCGTTACTGACTACTGTAAAGCGCGCGACGTGAGGCTGACGACCCGAACTTGAAGCTACGTGATAAACCTTTAAAAAAAAAAATTGGTTGTCTGTAAAGTCGGTTTACGGACGATAGTTTAACGTGACAACGTCATAACAAAACATTGATGAAATGATTGCATACTTTATGAATAAAATTGAATAATTTTTATTTTAATAATAAAAGAATACATACTTGAAATTATACATGTAATCAGATTTTTAAAATGCAAGAATAATTAACCTTTATTGCCGAAATTGTTGTAATAAGCAATTAAAACCACATTAACTTTTCATTTCACTTTATAAACAGTCGAGTGGGAGAGAGATAGATGCGGCGCAAGCGTACAATAAGCGTAACGGGACACAGCGTGACGGAACAATGTGCGTAACGGGACTTAGCGTAACGGAACAATGTGCGTAACAGGACGCTTTTTCGTGCGTGCAGCCGGAGTTCATCGATTTATTAGACGTTGTCACGTCAAAAACGGGGAGGGGATAGAGGAACCTGTCGATGCCATATTTGTTTCAGTAGATTTCAGGCAATGATTTATCTGCATTGTTTAGTATTGAAAATTGCCCTCCGTTAAAAGCATAGACCGCACATGAAATGACCCTGCCTATCCGGACGCACACACGGTGTGCGGAGCTTCAGATTAAACAACGCTATTTAAAAACTGCTCAAGATATCAGAGTGTGGCGTCTGTTATTGAAAAGCATTTAAGAACGTTCTGAGGGCGGATGAGTAGATCTGTATTTTATAGGACAGTTTAAATGCCTTAAACGCGTGTTTTCGAAATAAATTTCAGACGTGAAAATTCCCAGTGCGGATTCTTGAAAACACTCAGTGGTCTTGCAGTACATCTTGATCTTCATTCCTAGGCCAAATGATGTTGTGGTTACCAGTTCATTGCCTTGCACTTGGAGGCGATACAGCGCTAGAAGCACCATCGAGCGTCGAAGGCGTCAAAGGTGTTACGGTTGGGCTCTAGCTGGCTATGCGTCTCAGTGAAACGGGTGACAAAGGTCACTCAGTAGTGCTATAGTCACACTGAGAGAAAGGTTTGTTTGCCTCAACAAAATATTTGTTTATATATGGCGAAACAAATATATTTTGTTAATTCAAACAAATATTTTGTAGTAGGAAAGATTCTGTTGACCCAACAAAATGATTTTGTCAACTCAAATGTATATTTGGTTAGGTGTAACAAATTATTTTTGTTACTTACCGAGTTTGGTTAAACTAACAAAATATTTCGTTCCACCAAGTAAATATTAGTTTCGCCATATATAAACAAATATTTTTTTGATTCAAACAAACCTTTTTCTCTGTGCAGGAGGGAGAAGCAGCTGTGATAAATGTCAAAGGTGTTACGGTTGGACTGTAGCCAGCTATGCGTCTCAGTGGGACGGGTGACAAAGGTGTTTCGGTCGGGCAGTATCTGGCTGTGCGCCTCATCAGTATAGCGGGTGACAAAGGTCACTCAGTAGTGCTATAGTCAGGAGGGAGAAGCAGCTGTGATAAATGTCTAAGGTGTTATGGTTGGGCTGTAGCTGGCTGTGCGCCTCAGTATAGCGGTTGACAAAGGCCACTCAGTCGCGCTACAGTCAGGAGGGAGAACCAGCGGCGACACGCGGCAAAGGTGTTTCCGTCGGGCCGTAGCAGCCGCGGGAGCTCGGCCGGGGCCGGGTAAGAATGCCGACACGGGGAGAAGAGCTGGACTCCTCGAACCTGTTGGGATGAAAGGCAACAACAGCTCGGCGCGCGGGCCTGTGAACCCTGTTGGCTGCAGTGTGGCGTGTGTGTGGAGTGCGAGAGCCGCGCCTTTACTCCCCCCTCCCCCCCCCTCCCCAGCAGCAACACCCACGGGCTGGGACGGGAGAGACAACTAACAGGAACAACGTGATTGGCAGAAGAGGAATAAAACAAGAAGCAACAACCGCGCGCACGCAACTTCTTCTTCCCCCGGTGCTCCAATTGCCCGGGTCCCCCTCCCTCTCCTCACCACTCTCCCACATCGCGCAGTTAATTAACGATCCTCTTCTTCTTACGGACCACTTCCCCTCCCCTCCCTCCCTCTAAATCCCTTCAGCATCTCAGGGTAAGCTCGCCACACAATGACAACTACCCACCGAGCAGTCCTGCCACTGCGTCACAAGGGGGGGGGGGGGGGGGGAAATAAATGAAGTGCTTCCTTTCGTCTCCATTTCCCTGTCGCTGCGCTCTTTTAAGGCCATCGTACTGTGAACCGCGGGAGGAATTGTTGCTTCTTCCGACCACCTCCCAGGAGAGAGTTTCGTTGCCTGACTTGCTTGATTTTGCAAACAGTTTCGAGACTGAATATCGTTGATGTGTAACATCTTATATTTCTGTATGTGGCGTTTAGTGGGAGTAATTTCGTGAATGCGACGGGAGCTACGGAACGAAAATGTATTAGCAACCATGGTGCTGCCATCTGTGGAGAATGGCGCGAACAAAAATGTTCACACAAACAGGAGAAAACGTTATAGTTTTAACTTTTTAATGAATTTTGTAATGAGATGGGCAAAGTTCTGATAACATTCCTTGTTGAAAATCAGGTCCAAAACCCGGGGTTTTAGAATTATTTAAAGGGAACGGGACGTATCTCTTCAATGTGTACCCGCAAGAGGGGACGCAGGGTCGTTACCACAACGCCGAAGTACCATAACGCCGAATGTCAAAATTGACCACAATGCCGACAGCTAGAAAACTGCTGTGTACCACAACGCCGAAATAACAACTGAATGAAGTCGTGTGCGTTTCTTAAATGCACCTTAACGCCGAAATACCACAATCAAACCTAACCTTACCTAACCTAACCTAACCTAACCTAACCTAGCGTAATATAACCTAACCTAACTTAACCTAGCCTATCCTTGCCTAGCCTAACCTAACCTAGCCTAGTCTAACCTAACCTAGTCTAACCTAACCTAGTCCAACCTAACCTAACCTTTGTGGCAGTCCTGCAATGACATTTTTCGGCGTAAGTGTATTTCGGCGTTGTGGTAATTCGACGTTGTGGTACACAGCAGTTGTCTATAGCTGTCGGCGTTGTGGTCAATTTGGTATTTCGGCGTTGTGGTGTGTCCCCGGGGACTCATGCTCTCTGTGACCTTTGAATATATATACTGTATAGAAGTCGCGAGTGGATAGGATTTACTCTACGTTTTTCAGAAGCTTATGATGAGTAGCTTGGGAACTTCACCGCTGCAGGGCGCTGCCGTAACGCCCTGTATCGTCTTAGTTGTTATTTACACGTTAGAGCGCAGCACTGTCGCCCGCTGTCATTCCCCGCTCCCCTCATCCATCATTCACTGCAGCTCAAGGTCGTTCAACGGGAGGGGGAAGGGGTGTTTGAAGAGTTCGAGACTTGTCCGCTAGGGACCACCACAAGTCGATGCCCTAGAGATGGTGGCGATTGCGGCGGTGAATTAACCAACTACCTCAAAACCGTATTAGAAATTTTAACCTGGGCTGGCGACTTCTATACAGTATATATATTCAAAGCTGTGACGCCCTTGGTTGAGGGGGGAAGGGGGGGGGGGTGAGACAACGGCCGTGCACGAGGACGCACGGACATGCCGAGGCTTCCCTCTGGCCGCGATGGTCACATTGTCCCCGCCGGGACGAGGCAGGGCCTTAAATCGAGCCCGCCGCGGCCGGACAGCCTGCTATTATGTCCTCGGTGATTGATAGCCGACTCGTCCACACGCACACACGCACGCACGCACACACACGCGGTGGGACCCCCGCGGCATTTAGGCTACATGCGCGCCGGCAATTTGCCGTCGATACACCGGGCGAGGCGTAGCGTCTGTTCGGGGCAGCATCTCCCTCCCCCCTCCCTCCCTTCTTGTCCTGTTACCCCTTCCGTCCCCCACACCCCCCCCTTCCACCCTCTCGCAGTCCTCGGCGGTCTCCCCAGCGCGGTGTCTTGCCACAAGATCAAGTCACGCTCCAAGGGGGAAGCCTTCATCTCACAGACGAGAGAGCCACACCCGAAGTTCCCCGAAGTTCATGCTCGCTTTTTATTTTTCCGTACTAACTCATTGTATAAACCGGCGTGGAATTAAATTTTTGCGGTCGATTAGGATAGGTTAGTTACATTATAAATACTTTAAAACATTGTGGATGGTTGGTTATATTAGGTAAGCATAGCCTACATTAAAAATACTCTAAAATAATTTTATGGTTGCTTAGCAAATAACTTCTTTTTAATATGTAGCTATCCAGGGCTAGGAAACCGTTTACATGATTTCACAGTATCTTTAATGTAGCTATCCTAACCAAATCAACCGTCCACAATGTTTTAAAGTATTTATAATGTAACTAACCTAACCTTTTACAATGAACAAAAAAAAACCGAAGATGCACGATCGGGCGTTTGGCTCTCTCGTCTGTGAAAAGAAGGCTTCATCGCTACAAGCAAGAACTCTAGGTATTCGTCATTGAAAAATTAAAAACTGAAAAAAATTAAATTAACTGGGTCTTAAGTACTTCCCCAGCGCTATTGAAGTTGGGATAAAAACAAAACAATTAAATTTAAAAAAAATACTACATTTTAAAACTTGGCTGATGCTGGAGATTGCACATACGTACCGTTCCAGGTCATAATTTGATGTTAAAGTTCCGCGCGGTTAAGCATGCCGACTTTTTTTAGTAACAACTTTCAGAAAAATAATACAGATATGTGTATCGCATAATTTTTGCTTCATTAGCTGGAAAAGTTGTGTTTTTAACGTTTTTGTGCAGTATGGATAAGGAGAATGAAATTTAATTATTATTAGGTTTAGTTTCTTTCAAAAAAAATTATTTTATTTTATGTATTCTTTTAAAATCCTCAGAATTTTTATGATTAGAAAAGGTTAAACGAAAATAAATAAATTGTCCTGAAATAAATTTGAAATACACTACGAAGTTTAGAATGTTTTCATAGATACCCGATTAGTCAGGGTATTTGTGTAGGTCGGGCGGGATGATAATTGCTGGTGCTTTTAGCGCGGAATATGTAGGTTCTGAACTGGCGCGCAGTTTTGAGTTTTTAGTTTTAAAAATAACATTATATGGTGAAAAAAACCCGAAGATAAATAGGTAATGCGAGTCCCTTGAGCGCTTTTAAGGAAACTGTCCCGGAGATTTTTCATGCCTTAAAAATATTATGAAAACGTGCATTTTTAGCAATTTCACCCCATTAAAAAAATTGGTTGTCTGTAAAGTAGGGTTTACGGACGATAATTTTACGTGATAACGTCATAACAAAACATTGATGAAATGATTGCATACTTTTATAAATAAAATTAAATAATTATTATTGAATTATCACTATTTTGTATGGATACAAAGAAGGAGTGAAATTAAATCTACTATTTAATTGATAAATTTACTTTTATTTGCACTCATTAATTCAAATATGTTTATTACTTTAACGAACAGATTATTTTAACTATAACTTTTATACATTTTTTCTACTTAACTTCTTCCAATCTGTGTTATTCTGTTAAGGATAGGACGATGATAGGAAAAGTCGGAAACGAATGGGAGTGTTTCAAGTTTAATGTGCCTCGAAAAAGTCCAATCGATGGTTGTTCCAATCGAGTGGAAGAGAGATAGATGCGGCGCAAGCGTACAATGAGCGTAACGGGACAAATCGTAACGGGACAATGTACGTAACGGGACCATGAGTTATCCTTTTTCGTGCGTGCAGCCGGCGTTCATCGATTTATAAGACGTTATCACGTAAAATAAAAAAATAAAAAGAGAAAGAGAGAGAGTGTGTGGACCGAAAAGCGGACGAATTCGTAACTTCACTTTTAACTTCCATCCTCCATCTTTACACTCCTCCACAACCACCCTGCCTCCCCCGGTAGCAAGCGTGACGTAGACCATAACCCCCGCTGCGCCACGCCCGGATAATATTTAACGCCGATCCACACAGGCGTCGCTTCCAGACGCCCAGCCGTGGAGCCTGACTTTCTCCTTCCACCTGCACGCGACTAATTCGTTTCATCACTGGAGCGGCTTCTACCATCTCTTACACTGCATCGGCCCCTGTGGCGGGGGTTTAATTACGCCCCGTGAGGACATAAACACCCGGCGAGACAAGTAATATGCCTCATCTCGAGAACGAGGATTCGCCCCCCTCGTATCCCAACTCGAATACACAGGAGCCTGCAAAAGAACGTTTATACGCGATTTCGCAACTGGAATGATGTGAATGAATAAAAACAATTTTCTATTGCGTGGCTTTCTCGTTTCATTGAAACTATGAAACTATAGAAATGTTGTTTGAGCACAGAAGAAAAAATTATGCACTGATGTTTCATTCAAGCGTTTTTTTTTAAGTATGGAAAAGATAATCGAATATTCAATAATTTAACTTTATTTTGTCTTATTATGCTTAATAATGTGCACAGTTAATACTGTAAAGCTATACAGGGAACTGTATACAAATAACGTTAAAAATGTGAGGTACTGACAAAAATGCCCAGGTAAACTATTCCGTAGTGGTACATTTGTTTTAATGTAAATGTAAAATTTGAAAATATCTGTAATGTAAAGGAACTATTTATCTTCCATTTACAAAAAAAATAATTACTATGTGCGTGATATTACTATTGCCAACTGAGATTTTTTTTTATTATTTAATAAGAAGCTCTTAAGATATTACAAGTGATTACATACATCAGTTACTTCAGAGTCGCTTCCTCTGTTTCATAAAAAAGTTAACTTTTTATAAAAGTAGGAAACCTTTTATTTTGCAGTGTAATGAGTGACAATAAAATAAAAGTTATCCATCCTTGAAAGAAGAAGGAAAAAAGTTTAGCTATCGCAAGATGTTCTCGAATTGAAGAAGACCAACATGTCCTTTCAAACATGAAAAAAAGAAGCAGAAAAAGACATGTTAATGGCGTGCCGATCAAAGAGAAACCAGTGGGGTGATACATTCTTATGTAAGTATCCCAGTTCTCAACCAATGAAGCTGCCTTCCGCGTCCAGCACGATATGTATATATATATATCCCAGCTGTAATCCTGAAACATTTCAGGGAATTAGCAGGAAAGAATTTATATGCATGTAAACCTTTAACTTTTTCAGGAATAAATTCCACGTGATAAAAGAGAAAAAAGGAAAAAGGTCGTAAATAACTTTTGACACTACGACGAAGAGAAATGGCTCTAAGCAACGTCGAAGAACTGCTTTACCTCTATAAGAAAAGTATGCTACTAACTTCGGTCCTATTGCTTTATTTATTCCTCACTAGGAAGTGAGTGTACAAGAGCAGTGTGCTCGTATCTATTAAATGTTAATAGTCAAGTCCCGCAGATAAATCTCTAGTTGAAGTACCACAGGACATATGACAGCCTTCTTCCCCCTCCCCCTGAAATGGCTGAGTCTAGACTCCACAATAACAACACCAATCTCGAGGGCCAACAACACCATGTCTCTTTGGCGTTGTCCTCTCACTAATGACAATAAATTTGTATAGGAAGATGTTTCACTAACATTTACAACACGACACACAAAACTTGTTTTCTAATTTAAGATTTTTTTCAAAGCAAATATTTAAAAAAATGTGTTTTAAAATTTTTGTATATGCGTTTCCCTTGTTTGTATACCCCCAAAATAAACTTTTAGTAATTTATCACGTCGCAATTAGTCAGATAAATAATTATTTTACTGTGAATATCACCCTATATTTTTTACAGACAGCAGGTAACACGTACCATTTATTAAAAAAAATATGTATATTTCTACTAACACGAAATGTGATGTTCATACAGTGAAACTTCGTGTGAGTCGTCCTATACAAAGAAATGGTTGCATGGAAATGCGGCAAAACTTACGTGAGGCAGTGGCGATACTGGACTTTGCGGGACCGAAGGGTGGGTGGGGGGAGGGGGGGTGGATGTGGAATAACACCCAGAGATAAAGCGGACGTGCGTTCTGAGGTCCTCCATAGAAAAATTTAAAGAAAATTAAATCTTTAAAACAACATTTTTAAGCCAACCTGACACTTAAACTCTGGCGAAGATTTTATAATTTATTGTTTAAAATTTTCCATATAATTTTCCCACTTAATTTACTCTTGAGTTGGAAAAAATTAAAAATATAAAATAAGAAATTAAAAATAATAATAATAATAATAATGTGTTCGTCAGCGTGCTGTCATTGTTGTGTTTTCATTATAGGCCTACCTGTTTTGTGTTCATATGTTTGCTGTTTGTCCAGGTGTGTTTACTTTTCTTGTTGAAACTGTCTCGTCGTTGTTAGACCACTGCGTTCGTCTGTGCTGCTAATTTTTCATAGCTAAATTTCTTCCACGGTATTATTGTGCTGTCTGATATTTAAAGTTTGAATGTGTTCATCTGTGCCGACGTCATTGTTTTGTCCGTAATACCTGTTTAGTTTCACCGTTGGGTTTCATCTGTTCGACATCAGCTGATTTAGGCTTGTTATCCGTGAATTTATGTTTTAATATTTTTTATTTATTTCTTATTCTACATTCTAGATTTTTTTTTCATGACGAACAGTCCACACACTGAAATGATTTACATCCAAAAGAATAGTATTAAATAAAAATTCCTCATTGCGTGAATCATTTAAAGAACATTTTAATTATTTCTACCAAACAATTAATTCATTAGTTAAATGTTTCAATGAATTTAATAGCGTATTTTAATGTTATTACTGGCATACAGAAAGCGTGAAATAGTGTGCGATCGATACTGTTTAGGATTTAACGTTAGTATTTAGTTTTATTTTTGAAATACTTCGTTTTTAGTATAACATACATTCAATCAATAAAAATTATGTCATACCAAATCTCCGAATAACTCAGGTATCGATGATTTTAGAAGAAGCAAAAATTTTATTGCTTTAATGAATGATGTACTCGAAATGGAAACTTTTAAGACGAAGGCTTCATACGAAATGTTAGTCGAAAACTATATAACACTTTATTTCATGCTATCAGTGCTTGCTATTACCAGCATTAAAATTTGCCATTAAGTTCATAAAAATCATTGTAACAGGGACTTTTTTTTAAGTGGAAAAAGTCTTTAATTAAAAATTAAATGCAGTAATATTTTGAAATTTATTTAAATTCGGGGGGGGGGGGGGAGGGAAACGAAATATTAAAAGCAAAATAATTTTGATACTACCCCCCTTAAAAGAGGAATGTCCTGAGGACTAGCCAAGTGAATACAAGATAAGAAACAGAACATGCCTTGTTTCTCGCGTCTGTGTGTTGTTTCCATTCCCTCCGCTTGCTTGAACCACTATCCTTATTCGGGCAAACCAGACGTCATGACAAATTTTAAATGGATGTAACCCGTTTCTTCCCGAGCCGACTACTTGGGGTGGGGGGGGGGGGGGGAGAGAGAGAGTAACGCCCCTTTTCGACACTCGAGACTAAATCCACGGCGATGAATTCACGTTTGCGGCATCGTGGAGAGAGTGTATATATTTTTCTTTTATGGCGGCCGTAGAGGAATTCGGTTACAATGGCTGGTCGGTAAGGTACGGCGCGTGAATATGTTTGTTCTCTGACCGGATAAGAATGTGTTCGGATGAGGAGAGAAGGGGAAAGGGGAAGGGGGTGGGGAGGAAGGGGTCTGTGAGAAAGCAGCCCGTGAAGTTTACAGGCTCAGTTATTTATGGGACAAGTTTGGTAACAGCGCGTTGGGGCCCGGCGCTCGCTTGTTCGGAATGTCCGAAAAGCCCGGACTCGTGGTTCCGAGGCGCGAGTGTCGTCGCCGGAACCTCCTAAGAAACTGTCGCTAGGGGCGAGGCGCGCTGGTGCAGCTGGTGCGACGTGGCCTTTAAGTACGTGGCCACCTGGCCGGACTGCACGAGCCAAGGGCGACACCGACACGCCTTACAGCTGGGACTCGGGAGTAGGCTGAAAATCACTAGACCGAAAGTCTTTTAGCCGAAAGGCACTAGACCGAAAATCACTAGATTCAAGGCACTAGACAGAAAGTCGTTTAGTTGAAGGGCTCTACACCGAAAGTCACCAGACCGAAGGCACTAAACCGAAAGGCACTAGATCGAAATACACTAGACCGAAAACCACTAGATTCAAGGCACTAGACAGAAAGTCGTTTAGTTGAAGGGCTCTACACCGAAAGTCACCAGACCGAAGGCACTAAACCGAAAGGCACTAGATCGAAATACACTAGACCGAAAATCAATAGATTCAAGGCACTAGACAGAAAGTCGTTTAGTTGAAGGCCTCTACACCGAAAGTCACTAGACCGAAAGGCACTAGACAGAAAGTCGTTTAGTTGAAGGGCTCTACACCGAAAGTCACCAGACCGAAGGCACTAAACCGAAAGGCACTAGATCGAAATACACTAGACCGAAAACCACTAGATTCAAGGCACTAGACAGAAAGTCGTTTAGTTGAAGGGCTCTACACCGAAAATCACTAGATTCAAGGCACTAGACAGAAAGTCGTTTAGCCAAAAGTCACCAGACCGAAGGCACTAAACCGAAAGGCACTAGATCGAAAGTCGTTTTTTCGAAATTTCGGTCAAATGATGACTCACGGTCTAGTATACCTGCTAAAATTAAATTAAACATTTAATACTGTAAAGTTAGTTTCCTCTTGGCTTTGGGAACAAAGGTTCACGCCATTCGCCACAGATGGCAGCACCGTGGTTACACGTTTCCGTTCCATGCTACTTCCGTTCCATTCAAAAAAATCACTCCCACCAAATGCCGTAAACCAAGAGCTGAGATGTTACACATCAGACAATGTTCCTGCACGAATAGTTTTCTGAGCAGGAACGTTGATCCATGCTGTGTTCCGCTTTACCGCTTAACGGGTCAGTTTCAAAACGTTCGTTTGACACGAGACGCGGAGATACATACGTGGACGCACGAACGAGACAAAGGCCAGCGCGCAAGAGGAACTCATCGAGCCGGTTCCCCGACGAAGAAGAGCAGGTGTAGTCTCGCCCGGGACACAGGTGCCTGCCGTCTTCTCCCGTTCCGTAACAAACAACCACTTGCACCGTGCGTCTAAATCACTCGGGCAGGCCGGCGGGTTGCTGGGGTTACGTCCGACATGTTATCGGGGCGTGGCGCCCTCTTCACGAAAGTAAAAAGTTTCGTAACTAACAAATAAAACTGGTTTTTTGTATACGTGTGAAAAGTGTAGTAGTTGGTGCACTCGTAACTAACAAGACTTGCCGACATAACCACATTGTAACTAAAAAGATTTGGCAACATTTTCTCATTCAATTATTGTAATGCGAACAGTTATTATTCTTTAACTGCAGCATAAATTTGTTATGATTAGAGTAACATACATTTTTTTTTATATTTCGGCTAAGTAAGAGAGAAATTAGACTACAAATATTTCTTAAAGAATTATTAGAAAACGTATGAACCTTATCTACCTACCTACCTTTTGAATTAGTAGCAGACAGCAAATGTCAGCTACAAGTTTATTAGCAACAATGTCAGTGGTCCAAAGTTCCTAGTAAATAACTTGTAAACTTGTGAAATTTAATTTTTTTTTTCGCTACAAGTTTACAAGAGTGCTATTGCGAAACACTTGTAACTGTATATTTTTGCAAACTTGTGAACCAACGAATAAAACATTAAAAGTTTGATAAAATATTTAATTAATTGCAATTTATTACAAAGAGAAACCACAAGAATGGACAAGAAAGATTGCCGAGACAGACCTTGTTTTTTGGAAGTATTTTTGGGCCCACCCGCTGGCCAGTAGCTTCGATAATTATATTACTAGGACAGTTACATTGATTGTGAGAAGTAATACATCAGCAGCTATAATCAGGCCAAAAAAAAAACAGTCAAAATTAATTCACTTTATTTTTGTGCGGTCACGTGATTTGTGGCATACCAGAATTTTTTTGCATACCCCACTAACTTAATATAGAACGTGATTTTTTATTTATTACAAAACAGCATTAAAGTGTTACTGGGCAATAAGTAGGGACCGGTAAAATTCGCGGGTTCAATGACCTCTAGGATGAACTTCATAGTTCTACGTACACTCGGTCAAATATCACCCTCTCATTGGCTTCTGTCTTGTGGAGGTGTCCCAACGTAGTGGCCTGTGATTTCGATACAGCTTCGGTTGAGGGTTTTTCTCACTGGCCCAGAGTCGTCCAGGTGGGTTGTGAGCCAATAGCAGAGGCAGCACTGAGGTATAACTATTTGAATTTCAGGCTGTCGTGAAATGAATCGGCGAATTTTTCCGGTCTCTAGCAATAAGTCGTCGTGTAGTTCAATTAACAATACGAACTTCAACACTTCGGATTTGAACCTCACGTCGGGGGGTAATTTTCTGCTGGACGTTACAGACCCCCAACCGACGGATGGCGTCACTGTACGTATACCGGGCTCCTTGTCCCACGCGGGACGACAGACACACTCCGCGTGGTTCGGACGCCACAGCCGGACGAGTGGTCGACAACGGGGGCTCCAGTTCTCCAGTCGCCGCGGGAGCGGGTCGGGTCGTCGACCCCTGCCTCCGGGAGGAGGGGGGTAGGGGTTTGTAACAAAACAAATAAAAACTGAAATGCAAATGAAAGGACGGGAAATTCTTCTTTTTTGTCCCCCTCCTCCTTCTTTAACCGACTGTCCCTACCTCTCTCTCTCTCTCTTTCTTCTTCTGTTTCAACCCCCGTTCCTTGTCTCTGCGGGCCTCCTCGTCTTCTTCTTCCTGGACGGCTGCGACTGTCACCTCTCCGGACAGTCCGCGCGCTGTTGAGACCGAGGGAGGGGGGGGGGAATACAGGGATACACACACCGGAGGCCGTAAGTCACTGTGCGAGACGCCACCTCAGCTACGGGGCTACCACTGCAAAGCCCCTCCTCCATCCCCCATGTCGGTGCGTCGGTGTCGATAGCGATGCAAGTTTTTTTTTTTGACGTGACAAAGTCTAATAAATCGATGAACGCCGGCTGCACGCACGAAAATGGATGACTCATTGTCCCGTTACGCACATTGTCCCGTTACGCTTTGTCCCGTTACGCTCATTGTACGCTTGCGCCGCATCTATTTCTCTTCCGCTCGATTGGAACAACCATCGATTTGACTTTTCAATCATGTTTTCGTCGTTTGAATTATTAATATTATGTCATTTAACGATTGTCCACCGATTTTCAGCACAATCGGTACGGTTATTTAAAAGCAATGTTGAATTTTCAAATACGTTTTTGTACGAACAATGGTGTTTTAAGTTACACATAATAATTCAAATTACACCCGGTATCTTTTTTTTTTTATGTGTAACATCTTTAGCTCTCGACACACGGCATTCGATGGGAGTGATTTCGTGAATGCGACGATGCTGCCACCTGTGGCGGATGGTGCGATCCAAAATTTCGCCTAAACCAAAAGGAAACTTTTTTTTTTAGTATTAACCGTTAAGTCAATTTTAACAATATGGGCAGGGATTTTTTAATAAAATCTCTTATCTACATTTGTGTCCAAGCCCGGGGTTTAATAATTTTCTTGTTTGAGTCTTTTTTTAGCGTTTATCGGAAACCGTCCACTAAATAGTTTAAAGTAATTTTTGCTTGCTAATCAAATGACTCAGTAGTCGACGTAGCTGCCTCGTCAGCGAATTCTAACGGCGGGTGCGGAAACTACTTGCGGTTCGCGTCCGGAATTGTAGTTCAAAACAAAATTTGCATATATTTATTATGCTCGGCATTATTTTTAAGATTTCTACGATATATTTCGTGTCCGATTTTCGTGTTATAAGGGTATTTGTTACTTTAGAACACATGAATTTTGCTCGTTACCGACATTATATGTTACACATCACAAGCGAGTACTAAAAGAATCGCTAACAATTTTTTTAGGGAGTTTTCCTAAAAGAAATATTACCTATTGTAGCCGTTACCATGGTGCGACTTCCGGAAAATTTTTATATAGTTTTTCGTTTCATGTTACATAGACCCCAAAAAATCGTAAACTCAAACGGTTATATATATATATATATATATATATATATATATATCGAGTTCGTTAATGGACAATATCCAGCCAAATGCGTAGAAATGGGGGAGGTTTTTTTGACAAACAGTAAGAACGCTGTAGCTCCCATAATATGAAAAATATTACAGCTGTTTGAATACAATAAAACTCATAGGAGTAATGTAAAAATCTTTTGTCTGAATAATCTTTTTATACGTCCAATGATAACTGCAAGAGGTTTAAAAAAAACAGTTTTGTAGGACAAAAAAAAATCATAATTCCCTTCGTAGCCACAGCATCGAAAACGTACAAATAGTTTGTTAAACTTATAGATTTTATTTAAAACTTTTGGATGAGACATTTTTTGATTAGACGAACCGTTGCTGAAAGGTTTTAAAGAAATGAGGGGTGGAAATTAAAAAAAAAACATAATTCCCTTAGTATGTATGTACACTATTAAATTATACAGAAGATCATGAAAAAATTATTCAAAATAGAGTTAAATGAAATGAGAGAAATATATATATATATATATGGGCCCATAATAAAAAAGTTTGAAATGAAAGAAAATAAAGAAAACCCGTAGCAATGCATCTTCTTAAACCAATAAAATCATAAAATTGAAAATTAATTGTTGATTATACAGAAAATACACAAAAATAAGAGTATTATTATAAATTTTAATTTATAACTATTAAAAATTCTGTTTATAGTAGTACAGCAAAAAAAAATTCTCGGAAAAGAAATGTGAAAAAATTTAATAATTCGTCAATTTTGAAAAGGCACAGCACATGTAATTACAGCATGAACGAGAGGCAAAAAGTTGGATTAAAATAGAGATAGATAACAGTGTTTTAGAACAAAGAACATTTTTTTCCAAATTAGGAAAAAAAAAATTCAGCGCTAATATATTATTATTACCATCTTCAACAACATTATTAGAATTACCATAAATCATTTTACTAACAAGACCACAACTTTGATTTAGTGCGCAGGGCTAGTGAAATACATTGACAATTAGAAAAAACACAAGAAAAAAAAACATGATTCACCCAGAAGCACATGGAGGAACTGAGAGGTGGGACGTAAGAAATTAAATCACCAACCCTGTCCCTTCCACCGATACAAATACTACAAGCATTCACACGCAATTTATACTCACGTTCGTCCACTCCATTTAATTTGCATTCTCGTGCAATAATTCTGAGCTGCGAGAAGCTTCCAACAAGATATCTTATTTCCACCGACGGTGTTCAATTGACCTTTGTTTTCCATGCTTGCTTGGTCGTGGGTTAAAAAAAAAAAAGAAAGTTTGCTGGTTAGACGGGGGCAAATAACAAAAAAAAAAAAAAAAAAAAAAAACCTTTACTCGTTGAAGTTGCCTCATAAATGAGGCGACGACCCGAAACTCCATCCGCTGTATCAACAGCCAGGTACCAGAACGAATGCAAAATGTCTGCAGACATCTCACACAGAAAAAAAAATATATTATGTAATTTAACCAAAATATTCCTTTGAAAACAAGTTGTCAAGAAATAGTTTCTAATGCTACAAGAAAGATATTGTATTTTTGTACAACATATGGCTATGGTTATTTATGAATTTATGAAATACGTTTTCAGATGTATTTCTGAGGATTTCTTATGAAAATTGGCACATAAATTTTTATATCTTAACTGATGTTTCATTCAAGCGTACTTTTTTTTAGACTATTGAAAAGATAATCGAATATTTTATAATTTGACTTACATTTTTGTGTTATCGAGCCCATTAAGGTTCGCAGTTAATACTGGAAAGCTATTCAGGGAACGGTTCACAAATACTTTAACTATTGGAGGTACTGGGACAACACCAAGCATAAATGCCCGGGTAAGAATCCGAACTTAGTATCAATGCGAACACTATATATATTTTTTAAAGTGATACAGCTGTTTTCATGTAAATGTTATAATTCACAAATATTTGTAATTTTACATGAATATTTCTGTTCCATTTACAAACAAAAATTACAGCGTGGAATACTAGTTCAGGCCGAGGACTGAATCAGTCTTTCATTGGACACACGACATTGCTGGTTCACACTGACTGTCATGGAGAACAAAACCCTTCAAGAATGGACAAAAACAGATGAGCAGATAAACACGCTCAGAGACAGCTAATATCAGCCGCTGTAGAATTTTGCACGTCTGGACAGCGCAGATAATTCCGCGAAAAGAATTTATTCAGAATGATTATTAGAGCCCAGACCAACACGGCAGGCAGACGATGAGACAATTACAACAAGACAGCAAACACAGAAGAAAAAAAAGATCTTGGTCAACACAGCCACGTACAGATGAAGATGAACCCAGCAAGGATCATTCAGAGAACTTACAGTCTATGACAGTGATTCCCAAACTTTTTCAGCTGGCGACCCACCTTTCCTTATAGGTAGGGACCGGAAAAATTCGCGGTTTCGATGGCCTTCAGGATAGACTGTACATTACCCTGTAGACGTGGGCAAATAACGCAAGTTCATTGTCTGCTGACTTATAAGTAGAGACCGGAAAAATTCGCGGATTCATTCGGCGATGAGCTAGAATTCAAATACATATATACCTTTCAGATGTTTTGATATTGGCTTACTGTTCATCTGGACGAATCTCAACCAATTAAAAACTCTCAACCAAAGAAGGATCGAATCACAGATGAACCAGCTGAGACGACTTACAAGTCGGCAGCCAATGAACTTGCGTTATTTGGCGTGTTTGGTGGCAACAGAGACCAGGTCCAGCTCTGCGTAACCGCGGGTTATACAAAACAGCACACTTTTGTTCCCCCGACGTTAATTATCCCCTCGCTACCTGCGGGTTTTTCCCCGTTGCTGATTGCCACCGCGAAGGGGGGGCAATAAAAATAATGTGCACGAGGGGGACGGCGTTTTGCATGAAATTGCCGCCTCCGGGGGGGCTGAGAGCTATTCCGGGCTCGGAACAAACATGGCTCCGCATAGTAGCCGCGCGGCGTAAATCATGCATCTTGCGTATTTGGGAGGTGGTTGTTCGACCGCCTATGGGAACAACAGCAGCTCGGGCCGGCGGGGGTTTAATTGCCCATAAAGCCTTCATTGCGATGCGCGCCACGTTGTCGCCTGGGCGATAGCAGCTCGAGGAGTCCCGTGTGCCCATGTGCAGGGTACGCACACAGGGAGCTGCCCGCCTCGCTGAGAGACCAAGTCAAGTCCCTGGTGCACCGCCGCCACGTGTTTTCTCGCCGCTTGCGTCGCCCCGGTCACGCGCTCGCGATTTATTGAAGGGAAGCCTATGATGTACATTCTATATCGCACAGACCCGAACAAGCCCGATTATCTACCTTCGGCCAACGTTGGCATTAAAATGATTTAACAGACAGTATTTTTAATGTAGCTATACTAACCTAACATAACCAACCATCCACAATTTTGTAAAAAACTGACGAAGATGGCCGAAGGTAGATGTTCGGGCTTGTTCGGGTCTGTGCAATACAGAATGTACATCGTATGCTCTTCTTTATTGAACGTGATGATAACCGAGGAGAAGCCTAAGATGTACATCAAGCTCTGTCCCTGCCCGAACACGCCCGAATATTCACCTTCGGCCAACCTCGGGATTTGTTTTATTTTCGCGCAGGAAAAAATGAATTCAAATATTAAAAGTGGTCGGTTAGGTTAGCTACATTTAAACACTTTAAAACACTATGGGCGGTTAGTTAGGTTAGCATAGATACATTAGAATAAACAGAGAAATATAAATATATATAAATAAACCCGAGGTTGGCCGAAGGTGAATATTCGGGTGTGTTCGGGCAGGGACAGAACTTGATGTACATCTTAGGCTTCCCGATAACCAAGTAGCAAAGTGTTTTCATGCGTCCCTTGGCGAATCATAAAACAGCTTTTTGCGATACGCAAAAAAAAACGATTACGCTTGTAGATTAAAAGAACATACTTTAATATTTGGAATGATTTCTGACATATTATTAAAGACGATACAAACCTCTTTTGTCTGTATCAGGCGAGCGAAAACGTATTAATGCGTGGATTATTATTATGTTTTGATTTTTTTTTAAAGCCATTTGCAGTCCATGAAGAAAGGTTTTCATAATGCTAAAATTATAGCATAGTATAAATATTTCACTTTGGTTATATCTAATAATTGTCTGATAGTTTTTATTACTAGTTAGTTCAGTTTTTTAGTTTCTTATGTGTTGTAGACTTCATGTTGTTGGTGATTAATTCACTTTTCACCGGGAATAAGGTATACATACGGGAACATGAACTCACTTATATAAATACGCTTGATAAAGTTTATACACACAATTTCTATAACTAATGTTCACAATAAATAAATGTTTTCAATTATATGGAACAGTATTCATTATCAATCACTTTAAGTATACCTATGACTTAAAAGAACATACATGTACCAGTTTTTCTGTGTGTAGACATTTTTCATCCTGTCAAAATTTCGTTGCATGGTGCTGCGCGCGCATCGTAAAACTTCACCTTAATCACTTTTTTTTTCACAACTCGCCTAAAGAAGTATAACTTCGAAAATAAGGGAGTTTTTGTGAGGTTTATGTTCCCGTATGTATAATTTATTTGCATAATAAATTATAAAATAATTTAATAAGTAAATAGAATTAATAAATTATTATAAACATTCGGCATATTTATTGATTTTAAATATTAATTGAAATGCTTTAATATTATCGCCACCGTTGGCATATCTGGCCCGATGAGCTCAATGAGCACACAATTATCAAGTTCAAGACTTATTTATAGGGACCGGAAAAATTCGCGGGTTCAATGACATCTAGGATGAACTTGATAGTTCTACGTACACTCGGTCAAATGTCACCCTCTCATTGGCTGCTGTCTTGTGGATGTGTCCCAACGTAGCGGCCTGTGATTCGATACAGCTTCGGTTGAGTGTTTCTCACCGGCCCAGAGTCGTCCAGGTGAGTTGTGAGCCAATAGCAGAGGTAGCACTGAGGTAGGTATAACTATTTGAATTTCAGGCTGTCGTGAAATGAATCCGCGAATTTTTATCGGTCTCTACTTATTTGTTTTTGTTCGAAACTACGTGATGATGTTCTTGATGAAGTCCCGGGGAGTGCCAAAAGGCGCGGGGGTTTTTGGGAACGCACCCGGCGGACAGCGCCGTGTCGGAAGAGGCTCTACGCTGGACAACGCACCGCGAATAAAGCCATCAGCTATTTAGGAACCAGCCCGCGGGGGACGGTGTCTTGGCGGGGGGAGTGGAGGGGGGGGGGGGAAACTATTACCGCCCGAGTGTCGACAGAGGAGCCCTCTGTTGTGATGCAGGCTGATGACGGACGCTTCGCCGAATCACCTGCCATGACAACGGCAGCTTTGTCGACGCCGGGGGAGGGCAAACGCGAAGGAAGACATTGTCGAGCGTGACGGGCGCGATCAGAAAAACCGTTACGGCAAATGAAATACTCCTTTGTGAAGCGGCGTGACCCACATACCCCCTCGATAGAGCAACAAAGGTTGATTGGACGAGAGCTGTTTTCGACCGCGGTGGGTTGGTTAGCCGGTAACAGAGATGGCTATCGCCGAAAGAATAAACAATATTGGTTCACACAAAAAAAAATATCTCTTTGAGTAGTACTAATAAATTAAAGAGGGTATTTTCAATCAACATTTTTTGGTTTGGTTACAGATTCTCCTGGATGGAAATAAGAAGTTACTTTTAATAGGCTCAACTATGAAGCGTCATAAAACAATTAGTTTGATTGTTATTCACGTATTGTGCAATAGGGTGGTAAGGGGAAGAAGTGAGAATATATATGGCGCAAGTTGCGTCAATCAGAAAAAAAGGGGGGGAGGGAGAATGTCCAACACTTAGGGGATAGTAAAAAAAAATAAACACAAAATTAAAAATATATTTTTGATCAGTTTACATTAATTGCCCCTAAAGTGAAATAATTCGCTCAGTATTTTAGTGTCATATTTGCACCTGGTTAGACACTATCAATTTAAATGACCTAGGTAAGTATCTGTTTGGGAGTGCGTAGGAGGAGGAGGGGGAATACAACGTCATCATGTGAGTGTGTGTTTGAGGGGGGGGGGGGGGGAAAAGCACATCTGTATCAATCCCTTTGTGGAGAAGCTGTTCGGAGGCGGGTCGTTACCACAACGCCGAAATCCCATAACGCCGAATGTCAAAATTGACCACAACGCTGAAGCTAGAAAACTGCTGTCAGCTAGAAAACTGCTGTGTACCACAACGCCAAAATAACAACTGATTGAATTTGTGTGTGTTTCTTAAATGTACCACCGAAATACCACAATCTTAAATGTACCGCCGAAATACCACAATCAAACCTAACCTTACCTAACCTAACCTAACCTAGCGTAATATAACCTAACCTAACTTAACCTAGCCTATCCTAGCCTAGCCTAGCCTTACCTAACCTAGCCTAACCTAGTCTAACCTAACATTGTCCAACCTAACCTAGCCTATCCTATCCTAGCTTAACCTAACCTAGCCTAACCTAACCTAGTCTAACCTAACCTAACCTAACCTAACCTTTGTGGCAGTCCTGCAATGACATTTTTCGGCGTTAGTGTATTTCGGCGTTGCGGTAATTCGGCGTTGTGGTACACAGCAGTTTTCTAGCTGTCGGCGTTGTGGTATTTCGGCGTTGTGTTATTTCGGCGTTGTGTTATTTCGGCGTTGTGTTATTTCGGCGTTGTGGTATTTCGGCGTTGTGGTATTTCGTCGTTGTGGTATTTCGGAGTTGTGGTGCGTGCGTGGCCACGGCCTTAAGCGAGCGGAGATTGTTCCCCCGTCCGGGCCGACGACACGTTTCGACACGTCCAGCATTCCAGAAGCCCGCGCCGGGCCGGGCGCAGGCCGGCAAGACTGGAATCTGCCGGAAGTTTCAAATAATAATTAACGTGCGCGGCTGAAGCCGGCTGTCAGGACGATAAGTTGCGTGG
Organism: Bacillus rossius redtenbacheri; assembly: GCF_032445375.1. Classification (NCBI taxonomy): domain Eukaryota; kingdom Metazoa; phylum Arthropoda; class Insecta; order Phasmatodea; family Bacillidae; genus Bacillus; species Bacillus rossius. The sequence continues at coordinate 43,477,192 of NC_086338.1, read as the reverse complement.
TCGGTTAACGCTTAGTTAACCACAACAACAACAACTGGAAGATAGGCTGGACACACGCTTCCAGCGCCGTGCGTATCATAACACTGTATACGTCACGATTTGCATTCTCGTCGGCCTGACGTGATCGCACACTCTTATCCTTTCGTTCGTCTAACTCACCCAAATAGGGTTCGTATCTAGATGATGCAAGTAAATATTTATTTATTTATTTTTTGCCTTAATTGAAGAACCTTTGCTAAAAGGTGATTTATTTATGTTTTGACTTCCGAAATTTCAGCTTATTTTGTCATAAATGTGAACAACTATTCTTTTTGTTTATCGTAAAGAAAATTCGTTCCGAAACAGGAGACTGGATTTCATGGCAAGTGATGTGGTCGTTGCCTCGTTTTTTAAGAACTCAGATATGCCAAGTATTCCACCACAAGAGGCGTCCATCGACTCACGCCACAGACTCGCTGTGGACAGGGTGCAACACTCTACACCAGTCCTCAAAGATTTCAGTTTATTTTCGAAAAAAAGGGTGATTGTCTGTAAATTTGGTTTACGGACTATAATTTTACGTGATAACTTCATAAGAAAACATTGATGAAAAATTGCATACTTTTTTTAATTTTCCAATATTATTTACAATTTTTGCAAATTAAATTTAAATAATTTTGTTTAAATATAATCACGAACAATTAGTTTTAAAAGCCCGCCTTAACCTGTTTGATATTATAGAAGATTTTCTCGCACGGTGGTTGGGCCGGTTCTTGCACGCTCGGCTCAGGCGGAACGTGACAATTTTTCGTGCGTGCAGCCGGGCGTTCATCGATTTATAAGACGTTATCACGTCAAAAAGACAATGATCTGTTTCAAGTTTTACGGTTTTTTTTTCCACAGTACCTACATGATTAAATGCGTGAACTGTGAGGATCCATTTCAGACAATGTATTTTTAAATAAATAATTAAAAGATTTGTAAGGTGGATTGCATTCACGCCCCTCTCCCGGGTATAAAATCCTTCATTGCTTACAAGGGCCGCGCGAGGGACTTTTTTTGTTCCCTCCGTGGTAAGTAGTACCCGGCGGAGTTGTGTTCGGCCCGCTGAACGGGAGGGGGGAAGTGAAGGAAGGTTTGCGGGGAGGGAGGGGTGGAGGGACTAATTCACTGGCCGGGGAATCGTGTACGGCATGATACTCCGTGGAACATGTCAGGAGTGTTACTAATGTCCCGGGTTTGATAACCTGGAAACACGGACATTACTCAGGATCACACTCCAGAACCCCAGGGATGCCCAAACGTCTAGTCCTCCCGTAAACCTCCGCGACTCTTCCACCGGACCCTTGCTTCGCGCTCCATTCACGCTGGTCATCTGTGCCGCGCTTGTGAAGCTGATGAGAGAGCAACAGCTACGTCATGCACAGAAAAAAAAATTTTTTTGGACGTGACAACGTCTAATAAATCGATGAACGCCTGCTGCACGCACGAAAAAGTGTCCCGTTACGCTGTGTCCCGTTACGCTCATTGTTCCGTTACGCTGTGTCCCGTTACGCTAATTGTTCAGTTACGCTGTGTTCCGTTACGCTGTCGGCGAGTGCAGTAATAACAGGTTATGTTACAATCGACTAAAAAATTATGGTATTTGATTACTATTTATTTATATGAAAACTTGTTCATAATTATATTTAAACTTTATAGCTAAACGCCAGTTTTTTAAAATCAATTACAAGTCATCTACACGTGAACTGTTTCGTCGACTGTTTATAAAGTGAAGTGAAAAGTTAATGTGGTTTTCATTGCTTATTACAACAACAATTTCGGCAAACAAGGTTAATCATTCTTGCATTTTAAAAATCTGATTTCTAGTATAATTTTAAGTATTTTTTATTTTATTATTCAAATAAAAATGATTAAATTTTATTCATAAAAGTATGCAATCATTTCATCAATGTTTTGTTATGACGTTGTCACGTTAAACTATCGTCCGTAAACCGACTTTACAGACAACCAATTTTTTTTCTGTACATTTACAAAAGATTCCTTTGGATGCCAGTTGCCAAGAAAAAATATTTGCAACTTTGCTCAACACATGAATACGGCTATTTTCTGCATAAACGAACTACATTTTTACGAGATAATACTGAGTATTTCTTACGAAAAATTGGTACATAACATTGTATTTTAAATTGATGTTTCACTCAAGTGTAATTTTTTCATCTACGGAAAAGATAATATAATATTTAACAATTGAACTTTATTATTTGGTGTTATTGTGCTTGTTAATGCAGCAGTAATATTGGAAAGCTATTCAGGAAACAGTGTGCAAATAACTTTAACTATTGGAGGTACTGGGGCTACAAAAAGTATAAATTCCCGGGTAAGAATTCGGGGCTACAAAAAGTATAAATTCCCGGGTAAGAATTCGAACCCACCATTACTGCAAACACAATTTTGTAGTTATATAATAGTTTCATGTAAAAGTACAAATTTATAATGATCGTGTAATTTTACATGCATTTTTCATTTATATTTACAAAAAATTTACAGTTTGCACACGTATGCTTACGAATTACATACAACTGGAATGTAAGACACCATAACACAGAATATTTGCATCGTTCTAAATGGCTAAATACGGAAACTACATAGGCAGGTAGGAAATATTAGAATTCATAAAAAGCCCAAAATATGTTGAATATGCTTTTGTAACTGACATCTTATCACGTCCATCTTACTGGGTACAACAACAACTTAAAAGAGTTTCAATACATAAATGTGCCTACTTTTTTTACTTTCAGCCAGCAAAGTGGAGAATGACTTAACAAAAATTAATTTAAAAAAATACAATCCAGAGTATTTTTCCAGAAGGGCGATGTAGTATATGATTGTATAGTTAATTTAGATAATTTTATGTTTTTTTCAATGTTAATAATAAAACAATTTCTAACTTTAAAATATATTAAAATGTAGGTCCATGAAAGTTAAGTATTTGTCAAAAACCGGTCCTTGGTCAAGCTGTACACGGATAAACAAATAAAATGAAATAAGATGGGAAAAATCTGGGAACGAATTAGAATCTAGGTACTCACGGGAGTTGCTGGTAAGAGCTCGCCAAATAAAAATAAAATCAGGATAGCAGGACCATACAATTTTGACTTTTTTTTACAGTCAGTTTGTTGTAAACCTACTAGGTCTCACTTATTCGACGTTCCTGTGGTTCTTAAAATCACATCAGGCTAATGCTGGAATAAGTTACTTAGTATGGGATGAATATTTTCGGTGATACTTGGGAAAGTGAGCGATAGTTTCTGTCGACGAATATTGCGTCATCATGCTCCTACAATAATGTACCATGCATAATTTGTTTTGTATGCCACGCAAAGACACTAGAAAATGAGTTATAAATATCTCCAATGAATTGATAATGGTTCAAATTAAAATGTTCGTAGATAATGAATAAATTTATATTATTAATTTTTTAATTCACAGTTTTTTTTTGTTGTCAACAAAAATTTTGTCTGACCATATTGTGCTCCTTCTATAAACGTATGCCTTTGGCAGGCAGCCCCTATCCCCCTCCTTTCCCACACAATCCTTTCCCGAGAAACTTCCCTTAATCAGACATTTGTACTAAGGAAAAACCGGCTGATAATGCTACCAGGAAATATATGAAAATTAATAGTATATTTAAAAAACAAATTGTAATTTTTTCATAACCAACTGAAATATTCTTGTATAATTACTTTTTTTTAATTTTTACATTTACTACATGAATGCAACTGTATCGCTATAGAAAATGAATGCAGTAATACTGGTTTTTGATTCTTTTCCAGGGCAATTATGCTCTGTGTTGTCCCAGAAACTTACATGAGGTGAAGTTGAGTATTTGTACTGCGCACATTAATAAAAACATTAAAATGCAAAATAAAGTAAAATCTCGTTAAATATTCAAACCTACGTTTCATGTTTTTTTTTAAATTATGCTTCTATAAAACCTCAAAAAATAATTAAAATTACCCGTCAATATTCATACGCTTCAGGAAATAATAAGTATTGTTTCTAAAAAAAATAACCATGTATGTAAAAATAACCATAGAAATGTATTTTACAAATTTATAATATTTTTCATGTAATATTAAAAATATATATATTGGCAAATTGTTTCCAAAGGAATATTTTATAAATGTACAAAAAATGTGAGCGAGTATATCAGTACTCGCCAGAGATGGATAGCATTTAACCTCGGTAATGTGCCAATTCATGCTGTAAATACACATATAAGATACGAAACCTATTAACAAAATTTTACGTAGACGTCTTTAAAATAATGTCGAGCTTCATAAATATATAAGCAAATTGTGTTTCCAACTACATTTCTTGACGCGAATCACTTGAAGTTCCTGCACCCACCGCTATAATTCGCTGCCGGAGCAGCTACGTCGACTATCGAATCATTCGATTTTTAGAGCGAAATTTTAAACTATATAATGAAACGGCTCCGATTAAAGTGCAAAAGTCTAGCCAAAATACTAAACCCCGAATTCGGGTCTGATTTTCAACAAATTATTTTACTAAAATATTGCTCATCTTGTTAAAATTCACCAAACAGTTAAAACTATAAAAGTTCCCCTTTGTCATTATAAACTTTGGTTCGCGCCATCACCCAAGGACGGAAGTACCGTGGTTTCACATTTCCTACCAAATGCCGTACTCCGAGAGCTATGATGTTAACCTACACATCAAATATGTTCTGTGTGGTTGAAATAGTTGAGAACTCGCAATACCAGTATTGTTTCTTTCGGACACAAATGTGTTCGAGTCGGTCACTACAAAAAAACCCCGCTTCGCTGTCAACAGGAGACTCTCACCTCAGGGTCGGAGAACCGAAAAAAAAAACACCACCTGTTCAGTGCCCCGCAGGCGCGGTTTGGACGCCCCTTGAAAGTGTTTCTGAACCGGAGGATGATTTAAAATTCATTTCACGTCCGGAGATCCTCTAATGCGCTGTGCTTCTAATCAATCCGCTGAGGAGGTGGCGGAGGAGGGATAAGAAGAAGGGAAAAAAAGAAAGTGCAGGCCCGTCTGCGTGGTTTCCTCCGCGAACAAAAACACACTCGCGCACGATACAGCAGCAGCCCGGGTCGCCCGCGCTACAGCTCGACCGAAACATCTTCTGTCTTCCCCCCCTCCCCCCAGACCGAGGACGTCCAGGGAGGAAGCCACGACCTGTAGTGGGCTTTGGGACTTGCAGCTCGACCGAAACATCCAGGGAAGCCACGACCGAAAGTGGGCTTCGGGACTTACAGCTCGACCGAAACATCCCGGGAAGCCACGACCGAGTGTGGGCTTTAAGACTTGCAGCTCGACCGAAACATCCCGGGAAGCCACGACAGAAAGTGGGCTTCGGGACTTGCAGCTCGACCGAAACATCCAGGGAAGCCACGACAGAAAGTAAACTTCGGGACTTACAGCTCGCCCGAAAAATCCAGGGAAGCCACGACCGAGTGTGGGCTTTAAGACTTGCAGCTCGACCGAAACATCCTGGGAAGCCACGACCGAGTGTGGGCTTTAAGACTTGCAGCTCGACCGAAACATCCCGGGAAGCCACGACCGAGTGTGGGCTTTAAGACTTGCAGCTCGACCGAAACATCCCGGGAAGCCACGACAGAAAGTGGGCTTCGGGACTTGCAGCTCGACCGAAACATCCAGGGAAGCCACGACCGAAAGTGGGCTTTAGGACTTTCAGCTCGACCGAAACATCCCGGGAAGCCACGACCGAAAGTGGGCTTTAAGACTTGCAGCTCGACCGAAACATCCCGGGAAGCCACGACCGAGTGTGGGCTTTAAGACTTTCAGCTCGACCGAAACATCCCGGGAAGCCACGACCGAGTGTGGGCTTTAAGACTTGCAGCTCGACCGAAACATCCCGGGAAGCCACGACCGAGTGTGGGCTTTAAGACTTGCAGCTCGACCGAAACATCCCGGGAAGCCACGACCGAGTGTGGGCTTTAAGACTTGCAGCTCGACCGAAACATCCTGGGAAGCCACGACCGAGTGTGGGCTTTAAGACTTGCAGCTCGACCGAAACATCCCGGGAAGCCACGACCGAGTGTGGGCTTTAAGACTTGCAGCTCGACCGAAACATCCTGGGAAGCCACGACCGAGTGTGGGCTTTAAGACTTGCAGCTCGACCGAAACATCCCGGGAAGCCACGACCGAGTGTGGGCTTTAAGACTTGCAGCTCGACCGAAACATCCCGGGAAGCCACGACAGAAAGTGGGCTTCGGGACTTGCAGCTCGACCGAAACATCCAGGGAAGCCACGACCGAAAGTGGGCTTTAGGACTTTCAGCTCGACCGAAACCTCCCGGGAAGCCACGACCGAAAGTGGGCTTTAAGACTTGCAGCTCGACCGAAACATCCCGGGAAGCCACGACCGAGTGTGGGCTTTAAGACTTTCAGCTCGACCGAAACATCCCGGGAAGCCACGACCGAGTGTGGGCTTTAAGACTTGCAGCTCGACCGAAACATCCCGGGAAGCCACGACCGAGTGTGGGCTTTAAGACTTTCAGCTCGACCGAAACATCCCGGGAAGCCACGACCGAGTGTGGGCTTTAAGACTTTCAGCTCGACCGAAACATCCCGGGAAGCCACGACCGAGTGTGGGCTTTAAGACTTGCAGCTCGACCGAAACATCCCGGGAAGCCACGACAGAAAGTGGGCTTCGGGACTTGCAGCTCGACCGAAACATCCAGGGAAGCCACGACAGAAAGTAAGCTTCGGGACTTACAGCTCGCCCGAAACATCCAGGGAAGCCACGACCGAAAGTAGGCTTTAGGACTTTCAGCTCGACCGAAACATCCCGGGAAGCCACGACCGAAAGTGGGCTTTAGGACTTTCAGCTCGACCGAAACATCCCGGGAAGCCACGACCGAGTGTGGGCTTTAAGACTTTCAGCTCGACCGAAACATCCCGGGAAGCCACGACCGAGTGTGGGCTTTAAGACTTGCAGCTCGACCGAAACATCCCGGGAAGCCACGACCGAGTGTGGGCTTTAAGACTTGCAGCTCGACCGAAACATCCCGGGAAGCCACGACCGAAAGTGGGCTTTAGGACTTTCAGCTCGACCGAAACATCCCGGGAAGCCACGACCGAAAGTAGGCTTTAGGACTTTCAGCTCGACCGAAACATCCCGGGAAGCCACGACCGAAAGTGGGCTTTAGGACTTTCAGCTCGACCGAAACATCCCGGGAAGCCACGACCGAGTGTGGGCTTTAAGACTTGCATCTCGACCGAAACATCCCGGGAAGCCACGACCGAAAGTGGGCTTTAGGACTTTCAGCTCGACCGAAACATCCCGGGAAGCCACGACCGAGTGTGGGCTTTAAGACTTGCAGCTCGACCGAAACATCCCGGGAAGCCACGACCGAAAGTGGGCTTTAGGACTTTCAGCTCGACCGAAACATCCCGGGAAGCCACGACCGAGTGTGGGCTTTAAGACTTGCAGCTCGACCGAAACATCCCGGGAAGCCACGACCGAGTGTGGGCTTTAAGACTTGCAGCTCGACCGAAACATCCCGGGAAGCCACGACCGAGTGTGGGCTTTAAGACTTGCAGCTCGACCTAAACATCCCGGGAAGCCACGACAGAAAGTGGGCTTCGGGACTTGCAGCTCGACCGAAACATCTAGGGAAGCCACGACCGAAAGTGGGCTTTAGGACTTTCAGCTCGACCGAAACATCCCGGGAAGCCACGACCGAGTGTGGGCTTTAAGACTTGCAGCTCGACCGAAACATCCCGGGAAGCCACGACCGAGTGTGGGCTTTAAGACTTGCAGCTCGACCGAAACATCCCGGGAAGCCACGACCGAAAGTGGGCTTTAGGACTTTCAGCTCGACCGAAACATCCCGGGAAGCCACGACCGAAAGTAGGCTTTAGGACTTTCAGCTCGACCGAAACATCCCGGGAAGCCACGACCGAAAGTGGGCTTTAGGACTTTCAGCTCGACCGAAACATCCCGGGAAGCCACGACCGAGTGTGGGCTTTAAGACTTGCAGCTCGACCGAAACATCCCGGGAAGCCACGACCGAGTGTGGGCTTTAAGACTTGCAGCTCGACCGAAACATCCCGGGAAGCCACGACCGAGTGTGGGCTTTAAGACTTGCAGCTCGACCGAAACATCCCGGGAAGCCACGACCGAAAGTGGGCTTTAGGGCTTTCAGCTCGACCGAAACATCCCGGGAAGCCACGACCGAGTGTGGGCTTTAAGACTTGCAGCTCGACCGAAACATCCCGGGAAGCCACGACCGAGTGTGGGCTTTAAGACTTGCAGCTCGACCGAAACATCCCGGTAAGCCACGACCGAAAGTGGGCTTTAGGACTTTCAGCTCGACCGAAACATCCTGGGAAGCCACGACCGAGTGTGGGCTTTAAGACTTGCAGCTCGACCGAAACATCCCGGGAAGCCACGACCGAGTGTGGGCTTTAAGACTTTCAGCTCGACCGAAACATCCCGGGAAGCCACGACCGAGTGTGGGCTTTAAGACTTGCAGCTCGACCGAAACATCCCGGGAAGCCACGACCGAAAGTGGGCTTTAGGACTTTCAGCTCGACCGAAACATCCCGGGAAACCACGACCGAGTGTGGGCTTTAAGACTTGCAGCTCGACCGAAACATCCCGGGAAGCCACGACCGAGTGTGGGCTTTAAGACTTGCAGCTCGACCGAAACATCCCGGGAAGCCACGACCGAGTGTGGGCTTTAAGACTTGCAGCTCGACCGAAACATCCCGGGAAGCCACGACCGAGTGTGGGCTTTAAGACTTGCAGCTCGACCGAAACATCCCGGGAAGCCACGACCGAGTGTGGGCTTTAAGACTTGCAGCTCGACCGAAACATCCCGGGAAGCCACGACAGAAAGTGGGCTTCGGGACTTGCAGCTCGACCGAAACATCCCGGGAAGCCACGACCGAGTGTGGGCTTTAAGACTTGCAGCTTGACCGAAACATCCCGGGAAGCCACCACCGAGTGTGGGCTTTAAGACTTGCAGCTCGACCGAAACATCCCGGGAAGCCACGACCGAGTGTGGGCTTTAAGACTTGCAGCTCGACCGAAACATCCCGGGAAGCCACGACCGAGTGTGGGCTTTAAGACTTGCAGCTCGACCGAAACATCCCGGGAAGCCACGACAGAAAGTGGGCTTCGGGACTTGCAGCTCGACCGAAACATCTAGGGAAGCCACGACCGAAAGTGGGCTTTAGGACTTTCAGCTCGACCGAAACATCCCGGGAAGCCACGACCGAGTGTGGGCTTTAAGACTTACAGCTCGACCGAAACATCCCGGGAAGCCACGACCGAGTGTGGGCTTTAAGACTTGCAGCTCGACCGAAACATCCCGGGAAGCCACGACCGAGTGTGGGCTTTAAGACTTACAGCTCGACCGAAACATCCCGGGAAGCCACGACCGAGTGTGGGCTTTAAGACTTGCAGCTCGACCGAAACATCTAGGGAAGCCACGACCGAAAGTGGGCTTTAGGACTTTCAGCTCGACCGAAACATCCCGGGAAGCCACGACCGAGTGTGGGCTTTAAGACTTGCAGCTCGACCGAAACATCCCGGGAAGCCACGACCGACTGTGGGCTTTAAGACTTACAGCTCGACCGAAACATCCCGGGAAGCCACGACCGAGTGTGGGCTTTAAGACTTGCAGCTCGACCGAAACATCCCGGGAAGCCACGACCGAGTGTGGGCTTTAAGACTTGCAGCTCGACCTAAACATCCCGGGAAGCCACGACAGAAAGTGGGCTTCGGGACTTGCAGCTCGACCGAAACATCTAGGGAAGCCACGACCGAAAGTGGGCTTTAGGACTTTCAGCTCGACCGAAACATCCCGGGAAGCCACGACCGAGTGTGGGCTTTAAGAGGCCGTGTCAGTAAATGTTTATTTCCAATATTCTGCCCTAGAAGTTCTCTCTTTTAACAGTGAGATTTAGTTGCTTTTTCAACCGAAGGAACTGTAGCCGCAGCGCGTGAAAATGCCACTATACCCTCATCACAGGATTAGTGGGAAGGTTGACAGCTCCAGCTTACTCGTCGAAAAATAGCTGGTTTCTCGACAATCTGAGAGGATGACAATCTGACCGGCGGCTCACTAGGAAATTGCGGATGCAGGGATTCAGAGTCAAGAAACCTCACATTTACAACTGTAGTATCAGTCGTATCTAAAAAGTTAATACTTTAAACGTATCGGTATACAATTAATCTTCAAACATGTGGTAATTATTCTTTATCTGGATGTAATATTCCGTGAAAAATAATGTTAGTTGACATTAAAAAAGTATACTAAAATCATGTAACGTTATAAAAGAATAATAACAAATTCATATGCTTAGATATTACATATGCATTACACACAATCTAAATACAATCTCACTTAAGTCAGACTACCTCATTTTTTACAATGCACCATCATACAGTTTAACAGAGGTAGGAGAACCTCTTATGGATGTTGTTTCAAAGATTTAATATTTACAAATATCACTATTTATCTTATTACGGTATGTATCTTTATGAATACGAATTTACAAAAAAAAAATATTGAATTACACTTTAACACTACACAAGACTAAAACACTCACAAAACTTAATTTTATATATTTCTGTAGCATATTAGAAGACGAAATAACTCACAAGACTAACATTAAAAGGGCTGCATTACAAATTTACTTAACAGAGGAGAAAATATCATTTAAAGATATTTCATTACCTCATTGATTTTGTAATACTGCCGTTAATGTGATCGTAGATATAAATTATTGAAATATATATTCCATAAGGTTTATGTAAATATTTAGAAAACGTCATTGCTTATAGATGCTCATTATTTAAATAATAAAGAATCTTTTACTTTTATGTACTGAACAAACAAAATACTTATAAGTTAATAAGAATAAGCTTAGTTGAGTAACATCTTCAATTTGTATTGAATTCCATGTACATATCGAAAATCATGTACAAAGAATGCAACTGATTGAATTCAATAAATATTTGATCTTGTGAAACGGCCATAATGGTGATGTAGATAATTATAGATGCTCACATGCATCGTGAGAGTCCGTATAAAGCCTATTACAATTATATAAGAATAAATTAAAATGCTTTTAAAATAGACATGTGTAATATTATTAAAACGTGTTTAAGTAAGATCACAAAAAAAATGAAAATCCTTCATCAGTAAATTATGTTTTATAAGATTTCAACAAAACACACATACAATAAGAGAATACTAATCATGCCACATAATTCAACACAAAATACACATTCCAGTAGGTGCTACGTAAAAATAACTTCTATTTTTATGCTGATAACTTTGCATTGTTTTATATATATCATTATTTCTAACTTTTAATATTCTCTACACATTAACTGAAATTACTTATTTACAGAGTCTTAGCAAATGCTGGTCTGTACCACATACAGTTCGTACGATATCTCTACATGAAACACATACAGTTCATTATTAGTAATTTCAATTATATTTCCATCAACATAATGAAATTAGTATAGGGCCTAGGTTGTTCACTGTTAATTGAGTACTTCTGAAGTATTTTCATTGTGAGTTAACATACATACCAAATGCCATTCTTCCAGTAAAGTTCCAAAGAAGACAACAAGATAATATAAGTATGTATGTAGTACCATATTTTAAACCCCTATTAAATGAATAATAATAAATCTCTTTTCTGGACTATTAAGTAATATTTTTTATTACTGTTATTTGTAACTTAAATAAAATGACAACTAACAAATTAGTAAAATATATAATTACGTGCGATATAGTGTGACATTTGTACTTGGACGGCAAACGAATATAATAAAATGTCTATGACAATGTTAACTTTATTATCTTTGAAAGATTTGTGCAATGGGAGTGCATGACTTTATGTAAGCTTTTGGACATACACCATTGCTAAGCACATGTATGTCTGTAGAAGAAAACTATAAAAAAAACCAATAGACAAAAACACAAATTAAGCAAAAAATTGCTGTTGTCAACAGGATATAAACACCACATAATATTCCATAACAGGAATATGGTCAAAAAACAAATAAAAACAAAGAAAAATGGACTAACAGGATGACAAAACCCCCACAAATGATGACAGCACAAAAATATTGAACTGAAAAAAAAATTCAGCACAACAGCTGAAACGAGACAAAAACACGACAAAACGATAAGATGAAACAAACATGGTAGTTTTCCAAAACAGAAACAAGCGACGTTTCGGGAACTGCTATCTGCTCCCGTCCTCAGGCAGAGATGCACATGGTACAAAACTTTTTTTTTTTTTCGTGTTTTACGAAACCTGTGTTCTTGATAAACGACGGTTTTTCCCTGTATAAAAAAACACCATCATTATATTTCTTTCCGATGACAAACAAAAAAGTTGTATGGTCGCGAATAATACATTCGTATGGCGTCACATCAGAGGAATATTCCCTTAGCATAAATGTGTGAAGTCTGTGGCACTTGTGAAGTAAACCTTCGCTCGAACAAAAACAAATGAACGAACAGCTTTTTTTTTGGGGATGTGTAGTCCAAGACCCCTGGGGTGGTTGAAGAGTGACAGGTCGGTCGCCAGACCAGGTAGTAAAAGCTCAGGGGCTGAGGATAGAAAAGGCCTATCTCCAAATTATTAAGTATAAATGTTGTCATGTAATAGTTAAAGACTTGATTACACCCAGGTTTATAAACCCATCATGATCATTAAGACACTGATCGGAAGATAATGTGCAATACATTTCAATGGCGTTTTCAGTTTTTGCTAAATAATTATAAATGTAAGCAAAACTTCAATGTATCTGGACAAATCAAAATACTGATAATATTATTTTCATCACAGAAATAATATATGATATGATAACTAAATTTGAAAAAAGCAGTTATGTTAAATGTATTGTATACTTTCAGAAGGCAAAATTTCCGGCCCCTACCTCTTATAGACTTTGAGAAAAACTGCCTTTTAAAATAACATTGATATAGATAGGCGCGCAAATTTGTGACACGGCCTCTTAAGACTTGCAGCTCGACCGAAACATCCCGGGAAGCCACGACCGAGTGTGGGCTTTAAGACTTGCAGCTCGACCGAAACATCCCGGGAAGCCACGACCGAGTGTGGGCTTTAAGACTTGCAGCTCGACCGAAACATCCCGGGAAGCCACGACCGAGTGTGGGCTTTAAGACTTGCAGCTCGACCGAAACATCCCGGGAAGCCACGACCGAGTGTGGGCTTTAAGACTTGCAGCTCGACCGAAACATCCCGGGAAGCCACGACAGAAAGTGGGCTTCGGGACTTGCAGCTCGACCGAAACATCCAGGGAAGCCACGACAGAAAGTAAGCTTCGGGACTTACAGCTCGCCCGAAACATCCAGGGAAGCCACGACCGAAAGTAGGCTTTAGGACTTTCAGCTCGACCGAAACATCCCGGGAAGCCACGACCGAAAGTGGGCTTTAGGACTTTCAGCTCGACCGAAACATCCCGGGAAGCCACGACCGAGTGTGGGCTTTAAGACTTGCAGCTCGACCGAAACATCCCGGGAAGCCACGACCGAGTGTGGGCTTTAAGACTTGCAGCTCGACCGAAACATCCCGGGAAGCCACGACCGAGTGTGGGCTTTAAGACTTGCAGCTCGACCGAAACATCCCGGGAAGCCACGACCGAGTGTGGGCTTTAAGACTTGCAGCTCGACCGAAACATCCCGGGAAGCCACGACCGAAAGTGGGCTTTAGGACTTTCAGCTCGACCGAAACATCCCGGGAAGCCACGACCGAGTGTGGGCTTTAAGACTTGCAGCTCGACCGAAACATCCCGGGAAGCCACGACCGAAAGTGGGCTTTAGGACTTTCAGCTCGACCGAAACATCCCGGGAAGCCACGACCGAGTGTGGGCTTTAAGACTTGCAGCTCGACCGAAACATCCCGGGAAGCCACGACCGAAAGTGGGCTTTAGGACTTTCAGCTCGACCGAAACATCCCGGGAAGCCACGACCGAGTGTGGGCTTTAAGACTTGCAGCTCGACCGAAACATCCCGGGAAGCCACGACCGAGTGTGGGCTTTAAGACTTGCAGCTCGACCGAAACATCCCGGGAAGCCACGACCGAAAGTGGGCTTTAGGACTTTCAGCTCGACCGAAACATCCCGGGAAGCCACGACCGAGTGTGGGCTTTAAGACTTGCAGCTCGACCGAAACATCCCGGGAAGCCACGACCGAGTGTGGGCTTTAAGACTTGCAGCTCGACCGAAACATCCCGGGAAGCCACGACCGAGTGTGGGCTTTAAGACTTGCAGCTCGACCGAAACATCCAGGGAAGCCACGACCGAGTGTGGGCTTTAAGACTTGCAGCTCGACCGAAACATCCCGGGAAGCCACGACCGAGTGTGGGCTTTAAGACTTGCAGCTCGACCGAAACATCCAGGGAAACCACGACCGAAAGTGGGTTTTGGGACTTGCAGCTCGCCCGGAACATCCAAGGAATCCACGACCAAAAGTGGGCTTTACGACACAGAATACAATTTTTGTTTTGTACTTTTACAAAGGGGGTGTTCACGTCTGCATGATTGCATGGCAAGTGTATCTTGGAAGTAAAGAAGCCCCTCGCTGAGGGGACCCTATAGACCTTGGAAAATCGTGACTGTGAAACGGGTTTAATAAACGTAAACGTAAAAAAAAGAATGATTTTGACGTGACAACGTCTAATAAATCGATGAACAGCGGCTGCACGCACGATAAAGTGTCCCGTTACGCTCATTGTACGCTTGCGCCGCATATATCTCTCTTCCACTCGACTGTTTATAAAGTGAAGTGAAAAGTTATTGTGGTTTTCATTGCTTATTCCAACAACAATTTCGGCAATAGAGGTTAATTATTCTTGCATTTTAAAAATCTGATTACTAGTATAATTTCAAGTATTTATTCTTTTATTATTAAAATAAAAATGATTCAATTTTATTCACAAAGTATGCAATCATTTCATCAATGTTGTGTTATGACGTCACGTTAAACTATCGTCCGTAAACCGACTTTACAGACAACCAATTTTTTTATGGATAAATTTCTGTATATTTTAAAGTTTTCTGCTTGTTGTATTCATACAGGCCAAAATACGGGCAGTATACAACGTTAAAGTGCCAGAGATGAACTTGTGTCGGTTAAAAACCCCGACACAAGTCATCATTCTGGATAGAGTGATTGCTTATGCTGTAAACTGGCCATATGTTTTTGGTAAACCTATGTGCATGCAATCAGCAGAAAAATTAAAAATGCACAGAAATTTTCCATGAAACATAGTTTTGACGTTTACTTTTCTAATTATTTTGCAATTACAAGCGGTCCCACTCAGTTAAAGGGGTTGCTTAATTCCGTGAAATAGGAGGGTTGGGGGGCGTGGGGAGCGTTCTTTTATCCCCTTTGAAACTACGCTCATGTCTGGCGCCAACACTTCCCTTCCTCATATTCCAAAGATTTTTTTTAGAATTGTAAAAAAAAATGAGTTAAAAGCTCGCTGATGATGCGACATTTGAACTGGCTACTAACGTACCATGTTCTAGTAGGTTTTTTTTTTTCACAGCGATGATTCAGTTTGCAAATGCAAGTGATTCACAGTGTTAAAAGCAAAAAAAAATATTAGCTCTCGGATTTCAAATGCTCCGAACGATTTTTTTTTCCCCGCGTATATCGATTTGGCCCAACCGATTATTCGAACGAATCGATCTCGTCCATATCCCCACACCTCGGAGCGCGCGTGCAGATATTTCACCCCCGGGGAGGGAGGAGTTCGTGTGCCTTATCGGCGCTCCCCAGCGATGCTGCTCGTCTTGATTGTGCCCTGGGTCCACCCTGTCAGGGGGGGGGAAAGGGGTCACTCGAACAACCCCTCTCTCTCCTCCCTTCCCCCTTCGCTTCTGCTGCGCCGTTTTCATCGTTTTTAATGAACGGCTGCCGCGCGCTAGGCCCACGATCAGATTAACGGTCGATCATCAATTCCGCCGCGGGAAGAGAGAGCGCCGTTGCGGGTTGGGGGGGGGGGGGGGGAGAAATGCGTGGACCCGTCTCGCTGACGGGCGATATCGCGACAAACGCTCGCTGGTCTGTATCTATCCCCCCCCTTCTCTCTCTCTCTCTCTCTCTCTCTCTCTCTCTCTCTCTCCTCCACGTCTTCGCTCTGTCGCCGAGGCAAGAGACGGGGAGTGTCCTCTCTCCGGCCGGCCAGGAATCCGTAATCAATCTTGTAAAATGGCCTTTTTGGAAAGGCAGGACCAGGGGCGCGGACCAGCGCGGGGTGGTGGGGGGTGGGTGGTGGTTGAAGAAGGGAGGGGGGATGAGACGAGGACTAGCCACCAAGGTCGCATCGCGGTCCCACGGGCGCAGCCTCGCATCGCCTGCCAAATCCCGCGGGTAGTACCTGAGTGTCTCCTCCCTTCTCTCCGCAGCGCCGACGCGACGGGAAGAACGATTCGATTATTGACCGAATCGACTCATCGATTCACGCGAATCGAAGTTTCCGAGCAGTGATCCGTTCAATAAAAAAAAAAAGGAGGTTGTCTGCAAAGTCGGGTTACGGACGATAATTTTACGTGATAACGTTATAAGAAAACATTGATGAAAAATTGCAAATTTTTCTAGTTTTCAAAAATTATTTACAGTTTTTGCAAATTTAATTAAAATAATTTGTTTAAACATAATAACGAACAATTAGTTATAGAAATAAACTGAAATCAAATCAATGTCAATGAGTTGTTAATTTGATATGACGAAATTGGACACAAATAAATCAATTTTTTTTAATGTGCTGCTTTTAAAAAGCCCGCCTTAACCTGTTTGATATTATAGAAGATTTTCTCGCACGGTGGTTGGCCGGTTCTTGCACGCTCGGCTCAGGCGGAACGTGACAATGAGTCATTCTTTTTCGTGCGTGCAGCCGGCGTTCATCGATTTATATGACGTTATCACGTCAAAAAAAGATCCGTCCATTTCGTTCCTTTAAGTTATGACCTCCTTACAACGTGATCCGACACATCGCAACTGGTTCGCCTTTTCAAGTATTCGTCACGTCCAGGCGGCTGGCCTCATTCGCCCGCCTGGCTGGTCATCGTCTGTAATAATTTTGAAATTTGGGCTTCTGGCAGCACAAATTGAGCACTAATTCGTGACATGAAATTCAGTTCAAAAAATTGATATTTTGCCTTGGTTGGTCGCCAACTTGACGTCAAGTTAGCGACCAACTTACTATATGTAGAGACCGGAAAAATTCGTGGATTCATTTCACGATATGATAGAATCCAAACAACTATGAATCGCAAGCGTCCCAGTTGACAGGTGTCACGAGTCGGTAACCAATGAGCAGGTGGCATTTGCCTGAGTATGTAGGGGATTGTGGAGTCTATCTTAGAGGTCATCCAAAGTGCGAATTTTTCCAGTCTCTAACTATATGCTATAACGTTTTTACATAATGCAGCACAAATTCTGTTTTCTACGGCACAAATTAGCACAAATTGAGCACTAATTTTTGACAAATTTTGACCTTGAAATTCTAATGTGTGGTCACCAACTTGACACACGTGTCTGGGGTAGCTAAAATTCCGAATGTGTAGCTGTATTCTGTTAAAAAAAAAAAATGTGCGCGTACACATTTCATAAGCTCTCGCAGATGACTTTAGTAAACATAACCCAGACAATCACGAATAATGATAATAATGCGAATCTTGTTGAGTTGACAAACTTCGCTCCCACCCCTTTTCAGGTTATCATTCCCCCCCCCCCCCCCCCATCCCTTTTGATTAGTTATCGTTTGCTCTTGTTGAACAAGTGACACGCGGCGATTGCTGATGACTCGCAACGTTATGGCATAGCGTTTCACGAACGAAACACGTCTATTCCTCTCTTCGATTTATTTAAATTTGCAAATAAAATTTTCCCCCCATTCAAGTAAACTAGTTTTAATTTTTTTTTTCCAAGGAATGTGCTGTAAAGATAGTTTTAATAAGAGTTAGTTTCTTGATTTTCTTCTATTACGCTTGAATACATTTTGTGAAAGAGGAAAAATATTGACTATTCGTAGAGACCGGAAAAATTCGCGGGTTCAATGACCTCCAGGATAGACTCCAATATCCTCTACACACTCGGGCAAATGCCATATATACATTGGCTGCTGACTTGTGAGTCGTCTCGACTGGGTGGCCTGTGATTCGACATTTCTATGAGTGAGGGTCTCTAATTGGCCCTCAGTCCTCCAGATTAACAGTGAACCAATGGCAGAAGCCTCACTAAGGTATAATTATTTGAATTTTAGCATAACACGAAATGAACCCGCGAATTTTTCAGGTCTCTAACTATTCGTAAACAAATGTAATTGTAATTTTTGCGTGGGCTAGTATCGGCGTCAAGAGCATCATAATATAAAACATTACTTTTGTTGTTTTTATCACATGTGTATAGTTATGCGATTATTAGGGACTGGAAAAAAATCTCGTTAGTTCAGTGACCTTCAGGTTAGACTCCATTATCCTCCGCGTACTCGGGCAAACGACGACCGTTCACTGACTTGTGAGGCTACTTTGACTGAGAGTCGCTAATTGGGGAAAGGTCCTCCAGATTAACAATGAACCAATAGCAGAATCAGCACAAATGTATAATTATTTTAATATTCGGCATACCACGAAATACATGCGCAATTTTTTTTCCGGTCTGTAGCGATTATCAGCCAAATGATTAAGGGGTATATATAAACAAGTAATTGGTCACCTGGTTTGGAAAGCACTTTCGTGCAAGGTTTTTTTTTAATTTAGTAATTAATGCTACCTCTCAGGTAAACGTTCCAACGTACCGCGTAATAAAGCGAACCTTGGATTTATATCCATTACGCAGACGGCAGCTTAAAGAGAGAGAGAGAGAGAGAGAGAGAGAGAGAGACACGTGCAGTTAATCCTGCTATTAATTATGAGACCGCTTTGGATTCTCTCTTTGCGAACTTTAGTTTCCTCTTGCTTCGAGGCTCATCAGTCCATGTCGAATCAGCTCTTATACTTCAGCTCGCCCTGTTCATTCATTACGGCAAATTTTTTATTTTCTATTCGGCGTGGAATGAAAAATCTGTTCTTTCAGAAGCAGGCTGTGTTCAAACCTAGACGTAAATGGATGTCGAATTAAAAGCCCGCTGAGCTTGTTTGCCTATCGGATAAACTGCCATAAATTTGTTTCTTTCGAACGAAATCAATGGTACACAGCCCCCGGGGAAGTCATGTGTCAAGAATCACCGACTAAATTGTGAGTTAAAACGTTCGGAAGATTGAATGTCATGTATAACTAAAATATTCTATATCTCTTTTCAGTATAAGAACTGATAAATCCGTCTGTAGATTATGAATCGATATTTGTTTACGACCTCTTAGTAGAAAAAATGTTTTTTTTTTTTAATGTAATTTCGACATAACACACACTATTAAAAATAAAACAATGGGAACCTCTAATATATAAATAACTATCGTATGTATGTTGAAAAAATGTTATGCCTCAATATTAAGGTTAAGATAACGCTATCAGCCTTCAACGATGCAACTATGGGTGGCTAAACTCTCCCTGCGTTGAATTTAGTTGCGAAAAACTATCACTTATTTATAATGACGCATAATTTTAAGACGTCCGCTGTGATGGCGCATTGTTTAAGTTGAATCTTTAGAATAATCAGAATATGTGCTATTTTTTTTTGGTTGGTTTCTTTTTACTTAATAGTATTATTCTTTTATCCTACAGCTAGCATTGCTTTTTCTTTTTTTTTTACATTTTTGTAGACATTCAATAAAGCTTGTACTTGTATGCAGATAAAACTATTAATATTTTGTGATAAATGTGAATTTAAAACTCAATTAGAGATGGTACGTTGATAAGGAATAATTTAAGAATGGCCTATTCCATACTTGACTAAATGTTCATCTGACCGCTTTAACTTAGATCATAAGCGTTGACAGACAGGGAGATCCGCCTGGAATATGGTTGAAGTAGAAGACTGAAAAATTCGAGGATTCATTTAAGGTCAAATTTGGACGACTCTCTTGACTTCGAAAACAATTCCCCTTAGGTTGTACTACAGGACCCGAAGAACTCTAGGGCCAGTGGCAAAGATCGTCGCAGAGGAAACATCTTCCTCGCTGTAGCGGTGCCCACTGAAGTGAATTTAGATCTCCACAGCTCCGCAAAGGTACCAACTGTGGCATACCCGTTTTCCTCGACCTCCTGTCACATGCCACGTCCTCATTACACGATTCGGCACGTCTTGTAACAGATGCTGCCAACAGTAGAGTCGTAAATGGCTGCGACAAAGCATGCTGGGACATCAAGTACAAGACAAAGTAAACGTTGACTCTGGCCAAGTGCTTGGCCGAAAACGTGTAAAAGCGGGGACCAGGACGAACAGCAGATCGATGTACTAAATTTCACCGGTAAAAGTCAGGAACCTGCAAGCCGGTAAAAAACAAGTGGGATGTAAGATCGCAATATACCCGTTCCATGCTTGCTTTAAGAGAACAAGGCAGGAATGATTTAGAAAAAACATTATTCGGTACTAACTGAATTTCGGAAAAATGGGACACCGGGGTATACTTAAATGCTCTTTATTTAACAAAACACCGCTCTTGTAATATTGAGCAGTTCTCAAAGCGTGTGGTATCTCTAGGGACCGGAAAAATTCGCGGGTTCAGTGACCTCTAGGATGAACTTTATAGTTCTACGTACACTCGGTCAAATGTCACCCTCTCATTGGCTGCTGTCTTGTGGATGTGTCCCAACGTAGCGGCCTGTGATTCGATTGAGTGTGATTGAGTGTTTCTCATTGGCCCAGAGTCGTCCAGGTGAGTTGTGAGCCAATAGCAGAGGCAGCACTGAGGTATTACTATTTTAATTTCAGGCTGTCGTGAAATGAATCCGCGAATTTCTCCGGTCTCTAGGTATCTCACACCAGGTATATAATAACTTGGGCACGTGAAACAAATGACTGACTCGTGAGCGGTTAGATGGAGAACTAGCTTTGAATATATATACTGTATAGAAGTCGCGAGTGGATAGGATTTACTCTACGTTTTTCAGAAGCGTATGATGAGCAGCTTGGGAACTTCACCGCTGCATTGCGCTGCCGTAACGTCCTGTATCGTCTTAGTTGTTATTTACACGTTAGAGCGAAGCACTGTCGCCCGCTGTCATTCCCCGCACCCCCCCCCCCCCTCTACATTCACTGCAGCTCGAGGACGTTCAACGGGAGGGGGAAGGGGTGTTTGAAGAGTTCGACACTTGTCCTCTTAGGGACCACCACATGTCGATGCCCTAGAGATGGTGGCGATTGCGGCGGTGAATTAACCAACTACCTCAAAACCGTATTAGAAATTTTTAACCTGGGCTGGCGACTTCCATACAGTATATATATATTCAAAGGGACTAGTGACTAGCACAGGGTCTGGCTGCACGCCGGCCCCTGTGTCCCCTGAGGCGCAGAGATGACCCCTGGCCGCCGCCAGGCCTGGTGAGGAGGGAGGGGTGTAAGGGGGGCAAGGGGCTGGCGACCTTGCCGCGTGTGTCCCGGTCCAGACTAACTGGTTCCCCGCGCGGCGGCGGCGGGCAACAGGTGCCTGCCCCGCGGTCACTCGCTCCGCCGCTGGGATGGCGCGCCGTCGTCGATTGTTCCTTGCCCCGTCGCCGCCACTCTTTCAGCCGGGAGCTGTCGTGACTCAGGAACACACGATAGATTGAACTGTCTAACAAACTGTCCTCAACCGTCTCGACCTAGCCGTGCGCTCGCCAGTACCATGCCGCGATTGGAAATGGCGAATCTATTCCCCGGTTCTCGGGAACCCATGTTGGACACTGGCAACAGTGTCAGGCATGTAAAAGACCCATCTTTCTCCTAACCACGTATACACTCTAGCGGGATCAGTTGCCTGGGGGAGTATTGGTGAATTCTATAAGGTGTGAACCTAAATTATATGTCTAAGTTACGACATTTCTAAGTTATGACCGTTCTTAGTTGTATGTTTCTAAGCTGTGATAGTTCTGAGTTATGATTTTCTAAGTTATGATGGTTCTAAGTTGTGTGTTTCTACGTTACGACAGTTCTAAGTTATGACTAGGGGCAGGCATTTTTTCGCGTAAAGATCTGAACACTTATTAGACTGCAACAAGGTATACCCCGCACCTGTAGTTTCTTCCTTGCGATTGGCGGCCGTCTGCGAGAGAAGTCGTCGCCTTATTTGACCGAGCCACTGAATCACTGTGATTGGTGTTGAAACAATCGATATGTACCTGGGAGAAACTCTCCCAATCGCTAAACACAGACGATGCTACAGTGTTTTAACGTTCATCTAGTATCGAAATCTTTTCGCGAAAACTGCATGCCCCTAGTTATGACTTTCTAAGTTATGACCGTTCTAAGTTGTGTGTTTCTAAGCTGTGATAGTCCTGAGATATGATTTTCTAAGTTACGACGGTTATAATTAGAGACCGGAAAATTTCGCGGTAGGCTAAAATACAAATCGTTATACCTCAGTGCTGCCTCTGCTATTGGTTCACAACTCACCTGGATGACTCTGGGCCAATGAGAAACACCCAACCAAAGCTTTATCGAATCACAAGCTACTACGCTGGAACGTCTCACAAGACAGCAGCCAATGTGTGGGTGGCATTTAACCTAGTGTACGTAGAACTATGGAGTTCATCCTACAGGTCATTGAACCCGCGAATTTTTCCGGTCCCTAGTTATAAGTTGTATGTTTCTACGTTACGACTGTTCTAAGTTTTGTGTTTCTAAGTTGTGATAGTTCTAAATTATGATTTTCCAAGTTACGACTGTTCTAGGTTGCGTAGTTCTAAGTGACGTTGTTTTCAGTTATGGCGGTTCTAAGTTGTGTGTTTCTAAGTTATGATCGTTCTAACGTATGCCAATTCTAAGTTATGTCTTGTTTTTAAGAATTATAAGTTATACTGTTCTCAGTTGTGACTCTCTAAGTTAAGTGGAGATAACCCTTGTAAAAATGACCATCTCGTTAAATTTCAATGAACAGTTAATACTTTAAAGTTTCCCTTTGACTTTGTGAACTTTGGTTCGCGCAATCTGCCACATATGGCAGCACCGTGATTACACATTTCCGTTCCATTCGACTTCCATTCCATTCACGGAAATTACTCCTGCCGAAAGCCATGTACAGAAAGCTAAGATGTTACACTTTAAAAAACTAACTTGTAGGATAATGTAATGTAATTGACGAACAACGTTAACAACAGATATGGAAACAAAATGAAAACTTTTGTAGACGACGCAAATAAAACAGCGCGTACGGTATGTTTTTGTGACGGACTAGCATATATATGTATATAGATAGATAGAGATAGAGCGAGAGCGAGCGAGCAAGAGTGTATGATGGTTTGCTTTTTTAAACAAATGAACGTGTCTTTATCCGAGCTTGATAAAATTTTGCACTTTTTTATCTTCAATACAAGAGGAAGGTCACTTTTTACGTGGGACTTAGAAAAACTACCCCCGACAACCTTTCCCACCACTGTGAAATAAATGGTGGTACATCTTGATGAATTTTTGCACATTTTACGTTTAAAATAAGATGGAAAAATAATGTTTGCATCTCCGGATTCTCCGAACGTACAAACGAAAAACATTGAGTATCCTCAATATTTACAATTGAAGGCTTTATATATATATATATATATATATATATATATATATATATATATATATATATATATATATATATATAAGAGAATGTTTCATTGATTTTTTTACACCCAAATGAAATCAACTGTTCAATCCGGTTTGGTAATATTTTTCAAATTCAACCTTGGACCTAAATAAGAGGAAAATCACTGTCTCCCTGAGATTTAGACCTGTAGAGCCTCTTCACTCTGAGAAAAAAGCGGGCAACGCCGGATACTTTAGCTAGTGTGTATACATGTTCTAATTCCGGATGACTTGCAGGCGGAAAGTGTGAATGGTGACTGATGCTGACACCAGTACCTAAAAGGTCCCAACACTTTAGTCGCATCGCCTCATGTTGGGTCACTCGGCGTTGTTCACTTGTTTCTTTACTTGCTGTCCTTTTTCTTACATTTAACTACCAGTATTCTTCCTTTTCACCTTCACCTGGCTACAAATCACCCAGGGACCTTCATAAATTTACGAACATCTTCGCAAATTTACGTGCACTGAATTCGCTTACTTTGAACATGAATCCAAAGTATATATTCTTGGTATATTAACAAAACATCCAAAAACTGGTTAAGTCTACAGTAAGGTCACCCTTATTTTTCCCCACGTCTTTGTTTACCTTTTTCAAAGAACGAATCATACAACTCGGGAGTCGAAATACAGTGCAGTCTCTACTAAGAATCTGTTAAAAATTATAAAGAACACTTCGTTTATTTGAGGTACATAAATTCGCCGTTGAAAAGTCCGTACATTTATTCATTCAACACATACGCAGGACTCGGAATCAACATTTATCATTCAGCACTCAGCATGTTGAACTAAATCGAACAGGTAAAACGAGTTGTGGTGGACACTGCAGACAGTAAATAAATTACCTCCGCTCGAATATGTACACGAATGTTAACAATTTATTAACGTGGAAAAAGTGTGGCTCTATCTATACCCGCGTCTTGATTACTGAGAAAAAAAAGCCTGGAACCTGACAACTATGTATGTAGCTTAGACAGATTGTCCATAAAACAACGTCCCAGTTTCAGTGGTATGTTATGACAAACTAGCTGCAGTACCCGGCGTTGCCTGGGTTGAACACAGGATGATATATTGTCCGCGAGTTAAAGTGAAATTGATAGAGCTATATAAACCGTGCGGTGTACATAGAGAAACGACGAAAAATTACTGTTTGTGTGTCTATAACCTATGATTTTCTGTTTACCCACGGCGATAGGTTGAACGGTTTAGAAGATGATGCGCTGCAGCGCCATCTAGCGGGCGAGTTATAACAAAATGGAACTTGCGAAAATATTCTCCGTGTTAAAATATCTACGCATACCTACCAATTTTCATGGCAATCGGTTGAATGGTTTAAATGTCCATGCACTGCAGTGCCATCTAGCGGCAAGTTACAAAAAAAATGGATAGCATGAAAATCTTCTTCATGAAAAAAAAATCGATGTGCCAACTTTCATAGCGATCGGTCAAACGGTGTCGGAGTTTTATCAACGTCATACATATACATACCAACGTCATATACATATATATGGGTAACTTGCAAAAGGCTAATGTAATGTAACATCTAAATGCGCAAATCATTAAATAAAATATCACCCACACATGTTTGCATGTAAAGAAAAATCATACACGAAAAATACACGACCGTGAAAATTTAAAGTTTATTCATAATAGATAGAGACCGGAAAAATTCGCGGGTTCAATGACCTCCAGGATAGACTCCACTACACTCTACACACTCGGACAAATGCCACCTGTTCATTGGCTGCTGACTTGTGAGTCGTCTCGACCGAGTGTCTGTGATTCGACACTTCTATGAGTGAGGGTCTCTAATTGGCCCTCAGTCCTCCAGATTAACAGTGAACCAGTGGTAGAAATAGCACT
The DNA here is from genome assembly GCF_032445375.1 of Bacillus rossius redtenbacheri. Classification (NCBI taxonomy): domain Eukaryota; kingdom Metazoa; phylum Arthropoda; class Insecta; order Phasmatodea; family Bacillidae; genus Bacillus; species Bacillus rossius. The sequence continues at coordinate 43,451,561 of NC_086338.1, read as the reverse complement.
AAGGTATAATTATTTGAATTGTAGCATATCACGAAATGAATCCGAGAATTTTTCAGGTCTCTAATAATAGAATATTTCGCTTGCGTTCAGCATCGATCAACGCCATGGACAATGTTTTTAAATGTAAAACTCGCATCAGCGGGAACGGGAACGAGAGCGTATAAATCAAACAAGGAAGACCACGTCGGACTTGCTGCTTCGCCTGTGGCGCGGCTGTCGCCGTCCGGGCAAACAGTCCGCTGATGGATGGGGCCCGCAGCTGGCCGAAGGCTGTCTTCAGACCCCTGTCAGCCTGGACAGCTGACTCGTTGATTGGCGGAGCGCGGCGAGAAGAACGAACCTGCGCGCGCACAGGCACTTGTCTCGTCAGGTGTGTGTGTGTGTGTGTGTCAGCGAGGCGGGATGATAAGCGCGATGCTCGCCGGTGCTTCTAGCGCGGTGTCTGTCTCTGGACTGGCGCGCAGTCTTCTCGTAGTCACAGGACAACTGTGGAGATCTGAGCGGTGACCGTAACATTATATGACCGAGAAATGAAGATTAAGGTGTAATTCAAGTCCCTCAAGTGCTTTCAATAATCTGTACTCGTTTCACGCCTAAAAATAACCTCTGAAAACATGCGTTTTTAGCCGTTTTAAGTCTTCTAAAAATACAGTTTTAAAACTTAATCCGAAATCAAAAAGTACTTTTCGGCCCTCAGCGAACTCTTAAAATGCTTTTCGTAAGTTCGGATATCTTGAGTAGTTTTGAAATCACGTTGTTTTTCCTGAAGCTGTGCGCACCGCGTGTGTGATCGGGTAGGCGGATCTCTTAAGGGACCCGTCTACCTGGACACACACACGCGCGCGTAGAGACAGGAAAAAAAAAATCCTCTGGATTCATTTCGCGACACGCTAGGATCCAAACGAATGCACCTTTTGATTGCTTCTGCGATCGGCTTGCAGTTCATCTCAAGGACCTTTGAGCCAATGAAAGGCCTTCAACCGAAATAGTATTTAATCGCAAGCATCCCAGTTGACCGGTGTCACGTGTCATTAGCCAATGAGCCGGGTGGCGTTTGCCTGAGTATGTAGGGGATTGTGAAAGTCAACGATGAGGGAAAAAGCGTGAATGCCGCCGCAAAAGAATTTGGTATCAAACGGATGACTTTGATCAGATTGTTGAAGAAATTAAACGAAGGTGGTGATTCATCCATGGGTTATGCAACACCGAGGCAAGTATTTTCTCCCACGCAAGAGGACTCTTTAAAGAAATACTTGTTACAAATGGCTTCAATCTTCTATGGATATTCCCCAAAAGACGTTTGTCATTAATATTTTCTTTTATATATTAATATTGTCTTATTAAGATAAGATTTATTGATAATTATATAAATATTCAAGTCTGAATTTGATAAGAAACACTGAAACTTATTACAAAGTTAAGCTTAAGATACGTTGATGTTTTGTTGGTTATATTTTCAGTTTATTATTCAAAGAAAATTACCTTTAATTTAGTTGTTTTGTCACTAAAAGACTATAAATAAAAAGTTGATTATCAAAAAGAAATTTTATTTCATGTCTAGTTAACATTCAACCCATCATTAGGCTAGACATTCTAAGTGCTCAATTTGCCCCTTACCCTCGCTCAACTTACCTCACCTATGGGGTGCGTTGAGCATACTTGACTTTCTGCATTTAAACAGCTGTAGCTCTTAAATTCGACTTATAAGAAATAAATTACTATGGACACTTTTGCAAACGGATAAATTCGTAATCCTTCAGTATGCATAACAAGCCATTAATTCTTATCGTTGAGGAGCTATAACCGCTCAAGTGAAAAAGTGCTCAAACTAGCCACGCCCTACCTTTCCTACAATCAACAACTCTAAACTCGCTGACAATCGATTATTTTTTACGTGACAACGTCTAATAAATCGATCAACGCCGGCTGCATGCCCGAAAAAGTGTCCCGTAACGCACATTGTCCCGTTAAGTTGTGTCCCGTTACGCTCATTGTACTATTGCGCCGCATCTATCTCTCTTCCACTCGATTGGAACAACCATCAATTTAACTTTTTCGAGGCACATTTAACTTGAAACACTCCCATTCGTTTCCTACTTTTCCTATCATCGTCCTTTTCCTTGACAGAATGACACAGATTGGAAGAAGTTAAATAGAAAACATGTATAAAAGTTATAATTAAAATAATCTCTTCGTTAAAGTAATAAACATATTTGAATTAATGAGTGCAAATAAAAGTAAATTTATCAATTAAATTGTATATTTAATTGCACTCCTTCATTGTATCCATAAAAAATAGTGATAATTAAATAAAAAAGATTCAATTTTATTCATAAAAGCATGCAATCATTTCATCAATGTTATGTCACGTTAAACTATCGTCCGTAAACCGACTTTACAGACAACCATTTTTTTTTTTTACGATACCTAAATGATGTTATCTACGGTAACGCACTTTCGATCACGTTACTTCAATTTTTTTTTATCCGTAGATGGCAGCCTAGTCGTCAAAAATTTGTACCTGCATGATAAAACAACGCGGTGTTCCTGGCTTTCAGACGCGTGGTCGTTGGTCGCACTCTGTCTCGGTCGAGGCGGTCCTTGGACGTGCTGGTAGGTGGAGCGTCGGAGACCCCACCAGCCCCGGGACCCATGCGTCTTCGTGCGACAGCCGGTCCCCTGTCCCGTACCGGCTAAGGCTACACGCGACAAATAGGACGCTGGCCATAATAATGTGGACTCCAACAGACCGCAGGGGGTGGAGGGGGAAAGAAACATAATCGCCCGACGCCACGCGGCCGCGGCGAGACACTTTTCTCTTGTCGCACGCGTAAATCTTCTCCTTACGCCTCTCTTGTCTTCTTTATTCATTCCTCCGCATCGTTCTTTCTTTCCTCCGAACATCTCGCACGGAGAGGCTGTTATTTATTAAAACTCTCTCCACCCAAGAGGGTTTCCGTTCGATATCGGGCGAAACGAATCACTGGGTGGAGGAGGAGGAGGAGGAGAAAAAAAAAATTTCGAAAACTTTCGGACATCGTTCACGAGTCGTCGTCGTCTCTGCCGGGAGCAAGGGTGTTGACGTATTGTTACGTGTATCGTCGACTTGGATTTAGCTGCTCCGGTAGTTTACTGTTTCGAAACCCGCGAGCCCTAATGGGGCATTAGCATATACGTGTCAGCCTCTGTCGCGCTCGTAATAGATTCTGTCCACCTCTCGGAGAACTTGAGATGGCAAAACGGCGATACCATCCGAATACGCGACGGCTAAACTCGGCTCGCTACAAGGCTGGCATACCGGGAACTGGAAACAAGCACATGTACAGAAACATCCCATATCATGGGAAAAAAAAAAAAAAAAAATGGGGGTTGTCTGTAGGGACTACAGAATTGTATCCCCTTGGAAAGGGTACCTTTCAGGATTTTCTGTACAAAGACACAGCAGAAAAAAAACTGGAAAGGTACCCTTTCCGATTTCTTAAAATTCATATTATTTTCTGCTTTAAAATCGTGAAAGTTATCCCCTCTAACCTAACCTTACCTAACTTAACCTAATCTAACCTAACTTAACCTAAACTAACCTAACATAACCTAAACTAACCTAAACTAACCTAACCTAACCTAAGCTAACCTAAACTAAACTAACCTAACCTAACCTAACCATTCTAAGCACAAACATATCGCAAACTGGAAAAGTTACCTTTCCAAGGGAATAACTTTCAGGATTTTAAATCAGAAAATAATATGAATTTTAAGAAATCGGAAAGGCACCTTTCCAGTTTATTTTCAGCTGTGTCGTTGTACAGAAAATCCTGAATGGTACCCTTTCCGAGGGGATATACCTTTCCAGTATATATTTGCATTAAAACTAAAACATTTTAAGAAATCGGAAAGGATACCTTTCCAGTTCCTACCCAGCTACACTACCGCCACCATTAGTCTGAAAGGTACCCTGTCCAAGGGGATACAATTCAGCCCCCCCTGTCTGTAAAGTCGGTTTACGGAAGATAATTGTACGTGATAACGTTAATTATAGAAATAAACTGAAATCAAATCAATGTCAATAAATTGTTAATTTGAAATGACGAAATTGGAAAAATAAATCAATTTTTTTTAAATTGCTGTTTTTAAAAAGCCCGCCTCAACCTGTTTGATATTATAGAAGATTTTCTCGCACGGTGGTTGGCCGGTTCTTGCACGCTCGGCTCAGGCGGAACGTGACAATGAGCCATGCTTTTTCGTGCGTGCAGCCGGCGTTCATAGATTTATAAGACGTTATCACGTCAAAAAACAGGTTCGCGAAAGTACACCTTGATCTTCTGCCAGTTCATCTGATTTTGCAAATGTCAGGCCTATTTTATGGATTAGAGGCGTGAGTTAGCTTGAATGACCACCCACGTTGTTAAAAAAAAAGTTTTTCGATAAATTTTTACTTTATAAAATTACTAGCTGACGTATACCCAGCGTTGTCCGGGCTGAACACATTAAAAGTAACATAACTACCGAGTTTCAAGTATGTATAGGACATGCACTTGTAAAACGGGAATTTTTGATATTAAAAATCCCATTGATGGCTTAACATCGGTGAGTCAAAGATACGCATCCGTAAAACTGAGACGAAAATCTTCAGCTCAATTTTGTGGGAAGGCAGGTGACTTCCAGGCAAGACGTGATGGACGCACCATACGATAGCGCGTTACAAATTCAAGGCAACGCCATATATTTACGAAGTTCTAAACTAATCTTTTATTAGTTGCCTTTAGTTCGCTAGCAGCCTCGGGCTTCACCAAGAGGATGGGTTTCGTCAAGGAGCAGTAGGTATAGGAAGTTGCCACACCTTACTGTATGACCGTGTGGCGGGCACAGAGAAATTATACAAAACTCACTGTTTGTGTGTCTATGACTTTTTTTTTTTTTGCGTAGGTGGCGCTGCAAGCGGGAAAACAACAAAGCAGTACTCCCGCATGCGCTTATCTAAAACTCTATGCAATGCTCTTTAATGTGTGATCCTGAGGTCAAAACTCTACAACGCTCACAGTTGACACTAGTGTATTAAATTTTTTATAACGGGGCAATTCTTTTACGTACATGCTGTACTTCATGAAATTTATAGATGTGAGAGATACGTTAAAAAAAAAAAAAAAAAGAAGCATGTTTACGAGGCTGCTATTTTTCAACGTTTTGGACCCGCCATTTAAACTGGTAGGTGGGACGCACCACCCTAAAAAAAAAAAAAAAAAAAAAAAAAAAAACTTCATCATTCGCCCCCTCCCAATATTCGAATCTGAACGAGGTGGGGAAACGAGGTTGTCTCGCGGTGGGAACAACATCCTCTGTTGTGTGTCGCTTCTCTTGTCAGGCGCAGCGCCTCGGTTCAATTACCTAAAACCTCGCCGGATCGCGGGAAACGGCTCGGGGTTTGGTTGAAGGGGGTTGTGGAAGGGGGGTAGAGGGGGGAAGCGGGTGATGGGTTGGCAGAGGGGGGTGTTGGCCTCTGCTGGCGAGCCGGACTGCAGAAGAACCACTTCTTCGCCGCGCCTCACACTCCCGTACCCCCCCCCCCCCCCCCCGGCCCCAGTAATCGGCGGGGGGACATCGACATCCACTGCCGAGCCGCCGGAGCCCGTGCGTAAATTATCCCTCTCCTCCCGTCCGCAATCACCCGACTTTCCAGTTCCGCAACAAACCCACTTCAATCCCCCTTCCCCTTACCCGCTTTTCCCCGACACAAAAAAAAATATTCTTCTTTTTTTTTTATTTGCTAAACCTCGCCAACAACGGTACGAAGGCGTTCACGCCAAAAAGGGTTGTTCGGCCGCGCTTCGACCCCCGTGGTGGGAGGAAACAGGTGGAGCCGAGCAGGGCGTGACGTCACCATGCCTGCGCGCGCGGGGCTGCACTCTCATCGCGTCAGTCGCGTGAAACGCGGAATCTGTGGTTCACGTGGTCACAGCGGTCGGAACACCGGCTCCTGCGAGCTGCTCCAGAAATTTCCTCTGCATTTTTTTTTGTTGGAAATTATACATATTATTTAATTACGTTTATAGAAGTAATAGCTGCAACTATATTTCAGAATGGTAAAAAAAATTATTACTTAAAACTTCGTGAGGAGTATCGAAAAGTACACTTCGACCAGCCGGGACACGTCCGGAAAGAAGCGCGGCAGCCGTCGTGTGATGACGTCATGCGCAGTGGAGGACGAATTCGGGCAGCCTCTTGGTCTCTCCCTCACTGTTTTTTCTCCTTCCCGGATCCCCCCTCTCCTAACACAAAGACGAGGCCAATAAACGTCGTTGTCTTCCCGAATAAACGGCGACTCGAATAAGAAAATCTTTTCTCCTCTCCCACCTTCCCCTTCCCCTTCGCCGGCCAAAAATTGAGCCGTACACTTTACGACCGAGGCTATTTAATTTTTTAAAGGCCTGGTTGAGGTGAAGAAGAGAAGGGAGGTAAGGGAGACAGAGAGAGAAAGAGAATTTTTTTTTCTTCATAGCGGGGAGTCTGATGGCAGGTTACGAAGGAAGGTGGTGATGCCTTCCTGCAGTGTCCGAGACGGCCGGTGGGAGCGTGAGGTTGCGAGGGTTGACGACCCCACCTGTTGTTGCCGCGTTTGGGTCGCACCGCCCGCCCCGTTCAGGGGCGTATCTGCAGGGCCGGCGCGTCCACACAGGCGAACCAGGCAACCGCCCAGGGCGCCAAGTAGCTGGGGGCGGCGCAGCACGACACATAACACCTGATACAATATGTTTAACGATTATTGAAACTAGATGAAAATGAATTTTTGAAACAGTTTGGAATGTTTATATTGATATAAGTAATTATTTAAAGTCCACGGTGACCTGTTTATGATTTGTGATAAGTAAAAAAGTAAAAAAAAAAAAAAACCACAAGCCTGCTTACATTTGATTGTTGACAAAATCTTAGGCTTACGTGATGTATTTTGAGGCAAGGAAATATTTTTTTTTTTTTGGTGTCCGGATTGGGGGGGGGGGGGGATTAAGGTTTTTCGCATAGGGCGCCAATTTACCTTGCACCGGCCCTGCGTATCTGCGTCCGTGAAGCTCGCTGCTGCTTCCAGCACGGTGTCTCCATTTATGGACTGGCGCGCAGTCTTCCAGTCGTGCGCGGGACAACGGTGAGATCATGGAGCGATAACCATAACGTTATACGGCGGAGAAATGAAGATAAAGTGCGTAATGCAAGTCCCTTGGGTGCTTTCAAGAATCTATACGGGATGTTTCATGCCTAGAGACCGGAAAAATTCGCGGATTCATTTCACGACAGCTTGAAATTCAAATAGTTATACCTCAGTGCTGCCTCTGCTATTGGCTCAACACTCACCTGGACGACTCTGGGCCAATGAGAAACACTCAATCGAAGCTGTATCGAATCACAGGCCGCTACGTTGGGACACCTCCACAAGACAGCAGCCAATGAGAGGGTGACATTTGACCAAGTGTACGTAGAACTATAAAGTTCATCCTAGAGGTCATTGAACCCGCGAATTTTTCCGGTCCCTATTCATGCCTAAAATAGTATTCTGAGTTTTTGGAGTCGTGAATCGTGCACAATTTTTTTCAAAACCTTTGTCAGGTATTTGCCTACTCATCTCCGGGTAGTAAAAGTCATTGAATTTTTTTTACTATACCCACAGTTGTTTACAAAAGAGTCAACTGTATCATATATAATTAAGCCATGAAATTGTGCTCTTTGGTCTTTTATGCGCGTTTCAGTCATTTTTTACGCGTGTTAAAACGCAGTTTTTAAAAACCAAACCCGGAAAACAGGCCCCAACTCGGTTATCACGTGTAGTTTTCAAATCGCGTTGTAATATTATCTGAAGATCTTCACACCATGTGTGCGTGTGTGTCTAGGTAGGCGGGGGCCTTAAAACGGCTGAACGGGCCACGTGGTACCCGCCTTCGCCTTCTCCCGCGGTGTCTCCACGGGCGATGAGAGATGCTGCCTGAGGAGATGTTAACCTGCCAACGAATATCTCCTCTCTGTGCTCCGCGGGATAAAGAAGAATGAAAGATGCGCGGGAGTATTCCTTTTATTACCTCTTTCCTCCTCCCCCCGCTCCCACAAACCCGTGGCCGGCGCCGGCCGCCAGCTCACGAACGAGAATAGTCACGTTTAACTTCGTTAACTTTACTTCCTCTCTCACTCTCTCCTCGGGAGATTCCTCCCTCTCTCTCTCTCTCTCTCTCTCTCTCTCTCTCTCTCTCTCTCTCTCCTTCCCAACCCGAGAGGTGGACGTGACACGTGAGAATAATCGCGAGGTGAGTGAACCCAGACCTGCCCCGTGGTAGCGACGTGGGGAAGCAACTAGGGCCGTCTATATATATATATATATATATATATATATATCTTTTTTTTCGCGAAGGAAATCTTGAACGCTCGGTGGATTGCAGTATAAGTAGAGACCGGAAAAATTCGCGGATTCATTTCACGACATCCTGAAATTCAAATAGTTACACCTCAGTGCTGCCTCAGCTATTGGCTCACAACTCACCTGGACGACTCTGGGCCAATGAGAAACACTCAACCGAAGCTGTATCGAATCACAGGCCGCTGCGTTGGGACACCTCCACAAGACAGCAGCCAATGAGAGGGTGACATTTGACAGAGTGTACGTAGAACTATAAAGTTCATCCTAGAGAACATTGAACGCGCGAATTTTTCCGGTCCCTAAGTATAAGGTATGCCCACGCCAGCGGTGTCTGCCTCGTGATTGGTGACCCCCCTCCCCCCCGCAAGAGAAGCAAGTGTGCCTTCATTTTACCTGGCCTTTATTCATAGAGACCTGAAAAAATTCGCGGTTTCTATTTCGTGTCATGCAAAAAATTAAATTAATTATTTATACCTTAGTGCTGCTTCTGCCATTGGCCCACTGTTGATCTGGAGGACAGTGGGCCAATTAGAGACCCCTCCACTCATAGAAGTGTTGAATCACAGGCCATCCATCAGTCGAGACGACTCACAAGTCAGCAGCCAATATGAACAGTTCGCATTTGCCCGAGTGTGTAGAGGATATTGGAGTCTATCCTGGAGGTCATTGAACCCGCGAATTTTTCCGGTCTCTACTAATTAGTTATTTGATTATGTATTTATTCTTTATGATTAAATAATAGTTGTTATTATTAAATTTTATCCGGATCCGTGTAAATTTTGTCCACCCACCCTTTTCCCACACCGCCTCACCCCTTCACGGTACAACCAGTCACACTGTCCTGCTAGCGGTTGGGAATAGCAGCCTCCCGAAGTCACTCTCGAGAGAAAGTGAGCGATGCACTCACTCGTGACTTGCACGGATCCAGACATCATTGTACAGTCACTTAAAAAAAAAGCGAGTCTTTCAGTTCTCGCCAGTGATGTGTGTGTAACATCTAACCTCGGTAACGAGCTAATTCATGTGTTCTCATGATGCACGTACACTTATAACACGAAACTCGGACATGAAATTCAACGTAGAGTTCCTAAAAAAAAAAAAAAAATGCCGAGCGTGATAAATACCTACACGCAAACAATGTTTTCAACTACATTTCTTAACGCGAATCACAAGTAGTTTCCGCTTCCGAGCTATAATTCGCTGCCGGAGCAGCTACGCTGACTATTGAACCACTTAATTTCAGTTTCAGACAGTAATTTTAAACCATATAGGGGAAAGGCTCCGAACTAATAATAAATAAGTCTACTTTAAAAGAAACGAATTTCAATGATTAAATGCATGAATTGTAACGAAATAAATCAAAGGAAAGGACTGAAATGTGTGGAAATGTTATCTACTTGAACATTTTAATGTGAAATTACCGAAATAATCTGAAACTATACGGAAATGAAGTAAATCCACATGTACCGAAATTAGTCGGAAACCTAATAAAACAAATAAAATCATTTAATACTATAAAAATTGAATTATTTGTACCCAAATGTATTTAAACAAATAAACTGAAGTACAATTAGATAAAAAAGCATCAAAAGAACCCATTTATAACGAAATAAATGTACTTTAATAGAATGGCTTTGAACCAGATTTTTGACATGTACTATTGTTAAAATACTGACCATCTGTTTTAAATTAACTAAACAATTAATATTACAAAATTGTTTTTGGTTTTGTGAACTATGGCACAGAAGGCACAGAAGGCAGTCCCGTGGTTTCACGTTTCCGCTCCATGCGAGACTTCCGTTCCATTCACGAAATTACTTACCTCTGCCATAGCTATGCCGTACAACGAGAGATAAGATGGGACAGGAAAAATTCGCGGGTTCAATGACCTCTAGGATGAACTTTATAGTTCTACGTACACTCGGTCAAATGTCACTCCTCTCATTGGCTGCTGTCTTGTGGAGGTGTCCCAACCTAGCGGCCTGTGATTCGATACAGCTTCGGTTGAGTGTTTCTCACTGACCCAGAGTCGTCCAGATGAGTTGTGAACCAATATCAGAGGCAGCACTGAGGTATAACTATTTGAATTTCAGGCTGTTGTGAAATGAATCCGCGAATTTTTCTGGTCTCTAGAGATAAGATGTTACACATCATAATCTGTTCTTGAACAATGTCTGCTTTATTTCACTCGCTCGCCCAGACCAAGTTGCTTATCCAGAGCAAACTCGCCGTTGTATTGTCACAGCAGCCGCGGTAATAACGGTCCGATTGCCAAATCATCAAACAGCAGGTTCTGACTAGTTCCGCTCGCCATTTTTAATAATAATGTATTAAGAATTAAATTTATTTATTTGTTTTGTTTTATGTGTCATCCGCCAGTTGAGGGTCTTTACAAGATGAAAAAAAAAATTAAACAATCAAATCTGATACAATTACATATAACACACAAACAATTACACTGTTGACTAAAACCGACATTAAAAAATATACTTACCCTGAAAATACATGCAAAAACCCAACATGTATACAGACACTTACTTATACATCATCAAAGTTTAGAACAACCAAACTTAAATTTTCTTACAGCTGTCCCAAAATTCTGAAAGAAATACACATACTTTTTCTACTTTTTTTTTTACACCACAAATTCTATTTATTGTTTGATTGCAATATGGGATTTTTGAGCCAATCTCAGACATTATAACTCAGTAGTCAAAATTTGATAAGAAAACAGTTCATGAGAAATAGTGTATAATGAAAACCTATTGATTAGGACATTTTTATTTTGAAATTATAAAAAAAAACTAAGTGTAAAAAGAGTGACGTGAGACTGAAAGTTTTCATATAATTAGATTTTTTTTCCTGGATATTTTTTGATCCGTTGGAGTCAGAACCTATCCGTTGTAGTCAGAACCTTTCAATTGAATTCCAGAATTTTTAAAAAAAAGTTGATATTTTAATTAAGGTGATTAAGGCGAAGTGCGAGCAGAGCAGAGAGTCGGAAATTTGTTCCGAAAAAAAAAAAAAAAACTTCATGAACTCGAACTACCAAAGCGTTCAGGACGTACTACATACTTCAGGAGAGAGACAATGTCCACCTGCTGAATGTATGTAGGTGCGATAAAAAAAAAGATAGGTGTTTATAACCTCGAGCGGGGATTAAAAACACCCCCGCGCTACGAATTTATTTGCTCTGTGTGTGCGGGGTTTCACGTTGCTACAACTCTACTTTATTTTTTTCTCTATTCCTTCCTCCCTCCCTCTTCGTTGTAGAAACTTCTTTTCTTCATTACGCCCCTCGCCATCACCCCCCCCCCCCCTCCACCAAGGAAAAAGCCCCTAATCGTGCTCCGGGGCCGAGCACGGAAACCCGAGGCGAAGAGGCGCTAGCGTCGCGAATGGCCGCCGACCACCTGAAGCTATAAATTATAGAAAACAAAAAGGAGCGACGGGAGAGAGGGTGGGAGTGGAGAGAGATGAGAGAGAGAGGGTAGGGGATGTTAAACAGGGTTGTTCATGCGCTGTCTCCGGAAAGTGTTGGGCGGCAGCGGCATGCCAGAAGGACCCGCTCTCTCGGAGAGGAACTGGTAATTGCCGCGCTGCGGGCAACAACCGTCCAAGTCCTCGCGCTGGGCCTGGTTTTGGCGGTGAGGAGGGGGGGGGGGGTGTGAGAGAGAGATGCTTGCGCGCGTTCTTAGTCCAAATGGGCACTCCTGCTCCCGAAAATTAGAAGAAAAAAAAATTGGTTGTCTGTAAAGTCGGTTTACGGACGATAGTTTAACGTGACAACGTCATAAACAAAACACTGATGAAACGATTGCATACTTTTATGAATAAAATTGTATAATTTTTATTGAATCATCACTATTTTTGTATGGATACAAAGAAGGAGTGAAATGAAAGCTACAATTTAATTGATAAGTTTACTTTTATTTGCACTCATTAACTCAAATATGTTTATTACTTTAACGAAGAGATTATTTTTAACTATAACTTCTATACATGTTTGCTATTTAACTTCTTCCAATCTGTGTTATTCTGTTAAGGATAGGACGATGATAGGAAAAGTAGGAAACGAATGGGAGTGTTTCAAGGATGATGTGCCTCGAAAAAGTCAAATCGATGGTTGTTCCAATGGAATGGAGGAGAGATAGATGCGGCGCAACCGTACAATGAGCGTAACTGGACACGGCGTAACGGGACGATGTGCGTTACGGGATACTTTTTCGTGCGTGAAGCCGGCGTTCATCGATTTATTAGACGTTGTCACGTCAAAAAGAGCTCTGATGCTGCATCTCTATCGACGAGATGGTTCGCTGACGGCGTCTATCGTTGCGTGGCCTGGCGCTCTAATAGATCACCGACTAGTCTTCCCCCCTCCCTACCCCCTCATTTCCCAAATACGATCTGCTTTATCTCAAACACACACGCATCCAAAGAAACAACAGAGGAAAAAAAAACATCAATATTATATGCAAATTTTTAATTTTATATTAACCTAAAAAAAGAATCAATGACACCATCGAATAACTTTCGCGAAGCGAAAAATAGTCGCTCATATCAAAGTGTCATCAATAAGGGAAATTTTTTTAAAAAAAATTCGCGGGTTCACTGACTTCCAGTAACAACTCCACGACCCTCCGCATACTCGGACAGACTTCGCCTGTTCACTGGCTGCTTACTTGTGAGGCGTCGCATCTGGGTAACTTGTGATTTCACGTGTTACTTCTCTGACTAAGGGTTTTGTAATTGGTCAAGAGTCCTCCGAATTAACAGTGAACCAACATATGAAGAAGTAGAAAGGTTGAATATTTGGTTTTTTAGCATATCACGAAATTAATCCACGAATTTTTCCGATCTCTAGTCATCGAGAATGATTGCCTATATCCTAAACTATTATTAAAAAATTACTATTTAATAGACAAACGTAGAAAATTGTAGACTTGGGTTAGTTACTTTTCAATATGGGTGCCATTTTTAAGCACTGCCGATGTATAGACGATACCCAATATCCCGCCAAGTATTCTGAACCGTTATCAAAGTTGCATTTGTAAGTACCTGTGTGCCGTTGTAATGTTGGTGGCACTTGCGCAACTTATTTATTTATAATTATTTTTTTTTTATTTTTTTTGGGTGAACTGGTTTCCACACGTTTTCAGTGTTTTATTTTGGTATTTGTTAATGGTAATATGTCATTTAAAGATTTAAAGGTTAATTTTGAACGAAGTTGTAATAATTATAATTATGTGTAATTTAAATGTTTGAACATCAAGTTTTTTTTATTGTGTCAATGTATTTTTTTTGAATCTATTATGAATAATGTGTTTACAATTTAATTATTATGGTAAATATGTGAAGGTATATTTATCAAATTATAAGTCAATCTTTTTGTAATAGAATTAATGTATTATCGATCTTTTGATTTTCTAAAAAGTACTCTCTACGAGTGCCATGTTCAATGTCCTTCTTCGTCTTGCACTTACTGACCACAAACGGTCTTTTCCAGCACCTTGACGCCATGATGTAGTAACTTAAAAAATTCGTTCTTGTGTGATTTAAAGTTTTCAAGATGCATTAAGCATCTACAACCGCACTAAGTGGTAAGTTTTGTTGTTTTATGTCTCAATAACGTAGGGTAATATTTGTAACACCGGGCGTGTTAATATTCTTTGTTATTTTATGTTAATTAGCGGTTCCACGATACCGGCCACGCGGTAATCCACGATACCGGTCATGCGGTACACTTGAACCAACTTGTGCTGTGGTGTTGGGGGCCTGTCCCCGGCAGCCCGGAAGCAAAATGATGTGACCGCACCTAATTCAGGAAAGCCGACGACTATTTCATTATTTTTGGCATGAACTACTAACATTTTTTTTAATCAACTCTACATAATGTGAAAATTTCGTGAACTTAACCTCATCGGACTTCTCGTCAAACTTTGTCTTCTCTTCTATCTTAAAGAATTTTTTTTTTGAACCAATGTAAAGTCTTATTTAAAATATGTAATTTACAAGCAACGAAACAATGTAACATGGACTAAAGATATTTTGATAAACAAAAAAATTTTGTTTTGTAAGGAATTCATCATGTAATTATTAATTTGTTTTAATAGTAAACAAAAAAAAATTTATTCGTTTTTGTAAGGGGCCCCAGATAAGATAAAACTTAAACATAATAAAATCAGTATCATGTAAGAAATAATTTAAAATACTAGTGATAATATAATCTGGTCAGAGTGTTGAGATTTAAAAAATAATTTACATAAAAAATAAATTATTTATCTGAAATTGTCCTTTTTATTTAATCATTGAATAATACTCTTATAGTTTATTGTGAGTGTGCATGACCAGTCAGCCCTGTTGATACTCTAACTAACCCCTCTGCACATCGAAACACTTCATGAACCTTGATCCACGAGCTTTCAGCATCCGCCTGCCTTTGTTCATAACCTCAAAAATTTATGAATAGAGGTAAGGTGTGGTGCAGTAATGGTAGCAGAGCCTGTGGTTCTGAAGTTGTTTTGATGTGCATTTGTGCATGTGTAGATTTTGTCTTGCATGTGCCCCTACCTCAACAGCAGTGCTATTCTGGAGGTGACAACACTTTTGGGTTAATTTGTTTTATTTTGTTGTTTGTTTATATTTTGTATTTTTAATCATGCCTTCGACAGTAGTACCAGAATTCCTTTTAAAGGATGGGTTGACATTTGAATGTCAGTTGCGTGGTGTTCAGCACCAAGAAGCCACAGCAGCTGTTTTGCGTAAGAAACTTCGCACAGCAATCAATAATGATGTACCTATTGTTCAAGACAATTTAAAGAGTATTGACCCCAATCATGAATTCAATGTGTGCTCGAGTAAAATTCTAGTTTTACAGGAGATAGTCACTAATTTGACTGATGATGAAAACTTTGCCCTAACCTTGCCCAGAGTCAGAAATCGTTTATCTCATTTGCACAGACGTGTTCAATTGCTTTTAGAGGTTCATGCCCCTGTATTGTCTGAGGTCCAAGTTGCCTCCTTACAAAATGTTATAATTGAGGTTAAGAGACTGTTAGATATTATAAACAAGTCAGAAACAGAATTTTCACTATTGCGAGATCTTACCCCTTCAGCCACTATGGCACAAGTTTGTGACCAATTCGCGGGTTTAGCATTGCCCACTCCCAGTAATGAAAACCTTCCTTACAAACCCATCCCAGGGCCTTCCATGTTGAATGTGGATCCTGTTCCAAGTACCACTAAACAAGTTGTAGATTTCACGAACCTAACCAACACAACATCATTACCACCCACGAGCTCTAATTCTCGTGTAGTAGTTTGTACAGCACCTGGAACGTCACAGCCGGTAACGACAACAAGTAGCTTTTCTCTTCCTAATGTTTTTGGAAAGATTACTCACCCTCTTGAAAATATGTTGAAGGAACTACCAGTCACAGATGGTCTTAATGTTCCACCCCTGTTAAATTTTTTAAAGAACCTTGTCAGGTTGCGACAGAGTCATTGTGTGCACGAAACACAACTTTTGGAGGTAATTTACCCTTTTACTTTGGGTCCCTTGGCCGAACGAACTCGAGCGGCTATTTCTCAAAATCTTTCGTTTGATAGTTATCATGATGACATTCTTACATTCTTCATTCCATCACGATTGCTCACACAACTTCAACAAACACACTTCAGTCGTCTACAGAAGCCTGGTGAAACTCTTTCGGTTTATGTTAATGATGTTAAGGAAGCCGCAGCTATTTTTCGCCTTAAAGTCACTGAACAAGAAATAGTAAACAATATCCTTGATGGTATTTCTCCTGAAGAAAGATCACGTTTAGTTTTTTTGAATAAGCCATGTTCTTTCGCTGAACTTGACAGGATGTGTATTCACTCACAGAACATAAGATTTGCTGACAGAAACAGAGATAAGCAATCTCCCCATTTTTCAGGTTACAATCCAGCTAGACATTTCACTAATACCTGCAACACCACACAACCTAACCGATACTACCCTAACAGTAATGTGAATTCACATAACAGAGCTCAGTGGCCAGCAAACTCAAGAGGTTCACCTCAGAACTTGTTTTGCACAAATTGCAAAAGAAATAATCATGTTGTTAGTAATTGTAGATTTTTGCAACAAAAAAACGCCTGGAGCAGGGATTCAAGGTGAGCGGTTCCCCCTGCAAATTTGGCCAGCCCAAAAATTCTCAATATAATGCTCACATTTTTCAGCAGATGAAAGTAGCACGTTGTTTTCAAAAGTATTTTGGTACACCGATAAAAAGGAGAAAAGTTCCAGATCAGGTTAATCATTCTAGTTCACCTAATTTAGTAGGATCCAATGTTGTTCCAGTTCCTCGTGTCAGTGTTTCTTTTGGTACGTTTGTAGAACAAGCTCTTGTGGATTCAGGTTCCACACGGTCTATTATCTCTTATCAATTGTTCAATAAACTGAAAGAAGCTAATCTTGTTAAATCTATTGATAATGGTCAATTTAAGTGTTACACTGCATCCAATGAAATTTTGCCTATCGTTTGTTGTGCTGTCATAAAGTTGAAAATAGCACATTTCACGTGGATGTTCCCTTGTTTAGTTTCAAAAAAAGTTGGTTTAGACTTCATCCTCGGCGCTGACTTCATGACAAAATCCGGTCTTATTCTTGATATGCAGGAGAAACATATTTTCTTTAAATTTCAACCTAACCTCAAAGTTCCTTTTGTAGGTGTATCCCAGTTGGATAATAGCCTTGCTGAAATTAGTGTTAAACAAAGTTCTGATGAAAATTCTGATTCTTTGAGTCATCTACCTGAGCATCAACGTAATGCAATCAAAAATTTGTGTGAAAAATTTCCTAAAGTTCTCACTTCTGATTTAGGACTTACAAATCTTCTCGAGTATGAAATTAAACTCCATGACAATGGATACGTTAAAAGTCATCCTTATCGTTTAGCACCACCCCAGATGAATCTTCTACGAAAAGAGGTACAACAATTGTTAGATAAAGGAGTAATTGAACAATCTACCTCTCAGTATGCAAGTCCTGCATTTTTAGTACCAAAACCCAATGGTAAACAACGCATGGTAGTTGATTTCCGCCGTGTGAATCAAAAAATCGAAATTGAATCAGTTCCATTACCAGATTTACATTCAGCCTTTCACTGGTTTTCCAAGGCCAAATTCTTCACTACTATAGACTTAAATTCAGCTTATCACCAAATACCTCTAAAACATGAATCTAAACCTATTACAAGTTTCTGTGTACCATGGAACCTATATCAGTTCACTCGTGTGCCCTTTGGTCTTGCAACAGGCGCTCAAGTTCTCACCCGTTTACTCGACCAAATTTTTCATGACGTTAAATTCAAGTTCGTATATAATTATCTAGACGATCTCGTCATCTACTCTGAAAATTTTGATGACCATCTCCAACACATAAAGGAAGTTCTGTCTCGACTTGAAAAAGCTGGTCTTACTGTTAATCCACAGAAAGTTAAGTTTGCAGTACAAGAAATCTCATTTTTAGGACATAAAATTTCTTCACGTGGAATATCCATTGATCCTGAACGAACAAAAGCTATTAGAGAGTTTCCTCCTCCACGAGATGTAAAAGGTGTTGCACGTTTTATTGGTATGATACAATTTTTTGGCAAATTCATTCCTAACCTAGCGGAAAAAGCAATTCCACTTAATAAGCTATGTAAGAAAAACACAAAGTTTGAATGTGGTGATGACCAACAAAAGGCTTTTGAATCATTAAAACAAGACATAATAAGTCCACCAGTTCTTCGTATGGCGGATTTTTCTAAAACTTTCATTTTGCAAACAGATGCATCTGGTTCAGCAATAGGAGCCGTTTTGGCCCAGGAATTTGACGGTGTTAGACAACCTATAGCGTTCGCATCTAGAACCCTCACTCAGCAAGAACATAAATCATCAATTTATGAATTAGAATGTTTGGCAGTAGTTTTCGGTATTGACAAGTTTAGGCCCTATCTAGAACATGCTGAATTTCTTTTAGAAACGGACAATCAGGCATTATCATGGCTTCTTGCACATCCCCGCCAGTTAGGCAAAATTGGTCGTTGGGTAATGAGAATTTCTTCACTAAAATTTAAAGTTCAACATATCCGAGGATCTCAAAATGTTGTTGCAGATGCTCTTTCACGTATGTTTGATAAGACACAACATAATCCCTCATTGGAGGAAAACAAATGTAAAGTTCTTCTAACAGATTTTCCTTTAACATTCAAAAACATTCAATTGCATCAAGAAGAGGATCAAGAATTACGGAAGATTGTTCAAAATTTAAAATCTGGAATACCCCAAAAATCTTATTTTTTATCTAATGGTGTCTTATATTCTAGAATTCGAAATCATCAGAAACGTATTGTGTTACCTCAAGTCTTGAAACCTGTTGTTTTCCAGTATTTTCATTCATCACCCATTGGTGCACATTTGGGTACCTATAAAACAATTGAGGCTATCAGAAGAAAATTTGTTTGGAAAGGCATGTATGGTGAAATTGCAGAGAGAGTTAAGCAGTGCCAACTTTGTGCCCTTAGTAAGCCAGCTCAAAATACACATTTAGGTTTGTTGTCTTCAGAAGTTTCGGATAAACCAATGCAGAAATTATTCATTGATTTTGTGGGACCATTACCAAGAAGTAGAAAAGGAAATAATATGTTGCTAGTTTGTGTAGATGCATTTTCGAAATTTGTTTGGTTGATCCCGTTAAAGAAAGCTGATGCACCCTCAACAATACAAGCTCTTCAAACCAATATCTTTCAAAACTTTGGTATACCTGTTTCAATTGTTTCAGACAACGGATCTCAATTCACTTCTAAAGTATTTAAGAATATGTGTTTCACCCATGGTATACGTCACATTTGTCTGTCTCCGTACTATCCGCCACCTTCGCATGCGGAAAGGTTCAATCGAAACCTCCGATCAGCGTTAATCGCTTTTCATGCCGAAGATCAGAATAGTTGGGACAAACATTTAGTTTGGCTTCAGATGGCTTTTAATTACTCACGACATGAATCACATAAGTCTACACCATATAATTTGATGTTCACTTTCACTCCTAATAATCCCTTAGCAAATCTTTGGTCTTTAAATGAATTGTTACCAGATTACCCAAAAAACATAAAGGAAGTTTGGGCAGCCGCCCTTAGAAATCTCAAGCGCTCTCATGAGAGATATAGAGTCAAATATAACAGGAACAGAATTGATAATCCTTTTCGACGAGGTGATCTCGTCTTGTGCAGAGCACACCCAATCAGTAAAAAAGTAGATAAAAGAATGGCAAATTTATCGTTTCGCTGGTCAGGTCCTTACCAGATACAGCGTTTTATAACCCCAGTTACGGCAAGTTTGTGCGATCCAGACACTGGATCCTATGTTACCAGAGCCCACATTTCTCATTTAAAGAAATATCATTCATCGTCTTCAGTAAGTTAGGGGAAATTGCACCCCAGTTTTGTTTGGGCCTTTGGCTCAGTCGATCGTGGCCTGATCACCCACCGATCCTAGTCTTTGAGTCCCAAGAAACCTTTTTTTAATAAATCAATATAGGCCTATATTACTATATCACTATATCTATATACATAATATACATAACTACACAATAAAATGAATAAAGTTAAGAAAAGAAAGGTAAAAGTAATGTAATAACATGTATGTGCACATAAAAAATAAAAATATAAAAAACCATGGTACCTAGTTTTAAGTTGTCGCGCGACAAGTCTTAATTATTTGTATGTTAGTTTTGGGGAATAAGTTTGGTTGTAGGGTTTTCCTAGTTTGAAGTGTTATGTTCAAGTATTCATTTGTTTATAGGTTTCTATTTTGAATCATTGGTAGAGGAGGATGTTAGAATTTTTTGTCCTAATGCAATGCTATCCGCACTTGTTCTTTATGTTTTATGTTTTAGTGCAGCGGTCCGCTCTCTTGGTCCACTCCGTTGATTGATGTCTGTACACCATGTTTGGACCACTTGATATTCTTCTCTGTGTCTTCGCCTTAACTTCAGCTAACATTACGGTAACAACAACTCATACTGGTGTTCTCTTTGAAAAAGAAGATGATCTTCTGTTTTCAGACAATTTTTATTCTATTGTATTGAATTTCAATTTGCTTCAGTTGGAACATGCAAACAAGGACTTAGAATCAGATTTAAATAAGGTAATTCAGGTCAACAATGTCATTCTTAGTGAAAACAGCTCTTGAAATCATTCATTCGCCTTCGTATTCTTCTTCGTCTTCGTCGTTATTCATCAACTCAAGGAAAGTTTTGTAGCCTACAGATCATAAACAATTATTCATTCATTCGTCGTCTTATTCGTCTTCGTATTCGTCTTCGTATTCGTCTTCGTCGTCTTCGTCGTCGGGTTTAATTCCCACTTTAGCTTCGAGTTTGGTTTCTCGGAGGTATGTGGTCATCGTACGCTCGCCTAAGTAGTGTCAAGGTGGAAACAGTATCAACTGGATAAATCTCTGACTGTTGTTCCAGCGCTGTTTCTTGACACCAGGCAGGAAATTTGATTCTGTAGTTCTTCAAAAAATTCCTAGGAACAAAAGGAGTACTTTTACTCATACTTTTCGCAAAACAAAATCAAGGTCTACCATAATCTATGAACTGCACCAAAACATTTTCCCGGTCTTCTAGCATCCAGTTCAAGATCTTGGCTCTTGGATCTTGGTCTACCATAATCTGGTTGACAAAAACATATTCGTGGTCATTCGTTTCTACCACTAACTCCGTCTTTACCACTTGTTCGCCGTACGTGGTGACATTGTTAGTCCTTGTTAGTCCTTTCTTTAAAACCTTTGGTTCAGTCAGTTCCTCTGTCACTTTTAATATGTCTCTACCTATTGTACATGTACCTAAATTTAATGTCAATTTAAGTCAGCTGACATTTTCCAAGTTACCAAATGTATCCTTCAATTCTTCAATTGTGGAAGATATTAACAAACTTTTGATTTCTCAGCCTAGAGGTGCTCCATTCCACGACATTGTTAAGCTTTTACGTCCTCACCAGTATGTCGAAACTAATTCTCATTTTAATGTCATTGCTTTGATTTTGTCAGTCTTCGTTTTTCTTTGCATTTTTATCCTATGTATAACTCTATGGTTCAAGTTTAGGTCCATCTCGACCACCCCTTCTAATCCCTCACCTCCTATCCCTTCGGGAACCATCTTAATACCCGTAGCTTCATCCTCCAATGTGGAGTAGTTTGTAATTTATTTTATTATGATATGTATGTAATGGGTTTGTTTTTTTTGTGGTCAAGGATTTAGTTTTAATTTTTTTTGTGGGATATATGGTGTAGTTTGTTGTTGTCTCCCGGTAGCGTCTGCTTTGAGGGGGGGAGTATGTGCCGTTGTAATGTTGGTGGCACTTGCGCAACTTATTTATTTATAATTATTTTTTTTTCTTTTTTTTTGGGCGAACTGGTTTCCACACGTTTTCAGTGTTTTATTTTGGTATTTGTTAATGGTAATATGTCATTTAAAGATTTAAAGGTTAATTTTGAACGAAGTTGTAATAATTATAATTATGTGTAATTTAAATGTTTGAACATCAAGTTTTTTTTATTGTGTCAATGTATTTTTTTTGAATCTATTATGAATAATGTGTTTACAATTTAATTATTATGGTAAATATGTGAAGGTATATTTATCAAATTATAAGTCAATCTTTTTGTAATAGAATTAATGTATTATCGATCTTTTGATTTTCTAAAAAGTACTCTCTACGAGTGCCATGTTCAATGTCCTTCTTCGTCTTGCACTTACTGACCACAAACGGTCTTTTCCAGCACCTTGACGCCATGATGTAGTAACTTAAAAAATTCGTTCTTGTGTGATTTAAAGTTTTCAAGATGCATTAAGCATCTACAACCGCACTAAGTGGTAAGTTTTGTTGTTTTATGTCTCAATAACGTAGGGTAATATTTGTAACACCGGGCGTGTTAATATTCTTTGTTATTTTATGTTAATTAGCGGTTCCACGATACCGGCCACGCGGTAATCCACGATACCGGTCATGCGGTACACTTGAACCAACTTGTGCTGTGGTGTTGGGGGCCTGTCCCCGGCAGCCCGGAAGCAAAATGATGTGACCGCACCTAATTCAGGAAAGCCGACGACTATTTCATTATTTTTGGCATGAACTACTAACATTTTTTTTTAATCAACTCTACATAATGTGAAAATTTCGTGAACTTAACCTCATCGGACTTCTCGTCAAACTTTGTCTTCTCTTCTATCTTAAAGAATTTTTTTTTTGAACCAATGTAAAGTCTTATTTAAAATATGTAATTTACAAGCAACGAAACAATGTAACATGGACTAAAGATATTTTGATAAACAAAAAAATTTTGTTTTGTAAGGAATTCATCATGTAATTATTAATTTGTTTTAATAGTAAACAAAAAAAATTTATTCGTTTTTGTAAGGGGCCCCAGATAAGATAAAACTTAAACATAATAAAATCAGTATCATGTAAGAAATAATTTAAAATACTAGTGATAATATAATATGGTCAGAGTGTTGAGATTTAAAAAATAATTTACATAAAAAATAAATTATTTATCTGAAATTGTCCTTTTTATTTAATCATTGAATAATACTCTTATAGTTTATTGTGAGTGTGCATGACCAGTCAGCCCTGTTGATACTCTAACTAACCCCTCTGCACATCGAAACACTTCATGAACCTTGATCCACGAGCTTTCAGCATCCGCCTGCCTTTGTTCATAACCTCAAAAATTTATGAATAGAGGTAAGGTGTGGTGCACCTGGAGCGACCCTCTCCTTAATGCGTTGGATGTTCGTTTATGTTCTCAGCGAGCAAGGATGTTCTTAACGCATCGCTACGTTATTACTAGGTTCAGGGGCGCAACAACAGGGGGGAATGGTATTTTGGCCCCCCCCCCCCCCTCTGAAACCTTGAAGTGGGGGCAAACGGGGGCAAAGAAAGTGCTGTAATCAATTTTTAGATAATAAAACTGCTTAAATAGCACCATTTTCCACCTTGAAA
Organism: Bacillus rossius redtenbacheri; assembly: GCF_032445375.1. Taxonomy (NCBI): domain Eukaryota; kingdom Metazoa; phylum Arthropoda; class Insecta; order Phasmatodea; family Bacillidae; genus Bacillus; species Bacillus rossius. Next base: position 43,428,134 of record NC_086338.1, on the reverse strand, counting down.
TACACATCTTCCCGGGGGAGGACTCCCGGACCCCCCGCTTCAATAGGGGGGATCGATGATTATTTATAAAAAGGTATATTGCCCCCCCCCCCCTTTTCGAAATTCAGTTGTTGCGCCCCTGAATAGGGGCATGCATATTTCGCGTCAAGATTCCTCGACTAGCTGAAATTTAAAACACTGTAGCATCGTCTGTGTTTCGTGATTGGAGTGTCTCTCTTCCAGATACATGACGACTGTTACAAGACCAATCACAGCAATTCGATGCGGGAAGCAAACGCGTCCTGAGTGGCTCGGTCAAACAAGGCGACGACTTCTGTCGCAGACGGCCGCCAATCACAAGGAAGAAACCGCTGGTGCGGGTGTACCTTGTCGCAGTTTAATAGGCGTTCATATTTATTCGCGAAAAATGCCTGCTCCTAGTTATCGCTCAAACGTTTGACGTAAAATTAAATAAGCCAAATACAATCGCGGCAATCGCCCTGAAGATGCTCGGCCTGTGGGTCGTAGGCGCGTCGTCGAAGGCGCAGATTTTCACCGGAACGTTTCGGTCGACCTCGCACTCGCCATCTTCAGGGCAAACAGTCTCGCCTACACACTCGGGGCGCGCAAGGGGGCAGCTGCGACTTGCGCCAGTGTTGCATGCGGTGGCGCGGGGCATTGTCGCGGGCTGGTGTGACCGGTCTACCTACCCCCCCCCCCCCTCCCCACCCCCAACTCTCCCGGCATCGGGAGGCGCAGGAAGATCAACAGCCGGTGGCGACCCTAATCGCCGCCGCTCGGGGCGGCGCTGCCGATGCGCCCGTGTTCGGGATCTGCGGAACCCGCCCTTAACGACGCGCGCTCCACACGAAGAGCAGGCGTGTTCCTCCGAGAAGCGACACACACGTCGCGTTGGTCCATTTCGAACCATTTTACAAAAAAAAAAAATTTGTTGTCCGTAAAGTCGGTTTACGGACGACAGTTTAACGTGACCACGTCATAACAAAACATTGATGAACTGATTGCATACTCTAATGAATAAAATTGAACAATTTTTATTTTAATAATAAAATAATAAATACTTGAAATTATGCTAGTAATCAGATTTTTAAAATGCAAGAATAATTAACGTTTATTGCCAAAATTGTTGTTGTAATAAGGAATGAATTCCACATTAACTTTTCACTTCACTTTATAAATAGTCGACGAAACAGTTCACGTGTAGATGACGTAATTAATTTTAAAAACTGGCGCTTAGCTATAAAGTTTAAATATAATTATGGACAAGTTTTCATATAAATAAACTGTAATCAAATATCTACCATCAATTATATGAATCACCATAATTTTTAAGTCAATTGTAACATAACCTATTATTATTGCACTCGCCGACAGCGTAACAGAACACAGCGTAACGGAACAATGAGCGTAACAGGACAGCGTAACGGAACAATGAGCATAACGGGACAAATCTCAAGGGAACAATGTGCGTAACGGGACACTTTTTCGTGCGTGCAGCCGGCTTTCATAGATTTATTGGACGTTGTCACGTCAAAAAAATAATAAGTCAGTCATGGGGACTGTCGACAGGAGTGAAAACTTAAAATTTTGTTTTCAATTGTGTAATATGGAATCATTTCTACGTCAAATGTACGCAAGAAAATGATGTTGGTATTATATCACTAGCATGTCTGTGACGTGAACCCATAAGTTTTGACCCTACCAATAATAATTTTAAAACTAGAGGAAATGAAGTTTTTTCATTGAAAGAATAAAAAAACTATTAACTTAAATCTACAAATAATCAATATTATCTCTAATAAATCAATAACCTGACATTTGAAGACATTCACATCGTAAGTAAATAAACAAAAGAAAAAACAACCTCAACTTAACTACCGACTAAAAAATGTCCAATACTCGCTATATGTACCACACAATAACGTTAAAATTTCCTTGGAGAATAAAGATAAAATTAAAAACTTGTATCTTTAAAAATAGAATGTATTAAGTTTCATCCTTGAAATATAAAAAAATTACCACGTCACGTGACCATGTCGGTGACGGCTTACACGAATTTACTTCCTATCCAAACCTTCCTGTAGACGTTTTCACTTAAAAAAAAAAAAAGTTAGCGTGTTTTTCAGTACTCGCCAGATATGTGCAAGATCTAACTTTGGTAACGAGCAAATTCTCGTGTTCTCATGTAGCAAATACTCTTATAGCACGAAATAGGACGCTAAATTTAAAGTAGAATTCTTTAAAATAATTCCCATTGTGATAAACACACACAAATTGTGTTTTAAAATAAATTTCTTGACGCGAAGCACACGTAGTTTCCACACCCACCGCTAGAATTCGCTGCCGGAGCAACTCTACGTCGACAATGAAAACATTCGATTTTCTGAGCGAAATTTTAAACTAAAAAATGGAACCGCTCCGATAAAAGCGAAATATACTTACTTGAAAAAAAATATTTCAATTCGGCTTTTTACCTGATTTCCAACCAGGAATTTTATTAAAATACTGCAATCAATGTTAACTATCATTAAACAGTTAAAACTATTTGTTTTCCTTTGCCTAAGTGAACTTTGGTCACACCATCCGCCACAGATGGCAGCACCGTGGTTACACATTTCCGTTCCTTGATTTCCGTCACAACCACGAAATTACTTTCACCAAATGCCGTATAACGAGAGCTAAAATTTTACACATAAATATCTTTTAGATAGTACTACACAGAAGAATTATATTATATTTCTTTAAAAAAAACCTTTGCCTAGAATAGGTTGCATTACTACCTACAAGACAAAATGTTCTATATATATGGAAACAATACTGAATATTTTTTGTCAACCTTTGCGAAAATTGGTGCATGACAATAAATTTATTTTTATATTTCATACAAGCTTTTTTTTTTGTAAATATAGCTGAATATTCAACAATTGGAGTTTTTTGTTTTAATATGCTTGTTAATATGCACAGTTAAAACTGGAAAAAGGTATTCAGGGATCTGTTCACAAATAGATTAAACTATTGAAGGGACTGGAAAATAAAAAAAAAACAAAGCATAAATTCCCAGGTTAAGAATCCTAACCCAGTATTATTGCGAACACTATTTTGTAATGATGCGGTTGTTTTCCTGTAAATGTACAAATGTTTTGTAATTTTACATTTTCATTTCTGTTCTATTTCCAAAAAAAAAAAAAAAAAGTGTACTGAAAATTGCCAGAAAGGGGCGGTTAATTAGACGAAGCTAACTCATCCATTGATATTGCTTGAACTTGCGACTCAAGGGTTGAAGTGGATAGAAAATCTCGTATCGTGCACGAATGATAAGAATATAAAAAAAACAATAATAGAATATCTTAACGACTTAACAGAAATCTATGGGTTGGGTTTTGAAGGCTAGATATTTTCGTTACTGAAATATGAATGTAGAAAAATAGTTAACACAGTGTATGATTAAAAAAATATATATAACAAACACTTTTTTTATAAAATAAGGGTTTAAAACAAAAAAAAAGTTTAAAAAAATGACAAACCTTTTGCTGTAAAATTATTAAATTAACACAAAAATATCTCTAGAAAGAAACATATTCAAATTTTTTTTGTTTACAATGGGTTAATATAATTTATAAATAAGTTGAAATTGGCCACTCCAGTGCCATGTCGTGTTCGTGACGGATAGTTTGAGCCCTGAATCGTTGTATAAACCCTTCATTCCCTCGTAAATTAATTCTCACAGCTCCACATGAGAACCCAAAATTCCTGCGAGTCAGAAATGTATTTTTATATTAAACCAAAAATTATATAATGAATAATGAAATATCCAAGTAAAATCATACGTTTTATGACATAATAGTTGGCATAAATTTGAGCTACCTTTCTAACACTTCATTCAAATTCCCAGAAAAACACATGTTACCCTAGTTGGTCTTCCGTTTGTAGGTTACTTTTTTAAACTTTATTTCATAATTTCATTTTTTTCAAATTAAGTTTTAAAATAGATTTATTAATTACTAATATTTACATTACCAATAAATAATAGTACTTTAAAATGTCCGATCACTAATAACTAGCATTGAAAAATGTTTATTCGCAAGTCACTCAATGTCTGTCAAGTTCCACAGTTCGCACTCCTGACTGGAGCTAGGCTCGACAGTGGTTAGCCCCTTACCTTGCGCCTGTCCACACACACAGTCTCGCACCACTCAGTCGCACTCTCACGGTCCCGTCGCTCCGCGTCGCGCCACTCTCAGGAGGGGTCTCTCGCCCTCTTCGCCGATGTCGCACTTCCCTTCACTCGCGGAACTCTCCGAACTCTCGGAACTCCCGTGGAGGCCGGCGTCGTTGCTTATATGCCCTGGCGTCCTTCTCGAACCTACGAGAGCAGCTGTGACGAATCGCGTCATCCCGGGCCGACTCGACGCTCAAAAATTCCAGAAAGGCGGTGTTCATTCAAGCCACTCCGTGCGGCGGTCTCTGAAAACCCGCAGAATTCCCAGACCGCTAACAGAATCATCGACAATGGCCTGAGGCGGGGCGGTGCCAGGCGAACGAAAGGGAAGGAGGGGGTTAGCCAGGACCTTTGATAATACGGCCAGGCACGCGTGGTAAGCCTTAAGTCATTGGACGGCGCGTGACGTCAGTGGCCGTGCAGGGCCGCCAGACAGCTCCGAACCTGGCGCGCGTCGCGGTCCTGTCTGCTTTCGTAACAATACTGACAAAAACAATTTGTCGGGAAATATTTTACACTTGGAAAAATAATTACATCAAAAAATTGGTTGTCTTTAAAGTCGGTTTACGGACGATAGTTTAACGTGACAACGTCATAACAAAACATTGATGAAATGATTGCATACTTTTATGAATAAAATTGAATCATTTTTATTGAATTATCACTATTTTGTATGGATACAAAGAAGGAGTGAAATGAAATCTACAATTTAATTGATAAATTTACTTTTATTTGCACTCATTAATTCAAATATGTTTATTACTTTAACGAACAGATTATTTTAACTATAACTTTTATACATGTTTGCTATTTAACTTCTTCCAATATGTGTTATTCTGTTAAGGATAGGACGATAATAGGAAAAGCAGGAAACGAATGGGAGTTTTTAAAGTTTAATGTGCCTTGAAAAAGTCAAATCGAAGGTTGTTCCAATCGAGTGGAATAGAGATAGATGCGGTGCAAGCGTACAATGAGCATAACGGGACACAGCGTAACGGAACACAGCGTAAAGGAACAATGTGCGTAACGGGACACTTTTTTGTGCGTGCAGCCGGCGTTCATCGATGTATTAGACGTTGTCACGTCAAAAACGTTTCTCGTGACAGTAAATACATGCTAATAACGTACTGCTGCTGAAGTTGCTTATATAATCACGGAACGAGATGGACTCATGAAACCGCAACGCAGGCCAGCCGGTTTGAAAGGCAGGACAGGAACAGCTTACTTTTTGCATGAGTTCATGAACTCAAGCGCGGCAGCGAATCCAGCTGTGCTGCGACGATGTGAAGTCACACCACGCCGCACTTACATACGTCATGACATCAACCGTTGATCTTCACGTGACTCCAAGCACTCTGGAATAGGTTTGAAACGTCAGGCACAAACGCTGCGATTTATATACGTAGTCTTTGCAGTGATCCATGATCGAAAACATGCCCTGCCTATCTCATGGAAAATACCCATTATTTTTGGTCCTCTTTCCCCCGAGTACATATGTTACCACGCTTTATTTTTTTTAGGTAATAATAAGTAAAATTATAAATTTTTTAAGTAAATCAAACATTTCTATATTTTGGGTGACGTTAGGGAATATTGAGTATTCCCTGGGAAATACGTATTATTTTTTAACAGGGTGCTAAAGGAGGGGGGAAGGCGGTAGAGACTTCAGTTATTTTCCACGAGATAATTTTGCAACCCCACACCCCCTCACTATGCAAACAGAATCTTGACCACGTCAGTGCTATTGGCTGGGGTCGGAGTTCTAGTCGGAACTCAAATTTGGGTGCTTTTAAGGTCTGTTAATATCGTTAGCTTGTGAGTCGTAAAGTTATCCTTTCACGGAAATAAAACGGGATTTATTCCTTGAAACCCGAGCCGGTTTCGCTACGATGGGAGGTGAATAGATTCTCTAATATTTCGTGGATTCATTTCACTCCTGGCTAGAATTAAACTGCCTCTCTTTCTATCTTTCTCTCCCTCTATCTCTCTCTCTATATATATACATACATATATACCCACATATATAGGGTGAGTCTGAACCGACAAATATTGGCAGCAAGATCATCGCGAAAAAATAATGTGATAAAATTTATACAACTAATGGTCTTAAGTGCTTCCCAAAGCGCGTGTATGAAGTAGGAACAGAACAAAATTATTATTGTAAATAATAAACAAATAATTCAATATAGCGTCTTTGATTATTTTCAACTGATTGAAGTTCTACAACCATCCGTTTAGTTTAAATAATTCTTGGTAGTATCACTAGTATTACACCGCAAAAAAAATATGTGGAAAATAAAAGTGTCACCTCAAATTTAAAGACTATTAAATAATTTTTCTTCAGCGACAAAACTCGTGCCGATTGTAGATCTTATTTAAATTAAACATAATCCTGACGGTCAGTGTTCCATCTTAAATAATTTCTCTATTATTTAAATAAAAAATTACTAAGCTCCAACTACAAAGATGTATGATCTACCAGCCTTGGAAAGTACTTTAGCTCTCTCTCTCTCTCTCTCTCTCTCTCTCTCTCTCTATATATATATATATATATATATATATATATATAATTACAATAGTTTTTAACCAGCAGTCGAATTTTTCCGGTTGAATCTTGACTCATCCTGTGTGTCTATGTTTGTCTATATGTATATAAAGAATGGAGCAGTTTTATTATGCTCATTATAAATAACTAAGGCCAGGTGTTTTTCAGGAATAAATACGAACGCTCATTAGACTGAAATAAGATATGTTTGCGTTAGCGACCGTTTCCTTGTAATTGGCAGCCATCTGCAAGAGACGCCAATGCTATAGTCTCCCATGCCGAGGACGTTTTTGCTTCCGCACAGAATGGCTGTGATTCGTGTGCACATGATGATAACTCGACCAATGATGAAACACAGACGACGCTACAGTGTTCTAACACACATCAGGTCTCTAAATCCGAAATAATTTCGCGAAAAATACAGCATGTCCATAAAAGAATGTCCCAGTAATAAATTTTAATAGTATCAATAGGGGCATAGGTACATATTTCGCGAAAAGAGTCCTCGACTAGCTGAAATTTAAAACACTATAGCATCGTCTGTGTTTCGTGATTGGAGTGTCTCTCTTCCAGGTACATGACGACTGTTACAAGACCAATCACAGCAATTCTGTGCGGGAAGCAAACGCGTTCTGAGTGGCTCGGTCAAACAAGGCAACGACTTCTCTCGCAGACGGCCGTCAACCACAAGGAAGAAACCGCTGGTGCGGGTGTACCTTGTTGCAGTTTAAGAGACGTTCATATTTATTCGCGAAAAAAGCTTGCCCCTAATGTATCAACTGCAACCGTTGTAGTGTGTTGTTTTCAAGGTCACAATTAAAGAGTAACTAAAAAAAAAAGAGTTTTAGATAGGCGCATGCGCGAGAGCTGTTTTGTTGTCCGCTCGCCAGCAGCGCCATCTACACAAAATGGCGACTCCTGAGCGTAATTACCCAAATAGTAGAGGGTGAACCTGTAATCTTCATTTGGCAACAGGATGGAGCCCCTCCCCATTGAAATCTCTTTGTACGAGAGTGGTTGAACGGTGGATTGGTCGTAATGGTCGAGACGACAGAGCTCTTTTTCGCTGGCCTCCACGTTCACCTGACAAAACGCCATGTGATATTTTTTTCCCTTTGGGGCTTTATAAAAGATCCCGTCTACGTTACGCCGCTACCTTATGATTCGACAGAGTTGAGACACAGAATTAAAGAGGCTTTTGCGTCCATTTACTCCAGACGTATGGTAAGAATTGGACTTTAGGTTGAACGTGTGCCGAATAACTAAAAGTGCACATATTGAACATTTGTAAGAAAAACTAGGTTAATTTACCTTCAATTTAATGTATGATATGTTGTAAATAGTCTAAACTAAACTGTGATAATTTCCCTTTGAAACTGGGACATTGTTTTTTGGACAACCTGAACATTGCCAAATTCACTACCAAGTAGATCCAGGACCGAATATAACCGATATAACCGGTATTCATATTATGATATGTAAGCATATATCGAGGTGTGAACTAAAGGTACATGTCAATTTGTTAACATTGTTTAGATTTCAATTGGTTTCGACATTACTTTATTTGATGGACAAACAGTAACTTTTATTGTTTGTAGTACGCTTTAAAACACCCAGTGGTGAAACTGACATTAGAGTCTGGAAGAAATACTTACCCTGAGATTTTTTAGTCTTAAGCATTTGGAAATGTTTATATTCAGTTCAATGTAATGGTTATTTTCTTTAGTTTACAAATTATAAATGATTTTTAGATTTTTGCAAAATTATATTACTTGAACTCTTTTACGAATTTAACGATCAGTTAATTGGCACTTATTGATCCTAAAGGAAAAAACAACTGAATACTAAGCTCAAGCTTTAAGTGTCTAGTTAGTGCATTGTAAAGAAATTATTTCATCATCAAGGAATCAATTGTAATTTTTTATTTAGGAATTTATACTTTAACTCAGTTATTTCTACGTTTATTACGTGTCAGTTTTGGAATAAATCTTAATTTTCCCTTACGAACAATGTGTGTATTAGTTGAAATACTGTGTTGGACTAACTTAATTAAAGCAAAAATATATGGTCAGTCGCGTAGTATAAAGAAACAAAAACAAGCTTACAATTTATGTCCTGCGCCATCGGGTGTTAAGGTTTAGTGTGCATGCGACACACGTGGAAACATTCGACCTTATCAGTTCACCTCACAGAAGTATACTCGCGGTCCGACATTCTTGCAGTCTTAACAAACTTACGGAGTGACACAACGGTTGCGTTCTAGAAAAAGACTTCATAAATTAGGCGAGAGTTTGCGTGAGCAGAAGGTCGCTTATTGCAGACCGCGATAAAAACAGCGACGTGCAGCGGCGACCAACGACACAGATAACAAAAGCGAAACGGCAGCCAGACGGTAATAAAGCCGGCTCCATTACGCCGGAGTTGAACTTATGCTAATCCCAGCGTTACGATGCGGGGGGAACTTTTAAGTCGATTGACGGATATTTTTTTTTTCGAATCCATTGCCCAATCGATAAAATGTACATTTTATAGGCAGGTGCACGCCAAACCCGCCTCTGTATACGGGTACATGCTGCTCTATAAAATGCAAGTATTCGATGAGAATAAGCCTGGTGTTGACTCCTTGGAGAACAAACATTGTTGGAGTGGCTACTTTGGTCAGAAAACTGAGACCGAGTTGGAAGCAACCGTGTCAGAAGCGGTGAGTCTTTGTTTCTGAGTCCTTGCGAGAAATTTTCTGTCAACTTGTTTTTAGCATTCAAAACGAAGCGCTACGTATTTAAAAGTTGAATCAGTTTTTTTCAAAACATTTTCCTATTGTGAAATTTTTCGATATCAGAAAGTTTACATTATTAAAGTATTTCTGGTTTTTGAATACTTGTATTAAAAAAATTTAAAAGTCATAAATTTTTAAACAATTCTCGTTATTACCCGATAAGCGGAGTAAACAAGTCCTGATAACTAAGCATGACCGGTGAAGACATGCAAGCTACCACGCGTATGGTGATTACTATATAGTCATTGTGGAGGGGTGTGATATAAGGGGAGAGAGGAGGGATAAGCTAATTCCCCGTAGAAAGATGGTGCCCGGGGGGAGGGGGGGGGCGAAGTGAATGTTTGAGTGGCTTTTGATGTGTAACATCTTAACTCTCGGTATACGGCTTTTGGTTGGGGGGGGGGGGGGGGTATTTTCGTGAATACAACGGAATTTAAGGAACGGAAATGTGTAACATCCACGGTGCTGCCATCTGCGGTGGGTAGCGCTGAACTAAGTTCACAGAGACAAAGTGAAACTTTATAGTATTCATTGTTTAGTGAATTTTAACAAAATGGGAAGTGTTTTAATAAAATTCGTTGTCACAAAATAAGGTCCAAACCCGGGGTTTAGCCTAGTATTATTTTAAAAGTTTTTTTTTTTTTTTCGATTTTATCCCAAATTAATTCATTTGTTGGAAAATTTATGCTCTTAAATTTCTTGTCAGATTTCATGGGATAATCATTCGGTAATTAAAATAGTTCTTTACACTGCCAGCAGGTTTCGAATAATTCGCGAAATTACATTGGTTAAAATCATTCTGAACTTATTTCGCACAGATCGTTTGCACAGTAGTATGTACTCGCTCATTAATTTTTAAGCATTACCCCTTCACCAGCCGTGTGGAAGTGCAAAGAAAAATAATTTTCTGTACTTTGACAAAACATTTACTTTGAACCCACATACCGAGAAACAGTTCGTATTACTACAAGAAATATATCGTACATTTGTACAACACATGACTATGGTTATTTTCGCACGTGTGAAATTCCTTTTTTCGAAATTATACTGAGTAAGTCTTCCCAAAACTGGCGCATAATTTTACATTTAAATTGATGTTTCATTCAAGCATAGTTTGTCTAAACAGTGGTGGAGATAACGAGATATTTAACAATTTGACTTTATTGTGTGGCATCATTCTTATTATGCGTGCGGTTAATATTGGAAAGCTATTCAGGGAACTGATTACAAGATCGTTTTATCACTGTATATACCAGGACAACACAAATCACAAATGCCCGGGTAAGGATCCGAACACACTGTTACTGCGGAACACTTATTTTGCAGAGATACGGTCGTAATGTAAAAACATCTGTAATTTTTTTGACGTGATAACGTCTTATAAATCGATGAACGCCGGCTGCACGCCCTAAATAGGGTCACGTTCCGCCTGAGCCGAGCGTGCAATATATAACCGGCCAACCACCCGTGCGAGAAAATCTTCTATAATATCAAACAGGTTAAGGCGGGTTTTTTTAACTAATTGTTCGTGATTATATTTAAATGAATTATTTAAAATAAATTTGCAAAAAAACTGTAAAAAAATATTTGAAAATTAAAAAAGTATGCAATTATTCATCAATGTTTTCTTATGACTAGAGACATGTAAAATTCGCGATTTCAAATCCCTAAAGGATAGACTCCATGATCCTCTATGCACTCGTGCAGATTACATCTGCTGATTGGTTACCGACTCGTAACACCTGTTGACTGGAATGATCGTGATTTTCTCATTTTTCTGTTAAAGATTTTTTCATTGGCCCAGAGTCCTTCAGATAAACTGTGGCCCAAACACTGAAGCAAAATAATGTCAAAAGTATTTGGACTCTATCCTATCGCGAAATGAATCCGCGAATTTTACAGGTCTCTACATGACGTTATCACGTAAAATTATCGTCCTTTTTTTTTCACGAATATTTCTGTTCCGCCGGAAACTCGGGTGGCCTGACGGGGCGAAAGGGACCGACCAATGGGAGCACGAGGATAGGGAGCTTGGGGGGAAAGGTGGGGGTAAAGGGGGGTCCTAGCCGTTGTACGTAAACACACACACGCGCCACAGGTACAACGACCGCAAGTGAACGGCTGCGAACAACTGCGCAATTAAACGCGGCGCCCGCGGAGCGGGGCTGGCCCCTCACGTTACAATTACCCCCCCTCACCCCCCCCTCCACAAACATGGCGTCCGCCCCCGGGACAACGCACTTAGGACCGGCCCGTAATGACAAAACACCGCTGCTTGCGCGACCGGAATGTTAACTTCCGACCCCGGAGGCCACCACCTCCTTACCCTCTTCCACCCCTCTCCGACTTACTGATTCTGTGTGTGTGTGTTTGTTTTTTTGACGTGAATTTGTCTTTAAAATGGCTTCCATAGTGGCAGGCAATTGAAAAAAAAAACTAATGATAACTAGAGACCGGAAAAATTCGCGGATTCATTTCACGACAGCCTGAAATTCAAATAGTTATACCTCAGTGCTGCCTCTGCTATTGGCTCACAACTCACCTGGACGACTCTGGGCCGGTGAGAAACACTCAACCGAAGCTGTATCGAATCACAGGCCGCTACGTTGGGACACCTCCACAAGACAGCAGCCAATGAGAGGGTGACATTTAACCGAGTGTACGTAGAACTATAAAGTTCATCCTAGAGGTCATTTAACGCGCGAATTTTTCCGGTCCCTAATGATAACAAAATCGGGGGATACAGTTTTGTGTTGCAGCTACATATCTATCATCTCCATCCAAAATTTAATTACACCACTGTATAGCTGAAGGGTCAAAGAATCCGTTACGCCAAGTGAGGACTGTGACGCATCACCGGGCGGTGGAGGGGGAAGCACCGCCATTTTGAGGTCATTCTGCTGCGTTCGAGATTTCCATTTAGTATAACTTTTGACTCGGAGAAGCTACGACGAACGTCTGATTTTCAATCATTAGCTCTCGTCAAAATATATCGATTGCATATATAAAACATTAGTGTAAAATAGTTACAGTGTCTATATATGGTGTTAAAATAAAAAGATTTTGTATAGAAAATATTACCTGTTACGTAAACGTATTCACGTGCAACACACGGTCGTGTCCATGACACAGCCACACCCCATTTTTTTTAAAGCAATTTAGAAGAGCTTTGCAGACGTGGACCAAGATTCGAGTGGCGTTCAGCATCCAGGATGACATCGCATCGCACAGACGAGTCAAACCGTACTTACTTCCTTCGACTGTGAAAATGTGAACACGTAGGAGACAGGGACTATTCTTGGATTCATTTAGTGATAAAACTAAAAATTCAAGTAATTGTAGCCCTTCACTGTCAACCTCGAGGAGTCTTGGCCAATCAGAGACTCTCAGTCAAAGTATCGATTCGCAAGTTAACCCATTCGAAACGCCTGGCAGGTCAGCAGCCAATGAACAGGTGACATTTGCCTGAGATAGAGACTCGTGGAGTATATTATGGAGGACAATGAACACGCGAATAATCCAGCCCCCACGTATACAAGATTTCGTAGGCATTGACGGTTTCAGGTATTTACAAGAGAGGAAACGGTTGTGTGTGTGTGTGTGTGGGGGGGGGGGTATATTGAAGGGATATAGCTAGAGACTATACACCAGGATAGACTCCACCATCCCTTACATACGCGGGCAAATGCCACCTGCTCATTGGCTACTGACTCATGTCACCTGTCAACTGGGACGCTTGCGATTCGATACTTTTTTGGTTGAAGGTTTTTCAATAGCTCAAAGTCCTTCAGATAAACTGTGAGCCAATCAGAGAAGCAATATAAAGGTACAGTTGTTTGGATTCTATCATATCGTGAAATGAATCCGCGAATTTTTCCGGTCTCTAAATATAGCCATTTCTCCTTTTATCTCTTACCGTAACTTACCCAATGGATAAAATGATTTGGGAGAAAGATAATGGAAAATGAAACGGTTTTTTAAACATAAATCCCTCACTCCTTTATATAGGCCTATATATTTTTTTCACGAGCTAATGTATCCACCACTACGCAGGAAGAATGAATTCATAAGCAAAATTATAACCAAAATCTTCCGGGAAAAAAGAAAGGAAATGAAAAATCAAGAATTCTGTTCCCGAAACGGCGCTACTGTTTCGTCGTCAGAAGGGCGTGTCGTCACGGATACGTCGTTTCAGATTCAATACATGGCTATGCCGTTCATTTGTTTATTCACTGCCAAATTCAGCCTTAACTTGGTATTTAATTTTTTTTGCCTTGCTGGTTTTGGGTCTTTTACCTCAAACATTGTTCTCTTGTAATCGGCGGCCGTCTGGAAGATAAACCACAGCCCTATTTGGCCAGGCCATTATAGACGCGTTCGCTTCCGTACTGGATGGCTACGATAAGAGTGCTGGCAGAGTGCATGCACCTGAAACAAACCCGTCCAACCCACGAAACACAGATAATTCTTCAGAGTTTTAACGCACAGTTGGTAATTTTTTAGCAAAAAAAAAAAAAAAAATTCAAGAATAGCTGTCAATTAAAAGACCGAATCTTTGTCTGTGTTTCGTGATGGTGTGTGTTTCTTTCAGGAGCGTCTCTACTGTAGGCACAACACATATCACATCATGTATTCAGTAGCGGAAGCGAATGCGCCCTCAATGGGCTCGATGTAATAAGGCAATGGCTTCTATTGCAGGCGGCCGCCTATTATTTTATTTTTCATTTTGTGAAAGTTAAACAATTGAAGAAGTCTACAAGTTGATCAGTGATTAATATAAATATAAAATCACGACCTGAAATGGGAAGCATTCCCATAACTTAGTGGTATTTACGTAACTGAGTTTATACTTACTCTCATAAAGTGACAGACAATATTGTTAGTACTATTTTCCTCAATGTGATAAATTTTTTTCTTAAGTCTATTGTATGTACTTATTGTGATAATTTTATAAATATTATTTTTTACAACATGAATTGTATGGAAGATAAAACGCAATTGCATACCTGCTAAATGTGTTTGAAGATATTTTTTTGTCAATTATGTAAAATAAAAGGTTTTTGATGTAATAGCAAACATGTGCTTTGTTCTGTGTGGTTATAACATACTGCAGTCTAAAGAGCGTTTCAATTAATTCGCGAAAAAATGCCTGTCCCTAATAATAAGGTCCATAAAAGCAAGATGGCGACCAGCGACGATGTTGCCCGCGGAGGATCCGATCAGGAAAATGAAACCGAGTTTTTATGCCTCGAAGGTAGTTCACACAGGCCGAAAAAGGGAAGGAACCTCACCTCCAACACCTGGAAGGATTCGCATGCGGTCAAAAAAATAATGATCACACGCACCCGACAATATTGAAAAGAACTTGAGTAACAATTTCAAGCCTCGTTCAATGTAACGCTTGTTAAATTTTAAGGATAATGTTGCGTCAAAGAGAAGAGCCTTGCGTTTTAAAGACCACTTGCGGTAGAAATTTCGCGAACTTGCAAAAAAATTCTAGTGGTAAAAGTTAAGGGGTGGAGGGAGGTGGAAGCTTTCGGACATCTTTCTAACCGCAGGCAAAAAAAAAAATGTATATTAAACAGCAACGGACGACTTTCCGCCGAGATCGCTCCGCGAGAAATCAACAGCCGCGCCCAGTCAGCAGAGGAGAGAGAAGATACGATACGTGATTGTTCGCGAAGACGGTGGTCCACGCTGAAGAGAAGAAGGACCTAATGACGCAGTTGCACGCGAATAGATTTTCACGGTAAAAAAAAAACAAAAAAAAAACAGGAAAAGATTGTGAGCACACGAGAGATGGAAAAGCTTTTTTTTAATTTTATTTTATTTTCCACGGACGGAAAATAGTACATGTAAAATAAAATTTAAAAAAAAATGTTGGTAGAGAGGTTCAAGTGGGGAGAAAAAAAATAAAAACAACGTAGATGAGTGGAATGGAAAGAAGAAGAAGCCGCTGCTGAGACGCCCTGGCTTGGGCTGCTGTTATTTTTCCCCCAGCGCAGCGTGACAATAAAAATTATAGGCTGGTTGAACTGGAAAACAACAGCGCGCCGGATCGTGGCTTGCATTCATTACACGCTTACAACCTCACACGCGAGCCGGAGTCGCCGGCCTCGGAGGCTCTCCGCGCGAGGAAGGGCCCCGGGCCCGCGAGCCGTTGAAGCCGCCGGGAGGCGCCGGACAGAAGGTCGCCATCTTGAAACAAAAACACTCCGGAGAAGACGTGAAACTCAAGAAGTAAAAGCCATAATTACAACGAAAAATTGGTTATCTGTAAAGTCGGTTTACGGACGATAGTTTAACGTGACAACGTCGTAACAAAACATTGATGAAATGATTGCATACTTTATGAATAAAATTGAATCATTTTTATTTTAATAATAAAAGAATAAATACTTGAAATTATACTATTAATCAGATTTTTAAAATGCAAGAATAATTAACCTTTATTGCCGAAATTGTTGTTGTAATAAGCGATGAAAACCACATTAACTTTTCACTTCCCTTTATAAACAGTCGAGTGGAAGAGAGATAGATGCGGCGCGAGCGTACAATGATCGTAACGGGACACAGCGTAACGGAACAATGTGTGTAACGGGACACAGTGTAACGGAACAATGTGCGTAACGGGACACTTTTTCATGCGTGCAGCCGGCGTTCATCGATTTATTAGACGTCACGTTCAAAAAAAATAAAATATATATATGTGGTTATGATCGAGGAAAAATACATTTTAAAGACTGATAATGGGAGAAGATAACTAACAAGCAAGATAGAAACTGGATGCTGATGTTTAAGAATACAAGACAGGAAGAAGAAAGCAGTGATAAGGAAAATAAAACAATTGAAAACACGACAAAGTGGATCAACGACGAAGCTAAAAGTGAATAAGGTGGATACATAGCAGCAGAGATGGTGTAGACGGATAAGAAGAAGAATAACCTAATTAATATAGAAGAAAACACAATAACAGTGGTTGATGATGACCACAGATATGGCCCTAGAAAACCAAAATATGATAAGAAAGAATGTGGGAGCAAATTAAAATAAATAGACACCACATAAGCTGGAAACACACTAAAGGTAAGTACATCCTCACAAGGGTTCAGACCTATAGGAGCAGATAACTAACTACATTGATATACACAATTGATGTATGAAACTGGTCGTCATAGAAAAATCTCAATAATAGAAACCAAAAAATAAATACATCAACACACGGACAACAACGAAGCTACTGCCAACTGAGGTCAAATGTTACATGCCTGAACAGCAACAGAAAACTCCGTGAAAGAAAATTAGGACTCAATAAATTACAGCACAAATGAACACAGTGCGCTGGCATCTACGAGACATTTGAAACATGAGCAGTAAACACAGAAAAAAGGACAAACTTGGACAGCACATAGACGCACAGACGGATCCTGCAAAAAAAAAAAAAAAATCAAAAAAAATCTGGACAACGCGACGACAGCACGAATAAACACATTACAAACTTTCAGTTACACGTCCTAAAATTTTGTAGAAACTTTCAAATAAATAGAGTTTATTAATGAATATTGCTTCTAGTAATGTGTGTCATCCGTTTTTATCTCTTCCAAGAAACAAATATGTCATTTAATGACACAGTTGATATGTTGTATTGATTATTTTACAGCCTTATCCTACGTTAGGCTTTATAGTTAGAGCTGGTGAACCATACAGATTTTCGTACGTATTCGTAATTTTAGAATGTGCCTATCACATAATCCCTGAATTTTATTACTAGCATTGTAGAAGAGCTTTTCGTTTACCAAACTTTGTAATGTCGGTTTATATTCTAAAGGTTTATTCTAATTAGTTTGTGTGTCTTTCTCCTTTCTTAGGTCAGGCTCTAGCCATCTTTGACTAGGAAAGTTAACCTTCGCGCGCTACAATTTCTCCTCTTTAATTGACTGTCAGAAATAACAACATGTATGGATAATTGTTCATGTACATATTATGTTTCGTTTTACAAGTATTTCTGTAAACAAATATATTTATAATAGATAAAAAGAGCATGATAGAGTAGGTGACTTGAAAAATTCACGAAACGAAGTGATTAAAAATAATTTAAAATGAAGATGTGTGATTAAGGGCGTAATAACCTAAATTAATTTAGTTCTAATATTTCGTATTCATGCATATTATTTTACAAAAAAAATCATAATTTAACCATTCTTAAAAGTTTATAAAAGTGATTCTTTCTAATAATCAAGTCCTTATTTTATGGTTTTTAAAAACTTGATGGCAAACTTTGTATGTCAGTCCTAGTATATAATGAATGCATGAAATCATGTGGAATACAGTTTTGGCTTATACTTCGTATGTACCTTTCATCTTAGAAATATTGGTTTTAATTATATCAGCCACAAAAAAATACAAATTAGGTTTTATCATTACACTGAAAAAGTCGGGTTTCTAACGAATTCTGAAAAACCCAATTTATTGATTTAATGAATTTTATATTAAATTAAAAGAGTTGAAGACAAAAGCTTCTAACGGACGGTTGATCAAAACCTTTATACCACGTGATTTCATGCTATCAGTAACATGCTAGAACTGACATAAAATTTTGCCTTTAAGTTCATAAAAACCATTCATATAATGACATGTTTGGGTGAAAAAATTTTTTTTACTAACAACAAAATATGGGTAGCCCATATTCTGAATTTATTTAAAATTATGTGAAAAAATTTGAAGAAAAATAATATAGTGTACTATAGTGTACTTAAAGGCTGAGCTAGTTCCAGCTGGGATGTCCGCGAGACGGACGCGGTCAGGCTAACGGGAACAAGGCGACCAATCACACGCGGTGTCTTGCAGACAACGGTTTGCTAGGTGTGTGTTCCTGAACTCCTGCTGGTTGGCTCTGCTAGTGTGGTACAAGTCGAGTACAACCCCCCCCCCCCCTTATCCGCAAACCAACATTTTCCAATGAGCACGACCCAGTGAAGCAGTTTTACCGGTGGAGTGAAGCCAGTTAGGTCTGTATTAATATCATCATAGCGGTCTCAGGCCGTCAGTTTAGGCTGTGTTTGTAAACTACACATGAAACACATTACGCAAAAATCTTTAAGTTAAGGACGTTTTTAAAATACCAATTTACACTTAAAGTACGCAAGATACAAAAACTCAACGATAACAGCCAACTTTTAAATAAATTTATTTTCTATTTGAAATGTCCCAAAAACTTTTAGGGATGCAAATGCCATGTGTATTGAGGAATATTATTTTATTTTAATCACATGCAACACTTTTTTTTCCATTCTAATGCCAGACAGTGAAAACTAAAGACCTTTTTGAATTAATAATATTATAAACAATAAACATTTTCTTGAACAATATTTATTGTCTGATGAAAGCCCGGAAAGGGAGGGGGGTTGGAATTTTGATTTCTATTGTTTCGCAATTTAAAGTCGTAGTGTTATTAATTGCGACTTTCAAGCTTTATGAACGACCGTTATTTTCTTGCAATAATTGCGTTTTTATAATTCCGGCATTCGGAACCTTGCGCCCCCCTCCCCTGCCGACCAACACCGACATATTCCCCAAATTAAATTCTGCATACGCACCTGCCGGCCTTACAATGGCGGAAACTGGAGATGGATCAAGCAAACGGAGATGGCTCTCCCGGAAACATTAAACTATGCACGGAAACATTAAAAAAATGGCAACCAGTGAGACTGCATTTCAAGGTTACGAAATATTAATTTGAATAAAACAAAAAAAAAATTATATGATTCCAGATTAAATCACGGGTAGAATTTACACATCTAATAAAAATAAACGTCAAAGCAATAAATAGATAGAGACTGGAAAAATTCGCACTTTGAATGACCTCTAGGATAGCCTCCACCATCCCCTACACACTCGGGCCAATGCCACCTGCTCATTGGCTACTGACACGTGACACCTGTCATCTGGGACGCTTGAGATTCGATACTTTTTTGATTGCAGGTTTTTCATTAGCTCAAAGTCCATCAGATAAACTGTGAGCCAATCAGAGAAGCAATATAAAGGTACAGTTGTTTGGATTCCATCATATTGTGAAATGAACCCGCGAATTTTTCCGGCATCTATAAATAGAACACTGTGTATTCTTGTACTTGAAACAATTTTTTAACATGTTTAGAACATAAAAAAAAAAAAACAATGCATGGCATCCACCGCAGCTTCTAATGGTCGCACGGGGGCAACGTAAATGGAAGGGCTCTGCGTTGTCGGGCTAGTTACGTAGTTACGGGGGGGCCGTACGTGCTGTTGTAGGAACTCCGTTCCCGCGAGATCTTGTCTTCCTGGTTCTTGCACCACGCGGCGAGGAGTTAGAGCCGCCTCTACTTCAGCTCCGGCGACGAGCTGTACTTCGCGGATTGGGGGGAAGGAGGTTGTGTGTGGAGGAGGGGATCGTGGGAGGAAGATCGGGGGAAGGGTAAGGGGTGGTGGCAAGTTAAGGCGGGGCCCCCCGGAAGAGGCCGCAGAGTAGATGCCGCGCCGCGCCCGCTCAGAGGCGGAGGCGGCAGGTGTCTTTGAGCGGTGTCGGCGGGCCTGTCGCAGCGCCGCCGCCGGAGACAAACATTGACTGATTAAAGGAGGAGCCGCCCCCGCCTCCCCCGCCTCCCCCGCCTCCAGCGCCGGGAGCACTCGAGATTCCCGTCCGGCCCTCGACGCAGTTGTGGGGGGGGGGGGGGGGGTATGGTCAACACCTCGGCCTCGCCCTGGGAGCAGGCCGCCTCCACGCCAGAGCACAGCCACCAGCGGCTGATTAGGGAAGCCTTCTTTTCACAAACGAGAGAGCCAATCCCCCGACCGTGCATCTTCGGTTTTTTTTTTTTGCTCATTGTAAATAAATATGGCGGTGTTGATAAAAGGATACTAATGGTCCAATTAGGTTATGTTAGCTACATTATAAATACTACTTTAAAAACATTGTGGACGGTTGATTTGGTTAGGATAGCTACATTAAAGATACGGGGGAAAAAACATGAACTTCGGGGAACTTTGGGTTTTGGCTCTATCGTCTGTGAAAAGAAGGCTTCCCATTCCAAGACGTGCGTACACGACCGTAACCCGACCCCTCGGGCCCCGTGTGTTCCAGAACGTGTTCCGAAACCGAATCCCAGTACATTAAGGCAAACAGATCGGCAACTACTGTTCTAATAAACGGTGCCCTGCGCGAGGCTAGAAAACTGGTTCCGACGCGTTCTATCGGACGTCTTTCGCAAAAAAATCTTTTAAAACTAGCAGCACCATCGCAGCCGGGGTACATCGAGGACTTGTGAAAGTAATTAAGTAAACTCGTCACTTATCCAAATTCAAATCTCCCCCCCCCCCCTTCCGCCCCCCTTCCGAACCCCCCCCCCCCCCTTCCATACACGGTAAGAGCGTTCGCGTATACCACACTGTAAATTATTTTATTTTTGTAAAAGAAAAAGGAATATTCGTGTGAAATTACTGATGATTGTAAATTTTACATTTTAGGTATACATAAAAAAAAACACTAGAAATCACTGGGAAATAGTGTTCGCAGTAATAGTTGCTTTGGATTATTACCAGAGAATTTTGTGATTTCTGATGTCTCAGTACTCCTATAGTTTAAGTTATTTGTAAACTATTTTCTCAATAGCTTTCCAGCATTAACTGCGCAACAACAAAATAAGAGTTTAATGATTGAATATTCGATTTTTTTTCCATAGTTTAAAATAATTATTATTGAATGGGATAGCAAATTACATACAAAATTGTGCGCCAGTTTTCGTAAGAAATACTCAGTACGTATTATCTGGAAAAAACGTATTTCATATATGCAAAAATAACCAAAGCCATGTGTAGTACCAAGTTACAATATCTTTCTTGAAGTATTAAAAAATACATCCAAAGATAAAATTATTTTTTTTATAGAAAGTACAGAAAAAACACTGCGGGGCGTCCGAAAAGCGACTTTGGCCCGAGAAGGCGGTTAGACGGTTGTGCGTCCGCGTGGGAGGGAGGGGGTAAGCCCGCAGTTCAAATATTAGTCTTCCTCCGACAATACAGGCGTTTCCAATACGGTACACGGATCTGTTAAGACGCAACAATGGCGAAGACACCTGTCGTCTTCTCTCTCTCTCTCTCTCTCTCTCTCTCTCTCTCTCTCTCTCTCTCCTTCTCTGCGGGCCGTAAGTGGCAGCTCAAACAAGGGAGCCTGTTGCGTCATGAACGAGGGTGGATGGGGGGGGGGGGGGGAGGGACAGCTTCGCAGACGGGAAGCCTAAGATGTACATCAAGTTCTGTCCCTGCCCGAACACGCCCGAATATTCACCTTCGGCCAACCTCGGGTTTATTTATTTATATATATATATATATATATATATATATATATTTCTCTGTTTATTTTAATGTAGCTATACTAACCTAACCAACCGTCCATCCGTCCATAGTGTTTTAATGTGTTTTGATGTAGCTAACCTTGCCGACCACTTTTAATATTTGAAATTCATTTTTCCTGCGCAAAAAATGAAACAAATCCCCGAGGTTGGCCCGAAGGTGAATATTCGGGCGTGTTCGGGCAGGGACAGAACTCGATGTTCATCTCAGGGCTTCTCCTCGCAGACACCCGGACACTGCTGCGCGCGCCTCTGTGTCCACCACGTGACCACCAAGACGCGCTGACCTGGTTTTACGATCCGTCGACCCGTGGTGGCGAGGGGGGGGGGGGGGGGGGGGCTGCACTGGACCGTAGCCGTGCGATGCGCTCATTTCACCCGTAGTACGGTTCGTCCGTATCAACCAACACCAACCAGAATGTCATTCACGTTCAGAGATAACTCTACACACATAAAAAAAAAAAAAAAAAAATGGTTGTCTGTAAAGTCGGTTTACGGACGATAGTATAACGTGACGTCATAACAAAAAAAATTGATGAAAAATGATAGCATACTTTTATGAATAAAATTGAACCATTTTTATTGAATTATCACTATTTTGTATGGATACAAAGAAGGAGTGAAATTAAATCTACAATTTAATTAATGAATTTACTTTTATTTGAACTCATTAATTCAAATATGTTTATTACTTTAACGAAGAGATTATTTTAACTATAACTTTTATACATGTTTGCTATTTAACTTCTTCCAATCTGTGTTAAACTGTTAAGGATAGGACGATGATAGGAAAAGTAGCAAACGAATGGGAGTGTTTCAAGTTTAATGTGCCTCGAAAAAGTCAAATCGATGGTTGTTTCAATCGAGTGGAAGAGAGATAGATATGCGGCGCAAGCATACAATGAGCGTAACGGGACACAGCGTAACGGGACAATGTGCGTTACGGGACACTTTTTTCGTGCGTGCAGCCGGCGTTCATCGATTTATTAGATGTTGTCACGTCAAAAATTAATGTTTGTTTTGTTTGTTTGTTTGTCCCGTATGCGTTCCTATACACAATTCAGCCTATCGCGATGAAACTTTTGGTGAGTTGTTTACGCGCATGCCCGCGAAGGTTGGTTTCTGAGTTAGCACAGCCATTTGACACTAGGTGGCGCGCGAGTCGTTTCTAAAAATGTGTGTATTTCATATAGTCCAGCGGCAGTTAGCGTGTTCTCGGTGTATGAGTGCGGACGAATGATAGAATTAAATTTTATCAAATGTGAAAGAGATAGAGTTAGATAGATATAAAGATATGTAGAGATATAGCGAGGTATAAAAATATAGACAGAGATAAATAGCTATAGAGAGAAATAAGGACGTTAGACAGATAGAAAGAGGCATAGAAAATGAGATATAGAAATAGAAAAGGATATATATAGAGAGATAAAACTGGAGATAAAGGTATATAGATGGTATATATAGGTATATAGATGTGTATATATACATACAGAGAGATAGATATATAGAGATATACATTTTGAGATGGATAGAGGAATAGAGAATTAGAGAGAGAGAAAGAGATGATTTGTACATGTGTACATCCATCAAAAAATTTACCAAAAAATTGTATCAGGCGTTGCAAGGCATGCCGCGTATTAACTAGTTATAAATTTTTTTTAATAATGTGACTTGTGAACAACCTGTAATATTACTATTTTAATATGATTGTTTTGACTCGTACAGCATTTAAATTGAGGAAACAATTTAACAAAACATTTTTTGCTTGTTTCAAATCAAGGTGCGAATTAACACATGTTACACCATAAGGTTAGAGTCTTTTTTTTTAACAACGCTTGTCAAAAGATCGATCTGTTTTCATCTGCCTGTCTGAAATAAATACGCTGCAGATATAGTAAACAATGTGTAACGCCTAAATATAAAGGAATCGCGAGACCTCGACAAACATTTATGTTTAAATTCCCACATTTATGTACATTTTTGTGTGCCCACGTGTGTTTGAATTAGTTCATTCTTGAAGGCACTAGTTAATGGTACATTCCTATTTGCGTGTTTACGATATTTGTAGCTATAATTTTCAATGAAGCTAATTTGTGTGTACTGCATTGAATGAGCACTTACATAAATTAATATCGTGATTTTAGGAGCCCATGATGTTTATGAATTGTGGAACAACCAGGTTCCGCCGATGTCGCACTTCCCTTCACTCGCGGAACTCCCGCCGAAGCCGGCGTCGCTGCTTGTATACTCGTGGCGCCCTTCTCGAACCGACGAGAGCGGCTGTGAAGAGTCGCGTCATCCCGGGCCGACCCGACGCCCGAAAAAGGCCAGAAAGGCGGTGTTTATACGCGCCACTCAACGCGGCGGCCGGCGGGAATTCCCAAGGCCACTCTGCGATACATGAAATCGCCGAGGAAGGATGCCGCAGGGAAAGAAAGGGGAGGGGTGGTGAGGTCACGCCGCGCTAATGCGCGCATGACGTCAGTGGCCGTGTGAGACGGCCCGGGCCAGACTATCGCTGGAGGGCCCGCTCAAGTGCGTGGCAGGTGGGGTCGTTACCACAACGCCGAAATACCATAACGTCGAATGTCAAAATTGACCACAACGCCTACATTCCACAACGCCGAATTACCACAACGCCGAAATACCATAACGTCGAATGTCAAAATTGATCACAACGCCTACATTCCACAACGCCGAATTACCACAACGCCGAAATACCATAACGTCGAATGTCAAAATTGATCACAACGCCTACATTCCACAACGCCGAATTACCACAACGCCGAAATACCATAACGTCGAATGTCAAAATTGATCACAACGCCTACATTCCACAACGCCGAATTACCACAACGCCGAAATACCATAAGGTCGAATGTCAAAATTGATCACAACGCCTACATTCCACAACGCCGAATTACCACAACGCCGAAATACCATAACGTCGAATGTCAAAATTGATCACAACGCCTACATTCCACAACGCCGAATTACCACAACGCCGAAATACCATAAAGCTGAATGTCAAAATTGACCACAACGCCGACAGCTAGAAAACTGCTGTGTACCACAACGCCGAAATAACAACTGAATGAATTTGTGTGTGTTTCTGAAATGTACCTTAACGCCGAAATACCACAATCAAACCTAACCTTACCTAACCTAACCTTACCTAACCTAACCTAGCGTAATATAACGTAACCTAACTTAACCTAGCCTATCCACCCTATCCTAGCCAAACCTAGCCTAACCTAACCTAGTCTAACCTAACATAGTCTAATATAACCTAGTCTAACCTAACCTAGTCTAACCTAACCTACCCTTTGTGACAGTCCTGCAGTTACATTTTTCGGCGTTAGTGTATTTCGGCGTTTTGGTAATTCGGCGTTGTGGTACACAGCAGTTTTCTAGCTGTCGGCGTTGTGGTTAATTTGGCATTTCGGCGTTGTGGTATTTCGGCGTTGTGGTATTTCGGCGTTGTGGTATTTCGGCGTTGTGGTGCGTCCCCTGGCACGTGTCGCGGCTCTGCTTCCCAGTTCGTAACAATGTGGCGGAGAACTGAAGATATTAATTAAATAAAAGTCCCTTGCGTGCTTCCAAGAATCTTTAATGTGTGTTTCACGCTTAAAATAAATTTATCTTGAAAACACCATTTTCTATCAATTTTCACTCTTCTAAAAAAAAAAAAAACACATTTTAAAATGGGAAAAATGAAAGAAGAAGAAAACTGCTCATCCGTTCCCAGCGCATTCTTAAATGCTTTTCGTAAACAGACGCCTTGTCTGACATCTTTCAGCAGTTTTTTTTTCAAAATCGCGCGGTATTTTCTGAAGCTCTGCGCGCCAAGTAGGCGGGGGCATCTTAACAGATCTCGCCGTTTCGCACCTGGAAAAACACCAACCGTCATTAGGCACTTCAAAACGCTCGTCTCTGAGACAAGGCGACGGAATTCACGTGCGTTCGGACTCTGCTGAAATAAAGCTACTGTCAATTGTTCCGAGTTTTTTTCGCGCGTTCGTGAAGGTCTGACAACTTTTCTGTTTAAAGGGAGGGACAGCAAGATGCTGGACCTGTGTGGGGTTTCCTTTAAAAAAAAAAAAAGACAGGTCGTAAACACGACGTGTTAAGAGCCGAACCAAGACAAACAGTTAGAACACGTACGAAATGGGAGGCGCGACTGTATCTTGAGCTTTTGCTTCTTTCCCTCCTCGCCCTTGCATCTGCTTCCTGGAAAGTTCTGTTTGAATTCTTTCAGCGGCAGGGCTGACTAAGCGGGCTTTGTTTAAATGTTCCGGTGCCGTTTACAAAGGGTTTCTGTGCAGCGCAGCGGGAGAAAGAATTGTTTGATCCAAAGAAAAAAATGTATTCAAAATCAAGATATTTTTAAAAAAATGTAGATATAGAAAAAAATTCACCCATGAGCTTGTTTGAAAGAGGATTTAGTTGTTTTAACAAAAGTACTTAATCGTTTCACTTAATGCTGATTTACTCTAGAGTGAATAAGTTATACTTTTCAGCTTAAAATTTATACTTTTGGTTGTCTTAGCAAAAAAAAAATAATAGTTTGGCTGATTTGTAAGAGTTTCAGTGTCTTAAGACTTGTATTAAGTTATTTAATTTTGGTTGATATTACTTTTATTTTAAGGAAATTCATATGAACTTAACACGGCTGTTCTCGTGTACTGTGTGGTTCATCTCAAATTTGTTCACCAGACTATTTTTTGGCCTGCATACCATTATTATTATTATTATTTTTTTTTTTAGAAATACTCGCAACTACTTTATATCTCCACATCCAAATGTATGTTAGTCCCCTTAGTCTTAGGTTGACCGCACAAGACAAGGAACCTGATAGATACCTAATTAAATCAAGTAAGCTTAGTTGGATTTAAGCTACAGGTATCTTTAAAGATTTTTGACAAATAACAGAGCAATTTATGGTAACAATGATTGCTCTATAACAATGTAAAACAACGCAGTTTCTTTAAATTTCTCTCTAGCTGAATATATTTTGTTTAATACTTCGTGAACACCACTCCTTAATACTTATACAAGGCGCATCACCTGTTTCCACTACAATAAAAATATAGACTTTCGGTAACGATTTTCTTACCTAGTTAATATTAATGATATAATGTTATAAGAGCTACTGCACCGTTAAAAATATCCACCTTACATTTATAAAGAACGCTGGTTACAAATTATACAGAGATCTTTATAAATTTATTGTCATCATTGTAAATTTACAAGTACATGAACACACAAGAATAATCTTAGGTGTATGAGAAAAAATTAAAAAAAAAAAAATATTTCTTCCACGTTTGAGTTCACCGTGTCCCCCAGTCGTATTTTGACCCCTACGAGCTCTCCGGAGTGTATTCTTGTTCTAAAAATTTGGACGTTTACTTCACAACTATTCATACAGAAGAATATATTTCACAGAAAGAAAACAAAAAGTATATTCACGTTGAAAAAAAATAAAATGTTGCAGTCGAAAAAAATTGAATTTGTGAAAAAGTGTTCTTAATTTCGTCCCTTTTATTTAAAAAAATAAAAAAATGCAATATACACGTCTTGTTTCTATGAAAACTTAAAAAAATTAATCTATACACACTTTAAACCTTTTTTATCTTAAAAAAAATTATTTTATTTTATTTTTTGCAAAAATTGGAGATGTTCGACGAGGAATTCTACGTTCAAAAGTGAGCGAGTTTGCTGTGGTTTCTAACGGCGCGAATCGGGGAGCCGAAAATTGAGCTCGCTTCTCGGCCGGTCTCGCCGCGTGAGAAATGCACCGGTGGGCGAGCGAAGGCGCTGCGCGTGCCGACACTGGCCGCTCGGAGCGCTAGTGGTCGCCATTTGTCTGGCATCCATCACGTGACCCTAATGACGCCGCACCTCGCCGCTGGCTTGTTATGCCCAACTCGCGCGACGCGAAGGCGCTGTTGAGCCGTGTTATTGATGGCACGTAGGTCTCGTCCGCACTTGTTCTCTGCCCTGCACGCGCCTGGATGAATATTTACCACGCGCCTTTAGTACCTTCAACTGTATGAATGGATGGACTATGTAATTAAATCTTTCCATCCAATTTTTTTTTCACGTGATAACGTTATAAATGGATGAACGCCGGCTGCTGCGAGCACGAAAAAAGCACGACTCATTGTCACGTTCCGCCTGAGCCCGAGCGTGCAAGAACCGGCCAACCGCCGTGCGAGAAAATCTTCTATAATATCGGACAGGTTAAGGCGGGCTTTTTAAAAGCAGTAATTTAAAAAATGTGATTTATTTGTCCAATTTCGTCATTTCTAATTAACAATTTATTGACATAATTTGATTTCAGTTTATTTCTATAACTAATTGTTCATGTTTATATATAAACAAATTATTTAAATTAAATTTGTAAAAACCTGTAAATAATATTTGAAAATTAAAAAGTATGCAATTTTTCATGAATGTTTTCTTATGACGTTATCACGTAAAATGATCGTCCGTAAACTGACTTTACAGACAAACCCCCCGCCCCTTTTTTTACCCACTCTTAGACGTCCGAATGTGTTGAAATTTTTCATGCATGTAAAGAACTTCTGACAATACAATATCTTGATAGCGTAAGACCTTAGTTTTAAGGGTCCGATGGTAAAAAAAAACACAATTTTCGAGTTATGGGTAATAACCAAGCTTTATTTTTATCCATGAGGTCGGGGCATGGTGGAAATTTGCCCCGGGGTCGACTTTTAACCTAAAGAAAATTAGGGTTGGGGGTGGGGGGTGGGGGTGTTAAAGATCCAAAATATGGAGAATTATAAAACTCAATGCGTTTTCGATTTGGAGTGTTTCCGATCCAAAAGGTTATGGTGGTAAATGTGCCCGGGTAAGGAAGGGCGTAATTCCCCATAATTTTGAAAATTTTATAAGTATATTGTTTTCGATTTAGAGCCTTTCCGAGGTCACGTTATGGTGGGAAATGTGCCCGGGGTTCGTTAATGGCAGTATGGGTACTATATCTGGCCACTCTTCCGGCGTGATCACCGGACATTCCATCAGTCCGTGTAGATTTCGGCACAGTTGGTGTAGCCTACATATAATTAAACCAAAGCCATCCAGTTTCCAGCGAAATACAGCTGTGGGACTGTTGAAAGGCGAATGTTGCCTTTAATACTGAGCTGGGAATCTACCGTGCATATACTTAATGCAAGGCTGCACTGTAGATTATGCATTTGTTTATTTGGGATAGCGTCTGTTTGCTGCCGGACAGGCTAATGCAGCTCTTAGTCACGTAAAGCCACTGGATGGTCTCCAAGTAGAAGAACTTGATTGCTCTAAGATAACAGAAACGTTCCATGTAATGTTGACGCATTAGCTGCAATGTCTAGATTACGCGAACATTAATGACTAATTTTAAGTTCATTGTAGCAAATAAACAAGTAATCACTCATATTTAGTATTTTTAATTTGTTTTGATTACTCATATTCCATATTTTTATTTTATTTTGGGACTAAAAAGAATAAAATAAATTTCTAGTTAAAGAAATTCCCGTTTTTATAGTTGAATGAACTAAAAATTAAAAAAATAACATTTAAATTTAAGTTGTTTGTGAAACAGCCAAATAATGCCCCACAACTAAAGGCAAGGGTTCTCTCTTCTTTCATTTTCGTAATAACTATACTTATCCTAAAATAAGTGATAGAAAATTTAAGACCAATCATATCAAGCACCCCTCATTTTTAGTTGTACAGAGTTGTATTGCATTATTTGGCTGTTCAACAAAATCTTAAATTCAATTTTAATTTTTTTAAATTTTTTAGTTAATTGAACGATAACAGCGCCAGACGACGTTTCAGTAGATATTTGGATTGTAAATCAAAAATTCATTGTAGTTTATAAAATAAATCTATTATTTAGACACCCACACAACTCCTTAGAGACACGTGCTGAAAGTATTTGTCAGTAAATTCTCTTCCCCGAGAAAGCTTCCTCTGTTGGTTTTCTCTCGTGGCTTAATAGACGTGAATTTCCACCGCCAGCAGAGTGAATCGTCTTGAGAAATAATAATGCCTGGCTTATTTATTCTTCTTCTTACTTCTCGTCGGACGCAGAGCTGAGAGCGGATCTCATTATGCGCGGTCATGCGCTCCAATCCGAGTGTGGCGCTGGTGAGGGGATGCAGACAGACGAGATTGTTCTCTTTCGTTGCCAACCAGGCGCTAGTTCAGCTCGACCTTTTTGCGTATGACGTGCGCAAATGTTTAACTCTATTGCTTGCATAAAGTCCTAAGAGTTCGCAACTGTAAAAAAAATTGCA
This sequence comes from Bacillus rossius redtenbacheri, assembly GCF_032445375.1. Lineage (NCBI taxonomy): Eukaryota > Metazoa > Arthropoda > Insecta > Phasmatodea > Bacillidae > Bacillus > Bacillus rossius. The sequence continues at coordinate 43,397,902 of NC_086338.1, read as the reverse complement.
CTTTTTTTTGACGTGACAACGTCTAACAAATAGATGAACGCCGGCTGCACGCACGAAAAAGTGTCCCGTAACGCACATTGTCCCGTTACGCTGTGTCCCGTTACGCTCATTGTACGCTTGCGCCGCATCTATCTCTCTTCCACTCGATTGGAACAACCATCGATTTGACTTTTTCGAGGCACATTAAACTTGAATTCGTTTCCTACTTTTCCTATCATCGTCCTATCCTTGACAGAATAACACAGATTGGAAGAAGTTAAATAAAAAAACATGTATGAAAGTTATAGTTAAAATAATATTTTCGTTAAAGTAATAAACATATTTGAATTAATGAGTGCAAATAAAAGTAAATGTATCAATTAAATTGTAGATTTCATTTCACTCCTTCTTTGTATCCATACAAAATATGATTCAATTTTAATCATAAAAGTATGCAATCATTTCATTAATGTTTTGTTATGACGTTGTCACGTTAAACTTTCGTCCGTAAACCGACTTTACAGACAACCAATTTTTTTTAATATACACTGAGCTCAACTTAACTATAGTTATGGTCTAGAGTTAAGATAGGGGAGTAAGTCGTGGCATCAATTGCTGCCATGACAAGCTTATAATTTCCCCCCCCCCCCCCCCGGGTCCGTAAAAAAAAAAAAGCACACATTATGCATGCTACACAGTCTGTATGCACCGTAAAAATTTTCTCATTAAATTTACGAACAACGCTGATTACTAATTATAAAGGGATATCCGTAAATTTTTCGGCTATCTTTGAAAATCTACGGGTAGTGAGTTCACTTTCGCTGAATGTTACTAAAACAAATTATTGCTTAGAAACCATTCAGAAACAAAAATATTGTATGATTTAAAAAAAAGGGGGAGCTCTATATGTTTTATCTAACTTTACTACACACATAACTATGTGACGCATAACAAGAGACTTCAGAATAAAAAGCAGTTACTTTAATCTAGATGCAGTAAAAAACGACTTGTCACTTGAGAACGTGGACGGAAACACGTCATACCTAGAGCCAGGGCCGCCGTAAAGACATGTTAGCGGGGATAATTAGAGATCTGGACTCACCTGCCCGCGTCACCCAACACCTGTCCACGCTCTGGGGTTGGCAGGCCTGTTTCTCAGAGCAGCCGGCAAGACCGCGCTTCAAGTCGTGCTCGAGTTTGATTAAAGCTTTGTCATATCCTCACTTCCAAAAATCTTTTGCTGCGTAGTTTCAAATAACCCTACTCTTTATAACAATTCAGAATTCAAAATCAAACATGCTAAATGTACATTAGTGAAAAAAAAAAATTATTTGCACGCTTTAAGTGGCAAAAATTTTCAATCGGGTTACTTTGGCTATTCACACTGTAAAAAATATATTTTTTGCTAACTAAGCAAGTTATTTGCAAATGTGGCTGATTAAAGAAAATAACCTTCCGGGTTAACAAAGCAATATATTTGTTTTACAGTGAGTAGTCAAATTTGCTAGATTAAAAAATTTGGCCGCTGAAGTTTGATTTGATTTTGAATTTTTATAACAATAGGGTTATTTATTATTGCGTAGCAAAAATGTTTAGTCGAGGTATCTAATAATCGGGGAAGGAAATAACTTCTATAACTCGATGAATACGAGACTTTTTGATTTTTTTTTTCATTCAAAACCATAATTTACTAGCCTATCAGCTGTTCTTCGCTTGACGTTGAGTTTTGTAATATACTGTATGTGTACATATCTATACATAATACCACCAGGTGTATCTAACATACGCATCAAAACTACGCTGGGAACATATATGTAACAAGGAAATGTAGAAAAGTCAGGAATGACAATGAACATATAACATATGCCATCATTTTGCTTTTATTCATTGCTAGTGCTTGTCCAGTGAAATACACTGGATCACCAACACGCTAAAAGTCCTGCAAATTAAACCGCAGTTGTGACGTAACCTTTTCGCTCTGAACTAACATTGTTTTTCACAAAACAAATTCTTCAGATTATACGAATACGAAAAGAATATTCTTTATCGATTGATTATTGATAAAAGGAAAACTGTTAAAAGCCAACACGTGACCAACGTAAATTAAAGGAGAAAAAAAATAGATTAGCAATATGTATAGGATGATAGCATACATACAAATACATAATTTAGTTATTCTTAAGACACGCTAACAATGGTTATGTTTGCTGGAAATGTGTGGACAATAATAGTTTTTTTTTTTTGCTGAACACGCCGTATATCGTACGGATTATGGTTGTTTTAATATATTTTTAACAGTTGGTTCTATGCATTAGCACAAGCGATCGCCATTAGAGAGATTGAAAAAAAAAATCAAAATTGACTTTTTTTGGACTGGGGATTATTTTTCCCAAAAGCTCTTCAAATGCTTGCAGGCAGTAATTCCGTTCACGCACGTGGGTGTTCGCAAGTCACTCCGGCGCGTTTCTGAGCACGTGCAGGAGAGAGTGTTGCAGAAGTTCCGCGTAGATGGCCCAAACTGTCGCAGGATGCAGCTGATAATGAAACGAGCCCGTCGGCGAAGGTCGCTCCGCGCAAAAGGTTGTATTGTGGAGGGAGGGATGGTCAGGAGAAGGAAGAGGCAGTTTGTTTACGTCCGCGGTAACCGCGCCGATTTGTGACGGCGGTAATTGGCGGTCGAGGGGGCGGACAACTTCGGCGTCCGCGGAGACTTCGACTGGTGGAAAAAAAAGGTTGCGCTTCACAATCGTCCCCGGGGTCATTGGACAATTGCGCCGCTGGGTTTCAGGAGTGCCCCTCCTCGACCATCCCCCCCCCCCCCCCCAAAAAAAAATCTGTTCTTTTACAAAAGATTCCTTTGAAAATCAATTGCCGAGAAACAGTTTGTAGGTATTACTACTTACTACAAGAAATATATTGTACCTTTGTACACCACATGGCTATTTTTTCACGTATTAAATACGTTTTTCGAGATAATACCGAGCATTTCTTACGAAATTTTTGTATTTAAAAAGTAGTTTCAATCAAACATAATGTCTTTTTTATTTTTAGAAAAAAAACATGGAGTTGAATGTTATTTACATTTATTGTACTTATTAATTATCGCAGTTAATACATGAAAGTTATTTAAAAAATGCTTTACAAATATCTTCAAGTATTGGAAGTACTGGAACAACACAAAGCATAAATGCCAGGGTAAAAATCCGAACCCAGTATTACTGCGAACACTATTTTGTGGTGATAAAGTTGTTGTCATATAAATATATGTAATTTTACGTGGAAATATCTGTTTCATTTACAAAAAATTAAAAAACTACAGCGTAACTTCAAACAGCTGTTATTCCACAAACTAGACAGAAACAAGCAGCGGCTGAATCAAATGGGAAAACTTTCAGTGCGCAGAAATATGTGATATGCACTATAAAAATATTCGCTAAATTACGAATACAATTTTTAGTAATTTTTCAGGTTCGGCGGTAATTTTTTAGAAAACTTGTACAGTTTGTGTATTTTTACACCGGAATGCATTAGCCTCTACGTCACGTGACTGCTGGTCACGACTTAACCGCCTTGCGCCTAATTCCTCATTCTTAGGGACCGGAACAATTCGCGGGTTCAATGTGGGTTCTTTGTTTCTTTACACGCAAGTATGAACTAGCTTGAGTCCTTTGAGGCTCGTCGCTATAATTGTATGTGGATCAGGAAGGGCGTAAGACCGTGTTTCGTTCTTGTCTTGGCCTAGTATTCCCTTCACTGGTTCAACCTCTAGGATGAACTTTATAGTTCTACGTACACTCGGTCAAATGTCACCCTCTCATCAGCTGCTGTCTAGTGGAGGTGTCCCAACGTAGCGGCCCGTGATTCGATACAGCTTCGGTCGAGTGTTTCTCACCGGCCCAGAGTCGTCCAGGCGAGTTGTGAGCCAATAGCAGAAGCAGCACTGAGGTAGGTATAACTATTTGAGTTTCAGGCTGTCGTGAAATGAATCCGTGAATTGTTCCGGTCTCTACTCATTCTCGTGTGCGTAAAAACAAACCAACAAACATGAGTAGGCGACATCAAGACTCCCGACTGCTTGCTTCTGCAACTGCGCTAACCTCGCCTTGTCGTGACGGCCGGTCAGGATTGTTGACAGTGCTTTCCAACTGTGTACAGGTAACAAATAACCTCATTTGCTGGTATTACTATCTTAATTTACTATATTGAGCTAGTAACCGTAATCCATCGGATAGCTGTCACTATGTTAACAATATTGGATGATAAGAAGGAATCAAAATCTGGTTCCTGCTACAATATTTTTTTCTCAGTGGCAAAAATCACGGGGTTGACGATGAAACGGCTGCCTGGTTTTAACTTAGCTCTTGGCAACCATTCCAAACTCGACACGTGGAAATCAAAATGTTTCTTAGATAAGTGGACGTGAAACCTACTTAAAAACTATTAAGAATCCTGAGCAGAACACCGCCTGAACCAGTTAAACGACTGCCAGAGCTACAAACAGGAGGTGGAGGGGCTATTATAAGACGCAGCTATTCGATTTTTTTTTCTAAATAATTATAGAGTTGTGCGAAACATAAGGGGAAAAAAATTGTACAACATCAGTTAACAAACTCGCATGGCCTTGGTTTGGTTTCTTTCCTGATGAAAACTTTATATCGCAACTTAGTAAACTATAAGCGTACAAGAGTTACGTGAAAAATTTAGAGGCGATAAAAGCTAAAACAACTATCACCGACAGCGCGCAGTTATCAATCACCGCCAACAATTTTTGACGAGAGACCAACCAGCTAAGTATCAAGAATGACACTAAACAACAAACATATTAACTCGCAAGTCTTAAGCAAAATAATGTAAAGAGAAATTAAAATATTCCTAGCAGCTAATTTACAATCTGGAAACAGTTTCAAAAACCCGTCCACTTAAAATTCGAATAATTTTAGGTCCGTGGCAGAGAAATGTAAAAATTTATACTTTATTAGCATACTTGCTGAATTACCCGGCTATGCCTAGGCCAATCACCCTTCGGGAGCTGATTTTCGGCAAACCTCGTTCTCAGTTGAAGGCTAAGTAATACAAGGAACATCACTGCATAGTTTCAAGTCTCAGGAAATTCACTTGGAGAATTTTATTATTAATTAAAATTCATCACAATTATTTTTCTAAAATAAATAATTAATTCTATACACGTGTTTATATAAATATAAAAAAAGATTGTATTGATAATTTATCAAACCGTATTTATAATATCACTCCAGTCATTTTATTATTTTAATTATTTGCGTGCAAAATTAAAGTTAGGGATTTTTTTTAATGTTACGCCAAGTAAGTATAACTTCTATCGCGTGTACACACGTACACAGTTCCATAACAAACCAATACGCAATACTCGCGAATGTAAACCGCGCGCGGCGCCAGAAAGACACGGGGGGTCGCCAACCCCCCAATGAGCAGGCAAGTCATGTTTACATTCGCACGCGGCGGCAAGCCACCCCCTCCTCCAGTGCCGCTCATTGTTCCGCCCCCTACCCCCCTCCCTCGTCTCTGGCGCGCGCGGTAATTGTGTTTGCGCGACGGGAGAAGGCGTGCGCGCTGTTCAGGTGGCTTGGCGCCCCCCTCTTTTGCCGTCCTTGATGAATCATTGTTGGCCCGCAAACCCCCTTAACTCACCCGCCCCCCTTCATTCCTCCCGATAACCAACCCCCCTCGGCCACACGAAGAAACACTGCTGAACCCTTACACTGCCGCGATTCTACTCTCCAGGACGTTTGCACGCCCGCTCCGGCACTGACGGAGGCAGTCGTTCACGGGGAAGCCTTACGATTCACGCCGAGTATTCGACATGCCCGAACATGACCGAATACTTGCCCTTCGGGTGTCTTCGGAATTATTTTTTTTTTTAGGTGAAAAAAAAAAAACGTCTGTTTTAAATGCCGGGAATGTCAATGCTAACTTCTCCAAAGCTACCAATGAGAAAATCTAGTCAATGTGAGTGTTACATATACCTACTGGAAAGTTATGTATGAATTAAAAAAAAGAAATAAAACACAATTTATGTTTGTTCTTCTGAAATAATAAATCTGTAATTATTAAGGCGGGTAATTTTTATAAAATGGAAAATAATAATAATAATAATAAAAACAACTACTATTTGACAAGGTTTTTCTGACATTGTGATCTAATAGTTCACCATTTCAACAAATTACTAGGTTAGGTTTATGTATTACAAATCTGTGATACAGAGAATGAAAATGGTCAGTTGGGTTAGGTTGTGTGGACAGTGGGTTATGATAGGTTAGGTCCATTTAATATTCTTTAAAATTAAGATGCTTGGTTAGGATAGGTTAGCTACATTGCCAAACAAAAGAATTCCGAAGTCACCCGAAGGCAGAGGTATTCGGTAATCTTCGGGGATGTCGAATACTCGGCGTGGATCGTAGGCTTCCCCGACAGTCACGGCGTTTCTCTTGTCCGGACCTGCCCGGGCGCGCGCGCGCACACACACACACACACACACACGCGCGCTGTGCGGAGCTTCGGTAGGAAACCACGCACATTTTTGGATTTTTTTTTGAAAAACCGCTCAACATTTCCGATCGGTGTTCCCGTGTTCACGGAAAAAATTCATTTAATATACATATGCGGATGGGTGATCATGCTTTTCCGTACGTCATTACCAGAAAGTAACTGTTATACGATTTGATAATAATGTGGGGAGAACTGGGTTTAGTGAGGAACAGCCAATTTAAGTTTTATTACAGTTTTGTTGATTATGTAGTAAATATTACACTTCAGTATTTGCGTGGTTGTTTAAGGTGGCCGCCTTTCTGGGCCGCTAGAACGGCTGTTAAGGCGCCATTTATAACCCGTTAAAGACTTCTTGATGTAATTACCAAATGGTATTAGAGAACCATCGCTTCTGTCTACATTAGTTTCGTCTTTAACGTGGATTTTTTTTTGTGACAGTGAAAAGGTGTTTTAACGTACGTTTTTAGGCATGACAATTGCTAAACCTAGTATTGTAAAAGGTTTACGGAAGTGCAGTGAGCAGTGAAAATTATACGGTCGCCGCTACAAGTCCCACGGAGGGATTGTTACCGACGATAAGACTGCACGCCAGTTCGGTGCCTGGCGCGTAGAGGCTTTAAAGGCGTGAAACGCGCTAGCCAATGTCGCCCTTAGAGCCACCCGCGCTTTTCAGAGCTCGAGGTCCCCGAAGTAGCACGGAAATGAGAGACGGATCACGTAAACGGAGACGGATCTCGCGTAACAGAGTTCCTACAACGGCACGCAGTCGAAGACCAGCTCGTCAATGCTTGAGCTCTTCCGTTTACGTCGCTCCGTGCGACCAATGAGAGCCGAGTACTTGGCTGTGGTGGTAGCCATGTCTATGTTCTAAATACGTGGAAAAAAGTGTTTCAAGCACAAGAATATCTAGCGTTATATTATAACTTTGTCGTATATTTTCAGTGTATATACGTAAATTATGCCCGCGCTATGATCTCGAAGAATAATGCATATTTTATAATTCTGTCATCTTAGATTCTAAGAGTCATAGATTCCATCGTCTTAGATCAGAAGTCACCTTCAGATTCATTCAAATTTTGAAGTGGTCATAAATCAAACAGGGTAGTCTTGCATTCGAAGTTGTATTTATTATTCTTGGTTGTTTCGGATTTTAAGGCTGTTTGAAGATTTGAGGTTTTGTTCGTTTGTATTAATATTTCGCAACTTCGAAATGCAATGTCGCCGGTTGCGTAGAACCCCGGGGGCAACCGACAGACGGCGGTGTTGTTTTGTTTGCGGCGTAGCAGCGGCGCCGAGAGCCATTCAAGGCGGCTGATTGTCTGCCTTAATGCCTGCGGATCCCGCGCCTTCTGTTCGCTTGCCGCGCGGGGGCGCCCCTCCCCCCCTCCCCTTCCTCCAGGACTCTTGGCGAGACAACGGGCGCCCGCGTTCTGGTTATCACAGGTCTTAAACGCATTTGCGATCCCGCGGAGACGCCCCTTCCCCCTTCCCTCTTCCACAGCTCCCTCCCCCCCCCTCCCCCCCCCCCCGCAATCCCTCCACACGACAAGCGCAACTCGCACAATCACCGAGCCAGAACTGCTTGCAGCGCGCAACAAGGGCCTTCGTGCGATGGCAACCCTACACTGGATTTTTTTTTGTAAATGGGACAGATGTATTCATGTAAAGTTACATGGAAACAAACGTGTCACTACAAACTAGTGTTCGCAGTAATACCCGGGTTCGGATTCTTAAACAGGGCATTTATGCTTCGAGCAGGGGCGCGGAAGACTGCCATATCGGAAATATACCATAATGGAAGTATTCCGCCTGGCCTCTTCGAAAAAGGCGAAAAAGTATCATAACGGAAATCTGCCATAAGTTCAAAGGACGAGGCGGAATTCTACCATATTTCCTTATACACTCCATGGAATAAGTACAGCTGCTTTGCTCTCGAAGTAGTGTATAGAATACGTCGCTAGGTAGCACTGTAAACCCCCTAGCTGTTTCTTAGGTTAACTTAAAAGGGTACAGATAGCGCTTCTGACGGTTACTTTCTGTAGTTCCGGTCATAAATCAACTCAACAGATCGCGCACCAATAGAAACAAATGTTTAAAAAAAATGGGTGATTGGAAGCAGCACTGCATACTTATAGCCGCGGTCTGTAAAAATAAAAATATGGTACTTTCCTCCTGTTTTGACGGGGGAGGTGAGGCGACGGAAGACTGCCATACTGGAAGACTACCATAATCGAAGAATTCCGTCTGGGGGCGACGGAAAACTACCATAAGTTAAAACGCGACCATACAGGCCTAATACTCGAACGACATGAGTAAATGATGTCTATTATATTAAAAAGAATTGGAATAAATAAGCAGAATACAAAGTCTTGTGACTTAACTCCAGGTTTCTAGTTTAAATGAAATGCAATCTAGTGACCGAAAATCACAATTTCCTGACAACCGACGGTTAAGTAAGTAAAATATTGCATTATCTATATATATATACATATATATAAGAGATTTTCACCTATGTACAGACTCATCACGATATCTCTGGAACCATAAGGCCTAGAGACTTGAAATTTGATAGGAATATTCCTTTCGCCGAGCAGAGGTCTACTAAGAACGGATTTTACGAAATACCTCTCGCAAGGGGCGTTGCGGGGGCGTTAATTAAAAAAAAAAAGATATAAAATTTGGCGAAATTATTATTTTTGTCATCTTGAGTTAAACTGAAAACGATTTTTACGAAATTCCATCAACGTAGGGGATTGCGGTGGCATTATCATGAAAGTAAAAAAAAATATTAATTACAGTTCGGGCTATAATAAATAATAAGATTAATATGTAGGACTCTATATGGGTTCATTTTAGATTGATAATGTTGACAGAAATATTCTTTTGTGGATAAATATTTTCAAAAAACTGATCAGATTGATTTAATTAAATCAAGTAGACCTGATTTAAGTGATCTTAATTAAGTGAAATTAATTATTAATCTATAATTGTTCTTATAATTTTATTCGTTTTGGTGATTTTATTATTTGAGTAGAATGTTAGTTAATGTGTAGTTGATGTTAATTTAGTTAATTGTTACTCAATTCAGAAGTAATTTTATTGATATTTAAAGTGAGTGAAGTCAAACTTAGTGAACTCAATTAATAAGTTATTCTTCATATTCTTGAAGTTTTGGTGAGTTTTTATGTAGGCTAATTGGTTTTTCCTTTTAAACGCATATAATTCTTACATACTTACTATATTCCCCATGTAATTTATCACAATGATTTTAAATAATTCAACTTATGAAGTAATAACTGAAATATTAATTACATCTCCATTTAATAGTAATTACTAGATACTTAAAATTAAAAACATACGTTCATTATTTTCTAAAGTTTATTAAACATAATTTTTTTAAATTAGATTTATTAAGTTATTTATAACCAATACATTTAATGAAATTTTATTAATGGTTTAATGATAGTTTAATTTTTTTAACTACCTATTATGTTTTCAATTAAATTTTATTGAAATACTTACCCACTTTAATTTCCTATCCATTTCATTTAATTCTGATCCACAGCGAAGCATGGGCGGGTTTAGCTAGTTTATATCATATGTTTAAAATGCCACGACAGCTATCACCATCAGGTGTATAGTCATTATACTACTGAGGTGGTGATTAAATTGAGTTTATTTTATGTAATTTCTATCAAAAGAACAATAAAATAAACATAACCGTTAATAATTTCCCAAAAATATATATGTTTTACGTTACTACATAATTAATAATACCTACATTATGTTTCTGATGGACTGTTGGGGTTCACTTTTCGTAGGTTGACTTCACTACTACCTTTCTTCTTAATGGCTGTGGTGGTGTTTTTGTCATGTTAGGGATGTTACAGGGTATTGTGATTCCAGCATTATGTTTTTAGCATGTGCTGTGAAAACCATTAGAAGAGTATTTTAACATAAAAATACATAAAAAATACATAAAAAACAATTGGAATTAAGAATAGATAAAAACAATCACAGCATTTCCAACCTGTGAACTACGAATACGGAATATTTGTTATATGTTACTTGAGAACGATTTACGTTTGCTGTTTAAGATTTACTGATTAAGTAGTTGTGAAATTAGACCTATATTATAACTGCCTCAATGACTAAGAAATAATTTAGAAATACTATAATGTGCTGGTTAAGTGAAAACATTTCAAAATATTAATTTATGAAAGCCTTGAAATCATTTTTATGTATGTTTACCAGGGAAATAGTCTATTTCCGATATCATTTTTCTAAAATGATTGCCTGTCCGTAAACAGATTAATAAACAGCAAAACACAACGCCACAGTAGAGCGACAATGTCAAATGAATTAGCTATGACCTACAGTAAGGAACCATTCTACCAATTTTCTATAAAAAAAATCGGTGGGGCTGTATCGAGACTGACGGCTGTTGGTTTCAACTGAAAATTCTATGTCAGCGAGTCGCTTTTAGTGTAATAATTTAAAATAAAAACAATAAAAACAAGAAATTGACTACGTACTAAAATTTTAATTCAAAAAAGACACTAAATGGTAGCTTACTATGAATTTCAATTAATATTCGACGAAAATTTTGTTTAACATTGGCCTGTGATATGATAAATGAGATACCGAAGGCATAATATCAAAATTAATGTTTTTTGGTGAACGTACAATCTGTATTGCCCAGTGTTGTAAGTTCTCTAAACAAAATCACACGAATCACCGCGCTATCTCATCTGAGTCGTGAGCTACACCAAACAGAAATTTTTTCCGAACCTAAATTAAAACTAATTTCACGTCAAAATGATATGACAATTACCATTCGGGATTTGAATCTATGTTCTCTGGAATACGAATATAGTGTCTTACGACTCGGTCCATAAACTTCGATAGTGTATCTTTTCTCATCATCAGATTGCCTTGTAGTGATTCCTTATGCTACAGGCGTGAGTGTACGATTATAGCATAACAGTACAAATACATGGTTTCAGACTATAGTACTCCATGTAGGCTATCATCACATGTCTTGAAAGATTATTTACATCTAATAATATAAGTACAACTATCAAATATTACGGTCTCCTAAATTTTAATTCACGTCTTTGTAGTATATCCTGTACTAGTGCGTGTAACTACATGTGATTTTGTTTACACATTTACCATGGGTGTAGACAGTATTTGTGGCAGGGGACGGCAGAAGCCAGTCCCTCCTCCGGAAACTCTTTTACAAAGATTTTTAGGTTAGTTGACAATCCCTTAAGTACCTACTTTTTAAATTCCTGCCATTGTAATTTTTGTAAAATAAAATTCTGTGTCTAAATAAATCTGGCAACCCTACTTTCCCCCCCCCCTTTTTTTTTTACTACGCTCTTGACACTTATTGTTACAGAAACAGGTTCCCCTTTTGAATAAGCTTCTCTGCACTAATACATGTGCCTTATTAACAGAAGTGTAAACGAATATACACATAAAACAAACATAACACAAAACTGTTTAAAGAAAGTCAGTACCTATGTGAATAACAACAAATTCAGTAAAGTTCATTAAATAAAATTTCCACTGACAAACAACATTTTAAATAATAGGTAAATTAATTCAAGATGTAGTTTCGGACAAACGCCATTACTAATTAAACTGTATGTCATGACAAACATCAGTCTGTTTGTGCCTTAAGATCTCTTTCCCGAAACGTCGCAACTGTTCTCTTAGGAATCATATACCGTGTTAGTCTGCGCTATCATCGTTGTGGTTTTCAACTGTTGCTTACGGTGTTTGTATGTGCTGTCATCACTGTTTCTTCACATCGCTGGGTTCACCTGTGCATCTCTGTACAGCCGATGTTTTTTCAATTTTTATCTGTTAAGTTTCATCGTTGATTTATTCTGTTTGCCGTTGTGCAACGTAAATTTTCTTTGTACATGGAACAGAACTGTATCACTACAAAATAGTGTTACCATTTATGCTTCGTGTTGCCCCAGTACCTCCAATATTTAGTTATTTGCAAACAGTTGTTTGAATAGCTTTCCAGGGATTAGCTGTGCATGTTAAGCACGATAAAACAAAAGACAGACAAAAGTTATATAAAAAAGTTAACTTTTCTGTAGCTTTAAAACCAAATAAATAAAATGTTTATACAATAACTTCATGCTTGTAAGAACACGCATATTTTAACTGAACACGCTCTTTTAATATCTAACATTTATTTCAAAATAACTTTACCATAGAAAGTGCAAGTTCTTACATAATTTTTTACTAGTCTATATTTATATATAATTATTGAACAGCGGGACTCTAACTTTGTTTGCAGGAAATCAACTAAAACATTGCCAGACTATTTATGCAAATAATATATCACTGTTATGAAATTACATATATCATGTTGAACGAACAACATAAGAAGACGTCAATTTGTTTGTTACCGAGGTTAGATGTTACTGCACGTTTTAATGACACACGAAACTACAGTAAACTTGTGGAATAACACAATGTCAGTGTTAAGAAGACTGCAAGTATCCGCTCTACCGCTCTGGTTCTGGTGGTAGAGCGCCTGCCTTGTGACTTGTAGGACCCGGGTTCGCGCCCCGGCTCCTCCAAGGCGGATTGCCCAGATAAAATGGCGGCATTTTTTCTGGTAGGAATACAATCCCTTGTAACAAGTCAGGCTACCAAAAGAAACGGTGGGTGGAACAGAAAAAAACCTTCCAGGTGGCTTCCAAATGGGGAGCCCGTTTCTTTTCTTGGGCTCCCCATGCGGTGGCCATTCCGGGGGTTTCTCCGGGGGAACGGAGTTTTGCAAAAATATTTTTTGTAGTTTTGTAGCGTTTTAGTTATCATTCCAACATGTTGTAAATAAACATTTATAACATTAACAATTTTTTGCTTTTGTACAAAAATATTTTAATTAAGTGTTCATCAGTCAGTGAGTGGGTGTGTGTTCAACCATTTATCATATATTTTCTCTAAGTATTATTGACGGTTAAATTCTAGTCAGAATATCAGCACATGAATTTTATTCCTGAAAATATTATTTCTGTAAAACCACATAGTTTTCAATCAGGAATATCGTCTTTAACACACGCTTTTTATATGTGTATGTGTACCAGTATAAATCCAGATGTAAATAAATTATTCTATTTATTTCAACATGAGCAAAGCCTTTGATACTTTCCAACATAATCTTATGATTAAAAAATTGTATATTTTAGGCCTCGTCAATCAATGCGTGGTATATATGTTTTAATTATCTTACAAATAGATGCAATTTCATGGTATTAGGTGTTCCGCAAAGTAGTAGTTTATCTCAACAAAGATTTAATGTTTAATAAATTATATTCCAATTGTAATCAGAATTTTTCAAGAAAAGATGCTGATGAAAAACAATATATAATTGGGAAATATGTTTGTGAAACTATTCAGCAAGATATTTCAGCTGTCCGGATCTGATTTTCAAGTTAACAAACGTCTCTAAATTACGATAGCATTTATTGTATAACCTTTAGTCAAAAAATAATTTCATTAATCAGAATTATCACATAGTAAGTAATGATATTAAACGTGGTGTCCTCTTTTAAGACCTTCGAGTTATATTGAATACCAAGCTTTTTTTCACCAACATGTAGTAGTAACATATGAAGATATTTAGGTCTTATTATTATTTAAAACTTTCTATGCATCAACAGATTTTAATTAGAGAAGAATTGAATGTAAGCAGAAAAAGTTTTTAAATTAATATTTAAAAATTTCAGGCATTTAAATTATTTTGAATATGCTACTTCCTAAATAACCTATTTGCATTTTCTATTTATTAAACGTTCGATCACTTTTTATTATAAACATTTTATTACCATTTTTGTTGGTTCAGACATAATGACTCGGTTTGGATTAAGAATTGCAACTTGCAATTACATAATTAGTGACACTTTTAAAACACTATAAAATGTGTAAAAAATTATAACTCCTTTTGAATAATCTACACATATTCATTGGAAAAAATTTGTAATCTACATATTTATTTTATATACACCATTTTAGTATCGGTTTAAGATTTTTGTGAAAACCAAAGTAATCAATTGGTTAACTGAACTTTATATATCTGTGTGTTGTGTAGTTTCGTGTTTTGTCACATTGATGTATATCTTGTGTTTTTGTTGTTATTTTATGTCATAATTCGTTTATAGGTGCTGTACCTATGGCACAAAAACTGAATTTCAATTAGATCTGACTGTTTTAATGAAGCAGGATAGTATGCTACGCAAAGCCCATCAACATTCTAAATGTACGAGCCTATGTCTCCCCTAGAGCGCCTGTGCTGCTTGCCCTGTGCCAACAAACTACACTACACAAAAATATTTCCCTCGCATTTCAGCATCTTAAAAACACATTTTGTAGACTTTAAATAATTTATTATAGACATTAAAAACCTTAACATCTGAGTTTTTTTGTATTCAGTTACAGAAAACATTACATAAGATTTGCACTTGCACGTTCATTAAATAATGATCTACAATTACTTCAATTATTCCGGTGTGAAAAAATGTAAATTCTTTGAAAGTAGTTACAATACAATTTTACAAGTAAGGCCGTTTTCCTCATTCCGTAGAATGTATAAGAAATTTTGGCAGAATGGAATACTAGGTACCCCATGTTTTTCTTAATCGTCGTAATAAGAATGCAGTGCTACCTATAAGGTAGTGGAGGGTAAGTGTGCGCATTTAGTGGAATATTTGGCATAAATATTTACCAATACGCATTTGAAGAAAATTAATAATACAAGATGATAGAATAATTATTGGAGAATGTCCTGGAGAGCCCAAGTAATTGCACAGCAGGAGATTCTCTTTTAATGAGCAAAATGGTAAAAGTCGGCATTTGCGCATGTCGGGTAAGTGTGTGCATAATTCTTATCAGTTGTACATTGTATACTTTATATTTCTGTATTCACTTTTACACATAAAATCGTACTGGACGAACATTTATACATTTATACATAAATGTAAAATATTATTTTGATAATTAAAACATTTAGAATTTATTTTTATACAACCAATAAATCTGATGCTACTATTCCCTACACACACTACTCGCACCCAGTCAAAATCATCACATATTCTTTAAACAATAATCACAATAAAAAACTCCGCACCCTTCATAAGATGAGCAAAGTTCATGTCACCATTCACTACTTTCACAACATTGCACCCAGTCCTCATCACTGCATGATTCATCACATCCAGGGCAGATGTAGTCTTGTGAATGAGATTGCTGATCGGACGCACTTCTCGTATTGAATGTTAGTTTGAGTTTGGCTGTAAGTAACTTCGATGTTTCACATTTCTCTTCTTTCTTGTTTTTCAACAACTGAGTGTTTGACTTGATTAGCTTTCTTTCAGCTCTTGCTTTCGCATTTTCAATTTTTTTTCTTTTGTTCCTCTTCTTTAAGTTTATTTTTTCTAAGAGCAAATTTTTGTAAGGTGTTGCAGATAAAATCTCAGATTTCTGCCCAATTCTTTTCCTTTTGGTTTGCTTTTGAGCTTTGGGCAAGGGATAAATCGCTGTGACTGAGACAGTTGGTCCTAACGAAGTACCAGCAATTGGAATGATTTCTATTTGTGACACGTTTGTGTTTTCTTGCGTCTTTGTTTCTTCTCCTGTTATTTTATCCTCCAATTCTCCAACTTCTACAACTGGAAAAAATAATAATATGAACCTATGATTCCAATACAGGAATTATGTAATAGCAAAATACTAATAATAAACTAATTGAATGTATTTTTCGGGAACGAGAGGCAAAGTGTACGCAGGCGGGTAAGTGTGCGCATTAACAATATTGGTGCGCACACTTGCACGCCTGCAACACTAGTTCCTAAAAGTCCCTCTAGATGGCATAAAAAGGAACATTTTCACAAGTGAGCTACAGCAAACGTAAGCTACGCCTGCCAGTTTTTACGCGACAACTGCGAGAACATTTTCAAATTATTTTCAAAGGCTTAAGCCCTTATATTAACATACCAAAATATTACATTATATACGGTGAAAACTAGTATATTACCTGTACAAATCGCAGAATTAGATTAGGAATCTTCGCTGTTCATTCTTCTTGCTTCTTTCCCAACTCGCTACAATACTAGCATGTCAGTTGCTGCACCAGTGTTACCATTTACTGAAAAACATCACTGCGCACACTTACCCTCCACTACCTTATAACATTTCTTGAACCATTTCTTTCTTCTCGTCCACGATCTGGCAATGGTTTGTTATTGCAACTATCGCCGTCTGAAGCGCTATCTGTACGCTTTAAAGTCCGTCTCGTCCTTTGGACTTATGGCAGATTTCCGTTATGATACTTTTCCGTCTTTTTCGAAGAGGCCAGGCGGAATACTGCCATTATGGTAGTCTTCCGTCGCCCCCTTTGAGCTGTCCCAGTACCTCAAATAGCTGAATAACGTTCCAGTATTAACTGCGCACATAAATAAGAATTGTTTTTTTAATTGTGCTTGAATGTTACATCAGTTAAAATATAAAATTATGCACCGACTGTCGTAAGAAATACTCAGTATTATCTCGGGGGAAAAAAAAAAGGTGTTTTATACATACTAAAATAACCATTGCCACGCGTTGTATAAAGTTAAGATATATTTCTCGTAGTATTCCAAATGGAAATGCATTTGACCAGCACTTTGAAATGCGCGCTGATACCGATTTAACTCTTTCTTTCCCCGTTAAATGTCCAAATTGTTCTCGGAAAACTAGACAAACCACCCCTGAGGCCTCCCTGTCTACTTGCCGTCGTGACACACACTCGATATTCTGTCTTCGACCCTGGAGCTACGCGCCTACAATACGGCAATGTTACGTGTGAGCGAGTATTTCGGTACCAGCCAGAGATGTGTAACATCTAACCTCAGTTAACGAGCGAATTCAAGACAAGTGTTCCCATTAAAATACGAAACTCGGACACGAAATGTATACCGCAGAATTCTTCAAAAATAACGCTGAGCGTGATAAAAATATACGCGGATTGTTTTTTTCAGCTACATATCCGGACGCGAATCACACGTACTTTTCTACACCCACCCCTATCGAATCAGATTTGCAGAGCGAAAATTTAAACTATATAATGAAACGGCTCCGATGAAAGTGAAAATTGGACTTGAGAAAATAATAAACCCGGCTTTGGACCAGATTTTGGACAAGGAATTTTATTTAAGTACCGCTCGTATTCTTAAAATTCAGCAAACGGTTAATAATAAAAAAAATAATTCCCTTTGTCTTTGCGAACAGATGGCGGCACCGTGGTTATGACACATTTCCGTCCCTTGACTTCCGTCTAATTCACGAAACAACTCGCACCTAACGCCGTATACGGAGAGCAAAGATGTTACACATCAAAATTAATGGTTTCTTATCCGTTATTGGACATTTCCTTACCGATGTGTTTGGTCTCACCCCACTAAATTTTTACTCATTTTTAATCGCGAACGTCTCTTTATCGTCGTGAAACTATTCTGTGCAGAACTTCTCACATAAATACATCAGAATCCTGCTTATCACAGAGTAGATCTCGATAAATTAAAAAAATATATATAGTGCTAAACTACTATCGTTGCCAAATTTCCGACTAATGTTTGCGTGGATGAGGAAAAGTGGCTCGCTTGGCGTTCTCTCAGCCGCAAGCAAGTTCACGATAGCCTGAACTAACCTTTCTTTCCTGGTGGTCTTTCGTGGAACTTGAAATCTGCGAATTGGATTCTCGGTAATATAAGCACTGCATCCTACTCAGTTTCCTAAAACCACAAAATCAAAAAGGAGCGAATTCATAGGTGAATCTTAGTTCCTGAATAACACCATTGTCAATTTCATAGAGCTACAAAACAAAAACCTGTCCAAAATTGTTAACATAGATAAAGTCTGATGTCGTAATTATCCAACTAAAAATAATAAAGTACTTTTCCACTTATTGGGTTTTAAAATACCACGTCATTGCATAAGTAGAGAATAAAAATTCTAAGAAATTTCACCGAGGATTTTCTTTTGGGCGAAGCTGTGCAAAATATTTTAAAACTTTTAAAAATATGTAACATAGGGTTTTGTGTATTTTTATACAAAAAAAAAGCCGTATTTTAAACAGAAACATCGAAGTTGTTGACCAATGCTTATACAGAGTGGGTCAGTATTAAAACGACAATATTCGGCTGCAGGATCATCAATAAATAATAGGGTGAAAACATGATACGACTTATGATATTAAGTGATTCCCAAGGCTGATATTAGGTTTACATAAGTGCCCCGGCTACACATACGGTGTGCAGAGCTTCAGTAAAACCAACAGCTATTTGAAAACTACTCAAAGATATCCGAGTGGGGTCTGTTTACGAAAAGCATTTAAGAGTTCGCTGAGGGCCGACAAGTAGTTTCGTTTCCGGAGTAAGTTTAAAAAAAATGTATTTTTATAATAGTAAAAACGGCTAAAAAAAGGCGTGGATTCAGAGTAATTTTTAGGCATAAAACAATCGGTGAATATTCTTGAAAGATCTTGAGGGACTTGCATTAAACCTTTATCTTCATTTCTCCGTAATATAATGTTACGGTCACCACTCAGATCTCACAGTTGTCCTGTGACGACGAGAAGACTGCGCGCCAGTCCAGAGGCGGCACCGCGCTAGAAGCACCAGCGAGCGTCGCGCTTATCGTCCCGCCTCATTGACGCAGATACGCCCTTGATTAGGCGAGTCCCTTCAGATGTCGGACCTGAAAAGGTTTTCCTCTTGCAAGTAATACAGGAAGTAAGTACGTGTAAGAAGAAACGTCCTGGTGGAGTTACTTGGTACTTTTCTGCTCGCACCGCGGGGCTGGCAATCGATGGCGTTATCGATTGTTGTGCCGTAACGATGTTTGGGCACCGACCCCCCCCCCCCTCCCCCACCCCACCTCACACCTCGTCGCCCCAGACCTACTGACACTGAAATTATTCCCCCCCCCCAGACCCGGCTGGGGGTTGGTGGGCGTAGAGACGTAAATGGGTTCTGGCGCTGACGGGGGTAGGTTCGCGCATTGCGGGGGCGGATTGTTGCTCGGTCTCGGATTAGGTTACGGATGTAGTGGTAGGGGGAAGGGAGGGAATTTATTGGGGGAGGGGGGGAGCAGAACACAGGAGAGTGGATGTGACAGCTTGTAGCGCCTTTGTCACACACGCCACGCGAATGTAGTGACGGGCGACTGAAAGACACTAGGGAGTTCAAGTCGTAGACGAAGATTCGCAAGACTTATAGTGTTATAGTATGTCCCACTCTAAAATTGCAGTACAATTAAATGACGGCCACTGTTGTAAGCTTATTGAAAGTCTCATGTCGTATACCGTTGTTAATAATAAAAAAGTTTTATTTTATTAAATGCATGTTTTTGGTTAATAAAGATGGCAGGCTTTCGCGGCCATTTTCTGGAAGTTGCTTGGCTTCTGGGTTGTAGCCGCGTCCAAGGAGAATAATTTCACCGACGTTTCGGTCGACGTTTGCAGTCGCCATCATCAGGGCAGAGTTACAAGTTCTCCTGTCTTTTTAATACCCTCGCCTGAGAGTGTTATGTTCCCGATTGACTGCAGCTGTGGGCCAATCAATCATTCGCCTTGGACCTGGCTACAACCCAGAAGCCAAGCAACTATTTTTTTTTCTTTTTTTTTCCTGAGACCACAATATATTGTAATTTTTACAGTATTATTTGAGTTTTAATAATTTCATGGCAAAAAAAATTATTCAATGCTGAAAACTAATTATTATTTCCCAGCAGAAAATATTTGTAACAGTCGGTCACTACTAATAACAAGGAATGCCATCAAATTTTTTACTATGCTCAAACATAGGCAATTCACAAAAAATTATAATTATATAAAAATTTTTGATTAAAACTGCTGAAACCAAGATGGCGTCTTTCAGCTACGTCTCATCAGAAATAAAATTGATAATTACCAGCTGATGGATGCTCTTGGTGAAATACAAGAAAATAATTTTTTTCCAGAATTCTCAATCCAAATTCAAGTTTTGTCAAAAACATCTTGCGCTCTGTCGAATACATCTGACAACACAGCACACAGGAAAAAGGACAGCACTAGTGGCGGAAAATCGCGCACTGGAAAAAGAGAGAGTAAATGACTAGTGAGTCACGCTATACAACACAGAATCAAACCTCCCTGCACTTTCCTAAGCCACCTACAATACTGTGAGTAGGATTTTTCATGCGTAAAAAAGTCTGAGAAAACACCAGTTTTGAGCATTTTCCACTGTACAAAAAAAAACATCTTAAAGATGAAAACATGGCACTAAACTTGTATGGACGAAAACAATGTCTCTTAAGTTTTATTAGCAACCAGAGACTTAAAATAAATGTGGAGCTGTTTGAAGATGGCGCGTTAGCATCAGGAGCGGAGTTCTGTACGCTTTTTAGAGGCCCAAGCAGGCGGCCACCTTAAGGCTTCCTGGGCAATTTCTTTTTTTTTTTACAACTCACATCGGAAGATCCTGTGCGCAGCAAGTTCAAAGAAATAAATCCCCCCCCCCCTTCCGGCTGGAAAGCGACATTACTTATTACGTTTTCAGGATTGGAAGCCAAATCTCCAGAAATTCGGTAAGTTTTTTCTCCCCAAGTCATATTTCAAACTAAACATTCCTTCGCCCCGCAATCGCCGCGCGACATGCAGGGGTGTACAATCGAGTTTTGGAGACTTTCTCGTTCACGCGAAGGCTCTTCGGGTTAAAATCCCTACCCCCCCCCCCCCCCCCCCGCTCCACCGCCGTTTCCTTTCCTCCTTTTCAGTCATCCCGGGGAGCTGCGAAACTTATTGTGCGCTTGTGCAAATGATTTAAGCCCCGCGTCCACATTTCTCTTTCCGACGGGAAGCGCAGCAGGCGAGGCAAGGGAGTGGAAGAGGAAGAGGGAGAGAAAGAGAGGGATAAACAGCGAATGGGAACCTTTTTAAGCGGCGCTCCGTGGTATTCATCGGTATGCGGTGCGATATCCGACGTAACGGAAAACAGTAAAGCGGACGGAGAAGAAAAATGAGTTTTCGTATCCCGAAAAAAAAAAAAGAGTGTGGAATCGAACGCGGAATTCCCATTCACCAGGAAACATTCCGTTTCGAAAGAAGAACATCGTGTTCCTTCGGTTCCTCCACTTCACTCCTCTCGCCGGTTCTTCTTTTTCACTTCCGGAAGAAAACAATATTTCGCTCATAAATCATGCTTCTATGTGGCCACCGTTCCAAGTCCAGCACATTTTGAGAGCTATTCCGGAATAAAATTTGTGTTGGGAATGTTTCAAAGTTGAGGGTTTAAAACACCTCCAGTCTCGAATCGATGCTCATATGAGTCATGGAGGTGAACCGTAGTCCCTCAATTTTCCACATGAGCGTGATGCGCCTTACGAATTACGATCACAAAGAACTCCAGCTGCAATAAAACCCAATACAATTTTTGGTTGTTCAAGAGGTTTACAACGCAAGTGCCGTCAATTCGCAAATGGAACAGAATTATTCATGTTAAGTTACAGATATTTGTAAATTTGTACATTTACATGAAAGCAACTGTATCAATACAAAATAGTGTTCCCATAATACTGGGTTCGTATTCTTACCTTAACATTTATGCATTGTGTTGTCCCAGTACCTCCAATAGCTAAAGTTATTTGTAAATGTTCCCCGAGTAGCTTTCCAGTATTAACTGCGCACATTAATAAGCATGATAAAAGAGCATTCATTTCAATTATTAAATATTCGATTATCATTTTCACTGTACGAAAAATGATGCTTGAATGAAATATTAATTAAAATATAAAATTATGCGCCAATTTTCGTAAGAAATACCCTGTATGATCTCGAAAAGAAAGTATTCCATAAATGCAAAAATAAACATAGTAATGTGTTGTACAAAGTAAAAATATATTTATTGTAGCATTGAAAATTATATCTTGGCAACTGGTTTCGAAAGGAAGCTTTTTGTAAATGTACAAACATTTTTTTTTTTTACGTGAGACAAATAATTAGATTATTTTCCAAGTCTGTAGATGAGTTCAATGCAACTCTCAATAACCTATTCTGCGATAATCTTTACATTTTCTCTTTACATCTGCCATGTTAACGCACATCAAATAGTATACACTGTTTTCTTTTCTGAAATAAAAAAGACCATATTTTACTTCCACAAAGAAATACGTTACTAGAAGTCATCTTAAAAAAGTTACTACATAGATATATGTTATGTGTAACCAATTTTTGCAGTGAATTATTGGGTGCCTATTTGTGCGCTATTCACGATATTAATTTGTGTTTCTTTTTTCTTTCTTTTTTTAACCTTTACTCGGCACTCGCTAATATTTATTTTTTCATGGAAATGTCAAGCACACAGAAAGTCTCGACCTTATTGAATGCTCTAAATCCTATTTTCGTTCGTCACCTTTGCGATGCCTAATTGTTTCCGATTGCCACGCGAATATTGAGTTAGCTTTTCCCCCACCTTCTTAATTAATTCGTTTACAAATATGGCTCCCCTTATATTTCTCCTCATTATTGTATTATTTTTTTACAATTTCTTAGTTTTACTAAAGAGAGCAAAAATTAATGATCTGAAAATTCAACAAATGATTTTATAAGTCACTGTAGCCTAATGTAGGCTCTATGTCTGACAGACTATCAATAAAGCCAGGAATATTCCTCGGATCCACTTGGGTATACTGAAACACATATACATTTGCTACACGTTAATGAATAAACTCCAGTTCTCCTTACATTTCCAAAATGACACTGAGACATTTTCGCAATGAGTGGTTACACAATATCATGTAATCCGCCAAAGTATCTGACTTTGTTATTAACTAGTAAGCATTAGCAAAAATTGGCTTTGTTATATACTAGCAACATGTCCCAGATTCACTCGGTTGTATAAATATTTTTCAACAGAGAAAATACTCTTTTGAAGAATCATAATGGAAAACTGATATTTTAAGTTATTGCTACTTTCCAAACAAATGCAAAATAAATTACAGAAAATAGTAAGGATAGATACTCAAGATGTAAAAGGTGAGATGAATAAATGAACTGTTTAATTTTACCTAGACTGATTTATTTCAATATTCCTTAGTATACTACAGTTTTTTTGTAGCAACTGTTTATAAAAAAATTCAAAATTATGCTTGAATGAAACCCAGTATTATCTCTAAATCCGTATTTCATATGTGAAAAAAGAAAATTACCATAGCCATGTGTTGTACAAAGTTCTTGGCAGCTGATATACAAAATATATATATTTTTTTAATTAAAAAAAATTGCGTATTAGTTTCAATATTATTTTTTTTTAAACTGTGGACTGGCATTTTGATCCATAAAATGCTTTGAATATTATTCTAGGTCAATCGATTGCGTAAACGTCGTGAATTGTTAATCCGACCTCGTCCGTCGCAGAAGCTGTAAGTTTTTTTTTTATTTTTTCCACGCTTCGAGCAGCGCATTCAGGCGTCGGAACACACTCTCTCTCTCTCTCTCTCTCCTTTGTTTGCCTGTCTCGGTCACGCGGCGAGTCTCGTCCGGGTGTTGCCGTGTCCACAGAGGCCCGGACACACCTGTGCAAAGTCTCCACCCATCCCCCCTCCCCCTCCCCCCCCACACCACGGGAGTCCTCGACAAACAGCGCCACCCCCGCCCCCGACGGCGACACAGAAAATGAATAAAATGCCCGTCGTCTCTTCCATTATTTACCTTTATCTTGGGGGGGAAGCTTCCAGCTCATTGACAGCTCGGGTTTGTCGGGGGCCTAATTCGACGACGTCGGCGAAGGCTTTTCACCTCTCTCCTCCCCCGCACCCACAGTTCGGCGGCCTTGTTAACGAAGCGGCCGACACAAAAGGCCAGACGCTCCGCCATGTTTGTGTGCTCTTCTCTCCAGATGGACGATTTCACGCCGCGATATCGGAAGGCTTGCTTCAAATTTGTTACACTTTGCACGTACAAGAGGCCGCGTGGGAGAGAGAGAGAAAGAGGGGGGAGGGGACAATGGACTGACTGCATTGTGTCGACCGCCCGTCGATGTATTGACCACGGGGCGTGTGCGCAAGTGCGCGGGGGAACGTCTACCCGTTTTTGCCTTCAAGGTTTCAAGACCCCAGCATGGTTGAAACATTTCTGCCCTTGACCAACTCCTCTTCCTTTGACCATCCTTCTTGTCCTTGCTTAATGCTTGCACTATCCCCCCCCCCCCCTCATCACCCATCGCATGAATGAACACAGGGGCTATGCATAGGGACCGGAAAAATTCGTTAGTTCAATGACCTGTAGGATGAACTCCATAGTTCTACGTACACTCGGTCAAATGTGACCCACTCATTGGCTGCTGTCTTGTGAGACGTCCCAACGTAGCAGCCTGTGATTCGATACAGCTTTGGTTTGGTGTTTCTCATTGGCCCAGAGTCGTCCAGGTGAGTTGTGAGCCAATAGCAGAGGCTGCATTGAGTTATAACTATTTGTATTTTAACCTACCGCGAAATGAACTCGCGAATTTTTCCGGTCTCTACCTATGCATGTTTAACCTGGGCCCAACTTAACCGGTTACAGTCTACAGTTTAAGATGGCATCAGTTGCTGCCATGGCTGGGCCAATCCTCGAACAAAGCACGCTATGCATGCCTCCCCGTTCTGCGGGGCTGAAACTCAGCTTGATTAGGCGTAAAGGCTTAATTAAGCCTGGAACGCACCTAGAGTCTTCCCTGACCCACACTTCCCAAATAAATACTCGTTAGCGCAGAGATAGTACCTACATTAGGAGATTTTCAAATACAATGAAGAAGTTTCTATTGACAGTAATATTAGAATTGTAGTCATTTCCAATATGGATTCACTACAAAAAAAAGCCCGTTCGTTGCTATTGACTTTAGGTATTTCACTAAAATACGTACCATGCTTTAACGAAACCCAAATTTTAAAATAAATTGATAGATAATTGTAATGGCCTAACAACCGTTAAAAATAAGGTAGCGTATTTTGGTTTCCATATCCACCCTTCTTAATTGAGTAAGGCTTATTCTGGTCGACACATTAACACATATACTTACGTCACAACCCATATCTCTCCCACAGCTATCTACACAGAAAACTTTTTCTGTACTTTTACAACAGATTACTTTGGAAAATAGTTGCCAAGAAATAGTTTGTAATACTACAATAAATATATAGTAACTTTGTACAACACATAGTTGTGGTTATTTTTGCGTATATGAAAAACGTTTTTCGAGATAATACTAAGTATTTATTACGAAAATTTGTGCATAACTTTATATTTTCATTGATGTTATATGTAAGCATATTTTTTTTTACCTATGAAAAGTTAATGAAATAGTCAATAATTGTACTTTATTTTGCTTTATTATACTTATTTATTTGCATAGTTAATACTGCAAAGCTATTTAGGGACCGGTATACAAATAGCTCTAAATGCAAACTGTAAACTAACTGCAAAAAATATTTTGTAGTGATATAGATTGTTTTCTTGTAAATGTACAAATTTATAATTATCTGTAATTTTACACAAATTTTTCTGTTCTATTAAAAAAAACAGTGCACAGTACTGTACAAACTTGGGTAAATGTTAATTGGCTGCTGACTTGTGAGACGTATGAACTGGGTTGCCAATATTCGATGCTTCTTTGGTTGATGGTTTGTCATTGGGTGAGAATCCAACCTCCCCACCCCCCAAAAAAAACTGTGTGGCCAATAGCAGAGGCAAATTTATTGTAAAAAATTTGAATTTTTTTTTCTTGTCGGGAAAAACTAAAAAAATTATTTTATCTGCGATGTGGTGTGACAAAGGGCGTGTTATTCAAAATATGTGAAAAAAATATTATTTTTTTTTTTAAACAGTACATGTTTTTGTTTTAAATTTTGTTATTGTTTAGTATTTTATGAAAGAAAAAAAAGACCCTCTTTCTCCGTGAAAGAGGTTGAATTCCTAAAAACCACCCTCCTTTTTTTATTTTTTATTTTTAGCTGGAAACGACCTCGGATGTGACCCTGGCACAAACAGCGGACGCTATTGGCAGGACGACAGCGGGGTGGGTGCCCCCAGCAAGTCATTGAACCAGTTACTAGCGTCCTCGGAACGGGTTAGCGCCTCCACGACTCGGTAACCAATCAGGGCGCAGAGAGCACGGGTCCCCGCTGCGCTCCTGCCCCGGCCGACACTAGTCGATAACCAACGCACTTTATCGTGCATAAAAAAAAAAAAACAATCGATAGCAAATAGCTGCTGTACCTCGCAGACTGTGTACCTCAACGCTTCGTTGTAAAAGGAACACCCATCGCAGGAGAAGGTTTCATACTTCGCAAACTCGTTTTTGCACGGCCGGCTTCGGAGGTGTGATGCAGTGTAATTTTTCTTTTTTTTTCTTTTTATAAATGTAACAGAAATATTCCTGCAAAATTACAGATTTTTTTTTTTAATTTTCATATTTTTTTTATAAAAATAACTAAATCTTTTACTGGAAAATTTCTGTATTCCTGTACTATGTAAAAAAACATTTCTGCTTATTGTGTGCATAAAGGAAAAATTATGGGTACTAAACGACATACAAGCGACCTATAGGCCCTACAGAGATTACTTGTGTCGGTTTAATCCCACGCACACAACACTCAAGCCTCGTGTGCCTTCTATTAATTCAACCTCCACCCTCCCCCCCCCCCCCCCCCCAACAGATTTGCACCCACAGGTTGTGGTACTTTTTTTTAACTTGATATGAAAAGTGAATTTAATTCCAGCGTTTTTTTTTTTTTTTTTTTTTTTCGTGAAACAATCAATTTGCTTACAAGACAGCAATGCTGTAATTCTGCATCAGTAAATATTTTCTGCTCTGTGATTGGTGGCCGTTTGCAAATGGCCTTATATTGGCCCAGGCCATTTGGAACGCGTTCGCTTCCGCACAGAACTGCTGTGATTCGTGAGCCGACGGTGGGGCACGCACCTGGAAGAATCTCGACCAACCCCGAAGCACGGGCGATGATACAGTGTTTTTAACACGCAGCTTGTCTCGAAAATATTTTCGCGAGAAAAAATCATTGGCCCTACTTGTAGGCCACTAGAAACAACCCGGTTTATTGATAATTGTAGCTTACAGACGTGAAGGGTCTTTATTTTTTTACTAATAATTCCCACCTACTTTTGAGGTAATTAGGTTACATTTACAAGTTTAGGTCGACTAATAAGTAGAGACCGGAAAAATTCGCGAATTCATTTCACGACAGCCTGAAATTCAAATAGTTTATACCTCAGTGCTGCCTCTGCTATTGGCTCACAACTCACCTGGACGACCCTGGGCCAGTGAGAAACACACAACCAAAGCTGTATCGAATCACAGGCCACTACGTTGGGACACCTCCACAAGACAGCGGCCAATGAGAAAGGTGACATTTGACCGAGTGCACGTAGAACTATAAAGTTCATCCTAGTGGTCATTGAACCCGCGAATTTTTCCGGTCCCTACTAATAAGTATTCAGGAAAGATATTGTGGCCTTGTTACTTCCCTACTGAGTGTGTGTGTGTATATATATATATATATATATATATATATATATATATATATACAGCAGACAAATAATCAAAAAACAAATTTATGCCGCCGCAACTTAAGGGGCCCGCCTACCTGGTCACACACACGGTGTGCAGAGCTTCAGGAAAAACAACGCGATTTCAAAACTACTCAATATATCCGAGTAGGGTATGTTTACGAAAAGCATTTAAGAGTTCGCTGAGGCCCGAAAAGTACTTTTAATTTTGGATCATGTTTTTAAACTGTATTTCTAGAAGAGTTAAAATGGCTGAAACGCATGTTTTCAGAGTAATTTTTAGGTGTAAAACAAGTGGTACAGATTCTTGAAAGTACTTAAGGGACTTGCATTACACCTTTATCTTCATTTCCCCGTAATATAAAAATATGGTCACCGCTCAAATTTCACAGTTATCCTGTGACGACGAGAAGACTGCGCGCCATTTCAGAGCCTTGTGCTTAGAGGCGACACCGCGCTAGAAATACCATCGAGCGTCGCGCTTATCATCCAGTCTCACTAACACACATACACCCCTGACGAGGCGGGCCCCTGTCTTCAGAATTTTTTAATGAGATTAAGTTGCAGATTTTGTTAGTTGCGTTTACAAATCTAGTTTTTTTTATATGTACGCCAACGAAACTTGTCATACACAGCTGAAACTTTTACTGAAAAGAAACAACTTTAAAACTTGTAAAAACTTTTATTTACAAGAGAGTATTTTTTTACAATAGTTAATAACAAGATTTTTATTTTTGTTAGACCGTCTCCTGGATGGTTACAATTAATTTACTTGTGTTCTGTGAATTAGTTTAATTATTTTTCCAAGTTTCGCTAAGCCCCACTGTTTCTGTGTGATGGTTGACTGATGAATCTCAGGGTTAGGTGGGTTGTGCACGAACAAGGTAAGAGTGATAAAAAAAATCTACTCAAAATTAATAAACACTTTTCTGTACAATTTCTTTTTTGTTTTCCTTGCCGTATTAGTTTCTTGTTGAAGGTACTTGAATACAAAGCGAGATGTGCTCGCGATAGGAAACTACAAAATGATCCGGCACTCAAAACGCCCGATGTGATGTGACACCTGTTGAACAGCCAATCCCAGGACTGATGACGAAACCGTCCAGCGCGGCGTGCCACACAGGCGAGGCCCACTCGAGAGCCCTTTTTGTGTGGCGCGCCGCCGGGTTTGGGCTCATTGTCTCCCCGGCAGCGAAGAGAGAAAGAGTGAAAGAGGGGGGGAGGGCGGGACAAGAACAGCAGTAATTGGTTTCACTTAAGATTCCGACCTGTTTTAAGTAATGGAAAGGTAGAGAAAAGGATGCAAAAGGAGGAGGAGGGGATCGGGTTCTAAACCTTCTCCCTTCCCCGCTTCTTTGTTTCACCCCCCCCCCCCCCCAACCTTCTTCTCAATGTCTCTCTTCACCCCCCTTCCCTTCATCACACACCCCATCGGGGCCAACTCCTGCCCACACGTGTTGTTGTCCGCGCAACAACCCATCCTCCCCCCCTCCATCACCCACCACCCCTCTCCCTCGTGGCTCCCAGAGACGTCACCTGTCTCCGGCGGGAGGCTGTGAGCGCAACAGCGGCCCAGGAGCGAGCATCACGCCCCGGCCCGCGAACGAGCATTCTTCCCCCACCCTTCCCTGCCGTACTTCTACAAAAGATTTATTTGGAAAAACCTGTGGCCAAGGCATAGTTTGTAATACTTAAAGAAATACATTGTAACATTGTACAACACAAGGCCATGGTTATTTTCGAATAAAGGAAATACGTTTTTTTCGAGATAATACTGAGTATAACTTACGAAAATTGACGCATAATTTTTTAATCCACGGGAAAGATAATCAAGTATTCAAAAAATCAACTTTTTTTTTGGTTTTACTAAGCTTATTAATATGTGCGCAGTTTAATATTGTAAAAAATATTCTGGGAACGGTTCACAAATAAATTTAAACATTGGAGCTACTGGGACTAAACAGAGCATAAATGCCTTCCCCCCCCCCCCCCCCCCACAAGGGTAAGAATCCGAATCCAGCATTACTGCGAACACTTTTTTTTGTAGTGATACAGTTGTTTTAATGTAAAAGTACAAATTTACAAATATCTGGGATTTTACATTAATATTTCTGTAACATTTATAAAAAAAAATTATCTACGTTGTGCTGTCCTACATTCGTAGTCAGCAAATGAACTCCTCGTAGAGGTAGGTGGGTTAACGATTGCATTATTTACTAAATTTTACACTAACAATGAACATGTAATTTTTTACTAATCCAATAAGTAGTTGACTATATGTAGTCTATAGAGTGTTTTAAATAACGCTACCCTAACCAAACCAACCTTCTATTTTAGTTTATATAACCTAACATAACTTACCGCCCTGGAAAAAAAAGTTATTATTTATTACACTAAAGTACATCGGTAAACTTCGGAAATGTTGGGTCTGTGGTTGTAGCTTTCATTCTTGCGAAACTTCATTCGATTTGGAAATCATATTCCAGACATCTTGCAACCATCTGTGTAGTCATACTGACACGTTATTGATTGAATGAATTTGAATTCGAAGGCTTACAAAATACCGTTGAATCCAAGATGGTGTCTTTTGTTTACATATCCTAGCTATGACGATTTACTTTTATGAAAAGAATAATTTTTTTCCTCAAGTTCAATCTATTCAGTTTCAAGTTTTATCCAGTTTCAAGTTCTATCCATTTTCAAGTTATATTCAGTGGCGTGCCTTCGAGGAGGGGCGTACACGCTGAGTTCTGCCGATGCCGTAGCGAAGCGCGGACACACCAGCTGGTAAATAAATAATTAGACAATGCTACCAACCTACAGGTCGACGACATCGGAGGACCTCTCAGCGCCTAGTTAAGATTCAGCTCGCGCGGGCCGGTCGCCTGCTATTACACCACCACACACAGAGAGAGCCCCCGGGGGTGGCAACACATTAAAAAAAAAATTATACAATGAACCGATCTCGGGCCGTACTTAATACAAGGCGCACACCTGTAATACACCGGCATTCCATCCCGTACTTTAGAAGGGGGTGGGGAGGGTTTTCGGAACACATTTCCCCCCCGTGCTCGGTCACGCAATGTAGATTATCACTAATATTTTACCGCCCGCTGACAATATAATTTCATACCTCGAGGGAACGAGATTTATAGGCCTAATAACGTATTTTCGTCCCCATCGCTTGTGGGGGTTCCTTTGTTGTAATGCATAAAACTATTCTGGTTTGGAGAAGGTAAAAGGACAAATAATCTTAGTATAACAAACAAACAAACAAACAATCGGGATGGTGGGGGGTGGTTGTCCCACGTTTTGCATGATTTCATGATAAGTTGTGTGAAACCTCGTTTTTTTTTCTTTCAGCTAATTTTTGTGCTATGTTGGTTAAACTCCCAAAAACATTGGCAGAAGCCAGGGACCCAAATCTGTAGGAAATTTCCGAGAGTTTCCGAGAGGAGGAGGGGGTTAGGGGTCGCACGGTCCGAGAGTTTTGCACGTGGGTTTTTAACCGACACAAGTCACTCCTGGATACGGCGCTTATATGCTGTACACTGCCCTTATTTTAGCCTAAATTCATACAAAAAACTATAAAATTGCAAAACGTACAGAAAATTTTTTCATAAGACGTGGTTTCGACATCAAAAAACCCCGTTTCACAGTCTCGCTTTCGCAAGTGCAAGCAGGCCTCCCCCTCTCTCATGAGGGGCTTTTTAATTCCGTGGGTTTGCCCCCTCCCCCGCTACGGATCTACGCCCATGGCAGAAGTGTGGTGTTTGCATTGTGGAAAAAAGTTTCAACTCACTTGTTTTATGATGAAAGTGGCGGTTTTTAACGACAGAGATTATAACTAGGGCCATGCACATTTCACGAAAAATTTTCGAGACCAGCTGAAATTTAAAACACTGTAGCATTGTCTGTGTTTCGGATTGGGTGGGTTTCTTTCAGGTACATATCGATTGTTACAACACCAATCACTAGAGACCGGCAAAATTTGCTGATTCATTCGGTGATAGGCTAGAATTCAAACACATATACCTCTTAGATAATTTTGCTATTGGCTTACTGTTCATCTGGACGAATCTCAACCAGTTATAAACCCTCAACCAAAGAAGGATCGAATCACAGAAAAACCAGCTGAGACGACTTACAAGTCGGCAGCCAATGAACTTGCGTTATTTTCCCGAGTGTACAGGGGTATGTGCAGTCTATCCTGAAGGTCATCGAAACCGCGAATTTTGCAGGTCTCTACCAATCACAGTAATTCAGAGTGAAAGCAAACACTTCCTGAGTGGCTCGGTCAAATAGGGCAACGACTCACCTCGCAGACGGCAGCCAATCACAAGAAAGAAACCGCTGGTGCGGGTATACCTTGTTGCAGTCTAATCGGCGTTCAGATTTTTTTCGCGAAAACTGCCTGCCCCTAATTATAACTGATACTTACTAATTCTCATCTGACGATTTCAAGTTCCGTTTACGCATTTTTTTCGGGCGTAACAACAATGTGATGGCGAGGTTAAAAAGTGACTTCACCTAAATCACAGCCTGCCGTCTCCTGACAATTCTTAACTCCATGCAAATAATTCACTGGCAGAAAGAATTTTCTGGTTAGACTAGAGGTTTTTACAATGATAAACAGACCTGATTTGGAAATATTAAAGTATTAAGGGTCACTAGGTGAATATTGAACAAAATGAGGAAACTTAATAGCAACTGATAAAATTATAATTTGCTCGGCAAAGATATATAATTTTATTTGTTGGATACTAACGAAAATATCAACAGAATGTAACATTGCAGGTATTAAGTATGTGTAAAACAAAAACAAAAACTACGTTTAATAATAAATACTCAATATTAATATAAAAAAGTGTATAAAATAAATACTTAATTTAGTAAATTAATCTCGCCTCAGAAACAACCTCCACCAGGCTGCTAGAGACCAACGGTCTACCAAGACATTAAAAAATATTATTTAAAAAAATTGGCCCTATAAATTCACAGACGCGTAACCACGGGAATATAAGTAGGGCCTACTAAACGAATGTGTACGTGAGAAAATGACAGAATCATAATAAGAATTTTAATTACATGCTTAGGTTTTTTTTTCTTCTATTGAAATCAATATTTTAATAGGCTTCAGGTTAGTATATGATTATATTTTCATATAAAAAACATTATTTTACATGTTTTACTTTAGTGCTAAATTTGGATTTTAAATCGGTAGGTGATTGCTGTAATTTGTAATTAGTTCATATGTAATTTCATGTTTGATTCCTAGATACGACTTGGTATACAATGTTTACGTTTTAACTGCACCAAAAAAATCCTAATAAATAATAAATTAAATATACATACATTTTTTCTAACTCTCCCATGGGTAGGGACCGGAAAAAATCGTGGTTTCAATGACCTCTAGGATGAACTTTATAGTTCTACGTACACTCGGTCAAATGTCACACTCTCATTGGCTGCTGTCTTGTGGAGGTGTCCCAACGTAGCGGCCTGTGATTCGATACAGCTTCGGTTGAGTGTTTCTCACTGGCCCAGAGTCGTCCAGGTGAGTTGTGAGCCAATAGCAGAGGCAGCACTGAGGTATGACTATTTGAATTTCAGGCTGTCGTGAAATGAATCCGCGAATTTTTCCGGTCTCTACCCATGGGTATACAGACAGGTAAGTACGAAGATTTTCTTTTCATAGGGGAGGGGAGGATGGGAAGTATATAACCTCTTTTCTCGCTGTTTGCTTTTAAATGTTGGTGGGAATTATAGACATTTATTAATTTTTTTGTTTTGGGGGAGGGGAATGTTCCTCCCCTCCATATCCCCCTCTCCGGCCGTGTACGCCCCAGGCGTGTGTGCGGCGCCGCCGAATATATCTAATCGTGGTTCGTCTTCGCAACAGTCTCCACCAGAGTTGTCCCCGGGCCCTGAATAACAACAAGTTACACAACGTGGCCCTCTCGGTATCTTGTGTGACGTGAGGCAGGGTGGATGCTGGGTGCATTACCGCCGTCATTAAGTGTGCCTCTCTCTCCTCCAATCGCTCGTGGACCAGATGTTTGCGTGTCTCACGCAGTCTCTGGCCGCTGTCCACCTCGGGCGGTTACACCCCCCCCCCCCTCCAACAGGGCCCCGTCGATCATCGTCACTTCAGTGGCAAAAAAAAGTTATACTTTTTGTCCTTCAGGGTGTGATTTAAAATTTATTTTTGCTGAAAATGTTTTTTTACTTTTCAGAAAACAAAACAAAAAAACTTGCTTGATCTTAAAACATCCTTTCTTTTTTTTTACAAAAACTTTAAGATTCAGCCTTATCCTTCAAAGAAATTATTTACCCTCACCAAAATTAAGACATTCGATAAAATATAATTTGAAAAAAAAAAATTAAATGTAAGTTAAATTTACCATGTCAGGATGTTTAATTTTTTAAAGCATGCATTGTCTGGTAACATTTATTTCATGTTTAGGAACATTTTAAGAAAAATATGCAATTACCGTGCGATTATAATAATTGTTTTTAAATAACCCTTTTTTTTTGACATGATAACGTCTTATAAATCGGTGAACGCCGGCTGCACGCACGAAAAATTGTCACGTTCCTCCTGAACCGAGCTTGCAAGAACCGGCCAACCACCGTGTGGGAAAATCTTCTATAATATCAAACAGGTTAAGGCGGACTTTTCAACTAATTGTTCGTTGATTATATTTAAACAAATTATTTTAAATTAAATTTGCAAAAAAAAACTGAAAATAATATTTGGAAATTAAAAAAATATGCAATTTTTTCATCAATGTTTTCTCATGACGTTATCGCGTAAAATTATCGTCCGTAAACCGACTTTACAGACAACCCCCTACCCCCCCCCCCCCTTTTCTTTTTCCTTCAGACAAACTGCGCCCGGCGCGAACGGAAGTCACACGAGGCAGCTTGACAGCGAGTGTGTGTGTGTGGGACGGGAAAAACGTGTCGCTCGCGTCCCGGTCGTATAAACCGTCGACGACCGAGCAGCATCCGGGGGAACTGAGACGCACCGTTTTATTCGGATCACCCGTTAGGCTCGGAACTTGATTTTCCAGTCGTGTTCCACCAGCCCTATATTCTAACTACCCCCCCTTCTCCCTCCGAAATCCCCCCCACCCCTCCCCTAACCCTCCTGCTCGCGCTAATACGTCCCTGAGCTGCCCCTCTCAGACAGTAAGTAATTCGCAATTAATCCAGCCCCTCGCCATAGGCCGCCGCGAGTGCAGCATAAGGCTGGGGGGAAAATGTATGCAAATTGAGTTCCGCGCGCGGAGGCCCCATCTCCCATTCTTTACGGCGAATATGCCCCGATAAAATGGAAACAATATGCTGATGTTTTTGAATTGCCTCTCTGAAAGAGAATTCTGACAGCTAATATATAACGAACCGGTTTGCGAGCCGCCCATTATCAGAATGGTTTTGTTTCTTCCAGAGTAATGCCTCTTTTTTTTTTTTGTTCCCCCGCCGCTGTTCAACTGGATTTGCATTCCGCCACAGTAGAGACACAGAAGATTACACCAAGAGCCGAGAATCCAGTTTTTATGTCATACATATTATTTAAAAAAATACAGAAATACAATAAAAGACTTATATCGAAATTGTATACATACACACACAATAATGAGGTTAAACAGAATGCTAAAAGAATCTTCCAAAAAATGTATTGATGAATAACATATATAAAACACAATATTTTATTCAAAAATTCAACTTATAAATATTATTTTCACAGACTTTGTCTTTTCATCCAGCTGTTTCTATTCGCCTAGGCTATTGGTACATAAAAGTATTGTTGCGATTGGGGAAAACGGGTTCGTATAGCTGGTCCAATTAAAGTTTAAAACGGTTTTATTACTACTAATATTTATAATACTAATTAAATAAACACACTCACATTTAAAAATATCTGTTCATTAATCACTAAATATCTGTCCAGTCCGCAGTTCGCACTCCTCACTGGAGCTGGGCTCAATAGTGGTTCCCCCCCTTACCCCGCGCCTGTCCACACACGCAGTTTCGCGCCACTCGGTAGCACTCTCACGGTCCCGTCGCTCCGCGTCGCACCGATCGCAAAAGGAGGGGGGGGGGGGGGGGTTTGTTGTTCTCTGGTCCTCGCCGAACTCGCACTTCACTAAACTCGCCGTTTGTTGTAACTCAAGGAGGCCTGCGTCACCACTTTTATACCCTTGGCAGTCTTTCTGGAACCTATTGGAGTGGTTGTGACGTGACGCGTCATCCCGGGCCGACCCGAAACACTCGAAGCATCCAGAATAACGACTCCTATTCACGCCACTCCACACCACGCCACGCCACGCCAGGGGATAGAAGACAGCGCCGAGGAAGAATATTGCGTTGGTAAAAGGAAGGGTCGGGGCTGTTAGCCGGGTCGCCTTAATAATCCCTGAAGGAATGCATGCGTGACGTCAGTGGCCGTGCTTGGCTGCCAGACACCTGGCGGGAGTTGCTTCCCTTGCCCACGTTCGTCACAGTATGTATGTATATATAGTCAGAAGGGAGGTCCTAAAAAATTATCACTGCTGGTCTCAATAAACACGAAATTGATGAAATGATGTATTTATTGGCTTAGCAAACACAGAACTTCGCATGCGCGTTAAATTTGTCCACTTGAAACATGTGTGCAAACCCAATAAAAATAAAAATTAAAGAAAACTACATTCATAGAAATATACAAATATATTTGTACATAAATTCGTGGAATTTGCTTCATTAATAATTTTTTCTGCTATTGAAATTATGATTTTATATACATATAATATATATATAATATATATATATATAGATAGAGTATGAGTGTTGTTTGTGCAGTAGTTACTATAAGTGCTTTTTTTTAAAAATATTCCAGTAACCGTAATAATGACGGGATGTTTAAGTAGCAGTTCTCCATATTTATAGAAGCAAAATTTTCCGTTTCTGAATATTCATGAACTTCGTGTCTACCCGTCCAGGAACCCACGCATATTTAAATATCGTGTGATCATAACTTTGGCAGAAGTGTTATAATAACCTGCAAAAAAAATTGAATTACGGCAATAAATTTACAAACAAAGGGTTCAAGCTATAATGGTAACTTAAGTGTGTGTCTGTTTAGCATGAAAAAAACAATACTTTTTTCTTTTACTTCATAGCCATAAATAATGACGTCGTTTATAATGTACAGCATGTCCCACGCATTCGAGGTTTGATAAACTCCGTGTATCCTTGAGACAAAATTAGTCAGCTCGTTGTGAAAATGCAAAGGAGACACCACGAAGAGCAAAAGAAAGCCTAAGAAAGCCAATCAAACACGAGATGCTTACAATAAAATTGTTCGAGTATGCACGTCATTCAAAAGATTCAAGACTTCTCAAATTCAAATTCAAATTCAAATTAAAGCTTCCACCACCCTGGGATTCAGTAAGGTCTACCTCACTAGGCTCTCAGGGGAACCTACGAACACTTCTAGCATATGCTAAAGGGGAAACAGACCTTTGTCAGAACTGTGAAAAACTTCTCACCTATAGCAGACTTAATTTAAAAAAACGTTAAACTAGTATCACACTTCTAAGATATGTATAATTTAATACGTATGTATAATTATATTAAATTTACTAATTGTCTTAAACTCTTGCTGGGCCTGCACTATGTTACAAGCCGTAAGAGGTGGGATAGCATTGAGAAGGACTCGGGTTCGAACCCCAGCAGTCCAAACATCTTGAAGACGTCTTCTCGTGATTCATCGAAATAATTCCAGGCAAATGCTGGAACGCTTCCTTACAATAGGAGATGGCCAAGACCTGCCCAAAATCCCTGACTTGCTATTTTCCGTTTCCGTCATCGTCATCGACATATAAAAAAACAGTATTAAAAAATTTATAATCTTAGTGCATAACCTTGAGACACATCTACGTAATCTTCCCACGTTACTGGTCTCACGCCTGTAGTCAGGGCCTTCAAGAGAAACTTAAGGTAAAAATATATTCTTTTTTTGGTATCCAATTGCTAGAGACCAGAAAAATTCGCGGATTCATTTCACGACAGCCTGAAATTCAAATAGTTATACCTCAGTGCTGCCTCTGCTATTGGCTCACAACCCACCTGGACGACTCTGGGCTAGTGAGAAACACTCAACCGAAGCTGTATCGAATCACAGGCCGCTACGTTGGGACACCTCCACAAGACAGCAGCCAATGAGAGGGTGACATTTGACCGAGTGTACGTAGAACTATAAAGTTCATCCTAGAGGTCATTGAACCCGCGAATTTTTCCGGTCCCTAGTGATTGGGGTACTTCTTTGGTTGAAGGGTTTTTCATCTTTGATCTGCGTCCCTACTTCTAACACCAGCAAGGTACGAGAAGCGCCGGGAGGTAGAGCTCGACGCACGCAACTTGGCACGCGACCTTAGTGCGTGGCCTCGCCGATGTTCGGAGCAGGGGGAAGCAATTGTGCGTGTGAGGGGGGGGGAGCAGAGAGGCGAGCCAACCAACGCTGCAGTTATTCCTATCCCCACTCCGCAACGGCCACGGGTCAATCACCTGATTTAAGCTGCACACGCATACACGGGGCAAGTGATGAGAGCAGGTATGTATTTCCTACTGGACACGTGGTCACTTTACGGTCAAAAACCTTAACACACGAGGCAAGCACTGATAGCCCGTCACTTGGCAGCCACACATCTCAGGAAGCTGAATGAAGTCTTGTACCAGAAATTTTATGCAATCGGATGATCCTCGCTAGATTTAACATTTGAGATTTCAAGTCTTATTTTTGTTTTGTATTACGTAGTCACGGTGAAGAATTACCACGAAAGTTCTCAGTTCTATATCATCAGAGCTCCATTTCACAGCTTTCTTCTTCTCAAGGTCTTTTTTTGACGTGAAAACGTCTAATAAATTGATGAACGCCGGCTGCACGCACAAAAAAGTGTCCCGTTACGCACATTGCCCCGTTACGCGGTGTCCTGTTACGCTCATTGTACGCTTGCGCCGCATCTATCTCTCTTCCACTCGATCGGAACAACCATCGATTTGACTTTTTCGAGGCACATTAAACTTGAAACACTCCCATTCGTTTCCTACTTTTCCTATCATCGTCCTATCCTTAACAGAATAACACAGATTGGAAGAATTTAAATAGCAAACATGTATAAAAGTTATAGGTAAAATAATCTGTTCGTTAAAGTAATAAACATATTTGAATTAATGAGTGGAAATAAAAGTAAATTTATCAATTAAATTGTAGATTTCATTTCACTCCTTCTTTGTATCTATACAAAATAGTGATACTTCAATAAAAATGATTCATATTTATTCATAAATGTATGCAATAATTTCATCAATGTTTTGCTATGACGTCACGTT
Organism: Bacillus rossius redtenbacheri; assembly: GCF_032445375.1. NCBI lineage: Eukaryota > Metazoa > Arthropoda > Insecta > Phasmatodea > Bacillidae > Bacillus > Bacillus rossius. The sequence continues at coordinate 43,358,415 of NC_086338.1, read as the reverse complement.
AAACTATCGTCCGTAAACCGACTTTACAGACAACCAATTTTTTTTAATTTTATTTTTAATGGCTGCCGCATGGAAGTTGACGCTGAAGTGGAAAGTACCCATTTAGACGGTGTTAAGTATACAAGACCGTTTCTAGCAACCAGAACTTGTCTTTCCCCGATCTTAAGGGGGCTTTTTCAAGAGTTTTCTCTGCCACTTTCCGAAAGCTTCTGGCCCAGTGTTGTTGATTAAGCGGTAGGCTATCTTAACTCTTAAACCCGATCGCGTACAAAGCATGGCTAGCAAACAAAGCAAGCTTTAAGAAACATACAAATGTTTGAAATGGAGAGAACTCAAATATTCTAATTTCTCTGACGTGATTACGTCTGATAAATCGAAAAACCAATTTGTATGTGGAGTGTGATAAAAACCATTTTGATACGTCATAAAAAAAACCGTATATTCGAGTCACACATATTTGTAGGGTAATGGTTCCCGCTTGGAACAATATAAACAGTTTTTGTGCATTAAGCCACAAGTCACTGCGAGCTTTGAATATATATATATATATATATATATATATATATATATATATATATATATATATATACTGTCTGCGAGGTAGCGGCGAGTTTCTCGAACACTCGATTCCGGGTAGCTCATCTACTTTGAGAACAGATGATGGACACACGTTTTAACTACTTTGAATAAGATTTTTTTAAAAAAAATGTGTAGAAAATAGTGGAACATGTAAACCACAATAAAAAAGCTTGATACGATTCATAAAAGGTCCACTTATCGGTGCCGAACGGACCATTTACACGACGTATCCCCGGCACTGCCTACGCCATTTTTATCTTTACTTTTTTTTAACTTAGTTTAAAGATATTGCTCCAAAATCCTGACTTAGCTAATTATCTCTAAAGTATATTTGAAGCTTCAAATTTGAGATGGTAATGATATTTCGCCTTACACTGCGGCGAGCAAGAGTGTTTGCATCCTCATAAGAGGGGGGGGGGGGGGGCAGACCCACCCTGGAATTAAAAAGTCCTTCACTGTGGACGCAATAATCATAACTGTAAACGGGAGCTATTTAAATAGGTATATTTTTTTTAACAGGATGTTATAAAGTTTTTCGGTAGTTACATGCATGAAAGCATGGACCACCTATAGTGAGCCGACGTGTGTTTGGTTATCCTCGCGTGTAGAACCCTAGCACCACAGATTCCAAGCCCACTGCGAATACCAAAGACTTGCGCCCTTGGAAAAGGGCTATTTCAGTGTTGAGAAATCAACCAATCAAACGTATTATTTTTTTTATGTGTAACACCTGAGCTCTCGGTACACGACATTTGGTAGGAGAAATTTCGTGAATGCGACAGAAGTCAAGGAACGGAAATGTGTAACAACCGCGGTGCTGCCATCTGTGGCGGATGGGTAAAACAAAGTTCACAAAGACAAAGAAAAACTTTGTGGTATGAACTGTTTGGTGAATTTTAACGCAATGGGTAGTATTTAAGTAAAATTCCTTGTTGTAAAACAGGTCCAAAGCCAGTGTTAAATTATTTTAGAATTTTTTTTTTTGCTTTTATCGGAGCCGTTTTATTATATTGTTTAAAATTAGTTTAAAATTTGTCGACGTAGCTGCTGTGGTAATTGAATTGAGTGGCGTCAAGAAATTGAGTTCAAAACACAATTTTCGTATATTTATCACGCTCTACATTTTTGACGTGACAACGTCTAATAAATCGATGAACCTTGACTGCACGCACGAAATTGTCCCACTACGGATGTCCCACTACGGATGTCCATAGAAAAATTAAAAAAAAAATTTCTTCCTCAAAGAATATAATATTTTTAAAGCCTAAATGGTTTGGTTGCAAAAACCTATTACGGCTCAGTCTCAGGCCGAATATGATATTTCCTTTTCTTCTGCATCAATAATTTCATCAATGTTTTGTTATGACGTTGTCACGTTAAACTATCGCCCGTAAACCGACTTTACAGATAACCAATTTTTTTTTCCTACGTTTAACTACGTGACCGCGTTTCGTATTGTAAGTGAATTTTCAACATTAGAACACGTGAATTTGCCAGTTGCCGAAGGTTAGATGTTTGCAACATCTCCGGCGAGTACCTACGGGAAGAAATTTTTCAATTTTGCAGACATTTTTTTTTCTTTAACGTGGTAGTGGGGCGGACGGGCAAACAAATCATAAACGACGCCCTAGGGGAGCGTGTTCAGGGGGGAAGTACGGTCAGGTGCGTCGATCGCTACAGCGTGCGCGATGTGATGTACTGCGCGTAATTTGGCGCGTGATCGCGCGTGTAACGACGCGAGAAGTGGCGCTGCCCCTCCCCCCTCCCCCACACGCCTCTTAAACGCGCCCGTCGGCGCTCTGGACACTTCCAGAACGATCAATAAATTTCACCTCTGCGGATACGCCACGCTATGTGCAGACACACACTCACACACAAAAAAAAACCGCTGCGATACAAAGATTCATGGTCCGGTAGTTACTTGTTTAAAGCGATAAAAATCAGAAAAATAATTTTTCACCTGCTTCCTTCTACGCGGGTATCTGTCTGTAGGTACCGGCCACACAGAAGATTGCACACACACCGAATAACAGCCGCACTTTCAGTGACGGGTAAGCTATACCCTCGTGGACAGAGACCGGAAAAATCTGCGGATCTAATTTCTCTGTATGCTAAAATACGAGTAATTACTATAGACCGGAAAAATTCGCGAATTCGTTTCGCGATAGGCTAGTATACAAATAGTTATACCTCAGTGCTGCCTCTGCTATTGGCTCACAACTCACCTGGATGACTCTGGGCCAATGAGAAACGCCCGACCAAAGCTTTATCGAATCACAGGCTGCTACGTTGGGACGTCTCACAATACAGCAGCCAATGAGTGGGTGACATTTGACCGATTGTACGTAGAACTATGGAGTTCATCCTGCAGGTCATTGAACCCGCGAATTTTTCCGGTCCCTAGTAATTATTAATTACACCTTTGTGTTGCTTCCCGCTGTTGGTTCACGGTTAACCTGGAAGATTTTTTTGGCCAGTTAGAAACGTTCAGTCAAAAGGAGTATTTGAATAAAAAGTTAAAAGTTGAGACACCTCACAGGTCAGCAGCCAATGCAGAGAATTGTGGAGTCTATTCCGGAAGTAATTGAATTTTTCCTTTCCCTAGCCATATAGATACCGGAAACATTCGCGGATTCATTTCACGACAGCCTGAAATTCAAACAGTTATACCTCAGTGCAGCCTTTGATATTGGCTCACAACTCACCTGGACGACTCTGGGCCAGTGAGAAACACCCAACCGAAGCTGTATCGAATCACAGGCCGCTACGTTGGGACACCTCCACAAGACAGCAGCCAATGAGAGGGTGACATTTGACCGAGTGTATGTAGAACTATAAAGTTCATCCTAGAGGTCATTGAACCCGCGAATTCTTCCGGTCCCTAGCCATAGATAGAGACCCGGAACTTTCACGTATTCACTTGGTCGCTGGTATACATATATAGCTTGGATAATAGGTTCACATTACCCCGCTACTCTCCTCTACGACCGTGGGGTCATTCAACTACATCAATCACAATCAAAAGTAATAAACCAGCCATTAGGAAACAGATGTGGGTATAATACATCCATAGTACTGGGAATTTCAGCGTGATACCAAATGAATCGGCGAATGTTTTCCGGGAATCTGGCTATGGATTCCATCGGTAAAGTGCTCTGCACAAGGGGGGCGTAACGGCGTCTCTCGATTGGCTGCTGATTGCGAATATTGCTGACTGTGTTCATGGTGACTTATCTGGTCCACTCGCAGTCCCAAACGGAGGGAGTCAGGAAATTGCTATTCAACTGCAGAAGCTGCAAATTTTCATTTCGTTAAGGTGGGGCCGCCTTGTTGGGTCGTCAAACGGCGTTAAGATCTCCAGGTATTAGAGCGCCATTTGCAAACCGCTCATGATTTCTGACGTCACACACTGTCCCGTTACGCTCATTGTACGCTTGCGCCGCATCTATCTCTCTTCCACTCGATTGGAACAACCATCCATTTGACTTTTTTGATGCACATTAAACTTGAAACACTCCCATTCGTTTCCTACTTTTACTATCATCGTCCTATCCTTAACAGAATAACACAGATTGGAAGAAGTTAAATAGCAAACATGTATAAAAGTTATAGTTAAAATAATCTCTTCGTTGAAGTGATAAAAATATTTTAATTAATGAGTGCGAATAAAAGTAAATTTATCAATTAAATTGTAGATTTCATTTCACTCCTTCTTTGTATCCATACAAAATATTGATAATTCAATCAAAATGATTCAAGTTTATTCATAAAAGTATGCAATCATTTTATCAATGTTTTGTTATGACGTTGTCACGTTAAACTATCGTCCGTAAACCGACTTTACAGACAACAATTTTTTTTAAAGTTTCTAATTATGACTAGCATTTAAGAGCAACTGCTAGGTAGAGGAAAAAGTGACAGGTTCAATGCCCTCTATGGCAAACTCCTCAGTCCTATGCACACTTGTGTAAGAGTCGCCTGGGTATAAGTCGCTCACGCATGTTCTGCGCGAACAGTGGAAGTTTCGAAACCAAAATTCACTTTACTTTTTTCTGTTTATAAATTGAAAAGTCGCTGTAGTCGCACGCAACATTCCCATTCGAGTGCGAAACAGTGCAACGCCTGCCACCTTAGAGGCGATGAGGCACTTGATTCACGTGCCTGCGTCGCCTTTACTGCTCCTTCGTTCGTGAGCTACAGGAGGATGAGCCAAGTATAGCCACCCTTGTCGTTAGGGGAGCAAACATTACTTGCTCTACTATCAGTTATCTGTAATGAACTTTGAAGCATGCTTGAATTATAAATCCACTCTATTTTAAGAAAACGTATTGTGAGGTTTTTACATTCCGTCCTTACCTACTTAGTGCTCCAACTAACTTCTTACTTTTAATAATCTTGGTTACGAAAACATTATATTTTGAACGAGACTCTAACCTTTGAAAACGATGGCTATTCTCCCAAGACGTTAATTCACAAAAACATTTGTAGGAAAATTATTTCTTGTCCTGGATTGCCCTTGGTTCGATAATTTTATAGACGAGAGTTTCTCATTGGCTCAGAGTCCTTCACACGAACTGTGGGCCAATCATAGAAGCAGGGCAAAGGGTAAAACAGTTTGAATCCTAGCGTACCTTGAAGTGATTCCACGAATTTTTTCCTGTGTCTAGCCATTGCACTTGTCTGTCCATGGTTTCTTCTGTAACGTGTATTTTTTGTACAGTGAAAATAAGGGTTTTTAATGGACTTTTTCAGTATGAAATATTCTACACACAGTATTATATATGCACGGATGGCGAACCAGTGGCACATAATTACAAAAGAATTTATTATACTGTGGATTTTATTCAATCTATTATGGGGACAGGAAAAATGTATTTAATTTATATGTCTTTATTTATAAAATATAAAAATATGTGTATTATTTTGATAAAATAAATTATTATCTGACTAATTTTGTTTTTAATAAATAAATGGCTAATATTTTATCATCCAGAACTGGAAAAAAACAATTACCACGTAGACTTTCAGTTCGTTACACATTACTTTTATAAGCTACAATTAAACTGAGGAAATTTATAAACGGATAATATTAGCTATGAATAGTGTTAACAGCCTAAACCCCCTCATACACATTTTAAGACATGCAAATTTATGTGTGAAAATTTTACGTAGCATAACTGCAGTATTATTAAATTCGTATAACATAAGAAAAAAATTGTATACTATCATTAAACGTTTTGCTTATAAATACCAGAGCCTAATTAACTAAAAATTTATTCACAATCAAATGTGTAACATTGCATTATTATTTACATAAAATAATTACATTCGTATATTTTAACTGAAGCCTGTAGCACAGTTTCATTTTTCAGAAACATTAAATAAATTGTATTGGTTTTCCAAAAATCACACGAAAAAATCTGTAAAATTTCTAAGCCTGTGTATGTATATCTATGCGAATTATGTTTACAGTGTAGAACATTTCAAAATTTATATTTTAGCAAATACACCGCATCATACAACTGACTGGTAAATCTTATTGACCAAATTTGGAAGAATCTTAAGTACTTAATTAGTTGCGTGTGCAAGCGATAAATTATTTAGTTGGTGAAAAATCATGTAAGTAAGTTTGTTAATAAAGACATACTATGACAGCCTGAGATTTTACCAAGCACGCTTATAATTATTGCATTCTGAGCAGAAGAAGAATATTTTTGTATGCATTCGTATTCTCTAATTTAACTTAAAAGTCGCTTGCTGTCGGTTTATTCAACTTTTGCATTTTCTTTAAAATTTTCTTAAGACGTTTTATATGATCTGGTTTTAAACCTTAAAAAGGAAATTTTCTGAAATAGGCTATTACAACCAGAAGCCATTGTTTGTAAAAGGACTAACGAACAAAAGAGAATTAATTAAAAATTTAATACATTTCACTGGAAAAGAAAACCGATGAAAGAAAAAAATAAAGAAAATGTTTGATGTTCGATGCTGGAGTAATGCCAGGGTAGTCATTACTTCAAACCACAAATTTTTATATACGCCTCAGGAGGAGGGGAAAATATAATTAAACTGGTTTTGTTCCCAATCAAAGTCTTTTAATTTGCATTGTGAGATCGATGAATACAAAAAGTGTTCAACCTGGTACAAAAAGAACTTTTATGTCTGGATGAATAAATAACAGGGTGAACAAAAATATGTGAGAGAATTGCAAAATATTTCATAACACCGCCACGAATAACGTGAGTAGTACATTTTACAGACATTGACATAAATTAATAATTTTAATTTTATATTTTAAGAAAAGTGATTTTGAATTTTAAAAAATACATTTAAATTTCATTCCTTAAAAAATAAGTATTTTGGACAAAAAAAGAATTATTTTACTACCATTTTTTGTGCTATAACGTCTTGGGAGAATACCCATCGTTTTCAAAGGTTAGAGTTTCGTTAAAAATATAATGTTTTCGTAACCAAGATTATTAAAAGTAAGTTTGTTTGAACACTAAGTAAGTAAGGGTGGCTATGGTGGCTATACTTGGTTCATATTCCTGTAGCTCACGAACGAAGGAGCAGTAAAGGCGACGCAGGCACGTGAATCAAGTAAGTGCCTTATCGTCTCTAAGATGCCAAACGTTACACAGTTTCGCACTCGTATATAGGAATGTTGCCTGCGACTACAGCGACTTTGCAATTTATGGACAGAAAAAGTAAAGTGAATTTTGGTTTTGAAACTTCCACTGTTCGTGCAAAACATGTTGGTGTTTTGCTGCGTGGAAAGACTTCTTGTGGTATTCTTTTAATGATTCTTTCAATGGAGAAGAATGTTTTAATTTATTGTTTTAGACAAACGCCATTGCCATTTTGCACATTACGTCAAAGAGAACAACTCGAATAACGTACAAATAAAGATTAGTGTACAAACACACAATAAAATATGCTTAAATGAGACTATGTCGAATTTTTTGGCCTTTTTTTCTGTGTGTTTGTGTATTCATCTTCTTTTTTTCCGTTCTTCGGCCTTTCTCTATAACATAATGTGCAATCAATGGCGCATTTCCAAAATAATGGTTTAAATACATTTCTGGTGATGTTTACTAGACATGAACGAAATATCTCTCGAATGTGTTTATATGTTACTTCGAAGTTATCAGTCTCAACGAAGGAAATATAATTGCCTCAATGGAATTTTAAGGTGACGACCCTATGAATTTTATAATAAACTAGTGTGTGTCCCCGTATGCGAATAATAGCACGCTGATTTTTTTCTTTAATTATCACATCATTTAATAAAAACTTTTATCATCAATCGTGAAATAGTTACTGATTTTGATAGAATAAATAAATTATATTATGTATGTGGTGGGGCCTACAGTGTAGTATAGGTAGAAGTGGGTGTTGGTAGTAATAGGAGCACATCTTATAATGGTTGCATTTGGGTCTGAAAAAAAGTGTGGTTCTTATTGTTTTATCTCTGGCTGCCGTCATCGTAGCGAGATAAAATGCATACTTGTATTCAATTATAATCAAAGGATGTTAAACACAAAGAGTTTCATCAAGATCGGTCCAGTAGGGTATGCGCGTGACTCGAACAAACAAGCGGACAAACAGAAAAATAATGAACATTAATATGGAAATTCAATACAAATAATTCATATAGCCTATAAACTGTTTTAATTAAAAGTATTTTTAAATCAATAATAAAAAAATATCAATATAATGATACCAAATTTTTATTGAATTAACTTGCGTGGTTTTTGCTGAAAAGGGATAAACAGATTTGAGATCTTATTGTTTTAACATGCTAGCTGTACCAGCCACGCTTTCCTGTGGCTCGGTCTGGTTAAATGAAAAAAAGAAAAGAGAGCACACACAATATTTTTTGTAATTGCCAAAGAATTTTCACATCTATCACGTGTAGGTACTGATTCACACGCGCTCATTTGTATTATTATTTTTAATATTATTATTTATTGGTTTTATTGTATAAAAACACGCGCGCATACGAATGCAACATTGCGTCAAAAGTCCAAAGCTATCGGTGATGAACTTTCGGAAATTAGCTATTTGAAACAAACGAACATTTAAATTATTTGTACAGAAGACAGATGTAATGATATTAATGTTCTGACGCAGTAGGCACATAGAATCACACATCATGTTCATACAGTACTTGAATGAAAACAAGAAGCTTGATCATGCAAGTAACCCTTTTAAGCAATTTCGAGCCTTAAGGGGGTGCCTCCCATTTCAGGTCATGATTTTATATTTATATTTATCACTGATCATTTTTTAGACTTTTTCAATTGTTTAACTTTCACGAAATGAAAAATATATACAACGCATACTTTTTGCACAATTAGCTGCCAATGTTACATTTTTAACGTTTTTAGGTTGTACAAATAAGGAGAATTAAATTTATTGCAGAACTGAAACATTTTAGGTTTAACTGCAATGTCACTGGCTACTTCATGATATGGTTTGCATTTCTATCACAAAAAACCCATTTCATGTGTCTTGGCTGTCAAAATCGTAACAAATTTGAGAATTTTGAAATGCCAGGTAAAATTAATTAATATTTTCTGAAATAAATTAAAACTCTTTCTTGAAGTAGTCAGTGGCATTGCAGTTAAACCTAAAAAGTTTCAGTTCTCCAATAAATTTAATTCTCCTTATTTGTACAACCCAAAAACGTTAAAAATGTAACTTTGGCAGCTAATTATGCAAAAAGGAGCGCTGTATATATTTTTAATTTCGTGAAAGTTAAACAATTGAAAAAGTCTACAAGTTTATCTGTAATTACTGTAAATATAAAATCTTGACCTGAAATGGGAGGCACCCCCTTAAACGAGACATGAATCTGTGAGAGAAGTGCAAGTTCACGTTCACAGACCGCTGAGCAGCTCGCCCTGGCTTGTTGCAGGCAACTCCCCCCGCCCTGCAGGGTGTCATTTACAACACGTGACAAGGCAGACGCAGCAGCCTACCGGAGCTGCTGCTGCAGCAGCAGAAGAATCCCGGAGACACAGGCCTGCGTTATTAATGACGCGTCACCACGCATAATGCCCCCCGGAATTAAAGTGCCGCGCGCTTCCCAAAAGACCCTTTTGTGGATTCTTCCGCGCTGCCTATTCCCTTTCCCTGGGCTCCCGGGCCCCTTTTTTCTTCTTCCGTTCCCTATTTTAGTTTCACTCCCCGTCTTTTCCCATCCTCTTTCTCTTTATCCTCAACGCGGGGGTCTTTTCCCAAACACACACAATATTATCCTCGCAGCGCTTCTTCTCCGCCGATGATACTTCTTCCCTTTTGTGTCCGCGACCCGTGTGTCTGCTTTCTTTCATTACATCGCATTACTCTCGGCGCTCAACCCCCCTCCCCACCCTTCCTTTTCCCACCGTCCCGCGCGGTGCATGCTGGGAGCCGCAGAGCTGCACTCTCGCGTGCACCGCGCGGCGACCCGAACATCCCGCGACATGCACCCGAGCAAGTGTTTCAAATCGACACGATGGATAGCGCCACCGCAGTCGGCGAGTTCTTTCTTGTAAATTTCACGGAGAGCTTTAATACTTGTACTCGATATTAATTTGAAATGCTTAGGACGGAATGAAATGTATGAATTAATAAATAAATAGTAGTTAGTAAAATACATAAATCAGCATATAATATTAATGTTTGTTAAATATGGGATTTTATTTACTATATAAAATGCTACCATCAGATCGCTTTTATAAGAATTGAAGAAAATGTAGCAGGTATTAAATTCGTTTTCCTCAAAATTACACACATATTTTTATTTCCTGCGTAAAATTGTTTTTAAATACACTTATTTCACGATTCAACGTCTTAACTGCACGCGACAAATTAAAAAAAAAATGTCTGGCCGTTAAATATATATTTTTTTTAATTTTATATATATATATATATATATATATATATTAGAGAAAAGTTTTGGAGCGGCTGTTACACATCTACGCTGTAATTTTTGGACAGTGGGCTTCGTCTCAGATACGCCCTTCTGGCCGCGGCGGGCGGGGCGGCTGGCTCGGATCAGGTGCTGATGCGGACAGCAACAGTCAGCGACCAGTGCGTAGCGGAACTGACACCGTCGTCATCGCCGGTAGCGAGCCGCCCGGTCCGCCTGCCTGTCTGTGCCTGTTTGTGCCTGTCTGTGCCTGTCTGTGCCTACTCTGTGGCATCGATCCAGGGGGCTCACGGGGTGCCGCCTATCACCTCTTGGCATGGGTCTCTATGTAGCCTACGTTTTTGTTGTGTTTGGGTGTGAATGATTCTGGAGTCTGTGGTAGGGGGGATGGCTGTGGTGAAATGCTGGTGTCTGGTTGCGTGGATGAATGTGGTGGAGCGCCAAGCGCGGCTCCAGAAAGGGGGAGGGGGGGCGGTGGGGGCGATAGCCCCTCCCGAGACCAATTTTATTGATTAGTGTATATTTATGTTTACTTAAATATTTAATTTCATACCTATGTTAAACTTTTATCTCATCAAAAGTTGCATGGAGCTACTAAGGTTCTGTATTTTAAACCTGTAATTTTTAAGTAATATTCCAAGTCCAATATATGACCACTTTCATTTTTTTTGCAACTACGACCTTTCTTTGTGTGATAGCCCCTCCCGAAAAGTCATCCTGAAGCCGCCATTGGTGGAGTCACGAGGCTCGCCAGTCTGCGCCTGGGTGTTGGACAGAGTAATTAGAAACAAACTACTGAGCAATGGGCGGGAACTTAGAAATTGATGTCCGCATTAGGTTTTTGAGCAGTACTGGTTGTTTCGGTGGTGACTTTTTCGTTTCCCCCCAGGGCTGCCAGCCAGCACTGGTCTGGGTTGGCCGCCGAGGTGTACCTAGGACTAGGGACTGAAAAAATTCGCGGGTTCAATGACCTCTAGGAAGAACTTTATAGTTCTACGTACACTCGGTCAAATGTCACCCTTCTCATTGGCTGCTGTCTTGTGAAGGTGTCCCAACGTAGCGGCCTGTGATTCGATACAGCTTCGGTTGAGTGTTTCTCACCGGCCCAGAGTCATCCAGGTGAGTTGCGAGCCAATAGCAGATGCAGCACTGAGGTGTAACTATTTGAATTTCAGACTGTCGTGAAATGAATCCGCGAATTTTTCCGGTCTCTACCTCGGCCCTCTAGGTTTGCGGGCGGGGCAAACACTCTCGGGCGCTCGCGAACGGAAATGAGGCACCGACGGTTTTTAACGGTTTCCTCCCGTGTAATGGCCGCCCCGCACGTAGGGTTTGGGGGGGGGGGGGTTATACCGAGAAATGGAAAGCGAACTCTGGAAGCGGGGCCGCGACCTGCGACACAAAAACAGGGAAAGTTCTCACGGAGAGGTGAGCGTAAATTGGCTGCCCTCGTCTGCAAAACTAAACTCACTCACTCGAAACGAATCAGGCAGGCGAGTTTCGTAATCTGTACGTTGAACTCTTTGAGTAATGTAGGTCTTGTTTGCAAAAGAGGAATACCTCTATTAGTTTAGCCTTAAAAAAAAAATAATGCCATGCCTTCGTTGGAACACTTGTGAACCAGTTACAACGCATACTTTCCCATGTTCCTATCTCGTGTAAAAAAATATATGCAATTTTGCTCTTGAAGCAAGACACCTTAATTCCTGTGTGGTGCAAGAACATTCTTGCGAGATTATATAGTGCCATATAAGACATGCATTTTTCATAAATTTGAAAAATAATGGGTGTAATTTTCCTGTGTATGTGCCAAAATACACGTGCCCATGCATATTAACGCAAAGTTCTAATAATGGATGTCTAGTATGCAAAATAATTTATACGTTTTTAAAGTATGTAACACAACCAGTCCTATGCATACGATTTAAAATTTTCAAAGTTTGACAAAATATTTAAGTTCCAATAGTGGAAAAATAAATTCTTCGTCTCAAAAACTCTACAATTTCAATAAAATAAAACTATTTTCTGTACAAAAAAATTATGGTTTGAACTTAACTAGTCAATACAAAATGTTTTCTTTAAAAGCCCCTATAAAAAAGAAGTCATTAGTAGTGACAAATCTGAATTATGGCATTTAAGAATTCACTCCACATTCACTTTGATGTCACGAAAATATTTTTTCATGTAAAGTAGTAAACTTGCTAATCGCATGTACAGACTGCTAACGCAATAACATTTTATTCACAATCATAGGCCATGTTTCAAAACGTAAAAACTGTAATATTCTACACAGATCTGTACACTGCAGTTTTTAAACATCATGCTGGAACTAAAGGGCGATTATAAAAAGAAACATAGTGTGTTTCAGATTTAAAAACTTCTGCTTTATATTATATAAAGTTATAATTAGCCTTTCTAGCTCAAACAAATTAATGTTATATGGCCTAGTAGATTTCAAAGAAATATTTGATTAGAAATTCCAAAAAAAAATTTTACTTTTATTTATTTGTTCTTAAATGATAGTTTTTTAAGTAGATTTTTACAACTAATCAGACTTTTTTATTTTAGAGCTTTAGAGGTTAGACTACATACTGCACGTTTTAAGGTCAAAAGAGCTGATGACAGTCCTTAAACGAGGAGATGAAGGAAGATGAAAAGTTTTTTGTGTGAGGTTAATCCATTCCAATAAATGAAATCGAAGTGTCTGTAGGCTGTCTTTTAATTATTGCTTATAACATATTTTTCTTGTTAGAATATTAGATTTTTAATATATCCTACCTGTACAAAACGATTTAATTTAAAAACTGATTAATCTGTGGGCTGGAAATGTTAGTAAATAAGTTTTTCATTGAGCTATATCAAACCATTCTGAAGTGAAAACGACAATTATTACTTATACTAAAAATTTAATTCCGTAAAGTACATGAACGCATTTAGAGCAAAAACACTAGAAAACTCTAAGGCTTGAAATGATTATTTCTTGGCGGGCATTGAGATAGGCAGTCCTCTGTTTTAATTTCTAAAACTAGCTTCTCTTGTAACTTCGTTCGCATGAATATAATAATTTGCACGGTTTATTTAAATAAAAATGATAATGACAATACAGAACTAATTGTTTGATAAAAAACTTATAATCGTCTGATGTAACGCTTTACGGTTATCAAGGTTAAAAATATCTCTGAATACACTTTAACGGGGAATAAGAAATTTGCACATTTAATATGCACTAACGAAATTCCATCCCTTTATAGTTTTGAAATTAATGAGAACATATAGATTTAAACCTGAAAATTTACTGCGTAGGACTGTATTGCTTAGTTAAAGAAAGTTTGTATTTCAATAAACATTTTTGTTACAATTTCAAATACATCTCACCCAGCAGGCTAGGCTAACTGGATTAGTATGTAAAAAAATAGTTCTTTGAAAAACAATTTGACGTCTCAACGAATAACTTTGTTTACAGCTAATAAAAATATGTGTCAGAGATAATTTTTACTTAATATACATTGTATCACCTTTTTCTTTAAAAAAAAAACTCTTTCAGAGTGCGCATAGCCAAGTCCGAAAATCTGTAGGATTTGCTGGTAAGAGTATAGGTGATTATCATACTCTTAGGCCTAAGGACTTTGCTGTAAAGGGGGGGGGGAGTAGGTATGGAGATGAACGACATAACTCATCTCATTGGGTGATCCAGGCTTTCCTGCATGCAATGAGTGTAAATTATATGATATTAAAAAACATATATCTGTAATTTTCCATTATTATTTCAGTTAAGTTAAAAAAGAAATCATGGGAAGCTTTCAGTAATCGGCAGAGATGTGTAACATAACCTCGGTAATAGACAAATTAATTTGTTCTCATGTTGGAAATATACTTACAATACGAAACTAGAACACGAAATTTGAGGTAGGAATTCTTTTGAATAATAACGGGCGTGAAAAATATTACACGCAAATTGTGTTTTCAACTGAATTTCTGGACGCGAATTACACGTAGTTTCCGGAATCCGACGCTAAAATTTGCAGTCGGAGCAGCTACGTCGACTATCGAAACATTCGATTTGCAGAGATAAAATTTTAAACTATAGAATTGAAGGACTTGATTTTAGACGGTGAATTTTAATTTTTTTTTAAATATACTGCTCATCTTGTAAAAAATATTTTCAAACAGTTGATACTGTAAAGTTTATTTATTTATTTTTTTTTCCTTTTGTCTTTGAGAACTTTGGTTCGCGCTATCCGCCACAGATGGCAGCACCGTGATTAAACACTTCGGTTCCGTGCGACGTCCACTCCTGCCAATCTCCGTGAAGCGAGAGCTGAGACGTTTACACATCGGAAACACGTGACGGGGGCTCCCCCCCCCCCAACACCCAACCCCCCTCCTCCACGGACGGCGCGAGACAGCAACACACCAGGCAGTGCGCTCTCACGGCGATTCCGAACACCGCGTGGAATGTGTAATTTACGAGTCGACGAGCAGAAAGGGGTCTTAGAAGAAGGATGTTGGTGGGGGGGGGGGGAATGAAATACCAAAGATTTCTATTATTTTTATTTCCCTCCTGGTAACCCGTCGCGCGTGTTTCTTTTCCCCCCTATTAAAAAAAAACGTAAAAAGATAAGCTAAAAGCCGGAAAGAGATACGCATTGTGTAATATTGTAACTAATGCCTGCATCCCAACTCCTCAACGGTTTTTTTGTGTGCCGGCGGTAAATTAAATGTGGACGCTTGGACCTAGGGACGCCGCGGAGACGCATCGCCGCTCGCGGAGGGAGGGAGGGAGGGGAGATTTACGGCGGGGCGCTTATCGAGGCTACGCGGCTCACCTGAGCGCGCTACACCGGTCACTGGTTCTGCTACAAATAACTCTCCCTCCCGCAGGGGAAAACACCGCTGACCAGGGCTCCATAATGCCACCACTCGGCATTCGCCTCACGGCCGCGTTGTTTCCCCGGGACCGCCGTGTACGAGGGCGCCGCGGTCGTAACTTAGAACACACGCGAGATAGAATTTTCCGAGTTACGTGGTTCAGCGTTGTGTGTTTCTAACTTCCGTGTTTCTGAGTTTACGATAGTCCGAAGTTGTGTATTTCTGAGTTATGACTGTTCTAACTTGTGCGTTTCTACGTTATGGTACCTATTTCTAAACTACGTGGCTAGGCGCTGTGTGTTTCTATACGTAAAGTTTTTTCTGAGTTACGATAGTTCTAAATTATGACAGTTCTAACTTGTGCGTTTCTACGTTATGGTATTTCTAAACTACGTGGCTAGGCGCTGTGTGTTTCTACGTAACGTTTTTCTGAGTTAAGATTCTTTTAAGTTATGACAGTTCTAACTTACGCGTTTCTAAGTTATAGTACTTCTAAACTAAGTGGTTAGGCGCTGTGTGTTTCTAAGTTATGACAGTTTTTAGTTGTGTGTTTCTAAGTTAGAACATTTTTAAGTTTTTTTTTTTTCGATGTTGTGTTGATCTTTTAGGCGTTATTATTACGTTTATCATTCCCGTTTTACTGTTACGATTGCCTCCACAGTTATTACCTTTTTTTTTTAAATTTATGTACGTCGGGGAACCAGGCGCACCCCCCCTCCCCCCTCGCCACTCACCCCATTACTATCTTTGTGGTATCACACGCATGCGTACAACACAGTCTCGAGTGCGTGACGCATAACGAACTAACTCTAGCCTCGTGGTGGGATATGCCCTCCAGGATGTACTTCTCCACGATCCACTGCATACTCGGGAAAAACGTCGCGTCGCCTGTCTCATTGGCTGCTGACTCGCGAGACGTCCCAACTGGATAACTCGTGATTCGATACTTCTTTTGACTGAGGGTCTCTAACTGGTACAAAGTCCTCGATTTTTTTAATTATTTTGAATCTTTAACACATCAAGAAAAACCAATCCGCTAATATATTTTTTTTTTCCGGTCTCTACCCTTCGGGAGAGCAGCGCTAGAAGACGAGGGAAGGGAAAGTCTCCCTCCCTCTCCCCGGGTCGACAAAGACAAGGAAAACAGAACAAACAGGGAAGAAATTGACCGTGATTTCAAACCCCCTTCCCTCCTCCTTCAACCTTTTAATGTTTACAGTGCGTGAGTCCTTCAACATAACCCCCCCCCCCCCCTTCCCGGTCTGTCTTTGTGTGAGCCATATTCAGATTGTTCATGCCCGCTCCATCGGGCAGTGTCCTTTGCGGAGCTCCGTGGCTGGCCTCTGCCCTCTGCCGTCCCCCTTCTTCAACACAAACCTATACGCCCTCACCCCTGTACCCATCCGACAGTAGCAAACAGCAGGTCCCAAGTTTACACAGGGCAGGAAGTTTCTTTATACGCCGGCCACCCTCTCGCCCCTCCAAACCCCCCCTCCCCCTATGAAGGGGCCTCGCCGGCCAAAAGGGCGAGTCGGGCCTCATGCAAAATACAAGGCGCGGTCGCCATATTTGGTTTCTGCTGAGTGGATGGATGGGGGAAAAAATAATACTAAAGGAGCGCGCGCCCGAGAGGCTGACGTATATTGGGTCAGGGAACTGCCGGCCACGTCTGAGCTTTGTTACACATTCGACAGGAGATCCGTCCACGTAGGCCCCTGGAAGGCCACACTGTGCATTTTTTGACGTGACAACGTCTAATAAATCGATGAACGCCGGCTGCACGCACGAAAAAGTGTCCAGTTACGCACATTGTCCCGTTATGCTGTGTCCCGTTACGCTCTCTTCCACACGATTGGAACAACCATCGATTTGACTTTTTCGAGGCACATTAAACTTGAAACACTCCCATTCGTTTCCTACTTTTCCTATCATCGTCCTATCCTTAACAGAATAACACAGCTTGGAAGAAGTTAAATAAAAAACATGTATAAAAGTTACAGTTAAAATAATCTCTTCGTTAAAGTAATAAACATATTTGAATTAATGAGTGCAAATAAAAGTAAATTTATCAATTAAGTTGTATATTTCATTTCACTCCTTCTTTGTATCCATACAAAATAGTGATAATTCAATAAAAATGATTCAATTTTATTCATAAAAGTATGTAATCATTTCATCAATTTTTTGTTATGACGTCACGTTAAACTATCGTCCGTAAACCGACTTTACAGACAATCAATTTTTTTTTGTAAATGGAACGTAAATTTTTCACGTAAAATCATAGGTGTTAGTGCATTTGTACATTTGAATTAAAACAACAGCATCACTACAAAATAGTGTTCGCAGTGATACTGGGTTTCTGTATTCTTACCCGGGAATTTTATGCTTTGTGTGTGTCGTCCCAGTAGCTCTGATGGTTAAAGTTATTTGTAAACCGTTCCCTGGATAACATCCCGGTATTAACTGCGCAAATTTTTTGAGCATAAGAAAAACAAAATATGGTCAAACGGTTGAATATTTGATTATATTTAAAAAAAAAATACTATTCCTTAAACGAAACATCGATTAAAATATAAAATTATGCGCCAATTTTCGTAAGAAATACTTCGTGTTATCTCTAAAAAAAAAAAAACGTAGCCATGTAGCGTAAAAATTTACAATATCTTTCTTGTTGCATTACAAACTATTTCTTGGAAACTGGTTTCCAAAGGAATCTTTTGTAAAAGTACAGAAAAAAAATTCTGTGTAGTTTTCCCATTGTTAAGTTTGTGTTTAGTAAGCCAATCGTTCGCTAGCTAAAGGTCCCGCCCACTTTGCAATTTGCAAAAACTGTAAATAATAATTGAAAAATAAAGAGTATGCAATTTTTCATCAATGATTTCTTATGACGTTATCACGTAAAATTATCGACCGTAAACCGCATTTACAGACAACCCTCCTTTTTTTAAAAAAATGTTTTAAAGAAGCTGTGTACCTATAGAGCTGATATTCCCTTGTGTAGTGCGATAATTCTGCTACACATTAAAATATTAATATATTCCCCCTTACACGCTTTTGTTTGATCTGTTTGCCATGAAGCACTCAACCCGAAGTCGGAATCGGGCTTGGTTTACATGAAACATCCGGTCATGTGAGATCACGAAGAACTCACTTCGTGTTCATTCCAGGTTGGTCGTTCGTCGGAAAAAAAAAAATTGCCGTGGAACTTGCTGCACGTTGTAGCGGCGGCTAGCCTCCCGCCCATCAGGAGGGACAATGGACCAAGAGAGCCCGCGCGGAGGACAGATGAGCTACTGTGCGTCTGCGGGCCTCGCACAATGCCGACGACCTCCCCCCCCCCTGATTGGCTCGTCACCGAGTGTCCTCCTCCCTCCCACATACCCCCTCCCCCCCCCCCCCCCACTTCACGAGGTTTATCATCACGGAGGCCCCATTGTCCTGACGCGCGCGGCGGTCTCTTTGATTCGCCTGTTTAAACACACGGGGCCGTGCGTCCACCCCCTCTCCCCTCTCCCCTCTCCTACACAATAATTACTACCCCCCATCCCTCCCGCCTGGCACGGTATCTCCGCGAGGATCGCCCCCGCCCTGTGTTTTGCCTCTCTTTCCGGGGGCTTGTTTGCGACGCGCACACAGCGCTGCTGTGCCGCGGGTGGCGAGGTAACGAATCACTTCCGATCTTCCGAACAATCCTCGCTGAGCTGCAGCCGGCCATCAGTTCAAACACGCCGTTGAAAACAAGAAATCAGTCGGAGGAGGAGACAAGATGGTGCGAGTTCTAGAAATAACAGAATAAAATGGGGACCGGAAAAATTCGCGGGTCCAGTGACCTCTAGGATGAACTTTCTTGTTCTACGTATACACTCGGTCAAATGTCACCCACGCATGTGCTGCTGTCTTGTGAGACGTCCCATCGTAGCAGCCTGTGATTCGATAAAGCTTTGGTCAGGTGTTTCTCATTGGCCCAGAGTCGTCCAGGTGAGTTGTGAGCCAATAGCAGAGGCGGCACTGAGGTATAACTATTTGTATTTTAGCCTATCGCGAAAAGGAATTCGCGAATTTTTCCGGTCTCTTAGAATGAAGAATAGGTATAATAAGTATACACGATATTCGGAAAGAAAAAGTCTCAAAGACTATATATATTTTTAGTTATTTATTTAGAAGAAATGAAGTATATTAATGTTAAAAATTTTCTTCCACTGGATTCTCTGCGCTGTGTTTACATTATTTAACATTTGACATAGACTGATTTTTGGCATGTTTTTCCTTCCATTTTTCCCCCCGTTATTTTAGTTTTCTTCATGACCTACAGTTAGAATTGTGAATGGCGAATTTCCGAAATAATGATCTAAATAAAAGGGATAAATTGTTACACGCAAACGAAAACCGTGGCTTTATGAAATTTTACGTTTTTTTTTGTACCTATTTCGCTACCCAGAATAACGAAATCGATTACGAAATCTTTTCAGTCGCACAGCCACAAAATAGCTAACTAACCCTTATTCACAGCACAGACGTCAAAAGCCTTTTCAACAATTTTTTTTTGTGATGGACCACGAAAATTAAAAATTTGGACGGTAAATTTTCAATTCGAATGTCCGCTATCGCAATATGGAATTCTCCGACTCGAGGCCAAAAACCAGAATTTATTTTACGTCGCGAAGGTTTCCCCCCCCCCCCCCCCCCCTCCGACACTGTGTAAACAAGAGGTAGATACTTATTTGCCAATTTTTCGTCTCGCCGCAGGATTCTTCCGCGAATAAAAGGAGAGACAACAGCGACCATTGAGAAAGGGGGGGGGGAGAGTTTCTTATTAAAGGCGGGGCGACGTTCATGCCGGAGAAATGCGTGGCGCGCACTTCGCTACATTATTACTGGTTGTTTGCCCGCCTAGAGGCGTACCTTGTCTCCATGGGGGCAGGACCTTGACAAGGGGAGTGGGAGGGGGAGGGGGAGGAGGGAACCGACCTACCAGCCCGCAAGATGACTCCGTAAGGAGAAAGATGTCTTCTCCTTTGATCCACGCAAGGATGGTTAGAAACAAGCGCGCACCGAGAAGAACGGGCAGATAAATAACTGCAGGAACTGGTTTCTGCGATATTTACATTAATAAATGGAGGTTTTTTTTTGTCCCGTCTGAAGTTGGCGAGACCTGAAGCCGTGGAATTTGGCACTCGGATCTTCCATGCGGCGTCCTTCTGCATCTCAAAAAGAATTGTTTTTTCTTTCGAAATTTATCTTGGTAGTTTTAGATTAATATAATTTTTTTCCCCCAGCTTTTTTTAGACCTTGGCGTGCTGTGACGTAGTTTGCCACTTTTTAACCTCACCATAGCCATGTTGGCTCGCCCAAAAAATCGCGTAATTGGAGCTAGATACAGTCTGATGATGGTATGTAAGTATGAATTAGAATTTCCGTTCTTAAAAATGTTCACTATTATAAAAAAAATATTTAAAATTGTTTTCATTGCATTCCAATGTTTTGGGTGTGTAACCAATATGGCGCAATAATTATTTGGAGAAAATGTAATCACGCAGACATGGCCCACTTCCCCCCCCCCCCCCCCCCCCCCCAGACATTTTTCCTGTAATCTTCGTGGCAACGGCTGTTGCATTGTTCACAATGCTTCCTTCGTCTCCTGACAAAGGCTTTTTGCATTGTTGATGATTCATTCACTTTTGAATCATAATACAGTTTTTGTTTTTCGGTAGTCATATTTTCCTTCATACTGACAAAGTATTGCTTTTATTTATTGTAGAGAAATTAAAAATAGTTATCCCATATAGCGTATTTGGTTTACATTTGTTCCATAAATCTTCTTTATAAAATTTGATTGTTTTTTTAATGTTCGTTCGAAGCGGGATAGTGGTGTTTCTAGCTCATTTTTTTTTCTGTTCCTGTAATGTCAGTCTTGAAAGACTGTGGGCATTGTAATAGGCCCAATTCATTCATATTACATATTTGTTATTATTAAGGTAGGCCTATTACTAGAGACCGGAAAAATTCGTGAATTAATTTCGCGATAGGCTAAAATACAAATAGTTATTTATACCTCAGTGCTGTCTCTACTATCGGCTCACAACTCACCTGGATGACTCTGGGCCAATGAGAAACGCACCACCAAAGCTTTATCGAATCACAGGCTGCTACGTTGGGACGTCTCACAAGACAAGCAGCCAATGTGTGAGCGGCATTTGACCGAGTGTACGTAGAACTATGGAGTTCCATCCTGCAGGTCATTGAACCCGCGAATCTTTCCTGTCCCTACCTATTACAGATATGGGTGAATTCATCACAAATGTTTTAATTATATGTAGGTTTCGTATTAACTATTGAGTGTTTGAAACTGCGCACCACAACTTACAGAGAGGCGGTGACGGAAGAAGTGAGGCCCTGCTACTGATCTGCACTCCAGGCTGTAGCCAGCCGCACGGAGCTAACAGCCATCTCTCTCCTTCCTGCTGGCCAGTGGGGAACCTGCATTTCAAGGCTTTTCCAATATTAGATTTATAACTATTATAAAGAAAAAAAAGGGTTGTCTGTAAAGTCGGTTTACGGACGATAATTTTACGTGATGACGTCATAAGAAAACATTTATGTAAAAATTGCATAATACTTTTTTTAATTTTCAAATGTTATTTACAGTTTTTAACAAATTTTAATTTAAATAATTTGTTTAAATATAAGTTAATCACGAACAGTTAGTTAAAAAGCCCGCCTTAACCTGTTTGATATTATAAAAGATTTTCTCGCACGGTGGTTGGCCGATTCTTGCACGCTCAGCTCAGGCGGAACGTGACAATGAGTCATGCTTTTTTCGTGCGTGCAGCCGGCGTTCATCGATTTGTAAGACGTTATCACGTCAAAAAAAAACATTATTACACAAATATTAATTCCGATTTTAAAAAAAAATTCATGTATCAGTGTATGAACGTAACATATAAACATTCAAAGAGATCACAATAAAACAACGCCCACAAAGATGATAATTGGCTGCGGGGGCGGGGCTTGTGGTTTCCGAAGAGTGCTGGTTGGTGGACCGGGACAGAGTACAATGTGCGGAGCAGAGCCGGGAGTCTGGAAACAACCTCGAAGACTCGAGGCACGGTTTAGTGTTTGATTGTTCTGGGGCCTGAAGCGCATACGCCGACCCCAGGGAATTGTCTCAGCCTGTGGCGGGCATGATGAGGTTTAAAACTGCGGCGTCGCAAGTCCGTTTGTTATTTCAGCCGGAATCCTACGCATTAGTAAATTAGTGATTATTATGTTTGATTATTCTTTAATTGAACCTCCAGCAGCAAAACTTAAAGAGTAGCCATTTTTAATTAATTTTTTTTTTAATTCGTTTGTGTGATCGCGCAACGACATGTCTTGTGATTTAACTCCGAGTCTAGGATAAGAACTGTTAAAGTGACGTAAACTGATGTCATTCATCACTAGGCTGGGTTACAGTGTGATGAACTCTCAACCGTTCTTTTTTTTTTCTAGGTGCGTACTTCCTGTGTGAACTACACAGAAAAATATTTTCTGTAAATAAAAAAAAGTCCTTTTGAAACCAGTTGCCAAGAAATAATTTGTTATACTACACGTAAGATAATGAACATTTGTACAACATATGGCTATGGTTATTTTTGCATAATTATATGAAATACGTATTTCAAATTCATACTGAGTATTTCTTACGAAAATTGACGCATAATTTTGTATTTGAATTGATGTTTCATTCAAGAATAATTTTATTTCTAACCGTGGAAAAGATAATCGAATATTCAAAAATTTTACTTCAGGGAACGGTTTACAAAAAAAAACTTTAATTAGTAGAAGCACTGAGACAAAACAAAGCATAAATGCCCGGGCAAAGATCCGAACACAATTTTCATGAAAATGTACAAGTTTACAAATATCTGTAAATGTTACATGCATATTTCTGATCCCCTTACAAAGGAAATATGCAGTGAACTAGTCACGATGGTGTGACAGATGCAAGTTACTGCAGCAGCTGATGCTAGTGTGCGGGCGGTAGTGGACTGCACAGCAGGCTTGAGACCTAGACTGGCAGAACAGCTGGCCCCGTCTGGCCAGAGGAGCGAGTGTATTTCAAGCGCACAGAATTCCTTGTCAAAGATCAGGTCCAAAACCGGGGTTTAGTATTTTTTTTCTCAAACTTTTATCGGAGCCGTTTCAGTATAGATTTTAACATTTCGTTTCTGCTAATCAGACTATTTTATTGTCAACGTAACTGTTCCGGCAGCAAAGTTTAGCGGCGGATGCGGAAACTAAGCGTGATTCGCGTCCAAAAGTGTAGTTGAAAACATAATATTCTTATGTTTATCACGCTCGGCATTATATATATATATATATTTAATTTTCACGTAATTTTTCTTGTCCGAGTATTGTATCATAAGTGTATTTCCAACATGATAACACATGAATTTTCTCGTTTCCGAGGTTAGATGTTACATATCACTGGCAAGATACACATACCTTGTCTTAGTTTCTGAAATATATTGTAAAAGCCACCACAACCCATCATCGCTTAGCATATGCATATTGTAGTTACTTTGTGTGGGGTGCGGGGTCTACTGACTTCCTAGTTTTATTCACCGCGGATGTTTCAACGCTGCCGCAAAGCCTTGGTGGGGCGAGTCTTTGCTGGTTTTGATCTTACTTCAGCAAGCAACCCTTTCTCTCCCTCCTTCACACTTTTTGTATCTCTCCCTCTATCTCTCTGAGATGAGAGGAAGGATACAGCCTGGGAATGCCCGGCCATTATCCCCACAGTTACCCCAGTGAAGCATTATGCCGTTCGCAAGGAAAATGTTGAGCCCCTTTCGCCCTCTCCCCACAGCCGGTGGGTCCGACGAACGGAACCCTTTTCCCTTCCTCTTCGCAGGGGCGGTAGCTGCCCCGCGAATTACTCAAAACAAATCGAAGCGCCGCTTTACTGCGCGATTTCAAAGCCATCTCCTCCTGCCCTTCTTCCCTCCCCGCCGCAGTTACCCCTTATTTCAGCGAACCCACAAGGGCGCAGAGCCCGGTGTTCCGGCGGCGAAAGTAGAAAAGGGGGGGTGGGGGGGTTTGTGTACTCTCGTGCCCTCTACCCCCCTCTGCTCTTCCAACCAGCGCCGACATCAAAGCGCGGATAACGGGTCTGGCCTCCGAGGCGTCTTGCATCTCCTTGCCGCCAGCTAAGTCTACCCCCTCCACCCTCCTTCTCAGACAAGAGTCGTCACGAGGAAGTACTTCTTAATTAGCTCCTCCTCGGACTGGAGCCTGGATAGCGCCCGCGGTGGTTACGGCAAACACACTAGAGACTAATACCGGACAGCTATAAGTATTTTTTTGTGTGAAAACCTGACGTTGTTTCCCCACGTAAGTCCGACAGATGGCAGACAGTATGCCCAGTATGAACCAGAGATTAGAGAAAGTTACAGATGGAGCATAAGCTCTGAGCACTATGGCCAGTTTGTTCTCGTAAGAATATGGCGGCTATTTGTTTATTTACCTAGTATATAGAAATGTAGTTTACTACATACTCTTGTACACAATCATTTTTCTCGAGTCAACAGTCTTTGTTTAATATTCATGCACTTTTCCGTTTTCCACCACCATACATACATCACTTATGAGAAAAAGCGATTTTCTTCATGGAACAATATGGCGGCGACCTGCTTCCCCCTTACGTCCCCTGGCTTCAGCAGAGATAGCTACAAACTGTGTTTATGCTCCATCTGTAACTTTCTCTAATCTCTGGTATGAACCATGGAAGTATTAGTCTATTACTTCTTGCCTCCATGTTGTGAACAATGTAGCTGTTTAATACATACGGTTTGTGGGGATTTTTTGGTATACTTTTTCCATGCTGTTATGTATATTTTATCGTGTAATGTAATCCTGTGTGTATTTATTCGTGTGATGTACTGCAAGAAGAGACAATGGAAAAAGCGTCTGGCATTGCAGCTGTGTGTGTATGTATAGTGTTTATTTATTTACTAATAACGATACTGTATTTCTTGGCTTATGCCAAATATAATCTCCTACCTATAAATATAAGAATTTATAAAACCTAAACCAAACATACGGTACCAACTTTATGACAACGAAAATAACTTTGTAATCTTTTAGAAAATCTTGTTTATAAATTATACAGATATAGGGGAAATAAACCTCCACTGCTTCAAATTTCTTAAAAATAAGTTATTTGTTTGACACCAGAAAAAATAATATATAATTTAACAATTTATCGATATCATATTTCTGTAGTAACCCCTCTCGCTGGTAGGTTACTTTTCACACTATCTCTTGTGTTTTTAATATAGAGCTGCCCAGTTTTGGCCTCTAGCGTGTTTGGGTAAAGTGTCCTTACTGAGAAACTGAGGTCTGTCTCCATGGACAAACAATGGCCTAACGGTTATCAACAAACGTGTTGGCAAGCTGTAAGACATTTAAAAAAAGTTCTTTGAATGATTAATGCAGTGCCCTGTAAATTCCTTGTAAAGTCCCTGGAAAATCAGTTGCCAACGGTACAACTTGTAAAATTGCAAGGCAGAGACTTGTAGCATTTAAATTTCTACAAAGCTGTGCCTTGCAGTTATACAAGCGATATCGTTGGCAACGGAGTTTGCAAAAAATTTTAATGTGTGGGGCAGAGACATAGCTCAGGGGTAAAACACACTACCAGAACGTCAGTAGTAAGTTCATTGAGAAATTAGACTGAAAACGTATTAATTTCAAATAATGTCAGTGAAATAAAGTATGCACATTACAACACCCAAGGCTCGAGGTATTGTGTCTAACATATTGTGTTTTACCACACTGAGCAACCGTAACGATGCCTTTTTATGATTATCAATATTTAAAAAGATATTTCAATTTCGCCGAACTATCAGTTTAAGTGTAATATAAACATTTGAGTTGCAGTGTCCAACCTAACACTAGGCAGTCTAACAGCCATAACGTTTGCAAGGATGACTAGTTGGAATGCCTCGGTTAATTTGTTTAAGTAACTATTTTAATAAAGTCACGCGTGTTTAAAACTTTTAAAGGTGTGTTTCCATTGAAACTTAAATAACCGATAAACCTTTACTCTGCTTCAAATCGTAAAATCAACTTAAATTTCAGCGCAAATTAGTGGCGCCTAATTTTATCTATTTTTTTATGTCATAACCACACCAAAATAGCCAATTTTTAGCTGAGCAATTTAAGCTGCAATTGAGCAGCCAGATCTGAGCAGTATGGATCAAAAAAATTCTACCCTTTGAGTAACTATTTAAACCTGCATTTGTAGTTATTTATGTATGTGGCGGTTCATGTACACTGTATATGAACATGAAATAACTTCAAGTCACACATTGCAAGAAAAATTCGAAGAACCTATTTTATGTCTTATAAACTGCAACTACTTTTATTTTTACACATTATGTAATTGTTTATGTATTCAGAATTAGAAGTTGAAGCAAACCTATGAAGAGATTCACATAAACTTATGATTAAATGTACTATTATTTTACATTCAGAATGTTATTTCACACAACATTGATTAACTATTCGTGTGTTTTGATCCCGAAAGTTCAATTGAAAAATTGTAATAACCGAGAGTAACAGTTAAATATATGCATATTCCTCCATGCGAGTTCTCTGTAGCGAAAAACGTTGCTACCAATTCTAGTCAAATAAACCATTTGTCTAGGCTTTCACTACTAACTTATCAAGCTGAATTCACTAAATTTATTTTATCGCAAGTGTTTTTGAGTCTGTTATTGCTAGCGAACGATAAGCATACGCAGTCTTCACTTAGCGAGTAGTGGTTGAATGCTACCCGTCAAACCGGAATATTGAACTGCTCACTTAAACAGCGTCGGCTATCGTAAAAAGAAAAAAAAACGTATTTCTTGCACAACAATTTAAGAGCGTACGCAGGACATATAAAGTATAAAATGTTTAGTTATTATAGGATCCCATTTCTCAAACATACTGTAAAAGAAGTACGATCTGGTCCAACCAGTTTATTGGTACGCCTGTTTTACGTAGCGAAATTAGTCTCTTTTTTATTTTTATTTATATTCTCCGGATACCTCGAGGGCTACAAGGAGGAAAATATTGCTTGGTAGTTTTCACACCAAAATGGAGTCAGGCGAATTTGTTTCATCTTCCTCGTACTTAAATTCTCAAGTATCTGACACAAATATCAAAATACCCTAATTCTGTGTTGCACAGTATATTTCACAAAAATTTTCCCGTCATCCTGATTTTTTTTAATTCGCTTGCCAGGGGCTTGCAGCACAAACGTATTATTTAATCACATGACTCGAAACATTACAGTATATATTTGGACCCTTTATGAGTTCACCACTCGTGACTAAGTGAAACTATTATATCGACTGATGACACTCAAGTGAAATAATAAGATATTGCCCCCTGGCCTATTAACCAATACCATATAACAGCGTATACAATCTTAGGAATATCTTATTAATGCGTTGAGGGTTCCAATAATTATTAGGGTATGGATTCCTGCAGGGAGAGAGCAATTTTTTTTTTGTAAACGGAACAGAAATATTCATGTAAAATTACAGATTTTTTTAAAAAGAATTATGTACAATCACATAAAAATAACTGTATCAGTACAAAACAGTGTTCACAGTAATTATTGGTTCTGATTCTAACCCGGGAATTTTCTGCTTTTGTGTTGTCCCAGTACCTACCTCTAATAGTTAAAAGTTATTTGTAAAACATATCCCTGAATAAGCTTTCTAGTATTAATTGTGCCCATAATGAGCATAACGTAAAAAAAAAGTTTGGTGGAATTAAAACATCAATTAAAATATAAAATTACGATCCTATTTTCGCAAGAAATACCCAGTATTACCACGAGATTAAAAACAAACAAAAAACGTAATTCAAGTATGCAAACTGGTTTCCCGAAGGAATCTTTTTGGTAAAGTAACAAAAATATTTTTCTGTGAGATGCGCGACGGACACAGGCAGTTCTGGAAGCTGACTGACGAGTTCGCATCTTGTTCGAACTAGACACTTGACTCTCAAAAAATCCCTCAGGCTATCGGGCCGCATTACGTGGAAACTAGACGTAACCCAAGTAGTCGCCGCATTAGAAAATTCATTCGCCGATTTTTTTGACGTGAATGCGTCTTTCAAATTGCTTCCACAGTGGGAGGCAATTCAACAAACGAATTATAACAAAATCGGGGGATACAGTTCGGCGTTGCAGCCACATATCTATCATCTCCAGTCCAAAATTTACTTACACCACTGGATAGCATGACACAGCCACACCCCATTTACCACCTCCCACCCCACCCCTCTCCCCCCCTTCACCTAAGGCCAAGGGCCGACGACAGGACGCGGACCCCGAGGAGACACGAGAAGCCTAAATTGTACATCAAGTTCTGTCCCTGCCCGAACACGCCCGAATATTCACCTTCGGCCAACCTCGGGATTTGTTTTATTTTTTTTTTGCGCAGGAAAAAATGAATTCAAATATTAAAAGTGGTCGGTTAGGTTAGCTACGTTAAAACACTTTAAAACACTATGGACTGTTAGTTAGGTTAGTACCTATAGCTACATTAAAATAAATAGAGAAATATGACGATTTTTTTTCCTAACCTAACTAAAACTAAGTGTATTTTGGAGGGGTCCGGGTTAGGGAGGCACCTAGGTGCGTCTCAGGCCGAAGCCTATACGCCTAGTCATGCTGGGATTAGCCATGCAGGGAGAGGGTCGCATGCATCATGTGCTAGGAGGGGATTGGCCAGCCATGGCAGCGATCGGCGCCATGACTACTCCCCTCACTCTTAAATCTAGACTATAACTAGAGATAGGTTGGGCCCAGGTAAAACCTGCACAGACACAGGGAAAACCCTGGGCACATTCATGCGGGATACGAATTGGCATGCATTATTACGTGTAGGAATTTACAGGAGACAGAGGATGGTCTGGATGAAAAGTTGGACAGAGTAGAAAAGAGTCTGTTTACCATACGGGAGAGAAATATCTTTATATATGTATATTTCTTGTGTGCGTGTGTATGTCACTGAACTCCTCCTAGACGGCTGGACCGATTTTGATGAAATTTTGTGTGTGAGTTCACGGGGATTCGAGGATGGTTTAGATTCACAATTGGATATTTTATCTCTATTCTGAGTTAAGAAAAAAACTAAAATAACACGCTTTAAAAGCAAAAAAACTAAGCATTGTTGATAATTAGCCTCTATGGCAACGGGCTTTTGCATTGTTGTTGCCTTCTGCGTAAACATGGGAAAGGTTTTTGGTAACGGCAGTGGCGTGCCCAAGAGGAGGGGTATGTATAATGAGAAGATACAAAATGTCCAGCGTAGAAATACTTACCGCCATATCCATATCTCACAAAAAGTACATTTGGGCAGGAAAATGTCTGTCGGGTCCGCTAGAAAGATATATAGAGATATATATGTAGAAAGATATATAGAGAGATATAGATATAAATAGAAAGATAGAGAGAGATATAGAGAATTAGAGAGATAAAGAGAGATGCTTAGTATACGTTTAAAAAATTACATTATTAATAAATTAAAAAAGTGATTGAGGCATTGCAACGCATGCCGGGCATTATCTAGTAAATGTATATAAATGAACCCGAGGTTGGCCGAAGGTGGAATATTCGGGCGTGTTCGGGCAGGGACAGAACTTGATGTACATCTTAAGGCTTCCCCCGAGGAGACACGCGCCTACCCACGTGTCCCTGTCCGGGAGGGAGGAGGAGGGGGGGGAAGGCCGAGCGCCGCGGAGGAGTACGACGGAGCGCCTCGGCTATGCGGGTCTCGTCCGCCCCCCCCCCCCCCCCCTCCGGGGGAACGGCAAAGGCCCTTTTGTCCGGCGTGGCGGGGCAAACAGCGAGGGGCCCGGGGTGCTAATTGCACTCGGCCTGTTGTCCGGCCGGGGCGGCCATTGTGCTCCTCCTGGCACCCCGCGCTAGACTTGCCTGCTTCCGGGAAGACGACCGCAACAGTCTGTCCGAGCGTCCCGTCGAGCATTTACGTGTCAACCCACAAGTGTTTCATTTGCTGGTACATGCGTCGTGTGCGTGTCGAAGTTATACTTAACTTGGCGTAATAAAAAAAAAAACCAACTTAAATTTTTTATGAACTCCAGAGTGATATTATAATAATTACGAAATGGTAAAGTATGAATATCATGAATTGAAAAAAAACGGGGTTGGTTGTCTGAAAAAGTCGGTTTACGGACGATGATTTTACGTGATAACGGTCATGATAAAACATCGATGAAAAATTGCATACTTTTTTAAATGTTAAAATATTATTTACAATTATTTTGCAAATTTAATTTAAATAATTTGTTTTAATATAATCACAAACAATTTTTTAAAAGGCCCGCCTTAACCTGTTTGATAGGCCTAATATAGAAGATTTTCTTGCACGGTGGTTGGCCGTTTTTCGCACGCTCGGCTCAGGTTGAACGTGACAATATTTCGTGCGTGCAGCCGGCCTTCATCGATTTATAAGACGTTAACACGTCAAAAGTATTTAGTATAAATATAAACATGTGTATAAAATTAATTATTTAGTTTAGGAAAATACTTGAGATCAAATTTTAATTAACAACGCAAATCAAAAAAATTGTTAAATATGTATTATAATTTATAATACAAATAAATTACACAAAAATGGAACATAACCTCATAAACACTACCATGAAAACGGCCAAGACGCTACTAAACCCTCCACAGACACTCCCTGCCAGCGACAATGGAAGCTAAAAAGCAACCCGACATCGTTATACATACGTGAACATTAATTAACTGACTTATATAAATACACTTGAAGAAGTTTATAAACAAAATTTCTATCAGTAATATTCACAATAAATCATGGTTTTTAATGATATGGACCATTAGTCAATCATAATCACTAAAGAATAGGATTTTAAGGCACGTATACAATTTTTATTTGTACGTAGCCTTTTTATCATAATGTGGAAAAATTCTATGCGACACCATCCCACGTAAAACTCGTTCCATTGTTCAAAATCACATTCTAAACTGACTCCGTATCAACATCATTATCAAACAAATTTTGGAAATTCCCCGTCGCTTCTCGCGAGGTAGACGGCTGAAGCTCGCTCGAACGAAAATTTCGCGCCTCTTTCGGGGGGCTCGTTTTGCCCCTCTGGCTCATTTCTCTCTCCTAAGTTTGGCCTCATTCGATGCTTACGACACTTCTTTGCATTTTTTTAATTGCTTCTGCTCAGAGGCGATTTTGCTTTTTTTCTTCTTTCTTTTCTCCAACAAAACCCGTTTTCTCAGCGAATACAAAGTTTTTCATGCTATAACCGGAAATTTTACATTCAATTTTCCAAAATCCGCTGGTTACATATTATCCAGGGATATTCGTAGAATTACTGCTATCTTCGCAAATTTACGGACGCTTAACTTGAATCCAAAAGAATTTTCTCGATATAATAACAATAGATTTAAAAAAAATTGGTTGTTTGTAAAATCTGTTTACGGACGATAGTTTAACGTGACGTCATAACAAAACATTGATGAAATGATTGCATACTTTTATGATTAAAATTGAATCATTTTTATTGAATTAACACTATTTTGAACGGATACAAAGAAGGAGTGAAATGAAATCTACAATTTAATTGATAAATTTACTTTTATTTGAACTCATTAATTCAAATATGTTTATTACTTTAACGAACATATTATTTTAACTATAACTTTTATACATGTTTGCTATTTAACTTCTTCCAATCTGTGTTATCCTGTTAAGGATAGGACGATGATAGGAAAGGTAGGAAACGAATGAGAGTGTTTAGAGTTTAATGTGCCTCGAAAAAAGTCAAATCGATGGTTGTTCCAATCGAGTGTAAGAGAGATAGATGCGGCGCAAGCGTACAATGAGCGTAACGGGTCACAGCGTATCGGGACAATGTGAGTTACGGGACACTTTTTAGTGCGTGCAGCCGGCGTTCATAGATTTATTAGACGTCACGTCAAAAAAAAAAAACTGGTTACGTCTACAGTAATAACGCTCTTCTTTTATCCACGTGTGCGTTTAAATTTGTTCGGAACGAAATACACTAACTCGGGTAGTCGGAACACGGCGTAATTTCTGAGAAGATGATCCACTCATTTGAAATTACCAAAAAAAAAAAAAAAAACGGTTCAGTTTGTTCGTTGAAGAGGCCGCGGACGTGCCGTGGTGTCCAGCAGCGCGCGCAGCGGGCGCTTGGCCCGCTCTTGCCCGCCGCGACCGGGGTACGCGAGCGCCCGCGAAGTCCTCGCCGCCTGCGCACAATGCGCGCGTCGAGACGTGCATTGTCCGGCGGCCAGAAGGGGGCGTCCCGCGCGGGCCCCGAGTCACCGCTGCTGTTGACGCGCCTCCGCTACTTCCTTTCACTTCATTCCACCTCCCGCACCACCCTCCTCTCTCTCTCTCTCTCTCTCTCTCTCTCTCTGTCGCATTCAAGAGCGAGCGTCGCCGATACGCTGCTCATATTAGCATGTGAAAGAGAACAGCGGGTGACGTCAGGCGAGAGACAAACTCCCCTTGCCGTGTCTCGCCTTAGCCTTTTCTGCTCCGTGGGATGACTTGGAACCGTCTCGCAGACGTCCGAGTCTCCTTTAAGGCTGTGTCCCCACGCGACATGTTGATTCCTAATTCCCTCCCCCCCCTCCACCGCCCTTAAATTCGAGGGACTGAAAAAAAAATTTAAAAATTCGCGGGTTCGATGACCTCTCCGGGATGAGACTACGCACGCGATCCTCTGCCCACTCTGGGCGAACGGCGCCTGCTGCCGAATTGTGAGGCGTCTCGAGTGGGTTAACTTTCGATTGGATATACTTCTCGGACTGATTACTGTGTTCGATTTCTTTTTTTTTGGCGGCTTACTTGGCGAGTTATATGGAATTAATTTTTTTTTTGAGGTTAAAAGTTCAATGGCCGTGTCTATAGCTACTTTGTTTCAAATTTTTTTTACGTCAAACTATGTAAGACGTATAACTTTCTAAGTTATTTAAAATTTAAAAAAAAAAAAAATTAATTAATTGGAATTTCTTTATTACATCATCAGCTGCTAGTGGCATTTCTTTTGACGTACAAAGTTTCAATATTGAAATACATTCAGTTATTTTAGTGGGGTACATTTTATTTGTTGTTTAAAAAACCTACTGTTATCCATAGCACTGCAGTTAAAATAATACGTAAGTAATTCGGTAATCTAAGATAAAGGAATCAGGGTAAATATTACAAATTGTTCAGGGTTTGCCGCTATGATCCGCCCTCTGGATCCGCTATTGGTGGAGGGGGGAGGGGAATTTTGTTAGCCATGGTGTTAGAAATTAGAATCTGACAGTTAATTACGCACGATATATTTAAAACAACTTTTTTTTTTGTTTTTTCTTCCACGTAAATAACGCCACTTGAAAGGGGGCCCGGGGGGGGGGGGGGAATCTCCTAGACGAGTGATGCTCGAAGACTGGGCGCAGCCAGGCGGGGCTGACAGCACGTGAGAGAGAGAAAGAGAGAGAGAGAGAGACAGACAGAGGATGAGCTACGCAGCTCTCGCGCGCGGAGTGAAGGGTGCAGGGAGTGTACAAACAGTTGTTACGAGCGCACCTGAAGCTACCACAAGCCGGGGTTGAGAAAGAGAAAGAGAGAGAGAGGAGGCGGGCGGGCTGCGCTAAACAAAAGGGGGCTACCCGCGGCTTCAAAGGGCGAAGGCAGGCAGGGGCTGCGTGCCTGGCGACGGAGAGACGGCGATGAAAAGCGGGGCTCCGAGAGGAAGAGAGGGAGAGAGAGAGAGAGAGAGAGAGAGAGAGAGAGCTAGCAGACACGCGCGCTCTCCTCGTGTGGCGGAGACCCGGGGGTCTTGGCACAATACACACACACTCCCCGTCTACCGCCGAGGACAGAAGTGCTTCGTGATCCAGCCGACGTCCCGGCGTTCCCCGGCTGTTATCGGTCTCCCGTCAACGGATTGTGTCAGAGAGAGAGAAATATGTGGTGAGAATTATTGGAAGCCTATGATGTACATCAGGGGCGTAGCCAGGGGGGGGGGGGGGCAGTTTAGGGGTTCCAACCCCCCCCCCCCTTTAGCACCAAATCTTTAATTAATTTCTTATTCATCACTCAAACAAATTTCATATTAAAATTAATAAAAAATTTACCATTACAATATTTAAATTTAAGTACCGAAAACTGCTAAAAAAGCACTATTTTACACCTTGAAATCCAAATTTTCCCGGGGGATGACCCCCGGACCCCCCCGCTTCAACACTGGGGGGGGGGGGGGGGGCGGCATGCTTCTTAACACCCCCCATACACAAATCCTGGCTACGCCACTGATGTACATTCTATATTGCACAGACCCGAACAAGCCCGAATATCTACCTTTCGGCCAATTCCTAAAACAAACATTAAAATGATTTGACTGTATTTTTTTAATGTAGCTATACTAACCTAACATAACCAACCATCCACAATTTTGTAAATTAATAAAATAAAAAATTATCCCCGTAGTTGGCCGAAGGTAGATATTCGGGCTTGTTCGGGTCTGTGCAATACAAAATGTACATCATAGGCTTCTCGAGAATTGTCTGATATCAGGTCACACAGAAGGGGATAAACATTTGTATGTACTCACGCACGTGCGTTAGAAGTTATAGCCTACTTCTTTGTGATTCAAGACACTGGACTATTTTGAAATCATTCCAAAATAATAAACAAACAAATACTCAATTTTCAATATTAATGTTAACGTGTGTTTAATATTATTTACTTAAGAGACCACTCCAGTGTTTCAGGGGCACTACGCAACTCGCGTTAAACTCATAAGATTCAATGCTATTTTAATTTTGCTTGTAACTTATTACCTAATATAGATTTATAAATGATGCTTGCTTGATATGAAAGACAACGATGCTCTTATCAAAGCCCCTTTCTTCAAAAACGTGCATAAATTATGGTTCAAACCTAGACAATACACTTATGCATATTAGTAATGATTAGTATAAAACCATAATTTATGCACGTTTTTGAAGAAAGGGGCTTTGAAAAGAGCATCGTTGTCTTACATATCAAGCAAGCATCACTTCGGAATCTATATTAGTTAATTAGTTATAAGCAAAATGAAAATAACATTAAATCTTATGATGTTAACGCGGGTTGCGTAGTGCCCCTGAAACACTGGAGTGGCCTCTTAATCTAGTGAAATAATCAGGATTAATTTTTAATTGACACAATAGATACATATGCTGAAAATTTATTCCAATTTATAATATAAGTTATTAATAATTTGTAATTTATAAATTATAACATATCCTCACTTATTTATTAAAAACAGTTGAAAAAGTTTGTAAACACAATTTCAATCACTAATATTCATTATATATATTTTTTATTTATGTTGACCTGTAGGTATTTTTATTTTAATCGCTTAATTTCTGAACGCGACTCACGCGTAGTACCGCACCCGCCGCTAGGATTCGCTACATGAGCAGCTACGTCGACTATCGAATCATTCGATTTACAGAGCTAAAAGTTGGACTCTATGATTAAACGTATTCGATAAAAACGGAAAACGTTTGAAAAAAAATACTAAATTCCTGCTTGGACCTGATTTTTGACAAGGAATTTTACTAAGATACTGTTCACTTGGTTAAAATTCATAAAAAAGTTAATATTTTGTAGTTTACGCACACGTTAGATAAACTATGCTTTGTTAAGTACTAAAGAATAGTTGTAATATTATAAAGTATTATTTTTACTACCTACGCGAATTCATTGAAATTCATTTTATGAAAAACATAATTATTTCGAATATTAGAACTTAATTTTTTTATAAAACCTAATAACCGCCTTTGAATTCCATTAGGGTTAAAGTCGCGCAAAATAATAAAGATGAGATTTTAGTTTTCAACTTAAGTTATTTGCATCCAATATATTAACTTCCTTTGTGTATCTTAGAACGATAATAAATCATGACATCTCCGTGGCCAATAAAGTAAAAGTTAACACATAGATAAAGAATTAAAAAAACATTTAAAAAAATTGACTCTTTTTTAAGATTTCTGAAAAAATTAATTTCTGAAGGTGTGAAAAGAGGATGAATATAATTTTTAAAAATATATCACCGAAGCTATTCAATCGGACGGTAAAGAAACGATGTAGGTTATTCTTGCGTATTTAGATTTATGCTCAACATATTGCCTTCTGCTTTATTGGTCTCGGAGACATGAGTTTGTCATTGCGAAACCACATCACTCTCTTTGGGTGTTTCATTTGAAAAAAAAAATGAAAAAAAAAATTAGGTTCTTTATGTATAAATGCTATTAATAGGTACTCAATAAAACGAATTTAAGAAAATTATCATTTATGCAAGCACCGAAAAGCGAGGTGAGACGGACATTTTTCTAAGCGGGTAGTCGGATGTGGTGACAGCTATAAATACCACCTTGTCTAATATTAATGTGATAGTTTCAAGAAATGAAAAAAAAAAGTTATTGGAAATTATAAAAATACTAGATAATGCCCGGCATGCGTTGCAATGCCTCAATCAATTTTTTAAACGTATACTAAGCATCTCTCTTTATCTCTCTAATTCTCTATCTCTCTATGTATATCTCTATAACTCTCTCTATCTTTCTATTTATATCTCTATCTCTATATATCTTTCTAGCGGACCCGACAGACATTGTCCTGCCCAAATGTACATATGGCGGTAAGTATTTCTACGCTGGACATTTTGTATCTTCTCATTATACATACCCCTCCTCTTGGGCACGCCACTGCCTTTACCAAAAACCTTTCCCATGTTTACGCAGAAGGCAACAACAATGCAAAAGCCCGTTGCCATGGAGGCTAATTATCAACAATGCTTAGTTTTTTTGCTTTTAAAGCGTGTTTTTTTTTAGTTTTTTCTTAACTCAGAATCGAGATAAAATATCCAATTGTTAATCTAAACCATCCTCGAATCCCCGTGAACTCACACAAAAAATTTCATCAAAATCGGTCCAGCCGTTTAGGAGGAGTTCAGTGACATACACACGCACACAAGAAATATATATATATATATAAAGATAACCCACTCCCTTCATCATCCTCTTAGTAGTGGACGTGATTCAATTCGAACGTTAATGTACGTTATTCACGGTGTTATTCTTATCTCCCTCCCGCTCTTGTAAGTTTGAAAATATAATTATTATATTAATAAAACCAAACCTACCCCGTGTATATCTCAGATGTATAAATTACACAAAGACCTAACTGACAAGGTAAGTATAATGGAAATCATATAATTAGTTATCTAGCGATTTCGCAAAAAAATAATTTTTTTTAAAAATAAAGTAAATACTTATGTCCCATAGTTTCCCTTCGTAATTCCATTAAATATACAGAATTCCTAACTATTTTTTTATTATTAGTATGGATATGATTGAGAATTTTCTCCTACGCGGAACTGTCTCAGTCACTTGTGAAGGTATAATTACCGCGATGGCTTGGGAAAAGAGAGTACAGCACGTGACCCCATATAGTGGCAGACCTGTGCACTGGGACCAAGGAGGCAAGGGTGAACGCACCCACTATGTAATCAAATACTATATGGACTAATACCGGACAGCTCCGAGATTTATGAGTGAAAACCTGGCGTTGTCACGTCATTCCGATGGGTGACAGACGCCAGACGGTATGCCCAGTACTAACTATGTAGGTATCTATTAAATAATACACGCGGTACCAATATTATAACAACACATTCAACTTTTTACATCTCTATTGAAGTTATACTCCTTTAGGCGCGTTATGAAAAAAAAATTTTGAGAGCGAATTTTTACGAAGCAACAAAAATTGACAGGATGAAAAATGGCTACATACAAATAAAAATAATATATATGAGCTTTTAAATCATATATTTTAGTGATTGATATTGAATACTGGTAGACATAATTAAAAACATTTATTTACTGTAAAAATTAGTGATAGAATATGCGTGTAAAAACTTTTTCAAGTGTATTTTCAAGTCTATTTATTTAAGTGAGGTTATGTAAGATTTATTTGCATTGTAAATGGATAAATAAATAATTTTTTAATAAAAAATTTAAATTAATAAATAAAGAATAAATATTCAGAATATGTTTTGATTTTCATTGTTTTTTAAAATTGAATTAGATTATTTTACAAAATTAAATAATTATTTCATACATGTGTTTATATTAATATTAAATACTGATTACTTCTTATTTAAATTTTTTATTTGATTAAATTTATACTTTAACAACTGCAAATTTTAACATCACTCGAGTTCTCTTATTATTTTATTTCTATTTCGCCAAGTAAGCATAACTTCTAACCCGCGTACAAGCATCAATTTTTCACCGTACAGATTTACGAGTAAAAATACCTAAACGTCCAGTGTAGGTATACAGTTTCTTAAAAAAGAAGTTTAACATTCTTGACACGAGATAATATAAATACGAAATTTTCACATTTCGTCAATGTGATATTTAACTAACCACACGTCTTGCCGCTAGGTTATTTTTTTCACTCACTCCCGCAACGTTGTTAGTACAGTGGCTGTCCGGCATTTGTCTTTATTGTGTTCGGTGCAACTGCGCCCAGCATTGGGCGCCTAGAGTCCTGCGGGGACTATCACACACACGTGACGGCGAGTGGTTGAGGGGACGAAGCAACAGGACTCAAGGCGAACTGTTTCAAAGACCAAGACACTCCCTCCCTTTTTTTCCTCCCACGGGCCTTAATGCCCTAAGCTCCTCCATGTGTGTGTGCTCCCCTCCCCCTCCAACGCTGTAGCCGGCCCCCGGAAGCAATGAAAGAGGCATAGTTCTTCCTCCCCGAAGAGGAGAGACGCCCGCGCCGTCGCGTCGGAGAGAGAAAACGGCTCTCGCGCGGGACAAAAGGACGCACTCGGACTCGGACGAGCTCCGGGACTAATCGCCCGTCGCGCCG
This sequence comes from Bacillus rossius redtenbacheri, assembly GCF_032445375.1. Taxonomy (NCBI): domain Eukaryota; kingdom Metazoa; phylum Arthropoda; class Insecta; order Phasmatodea; family Bacillidae; genus Bacillus; species Bacillus rossius. The sequence goes on along the minus strand of NC_086338.1, from coordinate 43,319,058 downwards.
CCGCCATTGTGACGGCGAGACGGACGTGTTTGCTCCTTCATCGCTTTAACCCCCTACCCCCCCCCCCCCCCCCCCCGCCGTCTTCCAACCCTACCTCCGGACAAACTTGAACCACGAAACTGCTTCGGTTCTTTACCGGAGCTGCTGCATTTACCGCCGAACAGTCCGGGGAACAAAAAGACCAAAAAATAAAAGTAGCTTGGCTTCTGGGTTGTAGCCGTGTCCTTTGGCAAATAACTCACCGACGGTTTCGGTCGACATTGCAGTCCCCATCATCAGTTACCTACGGCCATAATATTTTTTTTTTACTATTTAATATTAAAATTTAGCTTCGTTAAAACATATATAATAATTTAGTAAAATTCCTGTAGTTTACAGCTATTGGCAGCTACAAATAGTTTCCCCTACGAAGCCTTTGATGTTCATTTATGGAAATTACTACAACTAAATATAATAATATTTACTTTACATTTTCAGAAAAACTGTTGACCCGAGCATAATTTAAGTTTTAAACTAAGGGTAAAGATACGTTTCGGCGTAAGAACATCCGGTGAGGTAACTTCGAGCCTATCCCTCCACCTTAAACAGAAATAAGAGCAATGTCCTGCGGGTTTCATGAACTTAAACAAATTTCTTGGTTTTATTATCAGTCTGTTTTTTTTTTAAATTGCATATAAATGTTCACTCCAGTTTTTTTTTATGGCTAGTTTTCCCTGTGTACGTATTGTACCCATAGCATCCGAAAATAGATATAAGGTGATGGTAAGAGTTTGGACAAAGATATAATATTCATTACAGTGAAAGAAACAAATATTTTATTAATTTTTTTTAGTGTAATATATTTTGTATTGTGCCACGTGGTACCTTTATAGTACCAAATTTTGTAACCATTCTTAAATTTTTTAAACCAAAACCATACCAATGTCCCGCGGAAGTGGTGGATCGTACACTCGTCATTGTTGATGGACGACGCGCCACACCATGAGGCCGAGGGGGGGGGGGGGGCGTAGGGGCCAGGGGAGTGTGATGGATGCCGTCCACATCAGATACGTGACGTGGACAGCTGTTGCGGTAATTTCGCGCGCGTCGTCAGAGGGGGGTTGTAGGGTATTTAGGTCTAATTGGCCGGAGAGAGAGAGAGATGCGAGGGCTGCTCCAGCAACCCGCGGAGGGTTGTAGCGGCCTGATCCCACCCTCCCCCACCCCCCTCCTACCCACGACAGACAACGGACGCTCATCAAGATTGTCCGTACTCTTCCTCGCGGAATGTCCGGGTGTCGCCCGAACGGTCATCAGTCAAAGGGAAGTAATTACTCCGCTGCCGACGCCATGATTCACGTCTCGTGGTGCTGCCACCCCGGTGGGTTGGCGCGGGAGACAGAAGCACAGGGTTAACACGAAACACGTGTCGACGACACCGTGGAAAAAAAAAAAAACATTCCTTAACGTCTGCAGAGTGGTAAATAAAAAAAAATTAAGGGTAGAAAAGACTACCACTATGTCTTTCGGGTGAATTCGATTCAAGTTCCAAAGTTGCGAAGTTGTGATTTTCTGATCCCTTTTGTGGTTGTCCACGTCCGTTGGTTCTATGTTAGATGCTTTATCGTCGGGGTTTGGGACGATGCAGACGGCTGCAGCTCGAGGCGTCGTATTGCGTCGTGGTGCGCTCGCCTCTCTGAAACGCCTGAACCGAGTCCATGGCATTTTCATGGGCTTCTTTCTTTCTTAGTCGATCGAAGCAAAGGAGGCGCGGAAGACTGCCATACTAGAAAAATACCATAATGACAGGATTCCGCCTGGCCTCTACGAAAAAGGCAAAAAAAAATACCATAAAGCAAAACTGCCATAACGATGAAACGGAATTCTGGCATATTTTCTTATACACTCCATGAGTACAGTAGCCTTGCTTTCGAAGTAGTGTATAGAATACTCAATATCTGTCTCAGGTTTACTTTAAATCCTACAGATAACGCTTCTGAATTGTCATAGTTGCAATCACAAATCACCGCATAGATAGCGCACTAGCAGAAACAAATGTTTCCAAAAAGTCTTATAAGGAGCAGCACTGTATTCTTATTACGACGATTTTTTTAAAAATATGGCATTATTCCCGTTTTTATGGAGGCGACAGAAAAGTACCATAATGTAAAACTGCCATAACATTAAAAGACAAAGGGGAGTTCTGCCAATTTCTTATACATTCTACGGAATGAGGAAAGCTGTCTTACTCGTAAAATAGTAATGTAACTAGCTTCATAGAATTTAGCTTTTTCCAAACTGGAATAAATAAAATAATTGTAGATCATCCAACGCAAATATTCAAGGGTATTATTTTGTAAAGTTTTCATTATTAGGGTGATTGAACACAAAAAACTCAGATATTAAAGTCCATATTCAATTATTTAAAGTCTACAAAATGTATTTTTAATATGCTGAAATGCGAAGCAAATATTATTGTGTAGTGTAGCACAGATCAAGCAGCACAGGCGCTCTAGGGGAGACATAGGCTCGTACATCGAATGTTGGTGGGCTTTGCACAGTATTGCAGTCTTTCAAAAATGAACTCTACTAAAATTGAAGTATTTTTATATTAGGAAATAAAAATACATTACTATGCGTAGCATATTATTATGTTTCATTAAAACTGGCATATGTAGATTAAAAAAGTTTAAAATAACTTTTTGCTTGATTTTTTTTCCAATGAATGTTTCGAGATTATTCAAAAAGTGTTTTAACCTAAAGATCTTCATGTGTTGCTAATAGTAAATTATCTATATGTTGGTGAAAAAATGCTTGGCATCCAATATAACTCAAAGGTCTTGAAAGAGGACACCTAGTTTGATGTCATTTCTTACTATGTGATAATTCTGATTAATTGAATTAGTGTTTTTACTAAATTATATGCAATAAATGGTATATAGTTTCACAAACATATTTTCCAATTATTATTTTTTCATCAGCAACTTTTCTTGATCAATACTGATTACAGCTAGAATATCAGTTATTAAATATTAGTTGAGATAAACTACTACTTTGCGGAACACCTAATACCATTAAATTACATTCGCAAATTTGACTGAAAAGCATCTAGTTATAAGAAAATTAAAACAAATTAATACCACGCTTGACGAGACCTAAAAGAATAATTTTTTAATCATAAGATTGTTTAGAAAAGTATCAAACGGTTTGCTTATGTTGAAATAAATAGAATTTTTTATTTATGGCTGGATGTTATACTGGTACAAACACACATATTTATATTACGCGTGTGTGTTAAAGACGGTCTTTCTGATTGAAACTATGTTGTTTTTCAGAAACAATATTTTTAGGAATAAAATTAATGTGCCTATATATATTTTTTCGTAGAAAACTTCTAAAATACTACATAACAAAAGTTTGTGAGTAATATTTAACTGTCAATAATACTTCAAGAAAATATATACCGATACATGGTTGAACACACAACATCGGTACACAACAACTAACAGCTGATACACTTAGGTAATACAAAAAATGTATGTACAAAAGCAACATTTTTTTTTAAATGTTTGTTTGAGCTTTATTTATAACATGTTGGAATAATAATGCTACAGTCACTAAAGATTAAAACGCTAAAAAAATATATATATATATATTTTTTCAAAACTCCGTTCCCCCGGAGAAACCCCCGGAATGGCCACCGCATGGGGAGCCCAGGAAAAGAAACGGGCTAATGATAGTACTGACCTTAAATCGATCAGTTGGTGAAGGCTAAGAATTTACATTACACTAGTTTTGTGAGATTTGCTTACTTATTTAGAAATCACATTATTTAAATACAACTAATTTAATTTTGATCTTGCAGTATTCCTGAGTACAGAATTCTTGTTAATAGCTTACCTCAGGGTTTTATTTCATACAATTAAACCCTCAGAAACTTAATTAACTTATCGGGATTATTAAACATGAACTTCTTTGTGGACACAACAATAGAAAGTTTTTTTTTTAAATATTTGTACACATCGCAGTGACATCGCTATTCAATTATTTGTAATTTTAATTGTAAAAAAGTTGGAATACGGTGTTTTAAATATTTTGGTTGTGTAATATTTATACGATTAATAGTAGAAAACATATTATGTTTTATGTGTTATAGTATCAAAAGTTCATTTAATATTTGTGTATGTTTATTTCCGTCAAAAAAATAGTTTTAATATTTTTGTTGTAAATTATTATGTTCGTACCTTTCCTTCAATTTAACAAAGTATATGGAATAATTTCGCTAAGAAATTAAATACTCCATACATACTACACTTGATATTTTGAGATTATTACGAAAAAAATATGTAATTTTATTTTAAATACTTTTTTTTTTGTATAGGCTACGTACGTGTTTCAAATACCAAATAAAACATTAATTGTTTTTTAATAGTTCTTTCAATAAGGGAGATTGATTATATATAGTTAAGGACATACACCATTGCTGATTACAATGTATGTCATAAGAAACCTTTTTAACAGAGAACATCAAGATATATAAAACATAGCACAGAAAATTACGTAGAAAGAATTGGTATTATTACAGCACAGACGGACAAAGTTGGTTAACAACGACGATACAGTAGCAACTAGAACAGTAAACAAAGACGAAAAATACTTTGGACAACTCACAGAATTGAATTTTCAGTACCACATATCAAGTAAAGATAGAGACGTCACTCACATGTTGGCAAAAGTGCCTTAATGGGTAGTATCTTATAGAGGTGGTGAATGGGTAGTATACCGTCAATAAACGCGGTGAAAATACCATGATATAATATGAAAAAAAAAAAATTAATATGTGGTGCTTCCTATATCCCAGATAATAATGTTTGATGTTTTTTTTTTTCGTCAACATACATGTTATATCTACAAGCTCAAAAAATATTTTTACGGGTACACAGGGCGGCATTTTAGTTTCTTTTTTTTTACATTTGCTAGTTATTTTCTCAAAATTCTTTAAGCTCGCGGAAGTTTTTTTTTCGGGTCACTATCTGTTTTCAAAACTAATTCAATTAGAAGTTTCATGTTATCACGCATAAAAAAAACTCAATATAAAGGTACCAAATTCAATACACTAAAATTAAATAGGTTTAAAACCAATAAATATTTATATAGGGGAGACCGGGGTAAGTTGGCGAACGGGGTAAGATGACGAATCGTAAGTAACTAATCCAGAAACACAGATAGAAGGTTGGCGCCCCTGTGACCTTGATTGTCACCATCTGCACCTACTAGGCAGGTGCAGCAGAATTCTCCAGTCAGTTTGAATGTGGCAGCTTTGAGAGGCTAACTGTTTCGTGAGCCATTGTTGTAATATTGAAGGTACGTATGTTAAGCTATTACAAGAAAAGAGTCCATTTGTATAAAATGTTTATACATCTAAAATGAAACGCTGACTTTTGGGAGTATTTTAATGTATAGATTGTTGAAGAAATTGTTTTAATGTTGTTAGTGATTTTGATAAAGCAAAAAAAGGGCTGCTGGGGCAACTTGCCATAGGTAATGACAATGTGAGCATTATTTTGTATTAAATGTGTTATTTAAACCAATGATGAACAGATATGAAGGACATTTATGTAAAAGCAAAATAATAATGAAATTATATAATATTATAAATATATTATCTGTGTTAATAGTCGTAACGATTTTGTTTGATTTTTTTTTTTGTAAATGCCCAGGTATTATAAGCGGAGAACGGAAAGGAGTTGTATTGACGTAGAGATGACTGCTGCTGTGAATTTTTGTCGTGATAATGATATTGCGATGGTCGGATTGCCACCACATACTTCGCATAGGTTGCTTCGCATAGGTTGCAGCCATTGGATGTTTCGTTTTTCGGCCCTTTGAAGACATTCTACTCACAAGCCTGTGACAATTATTTGGTGTCACATCCCGACAACAAATGACTGATCGTAATGTGGGAAATATCTTCGCTGCAGCTTATTCAAAAGCAGCACCTGTAGGCAATGTCATCAAAGGGTTTGAGGCTACTGGGATAGAGCCTTACAACCCTCAGATATTCAAAGAATATGATTTTGCTGCTGCGGCTACATTGGAAGAAAACTTCCCGGAAGTGAAGAACTAATGTCCACTTAAATACCAATTTCATCTCACCATGCCTCAAACGATGTGTGGCTAAATTATATGCCTAATGCTTCAGGAGCTGATTCATTAGCCCAGACAGAAAAAAAATAGTGGTGCAAGATGACGAATGTGCTAACTAATTGGTTTCTTGTCAATAACTTCAGAACTACACACATTAATACAACCTTGTTACATTTTTAGGTGTAAAATAGTATATACTTCGTATTGGTACCAAATTATATATAATAAATGTTTATTTATCTGTTAAAGGCCATTTCAAAGCTTAACATCGTCAACTTGCCCCGGTCTCCCCTACGTAAAAAAACGAATTTTTGTACATCGGAAAACAGTTTCACTCGAATCCAAAAGCATACCTATTAATCATACGGGTTGGTGCATTATTTCGAGGTTGTAATAGCCTAGGGACTAACTTCAGTTAAGAACTTCGTAGTCCCCTTAAATAGCGTCTCCCCTCCGCATCTGATATACCATGAACATTCACGACGCCACCAGCGCCTGGGATGCATGCAGAGGCGACGGGATACTTTTGTAGTAAACCCAACGCGGACCCTGGAGACTGCGTTGCCGCTGGAGCCTCTTCACGCAGCCATGTGCGCGAGCGATGGCCTTCCACACAAAAACCACCCAGCACTCTGCCGCGCATTCCACAGAGTCGTGGGAAGCGGAGCTCGGTGAGCGGCGCGTGGCGCACCTAAGAGCCAATGACGTGTAGGTACACTAAAAATTAAATCAATGGACGTGGGCATAAAGACCTTTTGCTGGCGGTCGGCGCCCCCGACTTCCAAATCCAAGGTCAAGGCTGACAATCCACACTCGCTGCCGAGAGGGCGAAACACCATAAAAAAAAATTCCTGATCACAAAAAAAAATTCTACTAAAAATACATCCAAACCTTTCCCTCTCTGATAGAAATGTGTCAAAAACCCAGCAAATTAAAAACAAAAAAAAAAAGTGATTGAGAAAACAGAATTTAGGGGGCGAACGGGAATAACAAATAAAAAGTACTTAAAATATGTTCTTTTTTTAAAAATCGTGAGCGCATTTCTTCTCTTTGGCAAACATCAATTTCAAACGATGGAAAGTAATTTGGCGTATGATTACAAAATGCATTTGGTTAATTTAAAACATCTAAAAATTTTACATAAAATTATGTCCAAATAAAAATTATAGTTATCGATAAATAACAAACACGCCTGCTTTTGATGATAATTTTATAAAACATTATAAACAAAATTACCATAAATACTTACAACCTACAATAACTGCCCAGACTTAAACATATCTGAAGAGGAGCGTCCCGATATTTTGAAAAGACGCAGACGTTAGGTGTACAAGAAGTCAACGATGTTATTTTCACTATAAACATCATGTTAACACTTGTCGAACTTTCACACAGTGATAGAAAATCATTTTATTAAATCAAACTGTTGACCATTTTTTTTTCGTGATAAGTATAATTTATTAAAAGAAGGCAAGGGTAAAAAAAATATGTATTAAACAGTTCTACATTTTGAAGTTATGGTATTGGTGACGTATCGTGACTTTCGTGATTACGTTGTTTACGGGTTGCGCTGCCGCGTTTCTTGCGTTGTTTGCCAAACCAGCCTCCTCGCTTGCAGAGTCGGCTGAGAAAGAAATCCAAGTGACGAACATATTGGCAGGTCACTAACTTTGGCTCAAGTTAAGAACACACTGCGAAGCCAACCCCCGGGGAGTGTCGAGCCCCGCCCACTTCGCGTGACGCGAGCCCCTCCTCCCCCAATCGGCGCGCGGCTGGGGGCGGGGTTTTTGCGGTTCGACGCTCAGCCGAGGTCTCCGTCCGCCAGACAAATCTGCGCGCCGTCTGACGGGCTCAGGACACAGCCAGCTGTCTGGTCAGCTGAGCGCGGTAAAGGGGCTGAGGCGGTGACTATGCTGGGTTGGTGACCCCAGCCTCTGGTCATTGCCGAAGCTCTAATACCCTCCCGATCAAACAACAGGGAGCGATCCCTCACAGTTCTGTTTTTTCTTAAAAAACTCTGTAATGTTTATAAAAAAAACGAACTGGAATGTAACTCCCACCCTACCCTATTAGGGCGCATATGTGGGAGGGGAAAGTGAGAATGCTGGCCGTAAGGTCGGAATAATCTGATGGGAACACTGTGTTTGTTCTGTTCGCTCGCTAACAGCGATGGCCTAAACTTGCGTGAAAAAAATAGACCGACAGATATGAATGACCAATAACTAGAGACCGGAAAAATTCGCGGATTCATTTCACGACAGCCTGAAATTCAAATAGTTTTACCTCAGTGCTGCATCTGCTATTGGCTCACAACTCACCTGGACGACTCTGGGCCAGTGAGAAACACTCAACCGAAGCTGTATCGAATCACAGGCCGCTACTTTGGGACACCTCCACAAGACAGCAGCCAATGAGAGGGTGACATTTGACCGAGTGTACGTAGAACTATAAAGTTCATCCTAGAGGTCATTGAACCCATGAATTTTTCCGGCCCTACAATAACTACGAACCTCAAAGTGCACCGACTACGGTTGGGCCCTCGACGAGTGGATCACGTCTGTGCGTGATTTTCGGTCGCGCAGAATTTGTTTTGCCTGCGACGTCGTCATACCAGCGTGAGCACGCGCGGGCGTGGTCGTTACGAATTGGCTTCGTGAAAAGCTACGAAGTGGTGTGTACCTTGGAAAAGCGTTCAGCCGGGAAATTGACTCGGGTGCCGTTGTGAAGAGCTCGAAGAGCACTGTTCGGACCCATAAAAATGAGACAGCAAAAATATTCGCCGAAACACAAGTGGAAATTGCCATTAAATTGGAAATTACAAAACAATAATTGAAGATGACGTATCACATGACTCGTAAAATTGCTCGGAATTATTTTTTAAAATTCTCAAGTCAGAGGAAAGCTCGCGTCGAAAGGGATCCAAAAAGCGTAAAAACGTCCAGAGCCGAGCGAACGGGAGAGCTACGTCAGTGTCGAAAGGGAAATTAACACTTGTTATGATTTAAACCCGTACGTTTTCACGAAAACATTTTCGGGGCGGACCCAAATTCTGACTTTCTCAGTTTTTTTCTCTCTCTCTCTCTCTCTCTCTGCGGAGGATGCACCCATCAGGAACCGTTGTACAAGCCCTCGCCTACCCGGGCACACACACGGTGTGCAGAGCTGCAGAAGAAACCACGAGTTTGAAAACTACTCAAGATGTCCGAGCGGCGTCTAGTTATAAAAAACCCTTTAAGGATACGCTGAGGGAGGCTTGGTAGTTAAGTTTCCGTTTTTCGTTTTTAAACTGCAGATGTTATTTTAGGAGAGTGATAAGAGTTACAACGCGTGATTTCATAATAATCTTTGGGGATGAAAACCCGTGCAGATTCTGGAAATCACCAAAGAGACCTGCATTACACCTTTATCTTCATTTCACCGAAATAAAATGTTGTAGTTACAGCTCAGATATCATAGTTGGCCTATTCAACGACGAGAAGACTGCACTCCAGTTCACAGCCTTGCGCTTAGAGGCGACGCTTTACTACCTGCTCCAACGAGAGTTGCACTTATCAACCCGCGTCGCTAACACAGATACACCCCTGACTAGGCGGGGCCTTTCAAGTAGTCGTGAACGTAATCCGAAATATCCAGTATATTTTTTTTAAAGGTTATAGGTTGGAAAAAGCTGCTTCAATCAACCAAAGATTTCCAGGATTTTGGAAAAACTACTTTACTTGAACGAAATATCAAGTTCGTTTAAGAGAAATGTTTTCGTTGTTTTCGATACCGCCATTTATGAATGATCATCCGTAAAACGTTTTGCGAAATTTTCAAAATCACAACAAAAAAGAAGAATGCTTTAGCGTTAAAAAAAATCCGATCATAAAAACTAGAGATTTTTACCAAACGTATAGATAAATTATAATATAATCGTCAGCTGATGTGTATCTTACGTAATAATATTTGGTAATGAGAACGTTCGTTTGCCTGTTTCAATATATATTTTAAGGTACCTACGTGTATGTACAAGAAGCGCGTTGTTTATGGAGTCCATAAAAGTTTAACTCCTTCAAATCGCCTACACGGGAGCTTGCAGCAAATTAAGGGTTAGGGTGGAGATTCGTCGAAGGCGTGATGGAAGGATAAGCCCGGCCCCCTCAGAGAAAACAATAATTACCGCGTCTCTGTTCTCGGCGCCCCCGTAGCTACCGGACTCGGCAGGGCGGAAGCGAGAACAGAGAGGCGAAGAAGCGGGGCTGGGCAAGAAGAAGAAGAAGAAGAAGAAGGAGCAAGTTGCGTTCTTCAGAAGATCACAGGTTGCCTGCCCTCCCTCGCTTTAATGCCTGCAATTGTCGCTGCTCCAATTACACAATGCGCCGTCCGGCGCGCCGCCAGACAATGCCGCGGGAATTACGCCACAATGGCGCATGATTTTCCTTCGGCGCTCATTACCCTGCTTTGTCGGATGGCTCGCTTTTGTCGTTGCTACGCGCTGCAGGGGGGGTGACCAGGGGGGGAAAAAGGTGGGGGGGGGGGGGGGAGAGAAGAGAAAGTGGAACGCTCGCACGGGGAAATAATATCCGAGGAAAAGAAACTATATATAATAGAAAGAAAATGAGGGCTGAAAAGGAAAGAGATTGTGAAGGAAAGTTAAGGTGTGTTGATGAAGAGGGGAAAAAAGAAAGGGGAGGGGGGGAGTGGGACTATGGCGTAAGAGGAAGCAGGGAGGCAAGGATTCGAGTTGGAAATTTTCAACGGGACACAAGAGGATGGTAGTTAGTTTTTGCGAGAGCGGCTCCGAATTGACGGAGCCATTGAAATCATTTTCTCATTTTCTGCGCGCGCCCTCTCTCCGAGAAAGAGAGGGGAAAAAAACAGTTAATTAGAGCATTGTCTCGCGTGACCTTGGAAGATAAAACTTTAACCGAGGCTTAAATGTTTCCGTCTTTGCATTAAGTATGTTCCGTCCCGAATGCCTTCTGCCTGTCGTCAAGAATAATCAGAAACCCTTTAAAAAAAAACACCACGAGATAGCTAAAATATTACATTTGTATTAGTTAGCTTACATGTACTGCACGCTTTCATTTACTTACAACTAATTAGTTATTTTGTGCAGAATATGAATATAAATTGGTAGAACAACTGTGATCGCTATGTGAACAAACGGGACCGCTTAGCGCTTGAAAATGTAACCACCGTTCACAAACAAGCACACATGTTTCTAAACTTTACGTGAGTTAAAAATACGAAGTTTATAAGCATCAACTGTTTTTTTACACTGATATCTGAAAAGAAAAAACAATTTTTGATACATGTCTGCAGTGGTCATGGCAAAGACGGTCTAATTCACGGTCTCGAGAGACTGCGATACTTGCTTACATGATGCTGTTATGAGACAGGAGCACGACCTATCAGAAGCACGAGATATGAGAACTATCTTAAGACGATCTGCATCAAGAAAGTTATGCTTGCAATTACTTCAGAAAATCTAATGCAACGTCTATTTCAAATCAACATTAAATGAAAATGATTATAAGGGTTTGTTCATAAATCTAGTGCTCAAGACATGAATACGAATACCGCACCAACACTCAGCAAAATGCTAGCAAAAAAAAAAATAAAGCTTATTTAATTAGGTACATCCAAATTTGTTGGTTCACAATCCACGTACGTTAAAAAATGGTAAATATTTTAATGTTATACTAAATGTTTAGGTCATAATTTACTTAAAATATTTTAAAAATTAAGTTTGTTTGATTTATATGTTTGAAATTACGCAGTTACGTAGAAATGTTATTTAAAAAGTAATTTAAGCCTAACAGACTAAAAGTGCAACTCAACTATATTTTACTAAAAATAATATATTGCGAGAAAAAAAAAGAAAAACCAAGCCTTTTAACTCTATAGTTTTTTTTTGTTATGAGAGAAATAACTATAGGGAGATTTATATTCACGTAATATAGGCCTCAAATAAAATTACTTCCGTACGTCACCAAAATGTATAATTTTTTTTTTTTAGAAAATGCTCAGAAATCATTAAATGAAAAATTTCATTGAATTCGTATATTAAAAGATTTAAAAAATATATTTATTGTTAAAAAGGGATACATTTTTTTTACCCAATGATATATAGGTAATTAATGGTATTATGATAAAGAATAAAAGCTAAAAATATTTACGTTGCAGAAATCTTTTCGATGCAGAGCATTATTTGAAATT